>NC_083762.1:18122209-18789489 GCF_963514075.1 Conger conger | reverse complement strand
AGTGGAAAGGGATGACACCTTGAGACACCATGACAACCACAATATTATTTAACCTTCCAAAAGGGGAAGCGGCAAAAAGACAACATGATATCAATTTAGGCTGAAGTTCCCCTTTCATAAAAAAGAAAATGGACTGTGAAACAGTATCACAGTGTAAAGAAAAGAAACAGGGTAAAAAAAACAGAAAAGTTGAACATCAATCCTTCAATTCCACAGAAAATAAAAAATGTCTACTGCTAAAAATGCAAGTCAATTCCCAACATTCTTGACTTCCAGTGAACCAAGTGAAAAGGAACATTGAAAAAGACAGATAATGTGCAAACACACACACACACACATGGGTACTGACCTCTCCTACAGCTCTCTTGTAACTCTGTATTGTGGGAAATGAATAGAAAGGAGAGGGAGAGCAGGGGAGGTATGAGGAAGAAGTGTGAAAGGGAATGTGATTGGGGTGAAGAACACAGTTGACGGGAGGAGAGAGAAATTAGAGGTTAGAGTCCGTTTTCTGTGGGGAAGGGTGTGTAGGGATGGGCACACAGTGACAGGGGAGGAGTAGTAAGCTGAAAAAAACCTGGGACACAGGAATTCTAGGACCTTTGGAATCTATGATCAAGTGATGGGAAAGTACAGAAGAGAAACAAGTAGAGGAATATACCAGCAGAAGTGTGCTGCAAATGTCAAGAGACTTATGAAAGTAAAATCAAAGCTGGAGCATTTCAGTTGTACTTTTGATCAAATATTCAGACGCAGTGTTAAAATGTCCTTGGATAAGGACATCTGCCAGTCACACTAAATAATTCAGGTATTGTACAGGTCCACAGGACCTTTTCAGTCACCAGAACGGAACCCAATGGAGCATCAAATAAGCAGGACTTTAAGCAGGACTAGTGCTGCACCCCTCCTGCAGAATGCTAGACTCTATGCACATAGACTGTACCAACACCCTATAAACCAATGCTTGTTTTTTTTTAAGTTTAATCACATTAATCAGCTTACATGAATATCAGTCATTAATTATATTTTATTGAGTTGAGTTGGAAAGGATATGCATAGCATTAAGTTAAGGAAAAAATCATTAAGTTCAGAGTGAATAGAGATCTGAGAGCTCACAAACACACTAGAGTTATTTGCAGGCTAAATGCTCAGGTAAGGTATGGTAATGCTGAGGTAAGGTATGGTAACGGTCAGGTAAGGTATGGTAATGCTGAGGTAAGGTATGGTAACGGTCAGCTAAGGTACGGTAATGCTGAGGTAAGGTATAGTAATGGTCAGGTAAGCTATGGTAACGCTCAGGTAAGGTATAGTAATGGTCAGGTAAGGTATGGTAACGGTCAGCTAAGCTACGGTAATGCTGAGGTAAGGTATGGTAATGGTCAGGTAAGCTATAGTAATGCTCAGGTAAGGTATGGTAACGGTCAGGTAAGGTATAGTAATGCTCAGGTATGGTATGGTAACGGTCAGGTAAGGTATAGTAATGCTCAGGTAATGTACAGTAATGCTCAGGTAAGGTACAGTAATGCTGAGGTAAGGTACGGTAACGGTCAGGTAAGGTACGGTAATGCTGAGGTAAGGTATAGTAATGCTCAGGTAAGGTATAGTAATGGTCAGGTAAGGTATGGTAATGCTCAGGTAAGGTATGGTAATGGTCAGGTAAGGTATAGTAATGGTCAGGTAAGCTATGGTAACGCTCAGGTAAGGTATAGTAATGGTCAGGTAAGGTATGGTAACGGTCAGGTAAGGTATGGTAATGCTCAGGTAAGGTATGGTAATGCTCAGGTAAGGTATGGTAATGCTCAGGTAAGGTATAGTAATGGTCAGGTAAGGTATGGTAATGGTCAGGTAAGGTATGGTAATGGTAAGGTAAGGTATAGTAATGGTCAGGTAAGATATAGTAAAGGTCAGATAAGGTATGGTAAGGTATAGTAATGCTCAGGTAAGGTATAGTAAGTTAGGAGCTCACCGCAGGACGACTGGGCCTAGAAGAGCTGTGGGACTCCACTGGCTTGTGGCGCACAGGCTGGGGCAGAGCGGGCGACGACTCCGTCTTCGAAGAGGCTGTAACACACAAATATTCACACTGGTGTTATCTTTAAACTATTACTTAACCGTACAGATCAGTAGTCAGAAGACAGACAGACAGAGTCACTCACCCAGGATGGGATGCCTCTCCAGGGAGCTAGTTTGGGGCAGGTTGGATGCCATGCTATCGCCTCCCTCCCAGCGGTCATTATGGCTTAAGTCTGGGTTACTAACAGGTGGAGGGGAAACACTGAATCACTACCACTCCTCCACTCAGCCCAGATCCTTTCTGGGGCAGGTTACAGTGCTTACGTTTGACCCAGGTACGTACATACACAACCAATAAAAACATACTGTACACTCGCCTGCTCACACACAAATGCACATGCAAAAGGAGAATCAAATTGTACGGCACACTCATTATGCTCCCATCAGCCATCCCCCACACAGTGGGCCAGGGCCGCACTCTAACCCACCTGGCCCGAGCCGGGTGTCTTCCGCCAGCCGACAAGTTGTTGTTCACGGCTACAGCGATGGAGGTTGTTCTCTGGGGCACCTGGGACAGGAAACACCAGTTTAATGCATAATTAATATGTAGACATGAATCAGCCATGTAACCAACTGACCTGAGGTAAAAATGCTATTTTTATTTGCACACAACACACGCTCAGATACGATTAGTTCAGACACTCACCTCAAACGTCTAAACCAAATCAACCAGATAGAGAAGTTCTGAAATTCTACACAACAGCAGAACGAGATGTGTAGCAAATCCAGAAAGTGCACAGGAAGGACTGACAGATGGAAGGTTTGACGGAGGGTACGTACCTTGGGGGGCTCCTCGGAGGCATGCATGCGGACCCAGGGCCCGCGGTCGTCCCTGGCGACGGGGTGTGGCTGGGGGGCGGGGCTCTCAGAGGTGGGGTCCGAGTTCTGGCGCACCAGTTCCCTAGAGGGGATGGAGCGGGGAGCGGGGGTGGGGGAGGGATCCTGGGTGGGGAAGGCAGACATGGTCTTAGTGGGCTGGTCACACAGGGACTGTGAGCGAGGGACCGGGGCAGCGTACGGCTTCAGAGGAACCAGGTGGGCCATCTGAAACTGCGCCAGCCAGCAAAGCGGAGCCAAAGGGATGCGGGGAGGTCGGAAAGAACGAGTGGGATCGAGGAACAGTCAGGGGGGGGGGGGGAAGAGTCCCAGAGGAACGATGGGCAGAAGGGCATGGGCCATGTCACAGGAGAGGAGGATGGGTAAAGGTATAGAAAGGAGAAGAAGGAAGGGAAAGAAGAAAAGGGAAATCATTAACAATAGAAAGCAACCAGATTTACGAAGGATATTCATTGATGGACAGAGAGTAAAAACAGCCAAGCCACTTATTTGGAGAGGTGGGGAAGAGGAGGACTGGTGAAACCACATGGAAATACGCATAGGCACTGTATAGCATCCTCTTACACCCATTTATTCAATGTAAGGGTCTGAAATGAACAGCTACCATCCTGTTTAACTTGTCAAAGCTTCACTCAAGGAATGGTCTAACGCCACTCACCCATGGGACTAGAACTGGAAGCACTGGCTGCTCTGTCACGAGCCCCATCCTTACTAACTGCACACGATTCAATAGCAACCTTACTGAAAACAGCTACTGAGCTTGAGAGTGCAGGTGTAAAATCCAGGTTCAGAAAGTAAAAGACCTCCCCAGTATTTGATTCCAACCACCTGGATTTGCTAACTGGCAAAATTGTACTAAAACACTGATTTAATAATACGACTCGATTTGAAAACAATAGTTTAAAATGGTAACTGAAATGAGTTCATGGAGAGAAAAAGGAGAATGTAGCTTGCTAAGGCTAAGGAATGTAAGGAAAAGAGATTGTGATAGGGAGGGCAGAAAGAGAAATAAGTCGGTTGGTTGATTCAGAGAGTGAAGAGATTTAAAATTCATTACTAGATTATGTGCTGACCCACAAATATCATACATTTCATTTTTTCAGAATATTATTGAAGTACATTTCCGAATGCAGACTTTTGTTAAAACAAATTATGAATTTGTTGACTGTTTTCAGCCACTAGCCAAACAGCTGGTTCATTCATGACATGTACTGTGAATATTTCCCATACACAATCGACTGTAGTTTCTCCATTTCCAAAGGAATGCAGAATAATATCAGCATTTTCAATTTGACAATGATCCTGGTTGAAACTTGTTGTGTTGACCATGGGAGATGGACTGCAAAAAATCTGTCCTAAGTGTTTCAGTCTTGTAATGAGAAGTAATTTCTTACTTTAGATAAATAAATAAGATTAAGTCATATTATTAACTTGTTTTAAGTAGTTTTTTGCTTGACAAGTGAAATTGTCTTACCCCATTAGCAAATCTTGAAATGAGCCAAACAGTCTTTTTGAATTATTTAGCAAAAAATAAGATGAATACATTTGTAAGCCTAAATATAAGATTGTTTTTGCAGTATGTCCAACTCAGATGTGACCACCCATGGTTTAAAACATGCGGTTTTGTGCCCTGAAGTGTTCACAGGAATTCTTCCTCCTGACCTCCCCCATTTTCCCCCGCCATAAGGCCCACCCACCTTGCTTTGGCCACCCTGGGGTTCAACGGGCCTCTGCATGGGCGGGGTCAGACCAGCCTGCGCCATACCCGATTGGCTGGCGGGGTCAAATCGAGACTGAATGGCAGTGTCAGAGACGGCGGTGCAGATCTTGGGGGAGCCATGCCTGTTCTGCTTACTGCGCTCCTCTACCTGATGGAGAGAAGCAGGAGAGAAAGAACCGTCTGTGGAGATGTGATGCAGAGGGCCAGTCTCACTGCAGTCACTACCCGTCCAGTGGGAACACTAACACTAGGGGTGTTAAACCTTGTGCCCTGGCCCAAGTACCAATCTTACCACCCAGTCATCCCCAAATATAACAGGCAAATCCAACCCGCAGGACCCCATGCTCACAGTAGCAGTGGAGAGGCTGGATGAGGTCACCCTGCACCTGAGACTTCACATGAAATGTAAGGGCTGTGAGTGTGAGGGCTGGGTTGAGGGTGGGGGACCGGCCCTACCTCCCGAGCCCAGGCAGGCTTGTTGTTGGGCTCAGGGTTCTTGCTGTAGTGGTAGAGCTGATGCTTCTTGTCCTGCTGCTGCTGCTGCTGCTGCAGGGAGACCAGGTACGCGTGCTCCTGCTGCAGCTGCCTCTGCAGCCTCTCCGACTGCCGCTGCTCCTCCAGCTGCTTGCGCTTGTACTCCTGCAGACAGACCGCGCAGTCACATACACAGACCAGCACAGGACCGCAGTCAGATACACAGACCAGCTCAGGACAGCAGTCACATACACAGACCAGCTCAGGACCGCAGTCACATACACAGACCAGCTCAGGACCACAGTCAGATACACAGACCAGCTCAGGACCGCACAGTCAGATACACACCGCACAGTCAGATACACAGACCAGCTCAGGACCGCACAGTCAGATACACAGAGCAGCTCAGGACCGCACAGTCAGATACACAGAGCAGCTCAGGACCGCACAGTCAGATACACAGAGCAGCTCAGGACCGCACAGTCAGATACACAAAGCAGCTCAGGACCGCACAGTCAGATACACAGACCAGCTCAGGACCGCACAGTCAGATACACAGACCAGCTCAGGACCGCAGTCACATACACAGACTAGCACAGGACCACAGTCACATACACAGACCAGCACAGGACCATGCAGTCAGATACACAGACCAGCTCAGGATCGCAGTCAGATACACATACGAGCTCAGGACCGCAGTCACATACACAGACCAGCTCAGGACCGCAGTGAGATACACAGACCAGCTCAGGACCGCAGTCAGATACACAGACCAGCTCAGGACCGCAGTCAGATACACAGACCAGCTCAGGACCACAGTCAGATACACATACGAGCTCAGTGTCAAAGTCTAAATAAATGTATACATTTATTAATATAAATCATTTTCAGGACCAATCCAGACAAATGGGCTTCCAGTGCTGGCTTACTTTATTTGTGTTAAATCACACAACCTCCCCCACAGCAAGTTGAATCAAATAATTTCTGGGATTTACAATGATTACTCAATTCATAATCCGTGATTAGCGTTTAACCGGAATGGAATTTGCATGGGAAATATGTAACACCCAGTTTTTCCCCTACCATGACAAAGTCTACAGTGAGCAAACGGTGATTTAGCCATGTTAAGCAACCTAGGTACAGTAGCATATTCTTACGAATGGCTTGGGCAAGAATGTTCTGGGTTTTAAAATAGCCTACAGTCTGACACCTAAACTCTTATGCACTAAATAAGTAAATGAAGAACAGCTCAGAGAACATTCCCAGACCCAGGTAGGGATGTTATGATAAACTGGTTTCAGTTTCCAATAAGCATTTCAGAAGCTACGGAATCAAACTACAGGTACAGTACTCGGCATTCTGTTCGACGTTGCCCAGCCAGAATTCCTGTCGTGACTTGCGAGTGAGTCACGAAGCTTCTGTCTGTGGCGTGCCTGGCCAGATAGTGGCTTGAGTCCGAGTGGCAAAGGCAGTGAGACAGCTTACAGGGTGAGAGACTAAAAATGGCAGAGCGTTTTGGGTATGTAAAAAAAAATAAAAAATAAAAATAAAAAGACCAGGGTTGCTGAAGATGGACAGCCTATCCAATTTACGAAATATACTACAAAGTGGCTGCTTAAGGTACTCTACCTACTTGAATATGCTTCAGCATCTTAGAGATAAGCTAACATTAGCTAAGTTTAGGGCTGGGCCAAAACGGTTAAGCACACCCTACAGCAGTTCACGGCAGGGCACAATCCTCTGTGCCAGTTTATTTCATGTTCATTCCAGCAGATTTTGCGGGGATACAGCGTTGCTAAAATGTACCTACTTTCCCAACCTTATTTCTAAGTTTTTCTTTTTCCAGTATAAAGTGGCCTTACATGTTTTGCTTGCAAAACCAAAATAATGGTGTGAATGGTGAAAATACAATAAAACATTTAATTATACAATGGTTATGTGCTGTGGCACATAATGAATGACCTCATAATAATCATGGAAAACTGTGAAACCATTTTGTCTAGATTCAAGTTCTAGACACATCAAGGATTATTAGCAGACAGGATGCACCTGACCATTTGGAGTGCCATAGCACTAAATGCCAGGGCACTAAATGAGAGATTTCAGTTTTAGATTTTTCATAAAATTGATTGGCAAAAAAAAAAAAGTGAAGGGGTCTGAATACTTTAAGCCACTGTATAAACACCAATTAGAGAGAGACAATCACCAACTCATGTAAAATGATACAGGGTCATTCATTAAATATTATATTAAAATATTAGCTCACAACAAACGTTAAAACCCGAAAACCTTAAACCCAAAACAGCCAATCCTGTTGGGCTGTTAAAAAGTCCAAAACAGGAGGCTCAATTTCTCCCGCAACCCAACCAAGGAATGGGTTAGTGAGGAAGTGGAGGAGGAGAATCTGGGGCAGGTTACCATGAGCAGGGCCTGTTCCTGTAGTAGCTGCTGCTGCAGAATTTCTAACTGTCGCTGTTCCTCCTCTAACTTATGTCTTATGAACTCCTACAGAGAGAAGGGGAAGAGACAGGGAGAAGAAAGGAAAGGACAGATAAAAAGTTCTTCTGGAATATACCTTAAAATGAGCACCTACGCATTCTGAATGAATGGCTTCTCCGTTTTATGACGTGTGTGTAGCCATGGTAAAGATTTAGCAACATTACAGAGGAAAATACTTACTGTATTTCAACAGGATTCAATGAATTGTTTTTCTGTAATACGCACTATATAGACAGGATCATCCAGTGATGTGTAACATTTGGAAGGTACTGAACAGGTGAAAGTAGGGAAAATACATTGCTCTGCTGGCATTTTACCACACAGTAGCTGCAGTGTAACAGACTCCACGGTATGTTTAATGGCAACAGGAAATTGTAAAGGTTTGAAGAATAGAAGTAAAAGGGGGAAGAAAAAAAAAAAAAACCCTCACAAATCTACGCTCTGCTGTCAACCTGCTGCCATGGCAACTAATCCAAGGGCATTTTGCAGCTTTCTCTCCCAATTGGCCTATGGAGACTAGAGGTGGTGTCCCCATTGGATGGCTGGTGCTTCCACATCATCCACCGATTGGGCTGGCTGTGAAAAGCACCTCTGTGCAATTGGTTAGTTACCTGCTCCCTTTCAGCCAACCTCCTGTCCTCCTCTCTCCTCAGATCCTCCAGTCTGCGGGGGGGGCCTTTCTCCTGCTGCCTCACCATCTCGCGCTCCTTTCTCTGTTGCTGAGAGAGGGAGACGCGGAGAGACGGAGGAGTTGGGGAGAGAGCACGTGAGGTAGTATTAGTGCTGAGTCACACAACGACAGCTACAGAAATCTGCAGCTCATTGAATAGCACAGCTAAAACATGTCCTTCACTCTGCATCCACACTTAAACACCTGATAATCTCAACTGGAAATGCAGAGGGTGACTGAGGTGAGCAGTGAGTAAACCACGGCACCTGACGGAAGAGCACAGCGTTTATGAAGTGGTTTATATTTACCTCAACGTCACCCTCATCATGTCAATCTGTCTAGATAAGTACTTCTAGACTACAAAACATAACAGCACTGAATGTGGCCAGCAGAGAATTGCAGTACAGGTAAAATGCCATAAACAGCCCTAAAATTGCATAGTAAAAGTGCAAAATGTCAAAAACCGCGCACGGGAAATGTACATGCGGTGTGAAACACAGAAACTCTGTAGCCTGTCAATAGTATAAAGTATTGTGGTATCTGGTTGTAAAACATACATATACAATAAGTCAAGAGGCAGTAACGTGGGATGGGGGCACTCGTTGTGTCACAGTTGATGTGGGCGACATGGCTCAGGCAGTAAGTGCAGTCGTCTGGCAGTCGGAGGGTTGCCGGTTCGATCCCCTGCCCGGGCCGTGTTGAAGTGTCCCTGAGCAAGACACCTAACCCCCCCAAAAAAATGCTCCTGACGAGCTGGTCGGTACCATGCATGGCAGCCAATCGCCGTTGGTGTGCGAGTGTGTGTATGGGTGAATGAGAAGCATCAATTGTACAGCGCTTTGGATAAAGGCGCTATATAAATGGCAACCATTTTGTTTTTGGTGAATCACAGCTGAAATGGCAGGGTGGTGCAGCCCTCAGGCCCGGGCTGTGGACAGAGGAGCGATGAGGGGAAAGGACGCTACCTCCTCCAGGCGCCTCCTCTGCTCCTTCTGCTCCTCGATGCGTTTCTGCCGGTCGTGCAGCAGCTGCCTCTTGTGCTCCTCTGGGTCGCGGCGCTGAGCGGCCTGCTGGGCCTGCTGCCTCTTCAGCGCCTCTGAGCGCTCCTTGTTCTTCTCCTGCTGCAGCCGCAGGAAGTCCCGCCTCAGCGTCGACTCGCCCGGCACGTTCAGGATGGAGCTGGGGGACGGGGAGAGAGACTGCTATTGACAATGTTTGACTCTTTTTTTTTTTTTTACTTTTTGCACTCTGCTGAATCCCATTTCACAGAGCAAAGTTAATCAATAAGGACACAGAAAAGCAACAATGTGCAAATGGTTCGGGTTCAGGTGGCTAAATTTGTCTGTGATAGCGTGGATAATGAATTTAACGAGGTACTACAACATGGTATTAGAGATTCTGGCTGATGAGGAGGCTTTACCTGGGCTCTCCTTCATCCGCGCGATTCTCCTCCTCATCGTCACTGCCGCTGTATTCATACTCCATCTCCTCTGCAGCAGAGAGCACATCACACACCGTCACACACACACACTCACTCACACATACACACACTCACTCACTCACTCACTCACAGTCACACACACAAAAACAGGCCCGTACCCACAGACCCCTGTCCCCTCCCCCCTGCACCACACAGATATCCTTCCTCAGTGTCCCCCCTCTCTCTCACCCTTATCCCCTCTCTTCTTGCGGGTGCGGTCGATGTGGTCCTTGAGCTGGATGCGGACCTGCCTCTCGGTGGGCTGGTCCCGGATGAAGGGGTGCTTCAGCAGCTGCTCGGTGGAGGGCCGGTTGGGGTAGGTCTTTATCAGGCAGCTCTCGATGAAGTCGATGAACTTCTTCGACCTGCCAAGGGAAGGGGGTAACGGGCGATGAGAGACAGAAAGAGGGATGAGGAGAACAGGAAGAGGGGGATGAAAGAATAAAATGAGAGTAATGAAAGGAATAAGGGGGAGAAAGGTATAGTAGAAAATACATATGTACCCGCAGACACTGGCCTTACACTGCATGAGAGGGTAGGAGAATGGGGAGAAAGTGCAATGTATGACCCTGAAAAATGGATGGCACAGGCAAACAAAAATGAAAGCACTCACCATTTCTTGGACTTGAGTTTTGGAGGTGGGTTTCGGGGGATGAGGAAGAGAGCCCTCATTGGGTGCATGTCACACAGTGCTGAGAGAGACAGGGTGGGCAGGAATCAGAGAACACACATGAACCAGCCGTCGCTTATCTCTTAATCCATAGACTAGAGACAACCCAGAATATATGGACTGTATCGTATTATACAGGTCAATATAGGTTAAGCCAGGTTAAATTATGAATAATATATAAGCATTTCACTTGCTTCCATAATCTATTTGGATGAGTTGATGCATTTATGACAAACAATGTAATTAACAGATGAATAAATCCAACAATTATGACAGGAAATTGCTGCTAGTCACTCATGTTTACAAACATCACATTGGTAAGGAACCTCATTTTATTAGTTTCCTAGGCAGTCTACAGAAAACTTGACCAACCTGAGCCAAAGAAACAACTGAATACGTCAAGTCAGAGCATCATTGGCTCATCGGCCAAACAAGGACACGTGCCCTGGTCTGCTGGGAGAAGTCAAGACTACTCACGTGGGGCCCCCTCCGCCATCTCTATGGCTGTGATCCCAAGAGACCAGATGTCGCTCTGTAAGGAGCGAGAGAGGACACAAGGGTGAGAGATGACAGATGAAGAGATGGAGAGGCAAACAGCACAATGAGAAGGGGGGGGAACAGAGGTGGGCAGAAAGAAAAGAACAGATGAAAGAAAACGGGACACAGGTGACAAACGCCAGACACACGCTTACACAAAGACAGAGGGGGTGGCATTACCCTGTAATCGTAGGTAGAGTCTGGGTTTTCGTCGCAGGCTATGACCTCGGGAGCCATCCAGTAAGGTGTGCCGATGAAAGTGTTCCTTCGCCCAACTGTCCTGTCCAGCTGAGCGCTCACTCCAAAATCCACTAAAAGATAGAGTAATGACTCTGTGACTTTGTAATGACTTCTGGAGAGGAACTCCCATCTACCAGCAACCACACTGCAGAAACGTCTTAAGTCTTGAGTCTTGTAATAAGACTTAAAATCTTAAAAAAAATTTTGACAGAACACTGCATTCCTGTTTAGGGGCTTGAATTATTTGAGAGGACATTAACAGTTGCCACACACAGTGGTGCTGCAAGCCTTGGTCTAGCTGGGGTCGGTCAGCACTCACCCAGTTTGACCTCTGCATTTTCCGTCAGTAGAACGTTCTGACCTTTGATGTCTCTGTGGATGACCTTGTGTGCGTGAAGGTGAGACAGTCCCTGTTCAGGCACAGAAAAAAGGAAAATGGCGTTACAGTAGTCAGAAAGCACTTCCTCCATCCCAGCCTGAGCTGCAGAATCAGTCATAGAGATGGACCGTTGGCTAGACGCGGTGAGGGCGAAATGAATCGGATTGATGGTTTATTCAGGGGAGGCTGTGTGGATAGCTCTGAATAAGTTTACTGCTCTCACTCTCAGGATCTCTCGGCAGATGTAGGCGATCCAGTCCTCCTTCAGCGAGCTCCCCTTGGTGTTCTTCACCAGATCTGTGACTGAGCCAGCCCCGCAGAACTCCATCACCAGCTGGGAGAAACACAGGAAGATTAATGAGGAGAGGGAAGAGGAGAACGGAGAGGGAAATGTCGAAAGAGCGCGAAGGGTGAGGAAGCAGGGAGTAACCTTGAGGTATGACACACATCGGAAGAATCAAGGACGACACAGGGGGAGAGGGACGGAGACGGACGTGGGGATGAGTAGAAGTGCAGGGAGAGGAAGATGAGTAAGCGAAAAAGCAACTGAGAGGACAACAGAATGAGAGATACAGATGGGGAAAAGGTGGAAGTGGAGGGAAATGGACGGGGGAGAAGAGAGGTTGGCTGAGTTGGGAAGAGAAGAACATGGACGGGAGGAGGCACACAGACCCAGAGCTGGTCGTCCTGCCCGGGAGGGCTCTTCTTGATGAAGGCCCCGTAGTACGTGGCGATGTTGCGGTGGTGGCTGTACTTCTTCAGCATGTTGATCTCAGCCTTGATCTCCTCCTCCTCCTCCTCAGTGACGTCCATCACCTTGATGGCAGCGAGCTGCCCGGTCTTCACATGGCGACCCTGAGGGAGGGAGAGGGTTTAAACTGCCAAGCTGGGGGACTCAAAAGCTCAGGACTAAATTAAAATAGTTTTTCTATTAGTAATAGAAATAACACTACTCGTTTATCCCAAACTAACCCACCTTTAACTAAAACGTAAGCTATGAAGGGTACTGTTGCAAATGCACCACTTGATCATGCGGAAGGCTGGGCATAAACTGAGTCGGGAATGAGGAGCCCACAGAACATGATGCATGTCGATCTGAAACACATCCCTGGAAACCCAATCTTCATATGTAATGTATGCAGCTACAACCCATTCACCATCTCCCCCCCTTTCTTTCCTGCACTCTCTTCTCTTCCACTGGCACGCTGAAGAGATTGTGGGGAACTGATCTGGCATTAACACAGACACATGGTAATGCTGAGGGCAGAGGTGGAGATGATAGGGGAGTGGGAATCCGTGCGGGAGACTGCAGAGGCAGAGGTCAGGACAGATGGACAGCCGGGCTACTGCTGCCTCGCTCGACTATCCGTCCAGTCTCACCTTGTACACCTGCCCATAGGTTCCATTTCCCACAACCTCCACCAGCTCAAAGATCCCAGCTGGATCCTGCAAACAAGAGACAGGAGATCAGAGAGTGACTGGCCTTTTAGGCTTTAGACAGCTGAGATGATGAGGAGAGGACTGAAACTGGCTGGGTGAGTGTTTATGAGTACAACATTCATTGGGGGGGGGAAAGCATTCAGAAAATACATCATAGCAACACTTCTGATTCTGTAAAATGATGTGTACATGTTTTCATGAGTGCAGTCTTCTGGGCCATTAAAGATATATACTGCAACAGACACTGATTCCAAATATACATACGTCAATATTAAGACAGGAAAGCATTTGTGTAAACATTAGATACAGCTAGCAGCCTTGTGTATAAACAAGCCGATTAAAGGGGATCACAAACAGGCAACCTACCAAACATAAGCAAAAATGTACAGATTTCATATGATGAATATTTGATTCAATGAACACACTGCATGTCGTCCTCGCAGTAATTTTAAGAATTGGTAAGTTAAGCTGACTTGGGACTTTCCAGGTTGTAAAACTTGGGGAATATAGTACTGGCTTCAGAGTTTTCAAAAGAGAGAGAAATCAAAATCCAATCCAACAGTGCAATCATTTTCACTATTTTTTCCATGTTATCTCCACTGACTCTTTTTTATTTTTTGGGTCCATCGTAATTGAATGTTGAATAGGTTAATGCTTTTCGTGGAACTAGCCTATGAGGTCAGCAGTAGGCACTTGATCCAAAAATAAATGATCTAGTTTTTTGTACTCTGTTGCTCCTTCTGCCAAAAAACTGAAATATGCTCCGGCATTCACACTCACACTGTGATGCAATATGTGTCTGCTTTCCCTTCCTCTCGCTCCACTGCTCTCCCTCTCCCTCTGAGCTGTGGGTGGTCAGGGTAGGTGTTTGGCTCTACAATACTCTGCGTAGTCACTTTTCTGTCATCCTGTTTCAGTTATGCTTTTGCCCCTAACATTACCGTCTCTTTTACTCACACAGAAAGCACAGGAGGGTGAGGAAAGGTTAAGACCATACCCAGGGGTAATTACAGTGGAGGTGAAGGGAAGGTGAGACCCACAGGTGAATGGCAGAGGGACTGAAAGTGAAACAGAAAAAACTAAGCTGCAGGAAATGGACGTCCGAGGCAAGAAAAGTATGAGTGAGAGGGAGTGCAGCCGACAGTGGCAGTGAAGGACTTGAAGAGTGAGAAACGAGAAGCAAAAGAGAAAGCAGGAATACTCCACAGGTGCTCCAGAGAAAGGCGGGCGAGGAGTAAAGCCACCTAACACCCACAACCTGAGAGGAGAAGTAAGATGGACGGGAAGGAAGAAGGGCATTTAGAATGGCGTTACTTCGGGACTAGGCTTGCAAATTGAAAAGGATTGTCTAGATTCTCCAGAGATGATGGGGCTAGCTCTGGTTGAGATAAATAATTAGGTCAAGCAAGTCAAGTTAAAATTTTTTGTTAAACCTTTTTGTTAAAATTCCATCTAATTTTGTGGACTTAAGTAAATTACTAAAATATCATCCCCAGAATTTAACAACAGAGTGGTACTGAGGCCCTTGCATGTTCACAGTGGACACGTGAGCAAAAGGAGAGGGGGGGGGGGGGTTTAGTTATTTAGCTTAATAGGCTTTCACCTTAAGTAATTTGCTGCTTTCTGGGGCATTAAAATCACCAAAATTTATGGTGATTAATGATTAAAGTGATCAAAATCTTAAATTAAATTTTCTCTGAACAGATAATAGAATGGACTACAAAAAAAGTCTTAGATTAGATGACTCATCTGCAGCATTTCAGTTTGGCAGCCAGCAATAGAAACATCTTTCATTAAATGAAAGTTACTATTCTACTATTCTACTATTTCTACTGGTTGGTACTGCTTATTATTCACATGAACCATTTACCATTTAAAAGCGCTGTACAATTTGATGCTTCTCATTCACCCATTCATACACACACTCTCTGCCATGCAAGGCACCAACCAGCTCGTCAGGAGCATTTAGGGGTTAGGTGTCTTGCTCAGGGACACTTCGACACAGCCCAGGCGGGGATCGAACCGACAACCCTCCGACTGCCAGACGACTGCTCTTACTGCCTGAGCCATGTCGCCCCATGTCGCCCCGTTAAATGAAGCATAAAAGCTAAAAGCCTAAAAGGATCAGTAAGATTTCACTGTGTGGTGTCTTTGGCTATTTCTCACATTGAACTTGTAATTTTATCTGATTGTACTTTTATACTACACGCATAAACACATACATGCTAGTTTACTGTCTCCCATGCCCTGACAAACTCTTCTTCAAATTATTTTGAAAGGTTGATATTTCTCAATAAGATGCAAGTGCGATTGTCACATATGCACAAGCATACAAGTCAGGGCATGAGTCTTTGGCACTGGCACTGCAAGATTGACTGCTTGTGCTGTGCGGCAGTAAGAAAACAACGGCAATCCTGCCTGTCATCTCCTGGAGGGATACAGCAACACTTTCCCATTCAGGGACTAAGAGCCCCCAGAATTCCCTTCAACAAATAATCAAACAACTGGATTATCCTGCACAGACCTCATGTCACTAGAGGCTTTGCCAATTACATGGTACTGTACTCCTTATACACTAAGGGCTACAATCACACGTGATTTCCCAATTTCAGCCCTAGATTAGCCTGCTTCGTTGCTGCAACTGATATGTATGTTTGTGCAAATAAAATGATGGTTACTTGCAAGGCAAATCAAATCGGTGTATTTATGTCAGATGCACAGTATAGTGTGCTTTCAGGACACAACTTCTCCATTTAAGAACAATAAATATCTGAACACAAATACAGCCAATGGAAGTGCTCTACGAAATGTAAATGGGCATATTTAATTAGATAGTCGAACAGAATAATTTGAATATGCATTCCATCCTCCGATATTGTGCTCATTATACACACTTACCACTGCATGTATACAAGTGTAAACTACTGCTGTAAATTAACATGTCTCCACAAGCTATCTGTGTATCTAGCAACAACAGTCCAAGCAAGCTTTCCAAAGTGCCCAACAGTCTTGTGATTTGGTCTTTGTGTGTAAACCAGTGTTTGTGCGCGTCCGTACAGCTGGCAGGTCATGTGCCCATGCCTGACCGTGTGGGCGTGTCTGTATGTGACTGGTAGTGCTTGTGTACGCAGTTGCGTGTCAGTGGCAGGCAGTGGGTGTGAAATAGAACCGCTACTAAACAATGAGCCCAAGTGAATCATCTCGCTAAAAAGCTAGCCTCCCTCCCTGCCTCTGAACTTTTTTTCCCTGCATCACAACATATTTCAGCCTGCAACGTACTGTGCTATAGAGACAGTGCGAGAAGGGACAGAGAAGGAAGTCCGTTTCCCCACACCAGCTGCTATACTTGCATGTGTACATACACACTCACTCACACACAAACACACACCACCCAGTATTCCAAAATTCTAAAAATACTGTGGCTCCCAAGTTTGAAGGCATATCTTAAATCAAACAAAACCACACAGGAGACAAA
Source organism: Conger conger (assembly GCF_963514075.1). NCBI lineage: Eukaryota > Metazoa > Chordata > Actinopteri > Anguilliformes > Congridae > Conger > Conger conger. Next base: position 18,772,998 of record NC_083762.1, on the reverse strand, counting down.
AATCGATTCATGGGTGCAGTTATACTACTATGCACTCTCCTATCCATTTCCCTACACAAGCCATCTAAAACAAAGACCTTCAGTGACATAGTAATTATGTAGTTCAGATTACAAACAAAATATTGAGGTTTAGAATCATACAATAAAGAGAGGAGCTGGTTTATTCTCACGCCTGACTGAAGGTACTAAACCCGCACTTATTTCTAATAGCCTACAAGCCTGTGTGTATTAAAATTAACTGCCCTGGATGAAGGCCAAATGTAAGAAAAATCTAGGCCTAAATGGTACACTTAATGGTAAGTGGAAAGTTGATAATGGTTGGAATGGTTGGTCTTACAGGAAATTTCTGCTTTTCTTCACTGTTTTCCTTGCGACGACATTTACTGTGTCACCACATCACTATTAGCCATTGCAACTAGGTGCCATAGCCCCAGCAGAAACTGAATAGGAAAAGGAATTTTTAGTCTTTTAGTCACTGACAATGACTCAAGGACTGTGCATAAAATGAGCTACAATTGGGACGCAAAATTATCTACATGGGATATTCTCTGTTGTCACAGAATTCTGAATGCGGAGCGGAAACGGTTCATTGCCGATCACAAGGTGACTTCTACCCACATCGGGGGACTAGATGAGTGTTGATTTTAAGCCATTTGCATGCGATGTTGACTAGTTTCAGTGCAGCTTTCTGTCTGGGAGTTTGGCCGTCAGCCATAAACTATGACGAAAACCGGCCAAGTAGCAAGTGGGGACACAGCTACAATTTTTCCTCTATGGATTGTGTTTTTTTAAAGGAGTCTGTTGATACCTGTGAGGAGTGATCAGTGTTCTTTAACCTAAGTACCTAAGAGGCTACACACAACTCAGACACTGGTGTTCAGTGAATGTAGCCTACTCAATTGTCTTTCCCCGTCATAACTGGTTCCTGTAAGACAGTCTTTGTTAATGCAATCAATAAGTTGTGGCAACAAGTACTATAAACACCGACTGATTTGCTTTGCTCAAGGAGACAGGAGAAATGAGTCACCTGGGATCTTAACCCACATATTCCACTGAGAACGCTGACCATTGCTACCGTCTCCTGTCTTCTGGCATACACTACACAAGTGTCCTTAAAATAATTACCAAATTATTGGCAAAAATGAAAAAATACATTCTTAATGCTGCATGTTTAAACAGACATGTTTTCATTTTATTTTTTAAAAAACCTCAATGATGTTTCAAATAAATTCTTTCACATAAATGGCATAAATGTTAAAACATGCAACAAGATATGGGATGCAAAGATCTAGTCCAAGTCAATCTATTGTACATCTCTACTGTGAATCTGAGCTGAACAACTTTTGTAAAGCAATATATTAAAGGTACAATAGGTAATTTTGGACTTCTTATGGAGGAATTGCAGCAACAAACACCCTCAAACCACAAAACTGTTCATCCCTCCCCCTTCTCTGTGATCGTGCTGAAGTTGAATTACTAAATTAATGGGCTAAATGAAATACAGGCCTACTAAGAAATAACATTGCAATTAGGAAATGTGTCTGTGCGCGCATACTTCCATAGTTTTAGATCATATCTACAAACAAAATATAATGTGACACAAACACTCAATGCACTCCCCAGCAGCCAGTGTGTGTTGATGACGGCTGCATAAGTGTGTAATAAAATGTGTCCACAAAAACACAGCATAGATATTAGCCTATTAGTGTTCTGCTAGTGTCATGAACTAACCAATGAAAGTTAAATGGTCTTCTCACCTCATAAATAGATGATAAAAACAAAGACAAAAGACATTATTTTGATATTAAACATAGTTTTTTTTAAATGTCAGAGGTATAACGAGTTCAGAATCACATGTTCAATCACATGTTCTGAAGTAGAGAAATCTTACCAAAGTTAATCACATTATTAGCTAGTCATGACAGGTAAACCGCCATGTTTATGACTTTGCTGATGGCTATGATCCAAAAGAAAATCAGCTAATGGAACAAGTAGCTGATAAGTTCACAACTTAATCCTGTGATTCCTCATTATCATTATAATGACAACATACACGTAGAAAATAAAAGGTGGCATGCCATATTACTGAAATATTCCACGCGCGATGGTTAGGTTTCACGAACGCAATGTCTTGTTGAACTCATTAGTTCGATTGAACACCTGTCTTTCAAAATGGAGTACCGATTATAACGTTAGCCTGCTAAAATACAGTAGCCAGCTAGCTGCCCTTAACCAGAGCACCCACAACAGGCCCGAGCACAGGGATTTAAACAAATACAAAGTTTCACCGGTCTTTCACAGCAACTTATATCCTCCGTATGACCAATATTAAAAAATAGAATTGGTGGGGAAAGTTAATCAGCTAGCTAGAAGATATTTGTCACAAATGCGACTGCCTGGCCGCACTACAAATCCAGTCTCTTGAACTATAGTCTAGAGGCTGAGATGGCGAATTGAACTTTACAGTTTAATTCAGATTATAAACCAACAAGCTAACCAAAAAGATAGCTATGCCAGTTGGTTTAACTTATAGTTGCTACGGTCAAAAGAAAATTAGATTACGAGCTAATAATTTAGTTTCGCTAGTTAGTCAAGTTAGTAACGCTAGCTAATATTAATGCGCAGATGGTAGCTATGCATCGGGTGTGCACTTGTAGCTAGCAACCAAATGTAACTCGCTTCTTAGCTACCTACGCTGTGTATCTGGTTAGCTAGCTCATGTTAGGATATCCATACCAACAAATATTATTCATACACACGTTTTCTGCATTACATAGCCTAATAAAATAAGATTTGCTGGCCAATACTCTGACGCCCATAATTATTTGAAATGTATTATTTGTAGCCAGTTAAGCACAATTCAGTCCTAACTTAGCTATTGAATATTCATAGCTAGCAACTTGCTAATGTTACACGTCTTCTTTTCACTAATGTTAGTTGCCATTCTGCCAAAATAATAGCCACTTCCACTTACCCGCAAAGCCGCCAGGTCGATGTCATCCAAGCTTCTCGTTGGTGCACTTTCAGACATTTTCGCTCAAACTTTAGCCACACTTGACCGTAAAGTAAACAAGTAGCCTACTCAATGCAATTCAGTCCACTTTGATAGGGGAAAGTCTTAATTCAAAACAGAACTCATGTAGCTATACCTTTAGCCAAGCTAGCATTAAACTGGGTCCCGATAAAAAACAACAACATTAGCTAGCTCGCTGTATAACGTTAACTGCGCAAGTTGGTTACTTAACTAGCCAAGTGCTAGCTAGTAAATGCCGGCTAGCTAGCTAGCCTACCGCAGAGTAGACCTGACAGAAACTGAAAACAAAATAGGTTGCTATATTTTTGACAATTTATCCCCGCCTCACTACTTAAAAGGTTGGGGAAATCGTTCGCTGGTTTCAAAGCTAGCCAACATTAGTTACCAAATCGTCACTGTCGGTAGGAGGGAAACCCGCAACAATTTAAATCGTCAAAGTTGCATCGCAACGCTAAGTGTTACTACACCGAGAAAAGGACCCGATGGTGGCACTGCCAATACCACATTCGTCGCTGTATTTCCATTCTGCGTTCCTTTTCACAACACGGCGGTGCGCTAGATTGCTACATAACTAGACGGTTCACACCCAACGCATACGAGGAAAACGGGAAATGGTGCAGGCAATCCAATAATTAGATGCTCCCAAACCTACCAAAATAAACAGTAGAGGCAGCACGAGATGACTGGGTAGAATTAACTATATATCATGGTCATACACATATACCCACGCATTTATTAGGTAAAATATGAAGATACTTAACGTTGACTAATTTTCCTATCAGTAGGTAATATATTGTAACATAGCGAGTCGGTATTGATCGAGAAATCATAAAATAAAATAAAAATATAGGTGCAAGCAGCAATTGCCGAGGTCCAAGCAGCATAGAAGCCCCTGAGAAGCACAGATGGAACAAATCCACAAAGGCACCAAGATAACGTGGTAACTCGACACAGAAAAGGCCCTGGCTGGATTTACACCCAGCAGCTTCTTGCTGCTATCAACACCATGCCAGCAAATGAATTTTGTCAATGACAGAGGAAAACGTTTTTTTTCTTCTTCTTCTTCTATTGGGTGATCAATCTGGACCAGGACTGAGTGGGGAACAGCTTTCTTGCTACTTTTTTGGATGCATACGTATATGGACTGTATGGAACTTAGGTAATGACAGCATACAAATGTTCAAGTTCTTTGGTAATTTACTTTAAGAGAATTTAAAAGATTTTTGCATTTCCCCCTCCAATAGTGCCACCTATTGACTCAGTAGAACCAAATTACACAGGCAACCTTGATTTACTATGCCCAAACATGTATCCAGTTTCGGGAGAAACTGACTTTCTTTTCAGCGTTCATGAGATTAGGCACGCCCACATTCATTTTCATTGGATGTTTACGCAACCATATTGTTAAATATCCAAATTTCCAATGATTGTTTTAAGAAGCTTGGTCAAAGAGATAATGCACGAAATTTTGTGCAAGTTTATAAATTACTGTATTACTGTATTAAGTCCAACTAATGCAAGGGAAGCAATACAGCCACCTGTAGGTGAACACGTCTCCAGTTTCAACCATGGGTATTCATACCAGTTCTCTGTCCATGCGTAGGGCAAAGATTAAGAATGCTCAGTCAGTCATACTTGGCCCAGCATATACTCTTGCATTGCAACATACAATAATAAGCAGATAAGCAGAAACAAACAACTCTTTACACATTCTTAATTCATGTCTCATTCTTAGTCATCTGTCTCACTTGGAAATTTACAATCACATATCCAAATATAAAAGCAACGAAAGACCGTTTTAATTCAGTGTGTAGTCATTCAGTCGTTTTAAAAGGATGTGTCCATAAGCAATAGAAACAAGCAATTTGTCACATCACTATCGAATAATACAATTTTACAGAACCATATTAATCAACTTTAACCAGGAGCACTGGGCAGAAATTCATAATTGACCATACCCCAGAGAGGAAGTTTGTAAATAAGCTGGACATTCCCCCATCTTGCTATGTAATAGCAACTTCTCTTGTCAATTGGACACTGGCTGACTAGGGTCTTTCAGTGAACTTATCCCTGGTTATGGGTATGCACTTTGTTGTACGTCGCTCTGGATAAGAGCGTCTGCCAAATGCCAATAATGTAATGTAATGACTGCCTTTGCAATTTATGCAGTCCTGCTCAATCACCTGTGCTGATCAGATGGCAGATTGTGCACCTTCCCAAACTGAGGGAGGATGCTGGAACAATGGCAAGGTCCTACTTACAACTGCTCACTCTAAATAAAGAATAAAGAGAGGGGAATAGAGAGTTAGGGAAAGAATGTTGAAAAACATGCTAAATGGCAAACTGATTTGCCTAATGGAGTAACACCCAAACAAGAAATAGTATTAATTTAATTCTACATGGACCTGTCTTAGGATGATGGAAGGCTACTTACTGTAACATGGCTGCCAAAAAGAGTGCAATGTAATGAATATAAACACATTGGTGTATCAATTATCAATGCAAAGTGATTCTAAAACATTAAATACAATTATAATTCTCTCCAGGAACACAGTAAAATGTGCTAATAATTTTCACACACACTATTCCCTCTCCCCCTTTTAAACACAGCAATGAATATTCTTGACCAATAAGAACAGTGCTACAAAAATAACAATTTAGTCGGTTGCTCTAGCTAGGAATAGAGGCAAAAGACAGCGATTACAGTCCCACTGCAGTTTTCACAGGTTGACCCTCCCTTTACACCCTCCTGTCTTTTGCCCTCTTTCCCCCTTTCCTTCCTGATCCCATAATAGCCTCACCATTTCCTTCAACACATTATCCTTCCTTCCTTCCTTTGCTGCACATGCTTACCTCTTATCCTTTGTCCCCATCTCTGACTCTCTCGCTGTTGTACTATTGCCCATCCAAACATCAATCATTCTTTACTCCAATGGTATACACTTGGTAGTTAGCTTTTATTTCTGTCACCATAACAACGTGTACAAATGGCCAGCAGAGACTCTAGTGGATACAGCACTGATGAATAAATACAGAGAGAGGGGGAGAGAGAGAGATAGATAGAGACTTATATCCTCTAATTTTGTCACAAAGTTTGAGAAATTTCAGAAACGTATAATTTCAAAAAGTATAGCCTCATCTAATTTCATCCATACAACATGATACAATCTATTTCTCTCTTTATCCTGATCTAGAGGTTTTAGGTTCAGGTTTCTTTCTCTGTTCTGTAGGCTTGCATGTTTCTTTCCACTTTTTCCATTCTATCACCGTTTCTTAGTGCACATTATAACACATTACACATTATAAATTAAGAGATGAGTCTAGTGTCAGATTTATTGACCACATTCAGTATACTGCACTGAGATGGAAAATCCTGCCTGAAAGGAGTGCATTAACTTTGGAGTAGTGGTGCAGCAAAGAAGCAGGCAGGATGCCTATTGCTGTCTCAACGTCAATAATTATTCTCAATTTACAATAGTCATGGCAAGCTGTAGCCTGAAATGAGTTGAAGGGTTTAACTGAGAACTGAGAAATTACATTACATAAAATTCTGTCTTTGATGTGCATTACTGATGAAAGATTTTCCTTAAGCATACTTCCAAATAAATTTGTATGAGGGATGCTTCTATTATAATAATCAATAAAGGGTTGCAGGTGTCCTAGCTTTATCTTTAGTGCAGTGGGGTCCAAGCATGTGCCATGGAGGGCTGAGAGAGGTTTTCATGCCAGACAATCACTACGCCTGCTGATTTCACCTTCAACCAGAGATGAGGGAACTACGTAATTAGTGTAATCAGCAGGTGAAGTGATAGGTTGAAATGAAAACCTGCGTACTCTTGGCCCTCCATGGAACATGATTGGCCATTGCTGCTCTACTGTATAACAATGCAGCAATAACAATAATATTGTGTAATATTATCATAACTTATTATCCTTATAGTTAGTTAATTGCTTTACATTTTAAATTAACATACATGCCCAAAATGGGATTTCCATATAAAAACATTTGGTAATCAAATTATTTTGCGGGGATGAGTCGATTAATCAACACAAAATACTTTTTAAAGCTATTTCTTTGTACAAGTTTGAAATATTGTATTGCTATAGTTGACTGTAGAAATGTGCTGACTTTATACACATTTGGCAGTGGCATTAAATTTAAAGTGAAGCAGTCCTCTGTAGCATCATAGACAGTTATCACTCCCAGCATGCTTTGCATTGGCGCTGCATAATAATTTGTTGCCCTTTAGGTCCAGACTTCCATGGGAATCATTCTCTCCTTGCTGCTGAGTGGAGGGATGAGGTCCACTTCAGCGAGGAAGTGGAGGGGGAAGTGGACCAGGATGCCTTTGATGGCTTCCAGTTCCTTTCTAGCACGTTCAGGATGCGTTTCACACAGACGCGCCACCGAAGTCAGTTCCTTTAGTGCACGCAGGCTATGGATGCTGTCGGTGGGGAGACACTGGAAGATCTGGGCAAGAGGGGGAAAATTAAAAGCATGTCTATCTTTGTTTGATGTCTTGTGTGTTAACTGGGGTCATTTACAAAATCTGCTGAAATTGCTTTGTCTTTACATTTGTCATGCCAGAGTAAGTGAAGCAAAAGCAGGAATTGGGGAAGAGTATGGAAGAGAGAAGAGGAGAGTAGTGGGTAGAGGTAGGAAGAAAGAGGTGGAAGACTAAAAGGTAGGGATGGTGAGTTGGGAAAAGAGGATGATGGTGAGATGTGTATTGGTATTGTGTTGGTGCGTGCAAATCTCACCACGTCATAAATTCTGGTATTTGATTCAGCAGTCTTGTTCCACACCTCGAAAAACTCATCACCGATTGGGTCCTGGATGTCAATGACAGGTTCTGAATCTGCTCCCAAAAGAACTCTGGGATAAAGAATAGGTTCATAGTGTTAGAAGGAGCCATCATACCTACATGTTTTCATACCTTAGGACTTGCTCAAATGGGTGTCATTATTGCATATTGCTTATAATGTGTATGTATGACATGATGATATATTTACACAAACATATGATTTATGTATTATATTCTTCACCTGTTTAGTCTGAGAACCCTGCTGTTAACAAGCAAATATCAATACTACATATTACGGTTTGAATGAAAAAGTAAGTACTTAAGAAACCATTACACAATATGCATAAATGCTCAGTTTTGTAATTGTTACTTACACATACCGTTCAATCCATCGCCATCGTTTTGCGGTTTTATTACGTCAAAGTTCTTTGTAATGAAGTTCTTTGTAATGATATACATATGAACGATTACAATAATTTGAGATGTCGACAACTTAACCACAAGGGGGCAGAGTGGATGGGGTTAAACCAGGGGTGCCAATAATTGTGGAACCTTTTTTTAAATGTAAGACTTAGTTTAATTACATTGAATCATTAATAAAACACACTGCTTTATACAATAAAAGAAAACATTTCTAAACACATATAAAACATTTTTTTTAGTTTACAGCATTTTTATTGTGCACATTTATCAGGGAAGCCCACCGTAGCTGCATTAAACCTTTCTTAACAGTATTTGTATGTGTTTTGTCTGTGTGTGTCAGTGTAGCTGGACAGGCCCTGACCTGAAGCACTCCTTACGCAGAGCAAGAGTCACGGGTCCTGCCTGGTACAACTCGCCCCCCATTCGGGATGGCACCCTCTCCAGGTCCTCCACCAGCACTGCCAGCTCACTGTCCCGACTGCCCAGCATGCTGCGGTCGTTGATATTGGCCGAGCCTGGCAGGGGTGGGAGATGGGAGGATTTGAATAGGTCAGAAAGTGAGAGGGATGCAGAGGGAGGTAGAGGTGTGCAGTTTTATGGACCACAACAGGATGAGAAATTAGAAAAGCAGGATTAGGAGCAGGATAGAAATCTTTTTATCACTACCGATCCCTTTATTGAGGAATATTACCTCACTTACTTCATCACAGAAATTCTGAATATAACTGGATTCGAGTGTAAAATTAAAAATGGAATAAATAGTATATTATGGATAAAAACATCTGCCTTGCAAGAAGGTATGGAATTGTGCCTTTGTCACGCAAGATCAGGTGCAGTTTACTCAGAAATTATCATCTTCATAAAGTTAAAGGCCCACTTATTTTTTAGCTTTTCATGTCATCCTGGAGCTTACAAATTGTGTTCCATACTGATAAGAACAACAATTGCACTTTTGGTTGAAATATGCGTCTATATATGAGTCTAAATATGAGTCTAACTGATTTTTTCCATGGTGTTTTGTAAAACAATTTCCCATGAGCCATGACATATTTTTTGCATAATTACCGGATGATGTTGCTAAATGTTAACACAGAGAGCTGACCACAGGAGGGGGAGGGGGAATTGGGCTCTGGGGGCACGGTTAGGGACTTTTCACAAAACCTAAATCATTGCTCAAAATTTTGTTGATAACTGTGGATAAATGTGGAACTATGTAGCACTATGAGGACAGTTCCAATGTGGAAGCACTATGAGGACAGTTCCAATATGGAAGCACTATGAGGACAGTTCCAATGTGGAAGCACTATGAGGACAGTTCCAATGTGGAAGCACTATGAGGACAGTTCAAGACACATACAGCAGGGGGTGCAGTTTAAATAAACAAAGCATGTTTTCAATTGATTATGTATATAAGGTATAATTTACCTATAAGTAATATTTACCTGCAGATTTCAAATTGACAATAGATCCTGTCAGAGTAATGAATGCGTATTATGAAGCAACAGATAAGCAAAACAATAATGATAATATCTGGTGATTGATTTTTTTTTTTACCTAGTGACCAGTGTCATTCCTTTATTGACCTCTCACCAATGACTGTGAGCAGGAATAAGATGACTCACCAATGATGTAGCAACGGTCATCGGCGATGAGCATCTTGCTGTGGACATAGATGAGCTCAGTGACCAGGGACTGGCCCAGTTGGGAATGAGTGCGGAGGCCACACAGGGAGATGTACTGGCTCCACTGGTCCTGCACTGGGAGAAGGAGAGCAAGAGGGCTGTGCTGCCATCACTTTGTGACAAAAGGATATAATCAAAGAAGAGACTGACAGGAAAAACACACACTCACACACACAGTTACAGACAGATACATAAACAAGTACAGTGTAACAGTCAGTCCACCAGGCAGCCAAAGCTGGGCAGATGGTCACTCACTGTGCGCCTTCAGTCTGGCCAGAATCGAAAAATCCCCTCGGCATATGGTCCTGAAACAAGAGCAATCAACAACTGAGCAAGGGGGCAGTCCTACCCACTAGCACATGTTGCGCATAACAGCATCAGCCACTGCTAAATCTTCTGTTCAGGGGCCGCCACCCTCATTTTGATTCCATGATAATGGCAATTACTGATGCCTTTTAAACCATAGGTACCAAATACACATTCCTTTTGTTAGAATACACAGAGAAAACATTTTTACTTACAAGAAAGTATAATAATATCCTTCAGGGGAGCCTGCACTGTGTGTGTGTGTGCATGCATGTGTGTACGTGAATGCGTGTGTGTGTGTATGTGTGCATGTGTGTACGTGAATGTGTGTGTGTGTGCGTGCATGTGTGTACGTGAATGCGTGTGTGTGTGTGTGTGTGTGTGTGTGTGCGCATGTGTGTGTATGAAACTCTTACCTATAGATGAAGTGGAGGATGGCCTGCATGGAGTTACCTCCCCCTTCATTGATGTTACCCTCAAACCCAGGCAGCAGGGGTATCACCACATACACCCTGTACTTCTTCTGTTCACTGTGCGTATGACAGCAGTGATGGGGTTCATGAATGATGGGAGAGAGAGAGCTATGAGGCTAAAGAGCAGAGAAATCGTCATTCTAAACTCAATTCCAACTGTAATCCTACTACCATGCTGCTGTGAGAATTAAATGGCAACAGCAGAGTTGGTTAGTGGTAAGTTCTTAGTGGTAAGTTAGTGGTAACTCATTCAAATGTAATGGAAGAGGACATAGCCGGCATCACAAATTCAGGACACTACAAGTAACTCAAATAGATGAAAGTGTTGAGAAAAATAGTTTGAATATAAGGAATGAACAATGAACACTGTAGAGGTTACATAAAATGTGAAAACACAATGTTCAAAGTAATGACACCACAGAGACAGACCTGTGTGCCCGCAGAATCCTGTTCACTATGGCGTCCCCAATACCATTGTGTATATTCTTCCCATCCGCACAGCTGATGAAGAATTGATTCTAAGGAGAGATACAATGACCTTAAAGCATTAATACTGATCGTCCAAAGCATGCAGTCCATTGTACCAGTTTGTGTATTACATGATGATTAACAGCCATAAATGTGAGTGAGACAGTCTATTGTATGACAGTTTGTCAATGATACAGTGACCTGGGTTGTGTCCACACCTCAATGTAGATGTAATGCTCACTATTTTCTATGGTATGGATGTAAGCATTATGGATGGAACTCTCACACGTCCCAGTTGACCAGCGATCCGCAGAACGCAGCACCTGAGAGAGAAGGAGATTTGGGAATGTCTCAGAGCAGTGTGAACACTGGCGGGTCATAACAGGGATGCAGGGTGTGCGAGTTAAAGAATACACAACAAGATTACAGGTAGCTTGCTAAGTTAGTACACTGCTACTATGTTTGGATCAGTGTGCTAGAAATTCAGCAAAACCTACACAAGATACTGTACAGCTGAAATTATGTTTATAACATGCGTATTTCGTTCAGGAATAAAATTACATGACATAAATATGCTTGTTAAAGTTTAGTGATAATAGGTCCCATATCACATACATTTATGCAGTTTTCTTTGAAATTGGATGGTTTCTCTGTTTCTGCATAAGGAGTTGTTAAAAACCTTGGTGTAACTATTCAGAACTCGCTTTCCAGGCCCATATTAATAATATTATCAGAGTTTAGTGTATATCCTTAATGTCTGTATTTCTCTACCTGCACTGAGGCTTGCTTGCTCCCAGGGACCACGAAGGGCAGACAGTCTGCTGTGCTGTGCGACTTCGGAAGCAGGCAGGGGTAGAAGTTGTTGTTATGCTTGTTTGTGAACATCTGCCAGGATAAATTAGATAGCACATGAGTGAGTGAGTGAATGAGTGAGAGGGTGAGTGAGTGAGTGAGTGAGTGAGTGAGAGAGTGAGTGAGTGAGTGAGAGTGAGAGAGTGAGTGAGTGAGTGAGAGAGTGAGAGTGTGAGAGACAGTAAGATAGTGAGACAGGTAGAAGAGCGATGAGAGATGAGAAGAGGATAATTGTACATCATTTTGGTTTTTGGTTGCCATAAAATGTAATCCAGTTTGTGGGGATTTACCTCAGGATGAGAGAGGCCCGACGGGAAATGACACTACATAACAGTCAGCCTCGGAAAATTTTGTCTTCAGACTTTTTTTTGTAACAATCTAAGTGGCTTCTAAAAGTGAGAAGAAACCAACATGTGCACAAGAAGCACACGTGGTCCAACCTACTCATCAGTCAGATCACTGCCAACCTAAAGTAGGTTGAGACCAATGATCTGTTTAAAGGAATTCAAAACCAATTCAAAATTTTCCTTTAGCCCTAGCAAGATCATTACAGGTGTTATACATTTCAGCAGCAAAGAAACATAATCAAATGCAATACATTTTTTTCAAAATCATTATAATATATAAAAGGATAAGATTAAAATCCATATTTTGTATACTTTCTATCAATCTGCCTGATATTCGTCTTGTAAACCTTATCTTAAATAAAACAATGATGGAAATATTATTTGACTTGAACCTATAAAGATTCAAGTTTGCTACACTTGCCATGATCCATCCTTGGCAAGCAGCCATTGGAGTTGTAAAAACTGAGACCTGCCAACACGACTCCTTTGATGCAGACCTTGCACAACCCTAATAATGAGGTTTTAGGATGTGACCTGAAGCTTCTGTTTCAAGGTTTTGTTCAGGCCTCTATACCATGAACTAATGCCGTAGTCAAGGTGACACTGGACTAGACAGGAGGCCAACAGTCTTAGACATTTCCTTCCTGGCTAGGTATCTAGTTCTAGAATTTCTAGTATGTTTACTACATCAGACACATTACTTTAAGATTTTTCACATGGGTTGGTTCAGAAGTAATTTCACTTCATTTAATCAAACGATTTACACAACTGCCATAGCACTGTAAGTAGGACCTGATACATTGCTGATAAATCTATGCTGACAAACCTAATAATATACACTCTGTCTCTGTGAGCGCAGTTGGAGAGTGCAGCATCCGAGCGATCATAATGTTGTGATTGCATAGTAATACAGCCTAAACAGCACAGGTATTGTTTGGAGAAGGCAGACATCAATCTGCAAAATGTTATCCTCTTCCAGATCTGATCTGACAATAAAGTTAATGACTGAGCAAATAAAAGCGCACACGCCTCCATTGCAATCTCTCCTTTTGGGTGACTAACTGTCTATGTCTATATCACTCTCATTGATTGACAAGTCTAACCACATTTCAGTGATGCAAAACAAACACCCTACCTTAGATTTGCCAACGAGGGAGGGAATTTCATTAGTTGAAAGCCCTTTACATTTAGACCTGTAGACCTTTGGCACCAACAACTTTGAACAAATTAATCAAAGTCTTCTGCCTGTCAATATATTATCTAAAATTGTACTGATTCAGTTTATGCTGCCATTAACCACACAAACTCTGAACTTATAAATATTGCTATATTAAAGCATATCTGTAGCAGGGCAAAATTCATGCCTTACTTTACTTCAAGTACCTCAACTGCTTAAACCAGGCATGGCATATTGAGCTTTGGTGTTATTCAGAATTCCCATGTCTGGAAAGCTTTGACCTCTAACCTTGGTGAAATTCCATCTCTGGACGAAGTGGCGGGCAAGGTCTCTGGCTGCCTTCCCATGGTGCACTGTGGCCAGGTCACGCCAAGGCATGCGGGGAACCTTGCTCCGATCAATGTTGTCTGAGAGAAACAAAAATAAACATTTGCAGAACTATTATGATTACAGAACCAAACGCACAAAGTTTCAAGTATAATTTAAATATATTATAAATATATAATAGTGGAAAATGTTTGGCCAAATCAGGAATATATAAATAATGAATAATCCCTTAATCCCTTAATGCTTAATCTAAAATTAAACATGTATGAGAGCAATTTCATAGGGATTGCACTTCATGACAATTTCAAGTTGATACTTTTAAATATTGTCTCCTTTGGAATGGCAAAGGTCCAACTCTCTCCTCCCCTGCTTTCCAGTTCTCACACTGGTGTCAGAAGTGTAGTATTCCTATTGGTGCTGCACAAAAATACCAAGTTGGAAAGTGGCTCAAACAGCTCTCGTCGAGATGGACAGTAATATGAAAACATGTCCAGTTGAAGGGGAAGACAACCGGACATTACATGTCCCTCCCTATGACACAGGGATCAAGGTCTGATTACCACCCGCTCTCTTTTACATCCTTGTACCCACTACAATAGTGTCAGCATTATTACATCAAATTCTGCTTCAATGTGAAATATCCACAAGCAGTTAATAAAACATTTAATCTACTTGTTTCCAAAACAAAAGGTTCCTACATTTTACATTTTTGTCATTTGGCAGACGCTTTTAATCCAAAGCGATTTACAGATGCCTTAAGATGATATTTCATCAAGGTAGTAATAGTTCTGAAATTGATCAAAGATTTGAAAATGCTTGTAAGCATTTGTGTATGTGTGTGAGTGTATGTGTGCACAAGCGTGCGTACCCTCAAATGGATGATCTAGCTGGTCCCAGTCCTTATTGATGAAGTTGCTGTAGTCTTTGCCGAGCCACAGTTGAGTGTTGTCTGTCAGGTCCCCTGGATCAGTTGATGTCTGTTCTGTTGCCAGGGGCTGAGAGGCCGGTCCATCAGAGCCCTGGTCAACTACGTCACCAGTCTAGAGAGGGCACAGGAATATGAATCTTATGTGTTTATGTGTGTGTGCCTGTGTGCATGGGTGTGTTTCTGTGTGTGTGTGTGTGTGCCTGTGTGTTGGTGTGTTTTGTGTGTGTGTGCGTGTGTGTGTGTGTGTGTGTTTGTTTGTGTGCGTGCATCCGTGTATGTGGTGATACAATTATGCCAAAACCAAGCTGGTGAACTTACTCAAGTTACATCCTTACAAAACCTTTTCCACAGCTATAACTTTGTCCAACAGTTTAAATTCTTGGCAAATCTGCTTTTGGCTAGACCAGGAAGAAATGCCTGGTTTTCCAAGTGTTTAAGGGAGTGCCTGCTATTACCTCGGGTCTGGCTGAGGGTGTCAGTGCAGCACACAGGTCTGTCAGCCTGTAGTGACTGTCGTCCCACCTCCCATAGGCCAGGTCAATCCCACCCATGAAGGCCACTGACTGGTCAATGGCCACCATCTTCTCATGGTGCGCCCAAAGGAAGACAATGGAGGAGACGTGGTCTGGATGTCGCATGACCTGAGAAGAGAAGAGACGGAACAGGGGAAAAGAGTTAAGGGACAGAAGAGAAACAAACTAATAAATGTACTTTACATATCCCATTTAATTTTCCCCCCAGTTTGGAATTCCAATGGCAATAGACCACAGTCGGCACTGGCATGGTCCTGATTCACTGTACTGGGATTCAGTGCTTCAACTGGATGCATCAGTAGGAGAGCCCATAGGACAAACATGAGCAGTCAATAAGGTCTGTGTGGTGATTCATTGAATGACTTTGCAGAACAATGCATCCACGTCATAAATTAATCAACAGATAGGATAACAAATGAAAAATAACACTTGCTGCACTCAGCAGGCAGACAGAGAGTCCACTTGTTGAGTGGTGATGCATTGCGGGCGTCGGACCTTGATGTTGGGGTGCCTGTCCATGAGGGTCCTTTTGCTGTAGTCACTGTCGATGGCCAGTGTCAGCTTGTACTTGCCCAGGACTTCCTTGTACAGCAGCACACAGACCTTCACACCCTGCTCCTGCAGGGGGCAGCAGAGAGACAGGGGTGAGGGAGGAGATGGAAAGGGGGGTGGGGAGAGAAATATGTTTACAAATCAAAAGAAAGCTGCCAAGGAGAGTGAGAGAGGCTGAAAAAATCAGAGAAAAAAGGACAATGGCTCCTACTGCTTTGCGTTTGAGGATTTCATCCAGGCGCCAGTAGTTGTCTGTGGCTGGCCTCTTCAGGAACATCTCTGGGCTGAGCCTAAAAGAAGAAGGACCAGGCTGTGACACAGAAACGCACTGAGCTGACCTGGCAACATCAGTGCAGTTCTCAAAAGCAAAAGCAAAAGCAAAACCTCTTCTGAATCAGACTTCCAGAAATACTGGACTTGCCTAAGACACAAGAAATTTTTCTCAACATTGTAGAAATAATATTACAATTATCTTTATGATGAAAAATGTATGTAACACACATGGCACAATATGAACATGGTAGGTATATGTGATATAAATACAATAGTAATATAGTATAGTGGACTAACCACCAGTCTGTGATGAAGATTTCCTCCTTGGCCTGCTCCAGAGCATCAGCTAAGTCTGAAAAGTAGCCACTGCCATTCACATACCTGTCTCAAAACACATCAACCTTTATTGTACTAGGAAGTCACATTCTGAGATTACAATATATTCTACAAGTGAGATCTAGATTTACAGTCGTAAAATGAGTAGATAGGCATGCAACTGTCCTACCCAGAAAAGAGCAGCCCTAGGCCTAAGCCTGCTGCCCGATAATGCATATGTAAAGTTATCTACATATATTTTAATGCCATATTTACTTAGTGTAATGTAAATTCGGTTCAACACTTGCTCAACTTCAAAAACATATGTGAAGAAATCCAGCCCTTTACTTGATTTGGATGCTCTGGGAAAATTTGATACCTTAAAATGTGCTGAGACAACCAAGATGAGGTGTAGCTTCAAATGTAAACTAATACAGCAAAGACAAATACTGGTGGGACCCTTGCTAAAATATTTTTTTAACTCTGAGCTGCTAAATCTGATTTACAGTGAGGTGCAAAGGTATTTGTACAATTTCTGTTCTTTTGGCTCTGTCCAACACATTGGATTTGACATCAAAGAATAAATGTGTGGTTAAAGTGCACTGTCACTGTCCCCTTGTAGGAGTCACATGTCTTTTAATACATAGTCCCCCCATTTGAGGGGACCAAAGGTAATTGGACAGACTCAGGCGGAAGCTGTCGCACAATAAGCAGCACAAATGTAAATTCTTATGTATTAACATAACAAATTATTGCATTTTTTGGGTTTAAACAAAAAACAGTCCAAACAGTACATTCCCATGACAGAAATAGCCAGCAGCACGATTCAGAAACTTCATCCCTCATGACTACCCATATACCTCTCCCCTCATTAAAACTGCACCCCATACACCCCCATCCGACCATCTCACCACTTGGTTAGTGTGTCTTCCCGGGGTGGGGCAAACCCCTGGAATCTGTGCTCCTTTAGAAAGTCACATGGTTCTGCCAGCCTGTGGATCTCATGTTTCCACCACTGGGCCTGTCTGTAACTGCTGCACTTGATGACGAGGTTTCTGCAGGTATATAAACATACACATATAAGCACACTTCTATGTACTCACACTCATACAAATACATGTGAACCCACACACAAACACACAGGCACATGTGGACAAGATCACACAAATACACACATATGTATAAACAGAAATGCTTACACACATACATGCAAAGAGTACACACTAACTCTAACACACACTCACGCAAAACCTTGTAACACATCCACAAGCATAAACACAGACAACCATGTGTGTCAGCTTCACTGTCTCTGTCTGCAGTGGCCTATTATTGTGTCACTGCATTAGGGCCCATTTGTCACCTCACCTTGTAAAGTTCTGGATGCACACGCCGTACTTGGTGTCCGTGAAGCGCCGGCCCACTTGGACCTTGAGCTCAGGGTCAAAGAGCAGCACAAATGAGATCTCTCCCGCCTCCCTCTTCATGTAAAGCAGGAAGGAGTCCTTGGCCACCAGCCAGCGCCGTGACCACCGATAGCAGAACTGGTCATGTCCGATGCAGTTGAGGCCCTGGATCCGATGACCACCCGACCTCTTCAGGATGAAGCCCTCCCTGACACAAACACTTTGTTTGACTCCTACTGTACAGACACATGCCGATACATGCAAGCATACCTTCACACACACCCATTAATACATTCTCTCTGCATTGTGCACCTGTACTTTGCATACACAAACACCACACCCATTGCCCAATGTAAACAAGCACAATAGCCACATCTCTCTTGTTCTTCTGAATGAACACACACACAGAGACACACACTCACACACACACACGGTTCTTATATGTTAGCCTATCAGCTCCTGGCAACAGAACTGAAACCACACACACAAAGGGTCAAGGATATTACCTTCCATCACAGACCAGTTTGAATGCTCAAAGACAAATAGGTTTTACAGGTGCACTTACAAGCCCTTGGGTCCCAGGTCTTTGACAAAGGAAAGCAGACTGACATCCAGAAACTCCAGCTGAAATCACAACACAGACACTGTGAAGATCAGGGAGGGAGTGGCAGATTAGAGTACTAGGGCTTATAACAGCTGGGATGATTCCCAACTGTCATTTACGTTTTACACTTGAGCTTGTACACTTGAGCAAAGTACAAAACCTGAATTGTTTCAGCTATATAGTCGGTATGTAAAAATGGAATCTGTGTAATCTACTCTAAACAAGATCATCTGATAAATGCTGAAATGTAAATACGCATGGCCGGAATGAAAGAACGAATGCTACATGAGCTACATGAGCCCCCCCCTCTAGGGAGGGACTAAAATGTTTGGCAAAATTTGAATTCTTTAAAAATGCATAAAAATGCGGCTTGTTCTTTTACCTCCTTCCAATCCAGGAGTTAACTGCCTGACAACAGGGAAGTCTGACATTGTTTCATAAACAATTGTTTTATAATACTTCCTTCCCTTTGTCAGTGAAGGACAAAACCATTCATCCTTTTCAAAAGTGATTTGGGACATACTGCAAGTGACTGTGATTCCCATAATGCTTGTTTCCAGAAAGTGTGAGAGAAAAGTTAATACATAAATATAACTAAGGAGGGAAGTGATGAAGCAAACCTTCAACATATGTAAACCACAATGGCAGGTCAAAGCATTTAAAAAATGTGAACAAACAGGTTCTAGCAAAAGAGTTTCAGTCAGGATGAGAACATGTCATCACTCTCTCTTGACCAACCTGCCAGACATTGGGGCACTGATAAACGCAACTGGGCATTTGAAATGAAGAGTACTGAAAAGGTGTCAGTAATGTACTATAGCAAGTATGGTGAGGATATTCACCATGCCGTGGTAGTTCCTGCAGAAGTCATTTTCCAGCAGGCTGCCCAGGTATTCCTCCAGGTATTTCTGCAGCAGAACAAAGGGATCAGTACCTTAACCTCACACAAATACATACACAAGACTCTCTCAGAACTCCATAGAGGCATAAATAATTATTTCCAGTGTCTGGTAGACTGATATGGTATCTTTAAAAAATTGTAGATAATTGCATGCTGTGAAAAACAAAAAACATTCAGTGAGCAGCAGTTCTGCGGGCAAAAACGACTTGTTAATGAGAGAGGTCAGTGGAGAAGGCCCAGACTGGTCAAAACTGACTTAGGGGTGGCTACAGCAGCAGAAGACCAATAACTAAAATAAAAAGTCTAATAAATACCTAATAAAGTGCGCAGTGAGTGTAGTTTTGAACATAACACATAGATTATGATCTGTGTTGTTTATCTTCATATGCAATCGTTTCCCTCATATTTTTGTCCCAAAAAAAGTCTAATAAACACCTAATAGAGTGCTCACTGAGTGTATGTGTCCATACAATGCAGCCATACATGTGTCATGTAGACATGTTGTGTAGCTAAAGCCATGTGTGTATATATCAGCACATATACATGTTTGTATGTAGATATGTGGCTATACGTGCATGTGTGCCTGTGCATAAGTATGCGCGTGGGGGTGTGTGTATGTGTCTGTGCATTTGCATTCATGTGAGTGCGTGAATGTGTGTGTGTGTGTGTGTGTTTGCATGCCACACCGGCTTGCTGGAAGCTCTTCTGGCTCTGTTAGCACCATGCAGAGTGGGCATCTCCTCTGTCATGGCTTCCAGCTGCTGCCTCTGAGCTGCATATCTGACAGGACACGAGACAAAGGGAAGAGCAGGGGAGGGAGAGTGTTTCACTGTGTAAGAGGGGACTGTACAGGAGAACATAACAGATGGTAGGTATTGTGAGACGGAGGGAGACAGACAAAAGGGAAGAGTGTCGATCAGACAGGAGGAGGGGGGGAGAAGATATTTCAGTTTTGACAACTGAAGTGAAAGCGGGAAAAATTCCAGCAGCCACAGTTACAATAGCAGCACACTTAGACGGCCGCTTTTGCGGCGGAAAAGTGCCGCAAAGCAGAAGTAGTTGCAATGAGAGTGACAGTAATACTGGACAATAGCACCGCAGCAGTGTCTGACCTCCCCAGGGGCAGAAAGTGCAGCAGGATCTTGTGCTTGTACAAGTCGCGGTGCAGCTCCTGGAAATGCTTGTACTTTCTCTTCACTGTCCAGGTGAACTGACCGTGTGTGAGCCAGACTGTGTATAGAGTACACACACGCACCTAGGGGAGGGAGGGAGAGGAGAGAGAGGAAGCAAGAAAAAGAGTAAAATTACGAGAGGGCCAGAGCAGAAGGGAAACTGTGGTTACACCCTGGAATTTCAACAGAACTCTTTGTAAATCTGTTACACATGATGCCACCTCCGGATTAACCAATGCCTGGTTCAAACTCCTGTAACCCCTGCACTTGGCCCACTTCTTCTCTACCCCAGCAACTGTGCTGGGGCACTGTACAGCAGACCTCAGTACTCCATGGACTATGATTGCAGACCCTACTCAGCCCGCAGTACCCGGTTCTTCACCTTGGAGCGTGTGGTGTATCTCTCCGTGCTGTGCACTCGGCAGGTCACGGGGGTCCCGTGAAGCAGCAACGGCACCTCTCCCTCCCTCACGGCACGCAGGTGATGGGTCACCAGGAAGGGGTGCTCTTCTGGGAAGCCAGAGATTTTGTCACATTTTAAAAAGCACACATATCCAGTATTCACTCAGTGAGCACTTTATTAGGTAGACCTGTACACCAACTTGTCAATGCACATATTTAATCAGTCAACCATGGGGCAGCAACTAAATCCGTACAAGCATGCAGACATGGTAAAGAGGTTAAGCTGCTTTACAGACCAAATGTCAGAATGGGGAAGACAAGTAATATGTAAAAGACATGTAAAAGTCCAATAAACACCTAATAAATTGCTCATTGAGTGTATATGCCCCATATAGCTCCATAATATTTTGGACAGTTTTTCTTGATTTAGCTCTGAACTCCACAATTTCAGATTTTCAATCAAACAATTCGCAGCACTTTTTATTCAATTATGTAATTCATAGAAAAATGAATTTATACATAGTCTGTAAAAACCCCTGTAACTCCTACATGGTTCACCCAATATGGATGAACATACTCGCAAGTTGACAGTCGGCACTTTAAGCTCATAGTTTCATTTCGAATCGAATGTGTACAGAACATACACACACAGAATTAAACTTCCAAAGATTGAAAGCAATGGAATGTGTGACACAGGGACAACGACTCACATCAGTTCTGTCACTGTTAACTGCTAACACAGGACAAGCAGATGACATGAGAAAATACCAGTTGCTGATTACTACCTCTGCCACTAATAATCTCACTGATTAGAGTGATCAGTGAACAAGAAAGGAATACTGTTGAGCCTAACAAGATCACAATCACTGTGACAGGTTAGATAATGCTCTTGTCTGGACACTGTCCCCCTTTCAGCGCAGTCATGATAATCAGCATGTAATTGCAAAAGTTTTTTATTGGTACTGTATTCGGCCAGAATCGTTTTGGCAAAAAGCATTTGATATTTTGAGAAGCCTCACCATTGTTCAGTTTGAGGCAGTCCAGCTCATCCTGGGTCAGAGAGCTTTCATCATGTGAGTAGAGCCTCCTCATCAACCGTGGAACAAGGGTCACCTCCACCTTCTCCTCCTCTGGACATGCCATCAGACAGCAGGCTTTGGCTTCTCTCACCCCGCTGCAACAAACACACGCATGCACACACACACACAAATGTAATGAAATTGTAATAGAACATTAAGAATACCAATATTCTCTGAAATTCATGAATTATGCCAATTGGAATTCCTGGACAAAGCTATAAATTAAATGTTTTAAATCAGCAGATAGGCTGCATTCATGTTTTCATAGCACAGGAAAGGTAAAATAACAATCTGAGATATTGATTTCCAGCAATCTGATTTGGTTTTTGTTAGTGTCTAGGAAGTAAGTGACAATTGAGTAAAATACTGTGAATGTAAAATGTATCTAATCTAGAGACAAATGTTCAACTACCTTAAGAAACAAGACAAGAAAACACAAAGACAGCCGGGATAAAAAGGCTACAGCATATCCCAGATTCCAAGATATCAACCCCCAATATCCATTTGATGATGTTACCCAGCAGATGCTAACTGATATTAAGCTAACAAAAGTAAAGAAAGGCATTTCATGGGGTCAGAATATTCTCTCCTCTCCAGGCCGATGCATACTTATGAATTATCAGAAGAGGATCATCAAATTGACCAAGTGAGGTGTGAAAGGGTGGGGGTGTGGAAGAAGGATTGCACAAGGACTTATCTGAAAGCTGATAAATGTACTTACTGAAGTTGCCTTTTTACGTTGGACGCAGGGCTAAACACTATGATATTAAAATCAGAAGATTCTTGGTTTTAGCCTCTTTCTAACCAAACATGAATATGAATGAATGAGGTAATGCATCTTCATTGCTACTGCTACTGCTACAAAAATTGAAGTTTCCTTCTGCTTCTAACAACAGAGGTGATAGCTGTAGACACTTAATTGCTATCAGTCAGTAGTAATCATCACCTTAAGGCAAAATATTTTTCATTTTACAAATTCAAATCACATCGCATTCTCTGCTTGAAAGTGGAACTGCTTCTAAAAATGTAAAAATCATTTTAACAACCCTGATCTATATATACTGTACATTAAGACTTTGTGTACGCATGTCAATAAGCAAAAGTGCAATTATGAATTTGTGAGGGGAAGTTGTGAGGGGGGAATTCATGGAAAATACATTGACCTTGTTACTTCTTAGAAGTATGTGAGTTTGTGGATTGACAAAAACATTCTACAGTCCAATGTTGTCATGCTTTTTAAAGTACATCACACTTTCTCTGGATTGGGAAAGTTGGCTTTTATTCATAATTCACCATGTACTTGGAACATGCTACAAAAAGAATAAAAGTTGGATAGCCCTGCTATTTCGGCTGAATTTAAGGACTTGATTCAAAAAGCTGTAACTGAGGAGTGTGCCATTATCTTAAAGTTGTATGCCCCCCTTTTCAGTTTTGTATTGCTTGAACTTAATTGTCTTGTGTTGTCTGCTGGTGCTGGGCCAGGACACCCTTGAAAATGAGATATTCATCTTGATGAGACCCTCCTGGAAAAGTGAAGAAAACACAAATGCCCACCAGGAAGGGAGAGTAATGCAGAGGGAATTCAAGATTTTGACATAACAGAAAATAGCTATGTAAATGGATGAGGTGCGCTCACTTTGAACCAAGTGAGTGCAAAATATTGGAGAAAAAAATCCTTCAAAGTGCAATAAGGTTAACATATTCACAAAGGACATACATGTGTGTCTATTTTTGTTGTGTACACATACTCCAAGCAGTCATCAGCAGAAAATATATACTTCATAGGTCTAAATAGGCCCTTTACTGGAGAACATTCTGGGCCACAAAATGGCATTTAGGACAGTAATTATTACTCAGTGTTCTTCATTCTTCAACACATACACAGCACACTGAGGCGTTCCTATAAGTCCCTTCTTAAGTATGCCTCTATGACTCTAGGTGCTTGCCTATGCTTGCCTAAACCTGGTTCTTTGGTAGTTTTTACACATATGATAGAGGGTTCAATAAATAACTAAAAAGGGAGACCAGCCAAAGAAACTTTTTTTTCTCAGTGTACAGCTGCTTAATTCTGACAGAAGAGCATGCTCATTCTTGGACAGACCGGTGCTTCACATACAAGCATTCCAAGCATAATAAGCAAGCATTTAAGGCTGTATGAAAATGAACTCCAAAAGGTTGAAATAAAGGCAGAGGAACGTAACCTATATATGCTTGATTTTCAATACTATTCCATCTATTATAAGTATAAAGACATACACAACAAATTATGGAATCCACCTAGAAAAAAGGTGTGTAAACTTGTATGCACGTGAGAAGGGGAGGGAGGGGAGCTCATTGGTATTTCCGGCATTGCCATGGCTACTTGCCTCTAGGTGAAACATTATATCGAAGGTGAGAGAGAAAAGGAGAGAGAGGGTCAGGTTTTGTATTAACCATTTATGTGGGCTTACTAGATTTCCAACCAATCAATATGCTTACTTCTCAGTGTTTGCGTGTCCCAGCTGTTCCAACATGTGGCTAAAACTATATTACAACATACAAGCTACAGTTTATTACATGAGCACATATCCTTGATTCAATACTATCATTATTGTTGTTAGCATGCATTGTTTCGAACATCTGAAAACCGTTTAACGTCATTTATGAAGGAGCGCAGAAACAAACTGGTTCTACTTTCCAAAACAAACTGGATACGAACAAACAACTGTAGCCAAACCTATTTAAATGCGTATTTAACGATCAGATGATTTAGGGAATTGTCGTTAAAAACGAACCCTTATTTGTTCCTATTATTAATATACGTTATCTATACTCATTTTAATATGTTAAGTCATAAAACTGAATCGGAACATTTGGATTTAATTTTCTACCTTCCTGAAAAGGTTGGCCACCGAGGCTATATTGACTACAATTAGTAGTCTGTACCCTAGGCCTACAGTAGTATAGCCTACCGCAACGCATCAGTAATGAAATTAACCTTATTAGCCTACTTCATAATTTGTTAACTCCTGGCTGAAACCTCTGACAACTCTTACCGTGTTGATCTTGCTAAACGGGAGGCTACGAAGCATTAAACATAAAATTCGGACAGAAACGAGAACGCGCTGGTCACTTTCGACTGTGACGGCAAGTTTCGGGTTCGTTGGCTACTTTTTCCACAACGAAATAGCAACATAGAATGTCAGCCACATTCCAGTAGTTCTGCCGTCTGCATCTCACCATGAGTAGGTAACGATAATAGCTCACTCCACCTATCCTTGAAGTGAGTTTTCATTCCGCCAGAGAGAATAGATTTTCACGTCAAAGGGGATTTAAAAAAGTTTAGATTTATGGATTTATGGATAGTCAATTCTATTCCAATCAATCTGGTGCAGGCAAGTCCACAAGTTAGCATACAATAACTAAATAAATAGTCTATTATAAAATAGTACTAGAGAAGAGAGAAAATAGTTGACTGTAATTAAATGCAGTTACTTACTTTACCGAACGTGGTAGCCTGAGTCGCTAGTATGAAACCAAACTCCAAAAAAGTAAATTAAACGGATTAGTTCATACAAATTTATATTTTATTTACAGTTTCTTTCTTGACCTCTTCCTATCAACCCTCATTCACCATAGCTACATGTTTCGAAAGAATTAAATCGCTTACTGGAGGCAATTTTACCGTACCTCTCTGAAAAGTCACTCCCAAAATAAGGTCCCGACTCATACGTCAGTTTGCTGAGTGGTACTGCGTAGGCTACGGCGTGTAATCTACTCCTTGATCTCCCCGTACGATTGTTTGAAAGAGGCTATAGCATAGTTTTAGCCATATAGGTTACCTACAGTAGGCTCTGTATTATGACAATAGCAGTCAGAGGAAACAGCAGTTATTATTATCTCATTTTTGTTTAGCAGTCACAGTTTTGTAGGTAAAATGGTTTAACTTCTGTGGCAGTAATAAGCGGGTTCTCTAGTCAATCAAATACGATGCTTCAAATTCATGCTAGCTTCAAACTCATATGCCAAAAAAGTTGTTTGCCGTTAAAGACTAAAAAACACAATTTATTTTAAAAACACAACTTAAAAGGCTGAAGGTATAAAGAAATATGTGTATGCTATATTTGTCAAATGGATTTCAAATGATGTTAGAATTAGGCAATTATTTATGTCATGTTTAAGAATAAAAGTATTTACTTTTCATTTGTTTTATTGGACATAATGTACTTTTTGTACAAACGTTTTTGTTTAAATGTAACAGTGTGGCTTGGATTCAAGCTAATTTTCTGTTCCTGTACAACTCACCCCATTAGTGGGGGTATATTGTAACAGTGGAACTTTGTATTTTGACATTAACTCATGCATTCTGTAATATTGTTGCTGGTGTCTAAATGACTAGTATTTGTAGTAGAAAAATATCTAGCATAAGCACTCATTTAGTTATACCTGTTGGAGCAGAAGTCGTCTCCCCTATTTTCGGTCTGAAGTTAGTGTATGCCTTCAGACAGCGCCTCGTGATAATGAGTAGGCTAGCCTTTGTGGTATTAATCAATGTAAGAAATAAAATAATGTCTTCCTCGAGAGCTTTTCTTCTCTAGTAAACATTGGAGAAAATAATAAGTCATTTGTTTTCTATGAAAATGTCCAGCTATCGACTGCGGAAGTCTTACTGCAGATAAGTTAGCTACTCGCAAGCATTCAAAATAATCAGTTTATACGACGTTCTGTCATTCCTTGGCTTCGCTCGAATGTCTGCCTTGCGCATGTTACCTACCCCAGTGTTTGCAAATAGGCATATGGAATGCGAAGCACATAGAGGTACGGGCATGTAAGGCGAGGCGCCTTAGCTTTAATTCGCATCATTTTTAAATGAATACGTAGGCCACGGAAAATAGCAATTATGTTATTCAGCCGTCATTTGAAATTGGGGTTTAAAGTGTAGTAGTGGGAAAGTAGCTTCCGCTAATGGGCTAATCACATAGCAATTCAGTTTATATACGTTTATATATTTATGGTATGGAAAATTTAGCTAAACCGTCTTGCCACTAGGAAGGAAAAAAATCAAGGCTCGTGCAGTAGCATGCACATGTTTTGTGCGCACGGATTTCCTTAAAGTGCAAAATACGTTGGAAACAAAAGCGACTAAACCATGGGAACTGTTTTTTTTTCTACATTGTATTCTATTGGAATTATTAAAAGTTATTCGTAAAAATGTTTCCGGCAATTGTGACATTCATTCATTCATTCATTCATATTCCATAGGGATTTATTTATGCAAATTATTTTGACCCACCGGGTCAGTTATTACAAATAATAAATAAAAAACCAAGAATGTTCGTGCCCTGTTCTCAAACACAGCTATTTGAGCTGGGTGGGGTACTGGAGAAAGGGAAGAAATAAAAAGGCACGTTTTGGTTTGTGAAACACTGGTAGAAAAAAGTGAGAAGAAAGGGAACAAAAGGAATGGTTTGAATAGCAAAACTAGGTGAAGGTGTAAAGGGAGCACACATCATAGCAGAGGAATGAGGGGGCAGAGGGAGGATGAGACGGAAAGAGAGGCAGGAGGGAGTGAGAGTGATATGCGAAAAGAGGAGTTCCCAGAGCGCAGCAACATGTCACAGCTCAGTGCAGAATACCATGAATGGCAGCCAATGGACTCTTTGTCTCAAGCACAATTTTGATGGTAACATTTTCACAAAAGATTTATGAAGTCTTCCCAAACTACTTTAAATGGACTTGGAGGAATGCAGGTATGTGTATTCACATCCCATGAGACTGTCTTGTTTTCTTTTAAAAATGGTTTAATGTACTTGTTTTGTGTACAGTGTTTCCAATAGATGGCGACAAAATCACTTGAGCCAGGGTTAGTTACAAGTTTACAAACAAATGAAAATATGCACAGTGAGCACTTTATCAGGTAGACCTGCACACCAGCTTGTTAATGCAAATATTTAATTAGCCAATCATGTGGCAGCAAATAAATGCATAAAAGCAAAGAGGTTCAGCTGTTTTTCAGACCAAATGTCAGAATGTCGAAGAAATGCAATCTAAGTGACTTTGACTGTGGAATGATTGTTGGTGCCAGACAGGGTGGTTTGAGTATCTCAGAAACTGATCTCCTGGACTTTGCAGAGAATGGTGCGAAAACAAAAAATATTCAGTGAGCAGCAGTTCTGCAGGCAAAAATGTGTTGTTAATAAGAGAGGTCAGAGGAGAAGGGCCAGACTGGTCAAACCTGACAGGGAGGTGACAGTAATGCAAATAACCATGCATTACAACAGAGCATCACTGAACACACAACTCGTCAAACCTCTTAAGTGGATAGGCTACAAAAGTCTAACAAATACGTAATAAAGTGCTCAGTGGGAGTATTAGGAAATCAGACTGCACTCACTTTACTGGGGGAAGGAAAGGGTGGAAGTGGAGAATCCAGTTTCACAAACAATCAAATGGATTAAAACAGGATTTTACAGGTTAAATGTAATCACGGGCAGATATATATTTGAGAGAATCATCTATCATCTTTTTTTCAAGAATTACATTTTTTAAAATTAGCAACATGTGGTGCAGTGTGTAGAGCAGCCAACCCTTGTGCCATATGTGAGATCCCCAACACGGCACGTCCTGAGCTGTGATCACTTCATTATCTGTCGCTCTCCTCCCGTCAGAATACAGCCAAAAATACATAAAGCATCCAACGGAGGGCACATTTCACACTTCAACCATTGCCCTGTAATAGACTATTTTGAATAACATTCAGACAAAAGGCAGCGATCACTGCCATGTAAATGAAATACTGTGTGTCCACTTTAAATTTCTAATAATTGTATAGTAACACAATGTGTATTAAGTACTTGAGTTAAACCATGTTCACTGCACTATCATGGTCATGCTTTATGGCATTGTTGGCCATTGAGTGGAATGTGAACCTTTTACATTACATTACATGTAATTTATCTGACACTTTTATCCAAAACAACTTAGAGTTGATTTGACTAAACAGGAGACAGTCCCCCCCTGGAGCAATGCGGGGTTAAGGGCCCAACAGCTGCATGGACCTTATTCTGGTTACACCAGGGATCAAACCACCGACATTGTGGGTCCCATTCATGTAGCTTAACCACTAGGCTGCAGGCTGCCCCACCGAAAAAATACTGAAGGAACTGACAGGTGACATGCCTTGTACACTCCTGTCCTTTTTAGGCTATTGCAGCCTGCTGACATAACCACAAATAATTCAATACAGGTTTCAGCAAAATATTAACGTAGTCATTTTTAAGGGTGAGTTGGAACATTGGAATACTTGCTATGCCAGTGACATTTTGCCTTGAGTGAAATGGTCAGAACTGAAATAGAAGAGAATATTTGCAGTCACTAACTGGCAAGGTGCATACATTTTGCTATGAACATCCCCTCTGTAGTAGAGTTGGAAACTAAAATCTGTAAATTTTATATATATAAATTTTAATCATGAAATGTGTAGGGTGATTGAACCGGACTGTGCATACCAACATTGGGTCAGCAAGGTTTGATAAATGCTTGCCCATTGCCCCCGTCATTCTGCTGCCTCAGTGTATTTTTACCAAATCTACTGGGTTGAAATAGTATTATATAAACCTTAGGATTTCCATATCAGTATAATCATGTTTGGTGTTTTTGGAAAGTCGATGTAATGCCGAACAGGTTGGTGTCATTGGTGGTGTGGTACAGTTGGCACTGAGTAAAGATCTTGGAATACCATTAAATAATGAACCATAGGTAATGGAAGTTACCTGTGAGTCAGCAACCAGATACTACAAAGGCTAACTGGGTTTGTTAGACATACAAAGGTAAGGCCTGCAGGACCATTGATGTTGCACAGCACAAAGTATCACTTACTCTCACAATCATCCTACACCCCCTTTTGCTGTAAACTCCAATCAGCTGTGTATCAACTAAATAAGTTCAGCCACATGCAACATTGTCACATTGTGTTTGCATCACAACACATTAACATTTCACAGGAACATTATATGGAATGTATTATAGATGTGACCATGTTAGATTGCATAGGGAAAACAGAATACTTACCTAAACAATCCAGAAAAAATGTTTAAAACTCCTATGTCCTGCACAATAAACATACGGAAAATAAGAAAATAGTTATTAGAATGTAATTACAATATTTTTGAAGTTTCTACATTTTTCTAGGAAAGACACACCCAAAGGTACTTGGTCTCCCAGACCAAATCCCCCAAAATGTAATAAAAGTGAATAAACTTATGAATTTGTTTATAGAGGCAGGGGTGAGAGGTGAGCAGAATGCCCACCTGCATGCACACCTATAGCTCAGCAGGGGGAATTGGCAGGCATGAGGGTGGCTACTGGTAGGCTGGGCGTCACAACGCCTAAAATGAGTGTCTGGTAATCAAAGTGAGAACCTGACTGAGCACACCCACTCCTCCATGGTGACAGCGCTCTCACTGAGCGTTGTGCTGTTCACCGTGACACTGTCAAACCGAAAGGCAATTACCGGCCCCGGGCCCCGCTGAGTTCCCCTGAATCAAGGCCCTGTTATGAATCCCTGGGGAGCAGAGATGGATGTGTGCTTGGAGGGAGAGGAGGGGTGGTGGTGGTGGTGGGGGGGGGGGATCGGTCTGATTCTTTTTCATCCACCAGTGGCCTTCACTCACAGTGGCTCCACCTTCACAATGGCATGACTGCTTACTGTATGTTCTTAACATATCATACATGCCTTAAACATTTCGTTAGGTGATGACAGCACATTTGGCTCACACAACAATCTGATAACTCTCTCTTAAGGTCTCTGTCATTAGATGGAAAGGTGTAGTACCATGTTTTCAGTGATATCCAGTGCAGTCCATACTGTCCATAAGTATTTTGACAGTGGTACAATTTCTGTTCTTTTGGCCCGGTACTCCCAACACATTAGATTTGAAATGAAGCAAACTGTCTCTAATTTGAGGGTATTTACATCCACCGCAGGTAATCCATTTAGGAATTACATCACTTTTTATATAAAGTCCCCTAGGGGACCAAAATTGGACAGTTGGCTTCTCAGCTGTTTCGGATTTGTCAGGTGTACTCAATTACTTGCTTAGTGCAGGTAAAAGAAAGCTTTTAGTATATCCTGTAGGCCAACCAAGGAAAACAACAGCTGTTGATGACAGAAACATTGTGAGATCAGTCAGTGACATCTCAATCAACCTTTCGTAGAATACGTAGAGAGCAGCAATATAGAGGCTATACCACCAATTGGAAGGCAAGACTACAATTGGAAAAGAAGTACAGAAATGAGCCACAAAAGTTTATGGACTGATGAGACCAAGATTAACCTCTACCAAAGTGATGGAAAGGCCAAAGTGTGGAGAACGAAGGATGCAATGGTTTGGTGATGTCAATGGGTCTCAGGCTTGATGCAGTTATTGCAAGCAAGGGATATGCTACCAAATATTAAGTGTTATTTACTTTCATTTACTTAAATACTATCTGTTCCAATATTTTTGCTCACCTAAAAATGCACTGGTCTGATACCAAAGGTGCTATGTTCCAAGTAGTTTAACAGATCTAAATATAAATACCAGGAAATAAAAGCAAATTGAAATTCTGAAATCTGGTCGTGTTCATCTTTTTCATCTCAACCCCAAATGTATTCAGTGTATTGCAAAAACAAAGGAATTGGCCTTGCTGTTCCAATACTTTTGGAGGGGACTGTGATATGATAGTGTGCATGATAGTACTAGAACTAGACTACACATATAATATACACAAAATAATCAAAACACTTAAAAATCGGCATACTGCTCTCCAAAGGCTTCACCTAAAATCATGCTTTTTCTTTTTTTGGGGGGGGAATTAAGATCATGTTTGACCAGATTCACAGCAAATTGTCTGTAGTAAAATATTTCACTATTAAATCAGTAATTGTATCGTAAAGAATAAGCAAATACTTGTCAGATTTATTTGTATATTTAATGATTTGCATTGTGTCATAAAATATCCAAAGTGCTTACATCTGCCATCTGAATTTCAATATTTAACAAATACATAAGTCCCTATTTGTAGTCAGCTCTGGATTCTGGTGCTATAATTTAATGAAATATGATCATAGAATGATATTATATCACCTATTGTTTGACAACCTATGAAAACATTTTAGCCCATTTTGTTATCATTCATGTATCATTCACCAGGAAATCTGACAGCCAGCCAAAGGACATTTTGGTTCAATTCAGTTACTGTTTTGTTAGATCCTGATGCTCTTCCTGGATGACCCTGAAGTAACCTCTTTTGCTCCAGTATGGTGAGAAAAAGAGGATGGGAAGCTGTAAACAAGGGTTGGCTGTGGCAGCTATGGAGATTCATGGGTCAAGCAGGGGGCAGTCAGGAGAAGCCATAGCCAGGGGGAAAGGACATCTTCCTCATCTATTTTTCAGTCTAAGAAGTGTCGGTCAGCGCTCTGTGTATTGTGGCATAAACTCATGCACAAGCAGTGTTTTCACATCATCACACAGTTCCGCTCTGTCACCCTTGTTTTTTGTCCTCTTTCAACTCATTCTTTTCACTCACTCTGACTGCCCACTCTTCTCTGTCATAATAATACAACATTAATAGGCACAATAAAATGATCAAATGAAGTTAAAGCCCTGAAAGTCATTGGGGTATATGCTTTTCAGATTACTAGTTTGGAGCAGCTAGTAGCCCAAGTATGCCCTCTGGAGCGACCGCAGCTCCATTACACCACCCAACAATTTCATCCATTTTAACATTTTTGGTGCAAATCAGCAGAGGCCATATCACACATTTTCAGTGATTTAATCCAGAGAGCCACATGAACCTTTTCTCCTAGCCACTCAAATTAAATTGCAGTAGGCGTTAAAACAGTGACTCTCCCAGAGATTCACAACATCCGTCCTATGCCTTTTCTCCGTACCTCCCAACAACCCCCCCCCCCCCCCCCCTTCCAGTCACTCAGCAGCCCTCTGGCGAAGTGACATGTCCCTGTCTTTCAGGAAGTCCAAGTGACAAACAGCATTGATCCACCTGTATCCCTCTCGCAAGCTCCTAATCCAAAAAAACAACAGGCGCAGACTCCAGGGGAAAAAACGGGATGAATTGAGCCATCCCTCGATCTCCAAAGTCACAGGAAGGTGGATTGGGATTGTGGAGGGGTGAGAGGAGGGAGGTGGGGATGGGGGGAAGGCTGGCCCCTGCCCTGGGGCCCGGCCCCCTGCCCTGGGAGTCCTAGCAGCCCTCGGACGGCGGAGCGGTACCGAGCCGACATGGTATTGTACAGGATGGGGTTTATGGCTGCGCTGAGGTAGAAGAGCACAAAGGAGACCAGGTTGAAGTACTGGCTGATGTAGTACATGTCTGAGCTGGAGCCGTGCGAAACAGAGAAGAGGGTGCGGCCCACGTGGAAGGGGAGCCAGCACAGCACAAAGGCCAGCACTATCACTCCTGCAGAGAGAGAGAGAGAGAGAGAGAGAGAGAGAGAGAGAGAGAGAGAGAGAGAGAGAGAGAGAGAGAGAGAGAGAGAGAGAGAGAGAGAGAGAGAGAGAGAGAGAGAGAGAGAGAGAGAGAGAGAGAGAGGGGAGAGAGGAGGGCAGAGTTAGATGCACTGAGAAAACAGCAGAGGGAGTGGTGATGAAATGAAGATCACACAGCAGAAATAAACAGGCTGGAGAAAATGAGAAAGAGGAGGTATACAGAAATACACAAGCAGTTGTCAGAACTAAGATGAGGGGAGCAGAAGTTGACAATAGAGGGAGAGAAGCACAGTAAAGCCTATGAAGAATAATCTCTTCAAATTTTAAATGTAGTTATTTTTGAATGTACCTGTACTGCTTTACAACCCCTGGAACAAAATTTCCCCCTCCCCTTAGCGGCGCCATTTGGGTTAACCTCTCATTTTACCTACACACCCCACTCACAGCCCCCCCGCCCCAACCCCCCCAGGGCACGACCTCACCCAGCATCTTCACGGTTTTGCGGTTGGCGCGGTCGCGGTTTCCGCGGTGCTGCCGGTGCCACAGCTTGCGAGCAATGAGGCTGTACAGCAGGCTGAGGCAGCAGACGGGCACCAGGAAGTAGAGGTTGGAGAGCCAGGTCATGATGCCGAGCAGGCCAGAGCTGGCTCCGTATTGAGTGCTGCGACACTCGCTCTCCCCGCTCCCGTCCTCCAGCTCCTCCACGCCCACCAGGGCGAAGACGGGCCCGGCGCTGGCCAGCGCCACGGCCCACAGCAGCCCGATCAGCACCTTCACCTTGCCGCGGGTCACCAGGACCTTGGCCCGCAGCGGGAAGCACACGGCCAGGTAGCGCTCCACGCTGAGCGCCGTGATGTGCAGGATGCTGGAGTAGGTGCACACCTCGCTCACAAACTGCGACAGCTTGCAGGCCAGGTCCCCCAGGAGCCAGGGCCGGTACCACCAGAGCTGGGGAAACCAGGGGTGGGGTATGCGCGAATGTACATGTGTGTGTGTTAGTATGTAGTGTTTCAGGATATGGACAGAATGACAGAAATGGATGATGATGCAGAAAAAAGGCAATGCAAAAGGTGGGTACGAGTAGAAAAGTGTTTTGTTACAAATGAAAGAAGAGAAAAAAGATATCTTGTCTGATAAACCATTTCATTTATGTTAGTTATATTGCTGCAGATGCCCTTAAGCAAACATGAACAGGCATGGGAGGAGATAATGGGGCAGGACAAAAAATCTCCAGTATTAATGAACAAGCACGAAAAGGACGTCCCTAGAGACAGTGAAAGGGGAAAAGCACTGTGGGTAAAAAAAGAAATGGAGCCATTACTACTGACCTAGCCAACATTCATGCCATTCTTACCCCATATTGCAAAAATAGATAAAAACTATTACTTATTAAAATTACATTGCCTGCTCTTGACAATAAGACTCTATGGTAATGTTGCTTATTAAAGATCAGCACATGTTAATCATTGAGTTTTCTGTATAACACCTTTATGCTATATTACTCTATGAAAGGTGATAAATACATTTAATGACGTGAAGCACACATTTAAAAAATTGCTGTTTTATGCTTTGTTATAAGTAATGGACAGAGGTGGACAATAGGACAAGGGAACATTAACACATTGAGAGACGGAGCCCATTCCCTTGAGCAGTACCTTGTAGAGGTCGATAGGCATCAGCACGATGATGAAGATATCGGAGAAAGCCATGCTGCACAGGTAAAGGTAGGTTGTGCTGCGCAAGTCAGGCCTCAGTCGGACCACGAGGATGGTCAGCGTGTTGCCCGCCAGTCCCACTACCAGCAGCACCACGCACACCGCCGTCACCAGCGCAAGCTCTGGCGTGCTGAACAGCGCCTCCTGCTGGTAGGAGGGACCCAGCCAATTGTAATCACTGCTGCTGTTGTTGCAGGTGAACCCGCAGCCCCATCCTGAAGCATTCTCACCCACAACTGGGTCCATAGCACAGGCAGCACAGTAACCAGCACAACTGGGACTGCATAAGATGTAGTTTCAGTGAGTTTAATACTGGTAGAGGTTGTGGGGGCACAAAGGAAATGTATGCATTAGTTAATGTATTCACACAAAGGAACAAAGACACAAACAAAAGGTTTTAAGGAAAAAATAATTCTCTGAAATGTTTAATTTATATTTATTTATTATTATTATTGGTATACGTTACGGCATATCCAGCACCCAGTTCAGTACTGTCACTTCATCTGTAGCTAAATGAAAATATTTAGGTGTCCAAGTTTTGAACCGACTTTTAATTTCAAATGTACACCAGGATTACTTTAGCAAGGGTCAGGAATTTCACACAATCAAATATGTCACTATAAGTAAGGCTCTTACAAATAGCCACAACATTCATTACTCACATTTCAGTCACCAATGACTGAAGATGTAATATCAGAAGCTGGTCTTTACGGGATATTCTACCTTCGCAAGAATTTCTCGAAGGTTTTCATATTTACAGGGGTATTAACCTGTCTTCCAAGCGCTAAAAGACTATAGATAAGCAATTGAATCAGAGGTGAATACAAATGCAATCCTGCCAACTTTACACTCATATAGCCATGCTTTTTAAAATTCAGATTCAGTAGTAGGCTGTAGATAAATCCAAATAAACCAATTTTATAAGAAAATATTGTCAAAGAAAGGTATTCATTATACATCACTAAACACATCCAGGTTAAAATTTTACTGCCGGAGAAATGCTCATATATCTTTCACATTAACATTATTTTAAGGTCAAACAACTTAAGCATACAACGGCTGATACTAGGAGTGAACATAGAAAGCATAACGCCCTACAGGCGTGATGGGAGAGCTTTCCAGACAAAGACCAAAGAAAAGAGCGCATGTTCTTACCTGGACTGTGCAACACTGCTGTCCGTCATTTACCCCATGACATCCACCGGCTCCGTTTGAGTGTCTGTTTCACGCTCTCACTTTCATCCCCAGACAGAACAAATTATGCTGGCTGTGTGCCTCTGAGCGCGTTTGTGAGAATGGCTCCTTCTCATCAACCCCCCCCCCCAGAATCAATGAAATCCATGTCACAGAAGGCCTCATTCTTGCCTAATACAATTAAAGATGAAGCCCTAGTCTACACGAGCTCCATTCACATTCTTCGAGCGGGAGTTAATATTTCCATCTTAATTTATTAGCCATACTACTGAACTCGGGGTGTATGGTATTAAGTCTCTCGTTGTAGAGGATGTCTGAAGGTACCTGCTATTTGATGTTTCCTATTCAATCCCTTCAGCTAAATTCAATGAAGATGTAGCAGTACCTTAGAATTGAGGTGTATCTGCTTTTGGATGTGGTACCAATCCATGGTGTATACCCTTCCACACAGAAGAGTATTTGCAAAAGAAAACCTGCAGGGTTATCGGTTACCACACCTTATGTTAACACACCTAGAAGACATAACAACATGAGCTAGACTATTTACACAACAGAAACATACTAAATTGTCTGAACAACTTTATTAACTACCACTCACTTACACACACACAAACACACATTACATACCACATTGTATTGAAGGACACAAGGACACGAAACAGGCTTTTGGCAGAAACAAAAGCACTCAAGGGAAAAGGAATCAGCTGCTGATGACTGATCCTTTGTTACATTTGTGTGCTTTTCCCATCTATAAAGCAACTAAACCAGGCAAATGCTAGTCCATCCCTATTTATAGTTGTACAGCCAACAATGCTGTATACAAGTGGGAATTTACTGTTGTACTGATCGAGAAGAGTTTGTGGTTATATGCACACAAGTGTATAAGTTGACTCCAACAGCATGCTCTAATTTGGTCAGCTGTATTATACAGTTAAGCTTCAATGCACAGCGTTTCATCATCTGCCAAAAAAGAAAAAAGCCTGTTTACAAGAAGTCCGCAAGCTGTTGTTGTCTTCATGCCATCAGTCCTAATAAGTTTCCTTAGATGAATAAATTTTGCTCTGACAGCATCATCTTGCTGCATCAGGATCCTTGCACCAGGAACAGTCAGCACCGGAGTCTTGGTGGATAATATCCCATTCGCCAAAACAGAACCTTCAAATTAACTTCACCTTCCTTAGAAGTAAGCAATAATTTAATAATTATGTCATAATTAGATCAAAATGATATGTTTTGCAGTTGGTTTTACCACGATTTGAACCTTGTCCATTCTGCATTCAAGCATCTTAAATAAAATATCCAGTGGGAGATGTATTTTCTTTGACAGTGCTGTGGGTGTCAGGCCTCCCACTGTCTGTGTCTGTGGTAGAGGTCAAAGGTTGCATTAGCGGGACGTGGCACGGGGCGGGGTCGTGACTGCTGCACTCCGTCTCCTGGGAGCAGTGGAGTCTCTCGTAGCAGCTCCCCAGGGCTGTAGAAGGCAAGAAGGTCAGGGCCCTCTGCTGGACTCTCCTGGAGTTGCACACAGAAATCAAGACTTATGCATCAGATCACATTTTGGTGATGAAACAAATATACAATATTTTAATTAGCTTTAACTGCCTTAAGGAAAGACAGTGATGCCCTGACCTGGTTCTTGCTACTGTGGTTGCTTGGGACCAGCGTCAGCCTATCACGGAGAGCACAGCTGATCAGCTGGTCTTCTGACACACTGATGCTGACGAGTGATTGGTACAGATTCTGAGAGCGAGGGATGTTAACTCCTGAAGGGAATGAGAGGCAAACATTTCATTTTCAGAGAGAGCTGTGGAGATCTCTCCACAGTACCATGCAGCCCACAGCCTCACTAACGGTATTTTAAAACATTTTGGCTTCTTGGCTAAAGTCAGACAAGCTTTATCCCAACATACCATTCACGTCCCTGTACCCTCTAGTACCCTCTCCCTTCACATCCCTATGATCCCAGATCCCTTATGACTTCTGTTTTTGCTTCTCCCTTCCATCACCCATCCACCTCCTCTGCGTCCCTCTCACCCTCGGTCGCTTTGATGGCGATGTTGTTCTTGGTGTGGGTGGATTTCTTCAGCTGCTCTTGTACGGCCTTCCTGGAGTCAAACGCAGCTTCAGCCAGCCCCTCCAGCTCCACCTTAAGCGCGAGCGTAGTGTTCAGCTCCGCACCCTCCCAGGGCACCTCAGACTGAGCCTGAGTCAACACCTCTGACCGCCCATCACAAGGTAATGCCCTTGACTTTGCTTTAGAGTCTTTCCTTTTCTTGTAATTCTTTTTGCCTGTAAAATGTAGGCAAGGAAATGTTTCCATTAAATTCTACATTCAATTAATTGGTACAAAAATATTCCTTGTTCGTTACTGGGAGAATGGTAACGTTCCATCCGTACAATGGTAGTTTTTCCCCTGAGGAATGTGGTTCATGATCATGGTTGCTTATTGACTATCTCACTAAACAGTAAAACACTTTGATTGATGTGAATTGGACCAATAATTATAGAGAAAACAACAAATAACTGCACAACGTCCCTGTGTTCAGAAGGCTGTGTTAGCGCACAGTGGTCTGAACACCAGCATATAAGCCTGCCCGGTTCATAGTCTCTTGTTAGCAACAGCTTCCCCACCACAATGTTACAGTGGAGCACCATTACCATGTCATTGTATGCTGAAATGGATTGCGTCTGTGACTCGTACCAAGTTCTTATGAAGGAAGGAATTTTACTTTACACACACACAAAAACCATCTGTAAGTAATTTTTTCGTTATTCGTCATGAACACGTAGAGTTATGTTAGGTGAAAACAAAACAAAAGAGAAGGTGAATTTTCAGTAATATTTCAAATCTTTGCCTTTGCTTGCAGTTCTGATGGGATGCTGTAGTTCTGAGGGGCTGTAGCTTGACTGGCTAATCACAGTGATGACACCAGGCTCCTCTCCTGATGCTCTAGTTGGGTTGATTTCTAGGGCTTTAGTTCTTGGGCTGACATCAAAACGGACCTAAAGAAAAGTGTGTTTGGAAAGTTAACGGGAGCATAGGACATTTCTGACAAACAACTTACATTTCTATAGCATATAGTAACCATTACAATGCCATGTGTTTTACATGGAATAAAAAAATAACATAATTACAATCTTTAATTTCATCTTTAGTGAAAAGTGTCGTGGAACTTTTTTATTGGTATAAATGATGAGATACCTAAGGGTCGGCCACCAAGGCAACAGTTACAGCAGTCAGCCATTCATTTAGTAACACCCAATGTGTGCTCATTAACAGGGTTACTGTACTTTGAATGCTCTGATACTGTGAATACACATAGAGCACATTTTAGAACGAATACAACTGGTGGGTGTCTAATATTATTGCTTTTTTCACGACTTGCCTGTCTCTGGGCCTGCTTTCCTCCTCGGCCCCTCTTCAGGATCCCTGCCTCTTTACCCACCTTGTCAGGAGTGAGGGTCAGGTCTTTGTCTGGAAGGCTCACAAGCTTATAATATCCCATGGGGGCCGGGGGACATTGAGGAACAGGTTGGCTGTCGGGGTCGGTGCCAGCCGCCAGAAGACATTGCTGTCGTGGGCTCACTTTAGTCATTTTCCCCCCACTTCTCTGACACATACAGAAGACACATATAGCCAATCTACTAAACCAATAACGTTATAAACAGTCACAAATGGCCATACTTTGTTGGACAGCATTACAGGTAGACTAAATTATTTTTCTCATCAATAACATATATTTAGCTGACTATCAAACTTGGCTAATGCTAGCTGGTAACACAGTAACTAGCGTTAAAGAAACCCCAAAAAATAAAGTAATTTGCCAAGTTAGCAAGATGGGTAGCTAGCCAACACAATAACGTAAATGTTCAATTCAGAACCAGAAACAAGATGACTCCCAACAAACGTTAAAAAAGACCAAACTAACTAATGTCAGCGTGCTAACGTTAACATAACTGTGATAATGTTAGCGTAATTAATGTAACAAGTCAGCTAGCTTGGTCTGAAACACAGAGCTGTATAAGAACTTAGTTAACGTTAGCTCTATCACCCAAACTACTAGGCAGCATCAGCATTTTAGCTTGAAGCACATTATCCATTAATGCTTACGTAGCTAAATTACGAGAAAACATTTTCTAAGGAAGGTAGGTAAGTTAGCTAGCTAGCCTATAGTGAGGCTACCTAACGTTAGGATAATCGAACTTACCGTTTGAATATGCAGCGCTCTCCGATGCTAGCTAACTTACTGGCTAAAGCAAATGTCACTGTAACTTAAAAAATAAACACTTTTGAATGTTTTGTTTGCACAATAGTTGTCTGTTAGGTACACCTTTCTCACTTCGCTAACTCTTTGCATTTGAAATTCCCTCTTCTAAAGCCTCCATGTTTTCATTCTCCCGGAACTGCCTTGGCAAGTTAGTTTGTTTCTATGGTTTCAAAAGGCGTCGGTTAACGTTTGATACTGAAGAACCAATCACCAGTTCTGTACTGCACCATATGTTTGTATGCCTATTTATGAAGTTAGAATTAGAGCTAACTTTGGCCTTGGAAAAGATTTACTTGCATATAAAACAAACATGACTTCCACATAAAAAACAAAAACAAAACAATCAACATTGGCCTAATGCCATACCATAAAGTCAGTTTCATTACAATGACAGAAAATAAAATAACATGTAACAACTGAATCAGTAGCAATGTGTTTTGAAAAAAAAGAAGACTGTAGCAACACATTGGTTCATAAGTTACAAATTTATTGATGTCACCTCAGGCCTTCTTATATACATATACATATATTAGATTGCATGTTTGCCCAAATATACATACTGGTACATGCTAAAAGAAACAGGTTTAAAGCAATAAGGAGAAAATGTTTAGGCAGCAAGTCTGTTCAACAGAAATGCTGATTTAAAGTGAAAACCACTCTGAAATCTTCATAAGAAATTCATACTACAAAACTGTGCTGTGTTTCAGTTATATACATAACTGGAAATACACAATGGTTTCAAAGCTAACTCTTCTCCTCGACTCACTAGAACAGAATTAATTAGACACATCTGGATGGCTATGACAGATGTATGGGAACTCACACTGTTTACATAGAGCACATTTAGGAGGATTGCCTTTGTTCTTTTTCAGCTTCATTCATTTAGTTTGTTCATTTACTTGTTTGTCTCTCTCTCTCTCTCTCTCTCTCTCTCTCGCGCGCGCGCACACACACACACACACACACACACACACACACACACACACACACACACACACACACACAGTGTTACTATAGCTGCAGGGATTACCCTCCTATTCACATTAAATACTGATAGTCGGATGAAACTCCACAGATTACAGATTTGGCACCTTTCCTTTAAAGATCAAAATATTGACCTGAGAGTAATTCCGGTATTTATTTAAACTGTTGTAGACGAGGGGGGCTTTTCCTTCATTAAATTACAGTATTTTAGGGATCGTTTTTGGAATTTTGGCACAATATCGGTAAGGATACTAATCAAATATAGTCACTCCCGCTAAAAACTGAATCACAAGCACAATTAAGAAAGCATTTAAGCCTTTCCACCACTTTTCCGGGTTCTGTCCCGCCTCCATGGCCACAGCTAGTCAGAGTGGAGTTGTCTGAGGTGCCTGGCCTTGCACAATGCTACTTTCAGGGCAGGAAGGAGGTTTTACTTTAGAGCTAGGATGGGGAGGCCAGCCAGGGTCCAGCAGGAGCTCTTGAGCCAGACGCTGGTATCGGGCTCGGGGAGGGTGGGAACTATGGCAACAGCTACCATGGGGACTCCGCTGCAGTGACATTCCGTCCACTTCCATCTGATGAGAAAGGCAAAAAGCATTCTTAAGGCATCAGCGTTTGGTGATGTGACAAAGCAAAGGACATGGCAATTGGTAGATCAGTTTGCTTACCTGTGAGCAGTGCGTGTCAGTGTGTGGATCATGTAGCTTTTGACCAGTGCACTGCCTCTGCCATATCTCCTTGCAGTCTATGATAATGCTCTTAGAGATAGAGGATTTGGGTTAGGGCCATTACATCCAAATACATGCAAAGCATAATAATATCTGTACCACAAAGCCCTTAATCACTGTTTTATGATGATCTGCTATATAGCATCATGGTGCAATATAACAGTAAAAGTAAATTGATATTGTTATCAGTATATATATATATATATATATATATATATATATATCAGTATATATATATATATATATATATATATATATATATATATGCAATATAATATTTATCAGTAATAAATAATACATTGTGGGAAAGTGCCTGTTACATCAGGGTGGGGGAGAAAAAATGAATAAGCTACATACAGCAAGAGGCCAAAGACGCAGGTCATTGAAATGAATCAGGATGTCAGGAAGGTGTAGAAAAATAATATTCTAATATAATCCAAATTACTGTTGATCTAAAGGATTATAGTTATAACATAAGAATAGTCCATTTTCACATCCCTTTAAAAATGCTAAACAACCATAATTCCAAATGCAGTTGTATCCCTGAGATTCCATAGTATTATTTAATAGTGCAGAACAGAGAAATGTTTAATTAATAAATAGTGGGAATGGAAATGATGGTCAGGACAGTTGCCATATCCCTCACCTCCAGTGTGAAGGCCAGGATCAAGTTTACAACAATCAGGCCCAGCAGCGTCAACCGCCACTCCATAGGTATACAGACCAGCTGGGAGGGACATGGACAGAGTGGTTAACACACACACACACACACACACACACACATGCATACTCACACACACAATGCATACACACGCACACACACACACACACACACACACATGCACAGGCGCACACACATGCTCATGCACACACACACAGGCACACACACACACATGCACACACACAGGCACACACACACACACACACACTGACCTGAAAGAAGTCCTGCAGGGCTCATGCACACACACACACACAGGCACACACACACATGCACACACACAGGCACACACACACACACACACTGACCTGAAAGAAGTCCTGCAGGGCTGGTACAGGATATAGCAATATGACAACCAAGAAACAATAGCAGGACAGGATGCACAGCACAAACAGATCTGCAGGATGCACAGCACAAACAGATCTTAGTTCAGAAGCATACTGGGACAGTTGTATGTTTAAATGTAGCTGTATTGCATTACAAAAATGCTGTAGTGCACAGAAATTCCCCAGTGTACCAAGCTGTGTTTCACAAACGGTATATACTGTGTGCAGCTCACAGTTGGTGTAGAGGGGCTGTCTGAATGGAGGTCCTCTGTTGAAGACCAGGGCTACAGTGAGGTACTGGCAGCCGGATACAAAGAAGAGGCTGGTATTCTGCAGATTCTGGATATTGTGAGACTCGTCCTCCTCTTCATCAGTCATCAGCATCCCGCTCCCATTGGCTGTCATCGCTGATAGGTTCCCAACCAACCAATCAGAGGGGTGAGTCTCATTCTGGGCAGGTTCACAGGAGCTGTGCGTAGAGTTTAGATATGGACACCAGTTGAAATACAGCACATATACCCTTAGAATGAGTATTTTATGAGTATTGGTTGCATTTCCCTCTACTCAAAATCAACAGCAAATAGTAACATTATTACACTGTACCAACTCCCGCTACTTCCGTTTGCCCTCTTTCTTTTATTTTTTTAGCTCTCCCTCCCCTTTCCTGTTTCTTGTCTTCCCCCCACCTTCCCCTCCATTTCCCATTCATCGCTCTCTCACTATGTGTGGGCCAGCAGGAAGGTGGCCGTCTGGAAGGAGAGGGCCAGTAAGATCTGCCCGATGACGGAAAGCAGAAGAGAGGGAGAGAGGAGGGAGGAGGGGGGGCGCTGTGCCACTAACTCAGTCCAGGCGGGGCTGAGGCTCACTGTAAGAGAGAGAGGGGGGTGGAACATGAGTACATTTATCTGTCTGAGCGTCTGTGTGTGTATATGTGTTAGGAGAGTTCTGCATTAGTCTGCAGTTTTCTCATGGTCTGGTGGATTGGGCTTGCATGCCATAAAATGCCATCGTGAATAGAGATGAATAGATATCAAAGTGACTCAATTATTCAGCCACTGAAAGTGAGACCATGAAAGTGTGAATGCCAGCATCTGTGTGGCCACATCATTTTCTGCTATTACATTACAGTCCCCTGTGTACCTGTCCATCTATTCATTCTGTAAGTACAGTAATACTAGAAGTTGTCTCTGCGAGGCTCTAGTAAGTAAGGCTCTGCAGTATGTACACATTGCAAGTGGGACTGTTATAGTTCACTTACTGGTAAAAGCCAAAGACATGATAATGCCGATGTCGATGAACAGATACTGAGAATCTCCCATATTACTGAGGATCTGAAAGACATTAAAACGCCACTTAACTGTTGATGTTCTGACAAACAGACAACAGAGTGTAAAACTGTATGAATGTGTATACGGCCTGTGTGTTGGGGTATTTGTTGTGAGTATATCTGTTCATGAGAGAGTTTTTACTTATGTTTGACAAAATATGTAGGTGTGCACTTAAATGGAGAATACATATTTATGCACGGAGTGTGCCT
The DNA here is from genome assembly GCF_963514075.1 of Conger conger. Classification (NCBI taxonomy): domain Eukaryota; kingdom Metazoa; phylum Chordata; class Actinopteri; order Anguilliformes; family Congridae; genus Conger; species Conger conger. The sequence goes on along the minus strand of NC_083762.1, from coordinate 18,728,004 downwards.
ATTACATTTTTGTGTATATGGGTGTATGTGAGATTGGATGTGTATATGCAAGAGAGAGCGTATGTGTGAGAGAGAAAAGAAGTATATATGCATAAGTGAGTTTATATGTGCATGAAAATGTATTTGCATGCATGAGAGTATACATGTGTGTATGTGTGTGTGTGTTTGCGTAAAGGATCAGAGTGACTCACAGAATAGAGAAGTAGCACACATAGGTACTGGATAATACTGTAGAGGGCCATGAACTTGAACACACAGAAAGATGTCACTAGAGCCGCCCTTCCCTCCCTGAAAAAAGAAATGTCGTTAGTGTCCATTCAAAACCTCTGCGTTTACAACAATAGACAGTTCCAAGGATTCACTTTAATAGTTAAAAAATAAATAAATTAACCATGTTTAAGGCTTGTCAGTATTCACATTTTCACTGGAAGCTTTTTCTTCTTTTCAACATGAAAACAACCCTTTCGTGTCCACCTGAGTGATAAACAGCAGCCATTTTGTGCTAGCTCACCACACATCTGATGTACAGCACAAAAAGATAGCTGACATGTATTCTAGCATTTGTATCATATTACAAGCAGTAATTCACACTGGATAAAGGGGTTTGCCAAATAAACAATGCATAAATAGAACAATACGAATCATACAGTATATACTATCATGCAGGTCCAGGCAGAAAGACACAGTAGGGTCCGTACCTGATGAGGTGTGGCACACAAGAGATGTCTGGGGTTCGAGAGGTGAAGGGAGAGGCCACAGAGGCCTCCAGCTCTGAGAGAGAGATCCCTGTGTGGGCTCGCTTCAGTGCCTGAGAGCAGAGGAAACATCTTACACATACAGTAGTTCCAGGCTTCCAGGCAACATTATTCACACAAAAATGTCAGTGCTCAATATCATAATGTTGGAAGGGTGGAGGACTTTGCTAATGTGCGTTGTTTATGTGCTATTCAATTCAATTCAATGTTATTGGTATAGCGCTTTTCGCATAAGACTTTACAGAGCTTTAGAGAGTAGCAGAAGGGAAGAATAAATACCAGCCCTAAGCCCCAAAATAGCATATGAGGTAAACCACTCCCTTGTGGGGAGAAAAACCGTCAAACTGTGGCAAGAAAAAAAGTCCCAGATGGGAAGGAAACTCGGGAAGGAACCCGGCTATAGGGGCATGCCCATCCTCCTGTGGCCTATAGGTTTAGATGCCATTTGGGAGAGAGCCAATATGAATACATTGTCCTGTGGAATCAACAAACACATCTACACAGACCGACCGATAGCAACAGAGTGTCTTACCCCGCAGTCGTTGGCTCCATCTCCACACATTGCCACATAATAGCTGTGAGTGACAAACAGGTAGGCCGTGGTCAGTGTACACATCAGCATCTTTGTGTCGAGTTTAATGCCATTTGACCTCTATATACGTACATATGTACATCAGTATTTGCATTTGTCCTTCACAATATTTATGTATCAATGTGTCTGTATTACTGAGTTCTGAATCTGCATGTCAGTTTTGAATCAGAATGTGTCAGTGTACAGTATTATTGAATTCTGAATCAGCATGTGTTCTTGTCTAGTATTAGTGAGTTCTAAATCGGCATGTATCAGTGCCTACCAAACATGTTGAGGTTGGTTAGACCTCGAATCACCGTCAGTCATGGAGGTTGATATTAGTACAGCAGAAATGTTTTTATGTTGTCAGTAGTACAAAACACTGATCTATTATAGGTAGTTGTGTCATGACTCGATATAGATCAGCCATGTACACATGATACAGGTTGACAAATCGTTATGTAGTATTAGTGAGTTGTGAATCAGCCTTTGTCTTTGTCTGAATCAGTGTGTATCAGTGTATAGTACTAGAGACTTGTGAATCAGCGTGGTTCAGTATTTCTGTGTGATTCCTGGCTTCAGACACTCACTCCACTTTCTGCAGCTCTTCCACAAGCTGTGTTTTCTGGTCTGGGGCCATTCTGGCATAGACTGTCCCACACAGTAATAACTGCAAAACAACACACACACACATTGATACTCTCCAATTAGTTCAGACTTCTCGTGGCAAAAACATTTTTGCCTATGGTATAAGGTGTTGTGTGATAATGGTGACGCATCTGAACCAAAGGTCTGTGGTATTGTTCCCTCAGGGCGGTTAACTTTAACTTTTGGAAGTGTGCAAAAAGAAAAAATCTGACCATCTCTCATTTGTGATAGTTTTTCCAAGTAATTCTCTTTCACCATTATAAAATAGTTTAAAAAAGTATCACCATATTTTAGCATTCTGTGTGCTGTGTGACATTCACTGTGAGATAATTGACAGCCCACACAGGCCTAATATACTGTACAATAATGGCTAAGTGAGGCCTAGTCCAGCCTCTGTATGAACGCACGATTTACAGGGACACGACTGCAGTTTCAAACATAACACAAACTGGCTCTGTAACCTCAGAGCGAAGTAGGGTTAGGCTGGGGAAGCAGAGGAAGATCCACACCGCGGGGGACAGGACCTGTGCCAGGGGCAGCGGATCGGCTCTCTCCCAGGCCGAAGGGCCTCACCTTGGGCAGCAGCTCGGAGAAGTGCTCCAGGATGATGGCGAAGGTGCGGCCGCTCATGGCGAAGTGGTAGCTGGGCGGGGCGGGGGGCGGCTGTGGGCCCACGCTGACCCGGCTCTCCTGAGGAGCAGCGGGGGACAGCGGGCGTTGCGTGTGGGGGCTGTCCTGGCTGTAGCTCCAGGACACGGTGGCTGGCTGGCCCTCCCGAGGGGACTGGGCCTCGGTGATGATGACCTGCGAGTGGGCTGGGATGAGACCGCACTCCCTAGCCACGGAGACCGCTGTCAGCATGCTGTCACCTGCGGAGAGCACAGCTGTCACTGTCACAAGATCCAGCTTAATGGGTCTAGACTCCATTTACCCCAGCCAGGGCCTCTCTGCGTGCAGTGTGCATGTTCTTCCCATGCCTACATGGGTCTTCTCCAGGTACCCAGGCCAAAGACATGCAGGTTAAGCTAATTGGAGAGTCTAAATAATTGCCTGTTGGTATGCGTGTGAGTTAAACGTGTGTATGCCCTGTGATGGATTGGCAACCTGTCCAAGGTGATTCTTGCCTCTCAATACATGCTGGGATCGGATCCAGACCCCCTGCAATCCTGATCAGGAATCAATGGGTCAGATAATGGATGGATAAATATATGTGAATATGTGAATACTGGAGATGTGAATAAACAAAACTACTGCATCCCAATGACCGTGTGGTTGTGATGTGGATTCACCTGTTACCATGACAGTGCGGATGTCTTGTGGACTCACCTGTTACCATGATGGTGCGGATGTCATGTGGACTCACCTGTTACCATGACAGTGCGGATGTCATGTGGACTCACCTGTTACCATGACGGTGCGGATGTTGGCTCGGTGGAGTTCGGCCAGCACCGGTACTGTCTGGGGCTTCAGTTTATTCTGCAGGATCAGCAGACCCAGAAACTCCATCTCACACTCGATCACCTCACTGTCACAGAAAGAGGGAGATAGATAATTATTCACTTGGGCACATGCATCAATGTAATCCATTTTTATCGTGCTCAAAATATTCTGTTAAAAATATTCTATCGTGCTCAAAATATTAAATAAGGTGTTATGTCTAAATTTAAGACTAAAATATTTGATAAGCTTGGGAGAGGAGGGTGAGACAGATAAAAAAGATAAATCAAAATGCCAAACATTACAATAAACGCTGATTCAGTCACAGAATGACTCAGGAAACCAGCCAAATGGTGCAGAGACACTGAACACAGGGCGAGAGCGGGGCCAGGGGCTGACCGGTTGATGGTGTGCAGGCGGTGCCAGGTGAGCTTGGGTTCGAGCTGCCGATGAGCCAGTGCGATCACTCTCAGACCCTGACGCGTGTAGCTGTCTAGAACCTCCCAGAAATCCCCCGGCACTGTTAACACACATCACACACACACATTCAGACAGGGAAGAGAGGGCTTTTCAACCTCAGACGCTCTGAACAGGTAAGTTACAGTTTGCGAGATTATCTTTTACCCCACACTATGTTATAGGTCCATCGATGAGTTAGCTTGTACTACCCTCTCACATTAGAGACCCACTTTCACAAGATTGTGATTTATTAGGGCCACTAGGATTAACTGATCATTGGTTTTTATGCTGGTCTCCAGATTTATCGACAGCAGCTGTCCACCTGATCAGGCTCATTGTAATGTAAGCTGATGAACTGTCACTTTACTCTAAGGCAACCTCGCTCTTTACAACAAAACATGTATGTCAGACACAATAATAATAATAATAATAATAATCATAATGAGAAGAAGAAGGAGAACAATTTGTTATTTAGCTAAAGCTTTTATCCAAAGCGACTTACAGCTGATTAGACGAATTAGATGAAGCAATCCCCCCGGAGCAATGCAGGGTTAAGGGCCTTGCTCAAGGACCTGACAGCTGTGCGGATCTTATTGTGGCTACACCAGGGTTGGAACCACCAACCTTCCGGGTCCCTGTCAGGTACCTTAGCCACGAGGTTACAGTCTGCCCCTGCTTTCCCTACGCCCCTGCTCCACCCCGCTTCCTCACCTGTCTCTGGGCGGCACAGACGCACCACAGTCTCTGGCGCCCCCTTGAGGTAGGCCCGCAGTCTGCGCTCCCCCAGGACACGAGTCACCACGCTCATGCGCTGCAGCCCGGAGGCGAACGGGAACTGAGCCAACACCCCCACCTCGTATCGCCCCTGGGAGGAGAGCAGGAAGGGACCATTTTACAGGCACAGGCAGATATGGGTCAGACAAACAAGGTAGAGTGGGAAAGATAGGACTATAGTTTGAGTTCAAAGGTAAAAGCAATTAAATGAAAGATTCTACAGCACATTTGTATACAAAAGTGGTCCATGTTCCCTACATGTACTCAAGATAGGAAGGCTGGAATGAAAGAGTTACTTACCATCAGTTCTCTGATATCCTGGCAGGAAGAAAAGCCAAAAGATTGGTACACAGGAATTACTCAACAAAGGGAATTTGTAAGACATTTGTATGAATGTACAATAACATTGATAATATGTGAAGAAATTATAATTCCTTTCTGAAAGTGTCAGTGTGCATGAGTGACCAGGGTCTCACCGGGTCCTGCTCCTGACATGGGGGTGTTTCCAGGGGGTAAGGTTTAGTGGGCCGGACCACGGTGGGCATGATGAGGTCATGGTTGGAGGTCTCATCGGGGCTTGGCTCCTCCAGAACCTGAAAGCAGAGCGGATACACACACAGGAGGTAGCGGTGAGAGACGGCAGGAGTTACACACCAGCAGCTGAGCTCCCACAGGGTACGCTTCTTACCCAGCCTGTGGCCTCAAACATCTTGATATCCAGAGGATCTCCAGTCAACTGTCCCTCAATGCGGGTCAGGGAATGGCAGGACGCCATGGCAATGAGGAAGGGAGAATGAGGCTGGCCCTCTGTTGCTACCTCCTGCTCTGGAGGACTGAACCTAAAGAGAAGTAGAAGTATAAAATCTCTATTCATGACATGCAAGCCAAGCCATCCTTCTCCCTGCCTCTCTCTCTCCCTCTCTCCCTGCCTCTGTCTCTATCTTTCTCTCCCTGCCTCTCTCTCCCTGTCTCTAACTGCCTCCCACCAACTATCTTTCTCTCTCCCCTTGCCTCTCTCTCTCTCTCTCTCTCTCTCTCTCTCTCTCTCTCTCTCTCTCTCTCTCTCTCTCTCTCTCTCTCTCTCTCTCTCTCTCTCTCTCTCTCTCACTCTCTCTCTCTCTCTCTCTCACTCTCCCCCTGCCTCTCTCTTTCTATCTCAAACACACACACACACACATACCTATTGTCCTGAACTGTCTGGATTCCCCACAGGTCAAGACCATCCTCAGTCAGAGTGCCAGTCTGAACACAAAGACACAGTGAGTGCTGAGATCCACGAACCAGCCCAAACAGCACAACACAGATGGGATGGCTGTCCCCTTCCTCATTGGCATGCAGCTGTGTGCCACCACCACAATGAAACAGAGCTCAGAGCTCTGAGGAAACCATATATCTGTGACCTTCATGTATTTCTGCTTCTGTGATTAACACAGAAAATTAAACCAACTGTACCTGACCAGTAAAATGAATCAAACCATGACATAAAATCAGGGGCCTGTTCCACAAAGCAGGATTACTGAGTTAGCCAGACAACAGCACTAAGTAAAACCCAAGAACCCTACAAAACCCGGAACATTTGCCGAACAAAAAATTGGCTTGACCTTGTGCAGTTATCCAGTTAACTCAATAATCATGCTTTGTTGAACAAGCCCCAGGTCTTATCTGCAAACAACTCTATCCATCAGGTACAACCATTTGATTTCTGGGACATTTCAATCGAAAACGCAGCCGGTATTCTGTGATTCTTAAATATGTTCTGCTGCAAGGCGACATCCTGACCTTGTCAAAGCAGACCAGGTTGATCTGACCGCTGGTGTTGATCCTCTGGGGGCTGGTGCAGAAGATGCCCTTCTGCCGCAGGCGATGCTGGGCGTACACAATCCCGGCGGTCATGGCGGCCGGCAGCGCTGGTGGCACCGTGATGGTGATGATGTCCAGGGCCTCCACCAGGATGCGCCCCACTGACTCCTGAGAAGGAGAGGGACAGACCCAGAGACTGTATTACTGACCGTTAAAATGGACGCCATCTACTGGGAAGCACTACCAAAAAGGCAGCCCCCGTCTCTCCCACACTACAAAAACTGACTGTTTTAGTTTTGTAATAAGAGTCTTTTTTTTCCTCACAAGTACAAAATATTAGCTTATTTTAAGTTAATATTTGGTTGACAAGTGAAATTGTCTTATTCCATTGGCAAATCTTGAAATGAGTCAAACTGCCTTACCTCATTAGCAATATTTTTGTTTTATTTAGCAAAAAAGTAAAAGAAATACAATTTCAAGTCTCTATATAAGACTGAGAAAGTCTGACTCATTTCAAGATTTGCCAATGAGGTGAGAACATTTCAGCAGTAACTTAAAATTTATATTTAAAATTAATATTTTCTACTTTTTGCTTATTACGAGACTAAAAAAGCTTGTTAAGACAGGCGTTTTTTGCAGTGCACTCTCTCACCCCCATGGAAGCGCTGATGTAGATGGAGTAGGCCATGCCCCCGGCCGCTACACACACCAGCCCCAGCAGGAAGCGAATGGCATCTCGGTAGAGCTGGAAGTCCGAAGGCTTTGGGTACAGGATGGACCTGACCAGCTGCCCCTTCACTGTGGAGAACCCTGGGAGGGATGGGGAGACCCATTCATGTGCAGACATGAGCACACACAGGATTCCATACGCACGCACACACACATGCATACACACACATACACACACACACACACACACACACATGCACACACACATACATGCGCACATATGCACACACACACACATACATGCGCACACACATACATACACACACACACCACACAAACATACACACACACACACACACACACACCACACATACATACACATACGCACACATAAACACACACACACATACACGCGCACACACTATGTGTCTGATAATACAACTGCATAGAGATGAACCTGATGTGTATGAACATCATGCAACATTAATCCTGCATCAGCATCAGGAACATCATCATCACTGATTGCATCAGTTTCAGTTAAGAACATTCTAATCACATATTTGTGATCTTGCACCTAAACGGGTTAATGGTACCGTAGAATACAGTACATGTATTCCTGTAACACTGTTAAATCACACACACACACACACACACCTGTGCGGACGACCACAGCTCGCACCCTTTCTCCGCTGTAGTAGCGTGTCTGGATAACCTGTGTACCACAGAAGAGGGTGTGTCTGCGATGTTCTTCTGGGTCATACAGGGGCTCTGGGAGGGCACCATCTGGGCCACCACCACAGGGGGACAGCGGCAACTGGGTCTTGGTCACTGGCACACTCTCCCCTGAGGATAATCACAGTGGTACAGTCCATGTATGATTTGATACAGACTGTATTACATGTGAATATAAGCATCCCACTGTCTGTGATATGTAAATGGTTATATGGTTCTAAATATTGCGACTCACTACTATTGTGGTGATTAGAGGAAAGGCTCACCTGTCAGCATGCTCTCATTAACAATACAGGTCCCGCCTATTAAAGCTGCATCACAGGGCATCATCATGCCATTGGCTGGGATTACCATGACATCACCAGGTACTAGGTCCGTTGAAAGGATCTCCTCAGTGTCTGCATGAAAGAAACAAGGAGCTCTAGGCCTTGCAGAGTCTGCAGGTTTTCACACTTAACATAAGCCTCTAAGGACACCAATCGTAAAAAGCCAGAATGAAAGACCTCATTTAACATTTATAATTGAAAATGATTTGTCCTTGAAATAAATACAAAAATGAACTGCCAGGGTACATGAGTTGGATATACCAAGCACACTAAGTAAACGGTTCTAGTTCTACAACTTGTTTGCATACAATCAGTGACCACTTTATTACGTATTTATTACACACATTTTTTTGACTAATTGGTCTTCTGCTGCTATAGCTCATTCACTTCAATGTTTAACATGTTGCGTGTACAGAGATACTCTTCTGCATACCACTGTTAATAGTTATTTGAGTTACTGTCAGCCATTCACCTTTGACCTATCTCATTGACTAGGCGTTTCTCCTACTGAACTGCCGCTCACTAGATATTTTTACTGCACAAACAACAACCCTGTCTGGTACCAACAATCATTCTATGGTCACTTAGATCACATTTCTTCCCCATTCTCATGTTTGGTCTGAACAACAACTGAACCTCTTGACTATGTCAGCATGATTATTCACAGAGTTGCTGCCACATGATTGGCTTATTTGCATGAATGAGCTGCTGTTCAGGTCTACCTAATAAAGTGGTCACTGATTGTATATAGCTAATGTACTTGCGACACTATTCTTCTGGATTTTCCCCTCTGATAAAGAACCTTTAAGCCATTTAATCACACAAGTAATTTCACTACTATCAGGAAAGAGATTTTAATCTCTGTAATGCATTTGTAGTTTTTTGTGGCTTTGCATAAAGTGGAGATCTTGCTGGATTGAGGCCCTCCAGGACTACAGCTGAGAATCCCCTCATCAGAGGAAGCTAAAAATAGACAATTCTGACAATTCTGGGTACCTATCTTACCTTGGTCTCCTCTGTAGATGGTGCACCTCACCACATTGTGGGCAGACACCATGTCATGGAGCAGGATGTATTGCTGTGGGAAACATAGAAAGACACATATAGACTCAGTGAGCACTTTATTAGGTATTTATTAGACTTATTTTTTAGACTTATTTCTTATTTCTTTTATTGGTCATCTGCTGCTGTAGCCCATCCACTGAGGTTTGACGCGTTCTGTGTTCAGTGATGCACTTCTGCATACCCCTGTTGTAATGCATGGTCATTTGCGTTACTGTCAACTTCCTGTCAGCTTCCAGTCTGGACCTTCTCTGACCTCTCTCATTAAAAACATGTTTTTGCCCACAGAACTGCTGCTCACTGATTGTTTTTTGCATAATTCTGTGCAAACTCTAGAGACTGCTGTGCGTGGAAATCACAGGAGACGAGCAGTTTCTGAGATACTCAAACCACCCTGTCTAGCACCAACAATCATTCCACAGTCAAACACACTTCCACAGTCAAACACACATCACATTTTTTCCCATTCTGATATTTTGTATGAAAAACCTCTTGACTATGACTGCATGCTCTTATGCATTTAGTTGCTGCCAAATGATTGGCTGATTAAATATTTGCATTAACAAGCTGGTCTACCTAATAAATTGCTCACTGAGTGTAAATGTATGTAAAGACTATTAAGTAGATAAGTTAGGCAGACAGGGAGGAAATCCCACAGTGATACCGAGAATTACAAAGCAGTACAGAAACAAAGACTAAGGCAGTGTTTGAAACCACATACTAGCATACAACGTGTACTCAATTTCAGATTGATTTTCTTTGAAATTTGATATGAGTAAGTATCCAGTTTCTAACACAGCCCAAGATTTACACATACTGTATATGCACACAAAGCCAATGACTGCAGAGGAGACTGATTTTCTATTGGTCAATGTACTATAATGAAGTAAATGGAAGTGAATGGAGAGATCACTATGATTTTACATGTAGAATCCAGAACACATTGGGTGGCTCCTAAGCCAATCAGGGATGTGATGGATATATTTGACTAATTACACGACCACTGGGCTATTTTGCAGAAGGAAATAAATCTAGCATAGAGATTTAGACTAGATAACAATGCTGTTATTATGTACTTGCCTCAGCATTTTACAACTGTAGCCTAATTGACCAAATGCCTCAGCAGGTGTGCTTTTTTGTGGGATCAGACCTTGGCTCACCAGCTACACACAAGTCCCGACTCAAACAGCTGGCAATACATACTTTGGACAAGAATGTATGCTTGTCTGTGCACGGAAAATGCAGATAAGTTCAATTCATTCCACTTTAAATCAAACAGACCAACAACACACAAAGGTACATCCTGATTACAGATTAAGCTTAGTTCTGGACTAAATAGAGCTTTGTATGGACAAAATTGAATTTAGTCTAGGACTAGGCTTAATCTGTTTTGTGAAACTGGCCGATAATATGTGACAAGCTGCTACTACTACACTGATGCTGAGAGAGCCCCACACACACACACACACACACGCACAAACGAGCGCACACACATGCACACAGTATAGTATCTAGTGAGATGCAATAGATAGACAGAATGGCAGAATAACCTTATGAACTTGTCACTGTGAAGTAGATTGATGGATTTACATACAGTTTACCCTTATGAACAGTATAGACAAAGTAACCTTGCTGACAGTATCAGGTGAGGCAGACAGACATACAGACTAACCTTACGGACAGTATACAGTGAGGTACAGACAGATAGCAGTGACATCATTAAGATAGCTGAGGCGTAGTAATAGTAATCATCCAGAGACCAGAGGATAACACTGAAGACTTGGAAGAGATAGAAAGGGTTGAGCACCTGCCAACGAGAAAGAGAGAGGAATTCATAACTAGGGCCAATTCCTGTACATTGCAGAGAGTGACATGCTTACAAATAACACTGACATTATAATTTGCAACATTTTACACAACATTTTCTGGTGGTTTAGGAACACCAAGGGAACACTTTACATACAGCACTGTACATAAACTGTAAATGGTATCAATTGCGTTTTGAGGAGACAAGAACAATGCAAAAAGTGTTTAATTTGTCATATAGTGGTAGCTAAACATAGCTAACAGAAATCTAGTTTAAATGTTTAATCTAATGAAGATACATTGAGAGGAAACTAGGTTAACATGGAACACTTGTACATAAATGCATCACTTTCTGGTCTTAAGGAAGGGGTCAGAGAAGGGGCAGGCACAAGACCCAGTGTAGGACAGTGTGCTGGTCAGAGTCCTGAGTCTGGAGTCTGGAGCATTGGTGATAAACACAATGATACTCACAGACTAACAATTCTACCATAACTGTGCAACACTTGCTCTATGCTATTCAAGAAAATAGACAAGTCAAGTTTGTCAGACAAAATTGATTATTAAAAGTATGTGTATTGGTATATACAGGTGTCATTGTGTAAAAATAAATTTGATTACACATGCTGACCATACTGGTGGATTGGATTGATTACAACAGAAATTCATTAAAAACCAGCTGTTGGCTCTAGTTTGTTTATCTTTCTAATTCAGGATGGTCTGGAGACTGCTACAAGCTATCTTAGGCATGCTGCATTTTGACACCAACTGACCCGGTAGACAAGAATACTCTCTGACAACCAAGACAACTGAAATAAACCCTCCAAGTGATAATATATTATGAACAAATATAACTTTAGACATCAAGACTAGTCCTAGATTAAATTACATTTTGTAAGGAAATTCTCCAGACAGAAGTCAATTTAGGTCTAATCTGTGTGTGAAACCAGTTTGGTTTCATCATAAGTTAAATGGTTTGTGTTAAAAGAAAATAACGTATGAAAAAGGTCTCTGCCATCTGAAGCCTCTTGGGAGTTTCCATGTTTATATTTATTGGTTCTGCTCTGCTGTGTTTTGTCAGTTTCTGCTCTTGAAACTTGTTTGTACAAACGTCAGTTTCTTCTTGAAGTATGTCTGCAGTGCTACACAGTCTCAGGTCCACACTTTACCTCCTTGACGAGTAGCTTAGGAATAGAAGGCACTTTCACTTCAATCTGATTGATTCCATAGAACAGCCTCCTGAGAGAGAGGGAGACCAAAGCATTACGTACACACAGTACCGTGGTCCAAATAATACATTTGTGCATATACAAAACAGTAATTCTACTTGGTGAGAAACTCCTCGGCTGTAATCTAATGTAAGTGGTAGTATGAGCGTGGCATACCGACACTGTATCATTGCCAGGACTACATTCATTTTGGATTATTACAGTGACCTATGCAATTGCCAGAAATGTCGCTGATTCTTATAAACTGTTGAGTTCATGTTGAGAGTGAATCATCTGAAAAGGGGAACTATAGAAACAGATATCAGTGTCCAGGACGGCAGGGGCACAGGCAGTGCACACATAAAAATAAACAGCTTTATAGAAACTTGGACACACGTGCGCACACACATACACACAAACACACACATACACAAACGCGCACACACACAAACACACACACATACACGCACACACACACCTATATTGCTGTGCACTTGGCGGAAGTCCGGCGCTATGCCGACAGTAGAAGTCTGTCACTGGGACGCCGCAGTCCAGAGCAGTGAGCCGGGCGAAGCCCTGGGACGCGGCGCTCCACACATACACCACTGACTGAAGGCAGAAACACCGCACCTGGCACAGGAAGAGGAAGTGGCAGCAGCCACAGAGTACACAGGAAACACAAGTGCACAGAGGGCAGGCAGAGCGTTAAAAAGAGGGAAGGAAGAGCTGAGAGGGCAAAAGCAATCAGCTTCTGGTTCTCATCTCCCCGCTCAACATGGTTTGACCAGCTCTGCTATGTTTTGAAACAACTGGTAGCTGGTCATTTCAAGCTGGTCATAGCTGGATTTCACAGCAGGGAATACATATATCTAGACATGACACATTTTACACCATACTCAAAGTAATTCACATATGTATGTGTACTTTCATTTACAAAAGTATATGAAGAGACAAATACAAGTATTATGTATGTGCATAGATGTGCATGTGAGTAGTGAGTATGCTACAGTGTCTGTTGATGTATATATGTGTGAGTAAGAGATCTCTATGGTACAGTACCTGTTGAGGTTGTGCACTATCCAGCAGTCCCTTGCTAAAGCTCTGTCCCACCTCTGCTTCCTCTCCTGCTGCACCCAGCCCAAGGGGGTCCACCCCAGCAGCCTGCAGTGTCTGCACCCAAACCCGGAAGTACTGGCCAAACTCATCCTGAGGGACAGAAGCACAGCAGGCAGCTTACACTGGGCCACGACTTTACATACGCAGTTACAGTAGTGTCCTTGACCACAGGAAATACACACATGGATACACACAGGGTTTCTTGGAGGCTCATTGTGTTATGGCACTGGTCCGTTATCCAGAACTTGCCAGGACCATTGTTGGGCAGCACCACAATGCAATGCATATTTAGTGCTAGTGCCACACAGGGAGGGGGAGATTCAGTTGGCCGAGAGTACGGCCTTTCAGGTGTCTTATTGGACATCAGAGACTCTTGTTGGTCAATTGACTGGTCACGTTTTGACTGCCGAGCTTCACATGAAGTGTCATCCTCACAGCAGTGGTGCGCAGTAACAGCACAGACACAGAGCTGAGACTCACAGTGGTGCGCAGTAACAGAACAGACACAAAGCGCTCAGAGAGTCTCAGTGGTGCACAGTAACAGCACAGACACAGAGCACTGAGCAGAGACTCACAGTGGTGCGCAGTAACAGCACAGACGCAGAGCGCTGAGCAGAGACTCACAGTGGTGCGCAGTAACGGCACAGACACAGAGCAGAGACTCACAGTGGTGCACAGTAACGGCACAGACACAGAGCAGAGACTCACAGTGGTGCGCAGTAACAGAACAGATGCAGAGTGCTGAGCAGAGACTCACAGTGGTGCGCAGTAACAGCACAGACACAGAGCAGAGACTCACAGTGGTGCGCAGTAACAGCACAGACACAGAGCAGAGACTCACAGTGGTGCGCAGTAACGGCACAGACACAGAGCAGAGACTCACAGTGGTGCGCAGTAACAGCACAGACACAGAGCAGAGACTCATAGTGGTGCGCAGTAACGGCACAGACACAGAGCAGAGACTCACAGTGGTGCGCAGTAACGGCACAGACACAGAGCAGAGACTCACAGTGGTGCGCAGTAACAGCACAGACACAGAGCAGAGACTCACAGTGGTGCGCAGTAACGGCACAGACACAGAGCAGAGACTCACAGTGGTGCGCAGTAACAGCACAGACACAGAGCAGAGACTCACAGTGGTGCGCAGTAACAGCACAGACGCCAGGTGCAGGGGTGCAGGGGTGCAGGCCCAGCGGACGCTCCACTGGGGCACCCAGAGCAGCAGCAGGGCCAGCAGACCCCCCGAGAGCACGCAGCCCACAGCCAGCACACACAGCCGCCAAGCACACGGCACAAAGCCACACACCTCCTACAGAGAGAGAGAGGGAGGGGGGGAGAGATGGAGAGAGTGGGGGGGGTGGAGAGAGTTAAGAGAGAGAGATAGAGTTGAATTTTAACACAACTTTATTGTAACACTACAACAAAACAGCACAAGGCACAGAAAACACACAAATCACAAGGAAATAGTGAGTAAGCGAGAGAAATAGAGAGATGAGCTAAGTAAGGTGAAGTATGGTGAAAACAACTGTAAGAAAATGACAAAATGACAACAATGACAATGACACAATGTATTGCCGATGCTGCAACAAAAGGTTTTAATTATTACCAAACTTCTGGACGGAAACATGGGAAGATTGCCATCATGGACTGGGGAGGTGACGATATTGCACATTTGTTTTCAGATTTGTTGTTGCATGTTCTAATTTTGTCCATATGTTTGTGTAATACAGCTGCGTTTTGCACTTCTCAGCTACATTAAAATTGTTTTTGAAAAAAATAAGCACATGACTGCATAAGTAATATGTAAATAAAATGTCTGGATTGAAAGTTAAAAACCAGGACCGAGGAGAAAAGTATGCATGTGTGAAAATAATTAGAACAGAGATTAACACAGATAAAACAGAGTGGACTGGATTAAGGAGCGAAGGAGGGAACTGACTGATGGAATGAACGGAGGATTGGAAGGATGGCTGTTGGGGTGCATGGCCCTCACCATCTCCTCCTCCTCCCCGCGGTTGATCCACTGGCCAGCTGTTCTCTCTGCATCCCTCCACCTCTCCTTCTCCACTCTCTCCATCGCTCCTTCCGATGTACCTCCCTCCTACTCCAGCTCCACAGCCCTATATGAGATGGGCCAGGGGGGAGAGACAAGGAGGCAAGGTGTCAGCATAGAATATATCTCTCTCTGACAATGTGAGCACATCGTTTTGCTAATGCTGCGTCAATACAATGATTGTACCCTGGCCTGGCAATAAATCTGCAATGTCTTAGTAGGTTAATGACTTTCCATGCTTTGTTTTGAAAGCCTTCTCCAGTACTGCTCTGAGTATGGCTTCAGTGCAAGTACAAGAGAGTAATGCATACCCAATTTAATGAGGAGCTGAAAATAGTATATACTTCAACAAAATAAAACAAAGTGTTCAGCTTTCTTTTGTTGAGCTATAGTCCCAGTTCTACATTCGGTCTCTCAATACCAGGGTTAACATTCACTTCATCATATTCAATAAGACTGAGCAGGGAAAATATGGATCCCAAAATTTCTGAGAAACACTCCAAATACATATTTCTGCAAGTAACAATTACTGCTACTACTTTTAGTTAAATATATTATTCATGTGTTATAAACGGAGACCTTTTAACAAACTGTGTTGAAGCTAATACGAAATGTGCTTAACTAGCCTTGGAGGTGTGTTAAAAACAACACGAGAGTGGAGCATTAAGATTTCATAATGGTTCAGTAATATGTTGTAATAGCACAGCCGGCTGGTGTGACATTACAGTGAATGATTACCTTGAGGAGGCAATCACTGACAGTATCCTGCTGTCTAACAAGCTGTGAAAATACGACTATAACAAATAACTGAGGGCCTACATTCCCAAGTTCTAATATGATAGTAACATGGTTTCAATTAACATACAAGGTGATATTTCTGTAAGAAAACTAAAAAACATTTCTGAAGTGAAAATCTGAAAATGGTGAGAACAAACACAAGAGACTGGGAGGACTGGGAAAAAGCAATCTATGAGGAAGGTTGGAATGGGGAAATTGAGAGACAGAGAAAGAGGGAGCCAGGAAAAGAGAAGCAGAGAGAGAGAGAGAGAGAGAGAGAGAGCCAAACCCAGGAGCCACTGGACAGACAGCAGCTCACCACGGTGTGAGTTACAGTGTCAGCTGAACGGGCCACGGTCCACACTCCACACCCTACTACACTGGGGCAGTCTGAGCAGAAGCTGGAGACAGAAAAAAAAAAAAACAGCTCAAACAAATGTGCACAGCAACACAGTCAATACATGCTTACTGCACATATGTATATTGAGTAGTAAGTAGCTCAACAGAAACAGTTAACCAGCACATGTACAAAAGATATATGTATTTTACATAACGCAGTCAATGTGATGTACTGTCAATGTGCCAGTTCAAGTCAGTGTGTCAGTTGGCAGGTGTTTCAGCGTATCTGTGAAGGTGAGTGTTTGTTTACAGTATGTTAACGTAGCAGTGCTTGGATTGTAGTTGTGGTGGTTTAAAGTAATGATTTTCTTAGGATTGTTGCAGTGTATTCGAGAGTTACATTTTGAGGATTTCTATCAGCCTGCTTTATTAATACTTTCTTGGGTGTCAGCATGTTTGTGTTAATGTCCAGGAGATGATAAGTAGGTTTATTTGTGTTTTGGTGAGACAGTGTGAATGCTAGTGCTAATATCTAGGAGTAGAGGAGTTGGTTTTTATGTTCATGTGTTTGAGCGAACTCAACGTTGCATTAGCATTTCAGTGTGCAGGATAGTGCTGAGTCGAGCTGTTCCCATTGGCTGATACACTCAGCACAACTCTAAAGTCTCTCAGCAGTTGACTTAAATAGGCAGGAAAAAAATCATGCCACTGGCTACATTATCATGTTCACTTTGGCTTTACCCTCTACCACTGAATCATAGGCAGCCTATCATAAGGAACCTCAGGAATTACAATAAAGACAAGGTGAAAATTATTGTGATTTGCAATATCCTAATTTCTAACTTCCCATTTCAAGATCTAATGGAAAATTGTCAGTCACTCTCAATAGTTCTTTTCACGTGCACCTGTAATTCTGATATGTTTGGAGTAAACAGACAGAATGTATCGCGTTTTAGTAATGGGTATCAGTAATACACAGTCAGTTGAAGTGACTAGTCTTTGTGCTCCAGACCCACTGGCAGGGCATGAGACTGAGTGAAAGTAGTGTACATGGTCTCAGTGTCCTAATGCATGGGTTTGAAGGTCTCGGCTCCATAGCTGCTTTCACATGGTCCTTGCTGGTATTAGAGATGATGTAATGGACCAATAATACAGGGGTACATCGACCGGTCACCACAGGGAGAGCACCTGACAATGATCCTCTTAACACCAACACTCAAATTCCACCCCAGCGAACCAACTGGGTCAGGGTAACCACAGTAACCCCACTAATGAACAAAATTCTTGCTATGTTGCCATAACAACATCACCTCACAACTGACTTACTGTCTGACATATAATGTTGCCACAGAATTGCTGTGGAGACACTTGTTACCCAGCCATCCTTATACAAAAATGAATCCATCCTAAAAAGATATGATATTTTCAAAAAACATATTTTCAAAATTGCTATTTTTATGTTCAGCCAAGCCTCCTACATTACATGGATATCAAACCTTCTGCATTTAACTTAAAAATTCACTTCAGTTTTTAGAAATTGTATAGTCTCCCCAAAATACCTGTTTTTTTTGCCTCACATCCACATTTTTTTTTTCATTTTGTGTCCAAATGTCACATCCATAACGCTGGAATTTCCCAAATACAAATACCCCCACAAGACGCAAATTAATCAATTCAAAGTGTAGAGATAATATCAACAATCACAATACAGTTCTGATCATATCTCATTTTTACTAAATGATCATACACAATAAAATGATAACTATGATGTTAAATGCTCTCGTTTAGCTATTTGAAGTCTCTATATATGGGTAGTTGAGAGCTACTGTCTGATGAGGTGTCAGTAGCTCTCAGCTAAGGGTGATATCTCCACGGGTCAGTTACTCATCAAAATGTCTGCATAAACACACACACGTGCACATACATGCGTATATGCGAAAGTTATTTCTTGATACATGTCCATGAATTGTTTCCATTAAGAACCACAATAGTATTAACGTTATAGGGATGTCTGACAGGACTCGTAGACCTGACTATGTTCTGCATCAAGTTATCACAATTATTCGTTGGCATCAGCTACTGCTGACATTGTAATTTGGGTGGACAAAAATCACCAATATTCATGTTGAAGTTAACGTTAGTTTTAGGTAGGCTACACAAGTGCAAATTAGGTTACCTTATGGACGATTACTGAAAATAATTAGTGTAAACATAAAACCGTGGGTTCAAACGTTTGCCTTAACCTTATTATATTCCAGTAACAGGGACTACAGTAGTGCAAAGTTATTATCTTACCATTCTTCCTCGCACTCTCTATAAACTCAGCTCGTTAATGTAAACTCAGGTTGACTGAGTTTCAGACATCTAACGTTACACAAAGCGCATAACAGTACGTCTCCGTCGTCACTGTTTTACACAAGCTATCAACACACCTAGCTAGCTATATTACTTATTTGACACCGACATGTATTTTGACAGACTAAAACGTAGCTAACTACTGTACCACAGACGCCATCATCAGTGGTCAAAATGATTGACAGGAGAGTACGTTGGCACAGCTTGCAAAATACAACCATTCAACCAAATTCTGTCTCATACATGGAACAACGCCATAACATGAAGTCGATCGAATAGCTGGGATAGCTTATTTATTTAATATAGCTGGCTACACACATATTACCTATCTCACCAGCAAGCTACCTAGCTAGCGATGATGTATTGATAATTACCCGGGTCTGGGTCAACATATCATCTCCTCTTTCGTGAGCTCTTATTCGGGACGTCTTGACCTGAGAAACAAGATTGTAGGCTGAAAAATGTGACTTATGTAATACGGGGTCGGAGTGTCCTTTTATATTTATCAGCAGTTTTTTTGTTTTGGTTTTTTTGCGTTTGCGTTCCCTCTGCTTTCCCTTATCGCCAGAGTGGTCCTCTTCTACGGTATTATATCCTCTCTCTCTAGGACCACAGCTGATGCCAAAAGCCAGCTTGAAAAGGAAGTGTTGGCATTTCATGTACAGCTGCATCTCAGGAATTGTAGTTTCTCCATTACTACTTCATCGTTTTGCAGAGGAAAAATGTAGTCCAACTGCCCACTGCAGCATCAATGATTTATATGGACTTATAAGAGGCTATGTGCACGTTGAATATTTCGCTGAGTGATAAAACCTATCCTAATAAATATATGATTCAAATAAACGTTTTGGGAAAATTGCAATTTATGTTAAGTAATTTACAGTTCATATTGAAAAATCAATAGGATCCGAGGCAGTTACGCACAACAAACAACCGATGCAGTACATACTTAACAACGGCAGGTGGAGCAAGAGGTTCAGTCACTTCCATTTAGTACAGTACGCTCCACAACCATTTTCCTGGATACAACGCCTTTGCACCACGCAAAGGTTTTAGACGTTTCGTCAGCAGCTTTGATGACGAGTCTGTAAATGTATATGTAAAAAGTGGGACAGGTAGCTAGATATTGTTTCTCAGCCTGACAATGTGTGGTAAAATTTTAAAGGCTTGAGAAGTGTGTGAGAGAGTGGGCAATGTTGCTGTCTGGCATGATAAGCTTCTAATGGGTTAAAGTTGAGTTTTATGGGTATATTTATGCCAGTATGCAACACATAGTAATTAAAAACAGAATTTGTTTTCTTTGCAACCATAAAAGAGGACATGACAGCACACTTAGTAAAAGTTATTTATTAGATTGATCCTTTTTTCCATTTGGTACACAATTACCAATAATTAATAGTTTACACCACCACTTTTAGAAAGTATACTTCAAAAAAAGAGCAGAAAAATAGGATAAAAAGCAAATAAAACAGAATACTGTAACAGCCGATGACAATGCACAACTTATCAGCCCACGAGAAAATAACATACTGCAAAAAACACATCTCAAGTCTGGAGAAAGAAAAACTTGTGTGGATCTGTTACAGTAAATGTAACAATATATGAATAGTACTGGAGTAAATCTTTGTATGTTTTTGGAGTAATCCGGTTACACACATGCTTTCAGTAGCGGTAACAGTTTATCATCATAGCAGACCAACCCTGTCTCCTGATTCGCACACCAGTTCAATTTCTGAGACCTTCAATGAAATTAATAACTTGTCTCCCTCAAGTATGTTTTTTTTTTTTTTTTTTTACCAAAAAATGATCCTACTCTTGTAATAACCAGTACCATATACCATGCCGTCAACTGATTTGAGAGAGCAAAGTGTGAGATTACTCTAAATCAGCTGAAAGGTCAGAAAAAGAGAACTAGAACTTTTTTTAAACACCCTGGAGTATTCCTACTGACCCATGTGACATTTAGAAGGATATAGACTCAGTGTTGGCACCCACAATCAACTGTATCAAAACCATATACAGTACAGTACCACATAATTCTAATCATCCATTGAGCCTCTCCATTCAAAAAAACAGGCTCAACCACTGTGTCATCTTTATGTTTACTTAATGTTGTCATGGCATGAAAGAAGTCATGATTGCATTAAAAGTTATTCTGCACAGTGGCAGGTTTGATCCAAGTACTGACACACCCGATTTGGCACTCATATCATGTGACATTTCTTCCTCAAAGCTGCACAATAAAACTTTAAATAACCCAGCAGGTGAAAAAGGTTAAATAAATAATACATTGACCGTATGTGAAGTGCTGTGTGCCCATATGTGTGTGAAGTCTTTGCCATTCTCTTTAACACTGCTAGCATGTTGCAGAAACATTCTAAAGATATTATAAGAATTACAGGTGGATTAATCTGCGACGTCCTCACAGGCAAAGAGTGCTGGTGGAGCACTGAGATCTGAAACGGCTTGAACGTGGTTGAACCAAACAAGCCCTCACTCAAATCACTCTCATCCAGTCCAGAATCCTCACCATTTCAGAGCTTGCTGAAACAACAACCTGCAAGGACTTAAAAAGGAAAGTATACGATTTACCATCATAATGGACAATATTCTGTTAATGCGGAAGCATTTTCATGGCTCATCTTTAACTTACAAAAAGCAAGCAGTGCACTGAGTTTAAGGCATCTAATCACTGTTTCATTTAAACATTTCACAGAAGTGCAAACACCCGGAACCTGGCCAGGTCTGGGGATGCCCTATTCAGATATATGGCTTCATGACACGTGAAATATACATACTTTGGATAGAACTATATATTCTACCGGAAAAGTACAATGGGTTAATTTGAGAACCCATGAAGGAAAAATTGAGCAAAAAAATTGACAAGTCCAAGGTAAACCATTGAGGCCTGTCCTTACTATTATAGTACAACCCATAACAGAAACACAATAAATTAACAAGTATATTTTTTAAGCTGACACACTCCAGATAACTATTATTACTATTATTATTATATTATTATATTATTTTCATAATATCATAATCATCATCAAAGGCATTATTATATCAATTCCTAAAACCATTATCATTATTACACCATTAATTTTGCTTTGTGAGTGTTAATTGTAAGAAACTCCGGCTACTGGCAAAGGGAGGATTCCATGCTGTACGATTTATTACACTCTTTCTGCTCATAGTGGTCTGATTTCTGTCATCTGTCCTCAGTGAATCAACTTTATTAATCTATATTTGTTTTTTATAGATTTGTTTTTTAGTTTTTCTATGATTTGCATTGTTTGCTTTTATGTGCTGTACAGCGCTATCAGCAAATGAAAAGCCTTTCACAAATAAAATGTGTTATTGTTATTATTCATGTTATTATTATTATTAGACCAGCAGAGTAGTCTAATCTAAAACTATTTCTCTCCCGATATTCCAATGCCGGTTTGCTCATTCCTCTCCTTTTTCTAATCCAAGCATCTTTCTCTCTGTTTTGCCCCATTCTCTCACAACTCTTTATTTTCATGCTTTCCTCTTTCCTTTTCTTAACTGTGTGAATCCAGACATCACACATAATCGTAGGACTCAATCTCCCATAAGCCCCTGGGTGACACGCAACTACGTGCTGCCAACAACCAAACTGAGCAAAGAAAGTACACAAAGTCTTTCGTAATTTCCTTATCTCTGATCCCCCCCGGGGGAACCCTTCTTATCAGTGCATCCCAGTCTCTGTTCTGCCCCTCAGTCTCTCTCTCGCAGGGCCCTCAGGATGTAGTTCTCCCTCTCCAGCTGCGCGTTCCTCTCCGTGAGTTCCTTGATCTGCTCTCTGAGCAGCTCGACCTCCTCCCGCACAGCCATCATCAGGTGGGTCTTCACCAGGTCCTGCCACAAGAAACACCACAATCACAAACGTCACAGGTACAAATCAACCCGCACCATCACGTGGGCTCCATTGGAAAAGCAACGCTACCTAGCAGTCTAATCCAAAAACCCCATATCACTGGACGTCAATGACTGGGCATACTCTGAATAATAACAACAGGATGGTGCATGTATGACACAGACACACAGTTACAGAACAATGTTATATACAAAAAAGCACAGGAAAAAGACATGGTAAACTCAGTTGCAAGGGTGACAAGAAAAGTGTGACAGTAAAGACAACAGCCTTAGTAGGGGCTATATTCCCGGCATGGAGACACACAAAGAACACTGACTCACTCGGATACGTGGGACACAAAATCTTACCATGGCCTGTTCAATCTTGTTGTCGATTGCAATCATGCTGTTACTAGAGCCACTGTAAGACACAAAACACATAAGAGAAACCGGGATTCAAACATGGCTACACTGCACACATACAGTCATGATACAGACAGTAGGTGTAAACACAGACAGAGTAGGGTGGAGACAGACATTGTAAACTCTTGACAATTAAAGAGCTCCATTCTCTTGTGAGGATAAACAAACAGTAAAATGATAAGGATTACTACAGATGAACACTACAAGCACAGGACTCCATTCTATCAATGAATCTATCTCTCTAGCACCCCCTGTAGCACCCTAGATGGCACAATCCCTCCTGGTGTGATGTGTCTTTCACCCCTGGAAGCACCCCAGAAGCTCAAACTATCCCAAAATGCCATGGGCACGACTGACATAGCTGTCTATTCTAGGCGATCCACTATCCCTGTAAACAATTCACCCCACGTCTCAAGTGTCTGTGCGGCAAAAAACACAAGGTCGGCAAGGCGATGGCACATAGCTTTCCTGATATGAATTTCCAAATACACAAATGCAAATCAATGTGACCACATTCACACCCATTTTCCCCCATGCATGCAGATGTCCACAAATGTCCGCTCCCTGAATTAGCTTTTATAAATCCCGGTCCTTTCCGGTCCAAGATTACATATGAGAGAGATTACCTACTAGAGGACTGTGCCACTTTATTTTCTTTTGTTTACCTATGAATGAACAGCAGCAGGGAGAGAAAAGCCTTGTCTGAATTCCGGGCCAGGGTCAGCGGTACTGCCTTAGGTTCTTTGAGTTCGTTTGCTTCCACATGCGCTTTTACTCTGGAGGGCCGGGTCGTGCTCTGAGCACCATGAGGGAACGGCTCTGATGTTTTTGGAAGGGCTGGATCAGGTACTCCGCTGATATCACTCCGCATGACAGCAGTAGTGTGAACAGCACCATGTACAGGAGATCCAGTGGCAGTAGTGTGAACAGGACCCTGAACATGAGCTCCAGTGGCAGTAGTGTGAACAGGACCCTGAACGTAAGCCCCAGTGGCAGTAGTGTGAACAGGACCCTGAACATGAGCCCCAGTGGCAGTAGTGTGAACAGGACCCTGAACAGGAGCTCCAGTGGCAGTAGTGTGAACAGGACCCTGAACATAAGCCCCAGTGGCAGCAGTGTGAACAGGACCCTGAACAGGAGCTCCAGTGGCAGTAGTGTGAACAGGACCCTGAACAGGAGCTCCAGTGGCAGTAGTGTGAACAGGACCCTGAACAGGAGCTCCAGTGGCAGTAGTGTGAACAGGACCCTGAACAGGAGCTCCAGTGGCAGGTCTGTGAACAGGACCCTGAACATAAGCCCCAGTGGCAGCAGTGTGAACAGGACCCTGAACATGAGCCCCAGTGGCAGTAGTGTGAATAGGACCCTGAACATAAGCCCCAGTGGCAGTAGTGTGAACAGAACCCTGAACAGGAGCTCCAGTGGCAGGTCTGTGAACAGGACCCTGAACATAAGCCCCAGTGGCAGCAGTGTGAACAGGACCCTGAACAGGAGCTCCAGTGGCAGCAGTGTGAACAGGACCCTGAACAGGAGCTCCAGTGGCAGTAGTGTGAACAAGACTCTGTACAGCCACCCCACAGACAGTAGTGTGAACAGGACCCTGTACAGACACAGAAGCTGCAGGGTTTGCTGAGGGATGGCTGCAGGTGATGGATGAGATCAGTTCGGAAGCAGCTGGAGATGTGCCCACTTTGAGGTCATTTGACCCCACACAGCCATGGCTCCCCACTGCGTTGTTCAGCGACCCCAGGTTAACTACACTACTCGGCAAACACAATTTATTCCCATTATGGTCCTGAGCTGGAAAAGCACCACTGCTGTAGTTCTGTCCATGCCTGAAAGAGGCAGAACCAGTCCATGATTCAGAGTTCGGACCTGCTTCCCGAGTGGAATGAAGACCTGGGCTTTCGGAAAGACTGGGAGCACTGGTCTTGAAGGGATGTTGTGCCATCCTGGAGAACAATTGGTCTGTCTGGACCTCCTTTGATATGTGTGAGTGCCCAACAGACCCAGTCTGATGCATAATGATATCACAGTGGCTTTGTGTTTGGGTCTGACGGTCACATGTGCCTATGGGACTGGAATTCCAATACCTGCCTTGTGCTCTGAGACTAGGACAACCAGAAGGGTCCTGTGATTGATGCATGCTTGAACCACAGCAAGTGGCTCTATCAGTCACCACCGCATCAGAAGCTAGACCTTGGTTTTGGGTCTGAGCAGAGTCCAGGAAAGATGGGCAGAAGACAGGAGTGAAGGTGGCCAGGTCTTTCCCAGTTCTAAGATCTGGGTTGTGGGTTCCGTAAGGTTGAGGCTTCAGGACAGGAGATAAACCAGGGTCTGTGATTGGCTGACTGGGCACTGAGAGAGTGTACTTCCTGGTCAAAGTGGGACTGTGAATCTGGTTCTGTTTCCTGGGTATGGTAAGGGGGATGGGTGAGGGCAGGGCAGGGGGCTTGAGTCTGTTGAAGCAGCTGGAGCTAGTTTCCCTGTCCCCTGGGTAACCTCTGCCTGTTTTTCCAAAACCAGCCTGAGAATGGCTGACTGAAGGACCACCAGGGGTGTGAGGATTTGGGAGAGATTCCCTGCTGCTTGACTGTCCCGTTCTCTCACAGGAAATGGAGCTGCACGGGCTCCTTCTCCCCGTGACCTCGGTGGACCTCTCCCTACCACAGCTGCACTGCTCTGCCCGACTGCTTGGCCAGGAGCTCCGGACACCAACTCCGGCGTGACCCCAGCCAAGCCCCTCCGGCCCCCTGGGCAGCTTGAGTGGGCGCGGCACAGGCGGCGGGGTGACAGGGTGTCGGGGCCAGCTGGGTGGAGCAGGAAGTGCGTGGTGGTGCCCCGAGGGCATCTTGTGAGAGCCAAGGTGGAGGTTTGGGTGGGAGGAGCGAAGGACGACCGGGGGAGCGTTAGCACAAGAGGGAGAGACGGAAAAGCAAGCAGCTCTCCTGAGCGAGGGGGAAGAGGGGGCGGAGGATGAGCGGGAGAGAGGGGGGGACGAGCGAGGGCTCGGGTCGGTGAGGATGCTTCCAGGAGAAGTAGAACTGGCGGATGGGAGCTGGGAGCCATGTTTGGGGCTCCTGAGAGGAGAGAGTTTAGAAGGGAAGGAGTGGGGGAGGGAAGGGGGTAGAGACAGCGGCCGAGGTTGGCGGCGGGTCTCGAATGCGGATATGATTTTCTTCACACTTACAAACATGACTACAAGTGTTACTCAAATCAAGTTAAAGAGGAAGTTAAGGTTCAGCATTTCCCCACATATCTCAAAGTGCAAGTAGTTTCGCTGGAAGTGGTTCTTGCTCAGTAGACAAGCATGTCTGACACTATTTCTATTTCCATCTGTGCTAATACACTTTCTAAAATGCTACCTTCTACTACTATACTACTACTACCAAAATTTTACAAAAAAACATGCATCAAAACCCTTTTCAGTAGTCATAAAATAATCAATTGTTCATGCAACGATTCACAAATATAAACACAAATATTTATATGAATGCAGTGTAGTTGTATGACATTATGATTTTTACAATCATTATTATTGTACTATCTATGCAACCATTTATGGCAAACACAATAGTTTTGATGTCATAATAAAACAACAAGTTGAGGATGGTGTAGGTTTGATGCAGCTCTGAGCTTTGAGTGGTTGTGAATCCCTGAAGCTGGACCTGGATTTGAGAATAATCATCTACTGAGAAGCAGAGTGTGAATCCTGTTCACCTCAGGCAATAGCAGACAGAGACAGACAAGGATGGTGAGAATTACAAGAGAAAGCAAGAGTCACTAGAGAGACAGGATGTGAAAGCAGGTGGGTTGGGGATGCCCCAAAATCTCACACATGCACATATACACACAGAAGCACAGGGAGGCACGCATATGTAAAGCACTGTGGAGATCTGGGCAGACCCCTTCGGAGTGTGCCACCTGCAACCTAGATTTCCATGTCATTGAAGTCAAAACTGGTAATCCAACAAAATTAGAAAATGAGCTCCAAGTATCCAGGTGATATATGGTCCAGAAGTTTGGTTCTGCAGAAGTCAGTAGGGCAGGTTTGTTGTGACTGATCCGAATCAAAATGTCTGATGACGCATGACATCAAAGTCTACATGGAATCCACAGGAACAGATCAAAAAATACAAGGACACATCAGATTTAAGTGGGCCCTCGTGCATCCAGGTTTAATAATCCAACATCTGTGAACAGGATTCATTTTCGAAAATACTGCAAACCGGATTAAACAAAGTCATTCTGACAGGATAAAAGAATGGAAACATTGTCAAGCACAGTACACGTGACTATCTTAAACCGGGTAATGAGAATTATATGGTATCTAATCCAACATCCACAGAATTGAGCCACAAATCTTTAATCCAGTTGGGTCCAGGTCTGCCATTTCCTCTCTTTTTAAATAATCTGCACATGTCCGGTAAACTCCAGCAACTTACTTCATGATTTTTTTTTTGTATTTGAGTCTTTGGATAAATATCCATTCTCATTCTCCTCAGCAGCCTTGCAGCCCACGCATGGTCCTGACACTCCTTGTCCGTGATAGGCCAAAACAGACACCCTTTCATTTTGCCCCCCACCTACTCACTGCACCAGCCAATGAGAGAGCCTTCAGCATTGACTTCCCACACACTCCCCCCCTATGCACAGTAAACAGCTCATTGAAATGACACTCAACATTCTTCAGTTTCTCCAAGCCTACAGGACCTCGGGCTCATGTGCAATTCATGCAGGAAAGCAAAGCTGAGACGTCTGTAATTACATACGCATCGCGATAAGGGTCTGAATCAAAACCTACTCCATCTCAATAGGTAAACAGGAAAACGGGGAGGAAAACTGCAAATATCTGCCCACTGATCTCTGTTCTGCCACCAAGGGGAATATAGAGTTTGGACAGAGAACTGTGGGTCCCTTCTCTTCTTTCCACTCTCTCTCTCTCTCTCTGCCCTATGAGAAAGGGGGTGGCTGCCACACAATGACGTCACCACCCAGCCGCCTGGTGTGCTCCCCAGCTCCCATTGGTCAGCGCTTTCCCTCTGCACCTCCCTCCCGCATGGCAAAATGTCGACAAAGCCAACTGGGTGGCATCATGCCGTGCTCGCTCTCCCCCTCAGTGCATGTGACCGCTGCTGCGTGTCTGGCCGCCAGCGGAGTGGGCAGAGCGGTATTTTGTGGTGAACGCAGCCATTGAGATTGGCGCCCCCAGAACGCAGGCTACCGTCCCCGTGCTCCTCTGTGTTCTCTGCCCGGAACATTCCGCTCAACCTTCCTGGCCCACGCTGCCCTCCAGCCCCGCTACCTGGCACGGCTTGCCATCTGAAACTCAACACCGTTGCTTAACGTGATCCAGAGCAGTGTTTATACAGAGCACTCACAAAATGTGTTACTGGTCTCGGCCAGGCTCCTCAGCAAAAACATCCTCAATCAGCAATCGATGAAGCCTCACATGACTCCTTGCTACAGCCAACAAAGACTTCAAATTGTTCCAACTCTAAGGTGCTCATTGGCAAATACTGTATTTGCTCTTTGTATTGAGGTAATTTCAGTGATTACTACCTTACCACCCTGCCTTCTGTCCATATTACTTTCTCCTAATATGTTATAAGTAAAACAATTTGAATACTTTACAAGAATTGTATTAAGTAAAATATGGAAATGGTACCCCACTATACATAACACTGCACTTCTCAATCCTCTAAGAAAAAGCAGCCATCCACATTCCACAGCGACACAAAATCTTGCTCACAAAGGTTTAGTAGAAATAAAACATCTGTTTTTCTTACACAACAAGGACTGTGTGGTTATACAATATGTGTGGGTGTCTGGCCCTTCCTTAATAATGCAGGACTTACGATTCCTTAAAAAAAAGACTTACTGGTAGCCGGGGGGGGGGGGGGTGTGTTAGTTCAGGTCAGGGGGTCAAGTCCTGTACAGAGCGGTGTTCATTCAGAGATTATCGGAGTAACACTGGACCACTCAGCCCCCTCCAAGTACAGCCAAAGGTCTGCAGATAATTGGTGGTTTAAAGGGAGAGCTTTAAAGCCACTTCTCCAGGACCCAATTCAGCCTCTCTGCCACCGCCTTGCCCTGGCCCTGAGCCTGAGCGGACACTTGAACTGCCTGCTTTAAACCCTTACATTATTGAGCGCTTGGAAAAATGTTGGCTGATAACGTCTTCAGCTTCAGAAATATTCACAGTATATTTCCACTTATTTTCAGTGAAAACTCATTCTGGCCTGCAAACATTCCAGCAATGATTTGCATTGCAACCTGATGACACGTTAAGCTTGAGGAGGCTGAAGTGACCTGATACTTATGAGTCTTTCACAATTATTCCACAGCAGGTTGTGAAATCTATAACAGGCCTGTATGGGTGTTGTCACCCCCGGAACGGGCCCACTCACTGGCTAACCATTTCCCAGCAACCAATTAGAACCTTTCCAGCACAGAGTGAATGTCCTCCGGGCTGGTAGTGGTTGCAGTGTCCTGTCAAATGAGAAGACCAGGGCAAGGCTTAGCTTGTCGGAGGAATGGCAAGCTGTTTACACCGAGGGGAAGTTTGC
This sequence comes from Conger conger, assembly GCF_963514075.1. NCBI lineage: Eukaryota > Metazoa > Chordata > Actinopteri > Anguilliformes > Congridae > Conger > Conger conger. Next base: position 18,698,252 of record NC_083762.1, on the reverse strand, counting down.
AACTCTATGAGGTACACGGTCTCTTTAATGGTTATTGCCTAATTAAATCCACTTCTGCCTTTACTACAGCTTTAAAACTGCTAGTCTAAATATTTACATTTGGATATGCCCAAGATAAGATATAAACAGAAAACACTGGCCTGCAGGACCAGAGTTCAGTAATCCCTGAGGTGGTTCTTGATCCATTGTACTTGTGTTTAACAAACAATGATGCCCTTTCAAAATAGAGATAAATTAAACCGGCCCTTGTACAATTTGAAATGGGCATTGGAAAATAGGTCCATATGCCTAATGCTCTGACTTTAGCTTCAGTGTCCACCATAGTATTGTCCTAGTAGGGCACTGGGCCTCAGTTGTGATGCAAACTGTCTCCCTCTTATGGACATATTTTGTAACTGCAACACCTCAATGATACTGTCCGTGCCTCCACAGGCAAATACGTTATGTGTACGATATGTGCTTTCAGTGTGCAACAGCAGTGTTGCATCTGCAACTCTCTGTTCCCATGAAAACACATCCATCACGTCAAGACATTTTTATCTGTGCATCTCCACCTTGTGGCCAGCGCACTACTGCAGACAACAGTCTCAGGTCATTAGAGGCAAGCTAAACCGGTGAACTGAAATGGAGTTCAATTACAGATATAGCCACACACGGAGCTATGTGTTCATCCAATTCTACCAGGATAGTCTATCATTTCCTTGAAATGGGAGAGCAGGCTCTATTTTTAATGGAAGATAGGGACACATATGGAAATACTTCCTTTGCAATACTTCCCCCTGGCAAAACTAGAGTAGGTCACACCCAGCTAGTCAAATGACATTCACCCCCTCCCAAAATCATGGTGTGAATACAATTAATCACATTATTGGCATTTGGCAGACGCTCTTATCCAGAGCGACGTACAGTTGATTAGACTAAGCAGGAGACAATCCTCCCCTGGAGCAATGCAGGGTTAAGGGCCTTGCTCAGGGGCCCAATGGCTGTGCGGATCTTATTGTGGCTACACCGGGATTAGAGGCACTGACCTTGGGTGTCCCAGTCATTTACCTTAACCGCCGCCCTACAGGCCATCACAAAATTAATAACTTACTGGACGCACATTAAAACACACCTACCGCTATTATTGAGCTGCAATACAAGCCGTGTGCATATCAATAGAGCTAAGAGATGAATGATGGAACAGGTTACAGAATTGGAAATAATAAATGATTATCCAACTAGCTTACCCGTTTCATTAATACATCTATCCAAAACATATGCATAATTGTATACTACTGTACTCAAAACACCAACCAGATAAAAAGAATGATTGGTTTTGAACTAAAACACATTCAGCAGTTGAGGTTGTTGATCAAATGAAATTTATATAGCCTACAACTCACCAAAGCAATAACAAATAGGTCTATGAGTAGGTGATCTATCAATTCGTTTTTTGGAAACGGCGCCTGCTTCCTTTAGTGGAATCAACATTTCGAAACGGAATCAGGAGGTTTGCACAGCACAAAAGGGGTGTAACGATACAACTTGACCATGATGCAATAGTGGTACCATGAGCAACGATCCAATACAGTCGTTTATGATGATACAATTAATAACTGATTAACCATGACACCATACGATGCGACTGGCTGCAATGTGAATGCGACCATTAGACTAGACAGATTCCCCGAAACTCACCCCACCGACACTGGAGATCACGGAAATAACAAACAGCATAGCGATCAAAGTTAACAAGAGCCTCAAATCTGCCTAAATACAAACTAGCAATGTAAATTAGTGATTAATCACAATACAAATCGATTCATACATGTGATATCGATGCAGTTGTATTGTGACGCAGTGCAGTGCACTAATGCGTCAACGTCTCAGTACACCCCTAATACACAATAGAAATAAATTACTTGAAATACAATAATACAGTGGTGCTGTTATTGATGGATACACAAGCACACTAAAACTCGCACTTCAAAAAGTGAAGTGTACTGCCATTGTGCAAATTTTAAAACATGGCTAAAATGAAAGCTTTGGCTTGAATTAATCTGATAGCTATTTACACAGGAATTTGCAGGAATGTGCCAAAATCATCGTCATCTCATAACATTTCACTTCCTACTTACTGTAATTCCTGATTAAACAGCAAAATCTTTGTGACGTCACATCCTTTGCATCAAGCCTATCCGCTTAGAAAAAAACTGTAATGTTTAACAATGCAACTTATAATATAATTATATATATTATAGTATAATTTTCCAAACTGAAAGGTATGATGCATGATCCACTAAACGGTATTCCTGGTTCCATTTATGAAAACATATTCATGATGTAACCACAAAGGCCTGGTGTATGGTTTGCTGTAGGGAGAGTATAAGAGTAGGCCTGGTGTATGGTATACCAGACCAGCACAGTACATCATTAAAACAATCAATAATGAAAACAACAGACAGGCAACAGCTTGACTTGTCGCTAGCAGGCCAGTGTCATGATGTTGAACTGCAATAGCTTGAATACGTTTTCCAATACAGCAAAGCTATGTATGTGCAGAAGTTACAGGACGCATCTGCTGAAGGCAACCAGCAGTTGGGTTGTAAACTGAGCAGCAGCTCCCTTTCCAGGCTTGGGGGCATAAAACGTTTATGTGTAAGCACTCTCCGCCCAACATGCCCTATTCAGCCAATTCCCAGGGTGAAGTCAAAGCTGAAACAAGTCTGTGCGGGTATGCAGCCAAACACCCACTTCTGCAGAAGCCGTGTGCATGCGCGTGCATATTCTGATAACATCAACACCGCAGTGGCAGTCAAAGTACTGTACAACTACAGTACAATCTATGAGGTATGCATCACTAATCAGCCACAAAAGCAGCTAATCACAAATACCTAAAACAAACTCACATCTATAGACTAAGCAGAGTGGTATTGCATAGCTCAGCCATCATGACATTAACTATAGGAACTGCCCAACTACTGAACAAGAACAGAAATATTGTCCAAATATTCACTGCCATGCAAATAGCTTATTAGGTGCAGTGAGGCGAAAAACTGCACCCTGTGACACAAAGACAGTTCACAAAAATGCAGACCAGGTACAGCTTCCACAAGGGAGGCTAACAGACCAACACAGCGGTGCATCGCCTGGTTCTAAACACCCACTGCTCCTCCATACCCCTCCCCCCTCTTTTCCTCATCTCCGGCGCTCCTTTCCTTTCCCTCCATCTCTCCCCTCCTTTTCCCCCCTCATGAATAGAGCCTCTATTCCTCTACGCTCAGTTATTAATCTAAGCGCCAGAATTCTGCAGTGAAACAGGATGGAAAAAGAGGAGGAAACTAAGGGAGCTGTTGCCTGTGCTGTTTGTGTTGTGTATTTATAAGTGTTGCTTTGGGTGGAAAGGGGCAGACAGCGAATGGAAAGTGAAAAGTGTCATGAGGTCAGGCGTGAAGGAGTAGAGTAGAGGGAGAGCATGTACGCACCCACACACGCACACACACACAAATGCTCCAACACACACACCCGCATATGCACGTGCACACATACACAAACACACGCATGCGCACACACGCACAAATGCTCCTACACACACGCGCGCGCACACAAATGCTCCTACACACACACACATACACGTGCACACACGCTCACATACTCGCGCAGAAATGTCATACCAGTGCTTATTGTAGCAAAGGCTAGGTAAAATGTATACTATAGCCTCAACAAAAACATCAACTATGAGCACATTTACAGCTGGCAAGTGAGATTAGTTTGAAAATAAAGGTAATCAGCCATGACACTGCGTTGAATCAATAAAATGGACAAGAAACAAAGAAAACTAAACACAGCATTTAGTCCAAGTGTGTATGTGGTCATATACAAGCTGTTACAGATTGAACACTGCATTGTCAAGGTATTTGTGCCCTCTCTGTGACTGTGCACACAGAACTGTAAAGGTCAAACACCACTGGGTGATTGGTATACTCTCTCCAGCAGTGCAGAGAGGGGGGCGAAGAATTCTCAGACAGACCACATCCTGACACAGACTCAAGACGGCTAACAGTGAAGTGGCAGTTTTGCCTAGTCCCTTTCTGAATGTGTGACTGGGCTCGTCCATCACAGATTTTAATATACTGCAATAATAACTATGTAGTAAGCAAGTCTTCAAAGCCCTTCCAGATTAATCCTACTGGAAGGTTTTTTTCTGTATAAAACCTCATATCTGCACTTGCCCGGTTGTTGCTGAGCATAGAACGAATATACAAATATATTTGCAGGGTGATTCACACACAACCTGTGCAACTGCCAATTCTGCTGCCTCAACTGGCAGCACTTGCAGATGCTTCCTAATAAATCTCATGGTTGCACGACGAGATGAACTGAATGTGGAATTTACCCTTTTAGAGTTCCTGTAAGTCACAAGCACTGTCATACTGAAAAAGCCTTCATAAAGGTTAACGCAGGTTAACAAAATGTCCACTCAAGAGATGTTCCTGATTAAAATTTCACACCGCCATGATTGGAAGGGATTTTACACTGTACTGCTATTTTACCCTTGAGCATGGAATAGGGATCTACTCAGAATAGCTCAGCCAAGTAAGCACCATCTCCAATGTATCATAGAGAACAGGCACTTAAACTTACAACAATGAAATAGAACTCTTCTGAACAGATAAGCTCTCCAGAGTCCAGACACACAAAACATCAGGGCAAAATACTGGCCAATGAAACCCTTTTCTTACCTTCCATCACCCAGTTCAAATGCCCCCCCAACTCCAAACATGGACTGGGCCAGGCTGAGGGCGGAGGGGGTTTGAATGGGGGTTGCACTCTGGTGGAAGCCTCTATCTCTGGGCAGGATGGAGCTTGGGGAGGTGGGCTGAGAACGAGTCTCTCGCAACAGCGACTGGGGGAATAATACAGATGGTATCAGCAAGTAAGCCTATCACAAGGGGTGTTAGTGCTGCCAGATAGCCATCACGTGAACGTGTCAGCTTTTTCCCACCTTCAACCTTCCCACCTTCAATTATTCATATTCACTGAGGCACTGTGTCAGCTAAATCATTTATCATCTGTGCAGCATGATATAGCAATGGTAACAACATGGCTACTTTTCTATTTCTTTAGTTTCCTCTTGAAATGTAAAATTCCAGTGGTATAGAATGACTGTCATCTACAAAAGCTTTTCCCAGAATAAGAAATCCACATCAAACATTGTTTTGTCATCTTTTAAGAAAAATCTTACATGTTAGGAGAGTAGATTTTATGCTACTTTTAAAGTGCCGTGGGGGAAGCCTTTACTTCACTAAAACTGCAGGAAAGTTCAGGCACTCATGATATTTATATACTCAGTGAGCACTTTATTAGGTATTTATTAGACTTATTTTTAGACTTCTACTGCTGTAGCCTATCCACTTATAATTATGATGCGTTGTTTGTTCAAAGATACTCTGCATACCATTGTTGTAATGTGTGGTTATTTGCGTTACTGTCACCTATGACCAGTCTGGCCATTCTCCTCTGACATCTCTCATTAACAAGGCATTTCAGTCTGCAGAACTGCTGCTCGCTGAATTTTTTTAAGTTTTCTGCACCATTCTTTGCAAACTCTAGAGACTAGTGTGCATGAAAATCCCAGGAGATCAGCAGTTTCTGAGAAACTGAAACCACCAACAATCATCCCACAGTCAAAGTCACTTTTTTTTTACCCATTCTGAAGCTCCTGACTCATATCTACATGATTGTATGCATTGCACTGCTGCCACACAATTGGCTGATTAGATAACTGCATGAATATGTAGGTGTAATAAAGTAAAAATGTTCCTAATAAAGTGTTCGGTGAGTGTATAAATGCCCATGATATAATTGTTTAAATTACCAACAGTGAATGGAAGACCTTTTATGAATGCAACTGATCCCACAGCACCCAATGTATAGATTTACAGCTGAATTCTCTATAGGCTAATACTCTGGTTCCTAATATACCTTCCCTGCAGCGTCCATGTCTAGGCGCAGCGGAGAGGGGATGTGGCGTTGACGCATGGATTCAGACGGGTGCTTCGTTGGTGACAGAAGACGGGCCTGAGGGGAGACAGCGCGTGGGGCGTAGGAGACGGAAGGGTCAAAGTTGGGGGGACCCTTGTGTGTGGGCGAGGGAGGCCCACTGGAGAAGGTCTGGGGTCTGAAGGCGGGACTTCCTTTCTGTGATTCAACTTTCCATGGTCCTTCAACAAAGGGCTTTCTGGGTGCACCTTCATCTACCCCGATATGTGGTGCTAACAGGTGCGTGGTACCTTGTGAGTGGACAAGATGGCCGGAGCGGAGAGCACGGATGTGCCCCAGAGGTTTCATTATGGTCCCACCCGCCCCAGCCTCGAAGCCGGTAAGTCCCACAGTCTCTAGGGACTCCAGAGAGTGGGCGTGCCTCATGCTGTCCATCACCCGCCTCAAACCCCGCTCCTCCCCACCCTCCCGCTCCAGGAAGTCCACGCAGGTCCAGCGGCCACGGCGGTAGGGTTCCCCCAGACCCTGGCCCAAACGGACCACACGGAAGCGGGAAGAGTGGGTGGACCCGCCATGTTCCTGGGACACAAGTTTTCTTTTGGTCACAGGGGAGCCTGGTTGGCTGGAACTGGTGTGGTTGCGGAGGGCAATGTTGGGGTCCAATAGAGCCGGCCCGTTAGACACTCTGGCAACGCCAGCTCCGGCCAGCCCCGCTGTAGTGATAACTCCACTGCTGGAGGCCACTGGATCCAAGGATGGGGCCCCTCCTTCTCCACCCTCAACCCCAACCTTTCCCAGGGAACTGCTATGACCATGGCCAGACTGCCTAGAGGCGAGGGGTGGGGAGTGGGCCATGCTCTGCCCTCCATTGGTCACTGCTTTCCCAGCAGGAGGTTCCTGAGGCTGGGGTGGAGGCCCACTGGAGTCCCCTGGGAAGGATGATTTCTGTGGCTCCGTGGGTGCCTGGCCATAGTCCGTGGTCACACTGGTGATCTGGAAACCACTTTTCTTTTTACCTCCGCTCATTTTTCCCCCCACTTGAAAAGTCTCCTCAGCCCCACTTGTTATAATTCAGTTCCACAGCCTTTTTCACAATGACTTGATTTAGCAGGTTATCCCATCACTAAAGCGGTTTGATTCCATGTATCACAGACTGTTGTACAGAGAACAGAAAGGAACACAGGGCAGAGAAAATCTTTGGGGGATGTTCAAGACACAGACTCCATGTTGTAAAAAAAATAAATAAATAAAAACTTCTAATGCCTCAAAAAGCTTATGACGACATGTTGAGTTGCTTAATACAAAAACATAGTAATAAATGAAAAATTGGCCATCTGGTGTGCTTTTCCAAAGGCCATGAAATGGTCCTCAACAACTTAGAAGCTACATTTCATAACCAGGTATTTTTAAACACGAATTTGCAAGAACACAGAGTCAACCACTAGATCAATAAACAAAGGGTATCTGTATAAACAAGATACTGCGTGTATTTTGTCTTAAGGTCGCTCTGAGTATTTTTTGCCATACCCAGAAATGTAGTCTACTTCCACTACAGTTTTGTTTAGTACTGCACTTGAGCCACCATTTAAAAATAAAAACGTGGTAGAAGCCAACTATTGCGAAACGACGTATTTGCTTAAGTCTATGTACATTGGCAGTGGCGCTCAGTTCTAGATATTTTTATCACATAGGGCGATACTACTGTAGCGATTAGGCTAGCAATCAAACATCACACGTACAGTATTTAATGCTTTTGAAAGCTGCTCAAAGTTTATATGCGGATTCTGTCTCGGCTGAAATAGAAATCAGTAATCATTAAAATCACGTAAGTTGTTTCCAATTTCCATTAAGTCTTCAGTAGGTCATTGTCTTCCACGAGCTAACTGGTTTACTCTGACAACTTCACTAATACATTGGCTGATCAGCTTCATCGTCTAACCAAGCAAAGGAAAGAGGTGAAGTATGGCTAAGGAAGTAGACTTGGTAGCTACTCTTTGACATTGCAAGACAAGCTGCAAGAGAATCAGCAGTTCCGTTTCATTTATTTCCCCCTAAAGAAAACAATGTAAAGGTATCCCATTACTATTACAGAAAAACAGTTCCCAAATGAAACCAACCAGCAAAATTTTAGACACTACTGAACTAAAAACACTGTACTTATACATATACCTAAACACTATACCATTTAATTTCAACTACTGTAACAACTGCACAATTGGTTTGATAAGACACACACATTTCCACACTGAAGACAATGCCGCAATTACTTGAATTCATTGAATTATTAGCCGATCATGTTTAAATGGCTACGTTCAGATATTACTCTATGAATGTAGTATTGCATAAAACCGAGGATTAAGCAGCATGTTCTCAATTCGCTCTCTATACATGCGATCGCATCCCAGATCTCCCCAAAACCAACTAAACTAATTTCAGGGCCAAAACAACTAATCTAAATAGCCCGGTAGCTAACTATCACGAGGCTAGCTACCTGACGTTAAACGCATGTTATGTGAGTTTCGTTGAGCAAGCATTTCAAAGATAGCCACTTTAAAATGTCAGTGACATATCTACACCTCCGGCTCAAAACTGGCATACTTTTCAGCTTTGGGTAAATAATATTGCACAAACTCTGTCAATTGAAGTTACAGAAGAAACATTCAATGATGTTAAAATAATGTGTCAATTATTTTATGCACATTGTCATTAAAAATAGCTTGCAAAAATAGGTAGGCCTAGGCACACTATAACAACAACAACAATCTAGTTGTTAAACTAACGTATATCTTCACATTGTCACTGTTATCAGCCCTCGACAGCCTGCAAGCTTGATGACTTACAACAGGAAACGTGAAAGATTGCCGTGAAGGCACAGCTAGCTTGTAAGATAGATTGCCATGAAAGAGGATGTTCACAAAATTCATTTGAAATGTCAATAGCTAAATCAAATACACCGTAGCACGCATGAATGCTTGCCTCTCTAAAGGTCTTGTGTCTTTGGAGTCGTAGTTCGTTTTTCAGTAGATGCTCATGTCCAAAAGAAAAACATAACTGGCTATTTTGTTGAGGAAAAAAAGTTCGCGGTGATGTGACGTGAGTCGGGGGGTGGAGGATCTTGCAGAATTGTCTGTGTATTGCGTTGCAAGCTAACCATCCACATCCAAGAAAAATAGGTAGCCTATAACGAAATCACAACGCACAGTTTGCTGTCAGACAGACAAGTAACTGTTTATGTGGGTTGTCTGACTAATAGTATACCATCAAATAACGTTTGACATAATCTTCTTTTCGACGAACGTCGACTCCATTTCTCTGTCCTCCGTGTTCTTGACTTGGATTCGTTTCCTTCCACTCCAGTGTGTTACAAGTAACACTTAAACGGCACACTCAATGTATCTAACTAGCTAGATACCGATACGCTCATTTTTCTTCAGTAAGCTGAATTGCTAGACAGCCTAGTTAGCTAACTGTTGACAACTTTTCTCAATGCGGAAGTTCCACCCCTTGCGCAAAGAACGTCGTCAGGCTACGATACACCACAAACTCGAGCGAATACAGAGATAACTGCTAACTTATGCTATTTTACTTCGCTTATACGAGTTAAGAAAAACATTTCGACATGATAACTAGCAAACAATAAGTACACATGTACTTGTTCAAAAATATCACAAATTATAAGTGAACAAATACGCGATAATAGACTACAAAGGAGAAATATATATATATTTGGTTCATTAGACGAGCCAAATGTAGTCACATCATTTGACAGCATTGTATTTCAGATCTTACGCTGCATCAACTTAAATGTTTGTCTTGAGCCTAGCCTACTGAGTTTTAACTGGCAGGTGCTTCACAAGGAGACAGATATCAAGTTCACAGACGTTCACCTGAAGCATCTGTCATGACATGATGTGGCTAAATGGCATAAGAATCGCCATTTTTTCAGTATTAGCTACTGTGTAGCCCAAAGCGCAATGATCATCCCTGATCACATTGGCCGTGCACGTATAATTATATTCAATTAAATTAGGCTATGTTTAATTATGCTTAATGATTGTAATTGTTGAACAAAGTTATTTGGCTTGTATTGCTGTAGCTAAGCTTGTATGAGCTATTGACTTGGTAAATAGGAAGAGCTCCAATTTTCATTTTCAATAAAACAAATAAAATGGATGGTGAAATTATAGTATAACACGTGGCTGTGTGTTTGTGAATGTTGTGCTGTCAGTCACTTTAATTTCGTGAGGTGGCAGTGACATCTGCTGGCCGATTATGGAACAAACTATTAATGGTGAACGAGGTGAAGAAATATCCGTTTTCGCCTTTTTTTTTCTGGCAAAGGGCTGACCCGGAAAAAAGTTTTATATATATAAAAAGTATTAAAAAAAAGTAATCATTATGATAACAACCCTTGCGAAGAAAATGGATCGGAGACATGATATCCACTTTATCTCTGAAGCCCATTGCTCACAACCACATGCTCCTACCATCCTGCACTGTCCCCATTTATGAGACATAAATGTCAGCGTGTTCAGGGTATTAAAGACTTACGTACACAAGGGGGTTTCTCTTCCTCTTATTTTCTGCACGTCCAATTCATTTCATACACAAGCAATTTCCCCAGTTCCCCTGTGTCTGTCGTAAGACACAGATTTACTGAATTTTCAAACTGGATAAAAATAGTAAAGGTTAGACTATATAGAGAAATATGATTGGAGGTGAAATTTTCATTCGCATGTCCTACTGAGGCCAGGGGTCTCTGTTGCAGAGGAACCCTGTTGAAATACAATTTCATACAAGCATCGCACAAAGACATGCCTGAACAAAGCCTACATATACGATAATTATCCTATACATTGCAGTAACATACATTTAAAATATAGAAAGGTTTATGCACATGAACAAACACAAATACAATTAGCCAATACAGTTCAATTATACCAAGCATTTGCATGCATGTTGTTTGACAGGAAGCTGTAATGGCAGGGGACATGTTGTGCACTGCCCCACACCTCCCAATACTTTTCTCAATCATGTTCAAGCTTTTCCAAGAAATACACAGAGCACCATTAGGTTAAGATAGCATTTTACTGCTTATAAAACAGTCAACATGTACATATCCCTCACTGCAAGTCCTTGGCTGATCTTTGCTCTTATAACAAGTCCTGCTGACACTAGACAGAACCAATCCAAGCAAAATCCCCTGCAACAGAGTGTCCGAGGCTCTTCCGCATGCTTCTGGCCAGGCACTCAGAGAATGCCAGTAAAAACACTCCACAGAGGTGGTGCTGTCACTTTAAAGAGTGATGGAGAGCATACCATGTGAACCTGTGCCTTTCTATTCCTAATAGTCTATTTTCCGCTCCATGAGAGAGGCTGGGCCACCATTGCTGGTGCATAAACCAAGACATCCATTGAACCTGTTTTTATGTCCCATTCAGCCTGTAAGATTGGCCAAGAGAGGGTGTAAAGCATAATGCGCAATTGTGTAACCTAGTTTTGAGCTTTCTCCATTTAGTAATGCATTATAAAGTAGCCTCCTGGACAATTTCCCCTCCTACCGCAAAAAGCCACTGCATAATGAGATGCAGAGGTGTATGGGCCTATATGTTCCCTAAAAAATCTGAGTGACTTATGAATATAATGTATAATAATAATAATATAATTTAAAGGTCAAAATAAGGTGCATCCAAATATGTCAGCCTTCTATCTTCCATCATAAAACAACCTGACCTTTGGAAAATCTAAATAACATGCTTATAGAAAAACACAGTAAGCGCAGTGGGCCTCTGGACTAAGTCGCGTCAGAGCTAACTGGGTATTTGCAGCTGAAAAAAACAAAACGCTGGCGGAATAATAAATTAAAACTTCGACCCACTTTTATGACCCAAAACTGTACAGCTATGTGGTGATTAGCTTGGTTGTTTAACCTTTTTTCTGTAATCCGTCTCCAGCCTGCTGCAGTAGCCTATTTTGTCTGAGGACAAGTGTAGGTTATGCGACCTGTAAATAAGCTCCCGTCATCATACTGGTAAAAGGGTGCTCCGACGCTTTCCTATGTGGACCATAGTAGACTACATGTTTAATACGTGGGCAGTATTTATTTATTAGTGGGCAAAATACAACTATTACGTGCGATAAGCGCGTTAACTAAATTTGATTTTTTTCTTAAGTTGTTACCAAGGGCAACAACCTCTGGACTTTGTGAGCCATAAAAACGAGGTCAATAATTAATTCAGAATAACACTGAAACTCGGCATTACACCGAGTCTCAGGATGAAATAAACAGGTAAAGAATCACGCTTTAAGAAAATTGTTTTTGTTGAACAAGTTGCTAAAAATATATCGCAGACCATGAACTTGTTTACTTAAGTGTTCCAAGGCGGAGGACGGAGACTACTCTAGCTACATGGACGCTCTAGCAAGTCATGTTCCAGAACTAGGCTACCCTCTGATTTACTCTGCAGATTACAAGACTGGGAGAGCATCTGGACCTAGTCTACAATAAACTCAAAGCACTGGCCGCCTAGGTCTAGTGGTTGAGAATCTCCTTGTCTACCCGGAGAAGTCACAGTGGTGAGTTTTAGTACTAATTTCTGTGTTACTTCTGTGTTCTGTCGTTCCTTTGCGTCTCTTGAATGGTACAATTGTATTGTGCGTGCATTGATAGCTGATGTGTCCCACCTTTCCGTGAGAATCCGTTTGAAAGAGCTCAATTGACTGTCAGCATTGGAATTCATAAGTGTATGCTCTCTGAAAGGCATTGTTGTTAAAATGTTTGTAATCCTGCAAAATGACATACGTAGGAAATAATTAGGCTACTGAACTCGTGCAGAACACATGACACCATCAGCACCACATGTTCCTTGGCTGTGTTCCATGTGTCTGTAATCGAAGCTTATTTCAGTGCCCTGCGAATGCCAGTCTTTAAAGCTCTATTAATACATATAGCGAAAGTGAGATGCGCCGTGGTAATAACTCTGCTTCCGGCTGCATGTCATTTGCATGGCCCATTATGCAAACTGCATCATACCAAGACGTCTCAGTATTTCAGTACAAACAATGATTGAACCCGTTGAACCAAAAGTCACGCTTGTGAAACTAGAATGGAATTTTGCAAGTAGTTTCACACAGTCAATATTGTTATATTGAAAATATATAATTTGCTTAAATAGATGAAAGTTAAATAATAATTTATACCAGAGAGGGAAGTGATTGTATTGTAACATCAAAGGATGCTTCGGCACAATATATGGAGCCTTACTAGGTTTTACATAGAATTTAAGTGTGATGAAAGTCAGTTGTTCATTCTCGCAATATTGCTATGACACTGTAGGCTGTGATAAACAAAGTTTGATACATCAAATAATGATTTCATATGTGGAATTGTTTGGGAGAAAATGTAATGAGAAGGTATGTTTTAGTTAGTTGTACTTAGTTAGTTAGTTGCACTGTGTAGGATTACAGGGTATTGCGTCCAGAGAGCACTAATAGAAGCAAAATAACATGGGAAATAAACAAATTTAAAAATGTGACAAAAATGATCATTATTTTTGTATGAATAATATATAAGACATAATTAAAAGGTTATGATATTATATCATATTAATTCAGGAATAAGATTAATTCAGTGCAAAAAAGTCTAATACCTCAAGCCCACCACAGGGGGGAAGCATTTCGTAATCTTACTGCTGTATTTTAACATGCTTCTCTTTCACCATGCAGGCCTACACGTCTTGCTGCTCCCTCCATGTTCCTTGTAATCAAATATTAACATTAGTAATATCAAGTTAATGTGACCATCCCCATTTTCACTCCCTCTCCCATCTCTTCTACTGTCTAATTCCAGACACATATCACATTTACTGGAATATTGAATAAAACTCTGCCTCCTTATTTCATACTGAAATGCATTATCTCTCTCTCTTTCTCTCTCTCTTACTCGCTCTCTCACTCTGCTTAATTCTCTTTCTCTTTATCTCTTCTGACCACAGAGCTGGAGGGCTTCGTCATTCCCATGACTGCTCACCACCCCTCTTCCGAGGAAATTACTCCCTCAGAACACTTCCCGAGTCAGGCCTCCTGCATCACACACTGTTTCAGCCATGTCCTCGGTGTTCCCTGCAGAAGAAACCCCATCTCCTGACTCTTCCCCCCAAAGAACAGGGAGTAGGGCCCATCTCTTCTCATTAGTGGTTCATTCAGGCACTTGACATGCTTAGTGAGATACTCATTTAAACAATCAGCAGTAACTAGGTTGTTTAAATGTTTTTTTGAGAAATGCAGCAGAATACAGCTTTTACAAATCTCCCCCTATATACAGTCTTAGATTATTTTTGCATGACAATATAACACAATATTACCAAAGAAAGATGACAGGAGAAATACAGTCGGCTCCAGAATTATTTCCACCCCTGACTGGCAAAAAAATACTTTAACTAAATAATTTCACCCAAATTAAGGTTAATAATTAATTGGTTTTCTAATTGGTGCATCCCCCTCTGGCAAGGATAACAACACGGAGTCTTTTGCTGTAATACTTCACAAGGTTGAAGAGTTTGTGTTCCTTAACCTTGTGACGCATTACCTGAAAAGTCTCTAAAAAGCGGGTGGGGTAGGGTAGGGCTGACTAGTGCTCGTTGAGATGCTGTAGAATCGTGGAGTCCATTGTTTGGATAGAGGTAATCTGCGGGAATTGTTTTGTGCAGTGTTCAGAAGTGAATGGGAATGCTAATCAGATAAAAACAAATCATTGAAAGTGTTAATTTATTCTCACACAGACTCAGATGGAGGACCCATTATCATTTTGCATAGATAGATGCAACATATCTACACTAAAATACTCATTTGAGAGACTTGAGAGGCAGGGCACCTGCCAGTTCTCCAGTAGCTAGCTTCGTATTGTTCTGTGAAACATTGTGGATCCAGTTGAAAAATAAACAAGTTACCACACTCCCTCCATCTTTGTCTCCTCAATTCTCCCACAGAACAATTCTCCCACTCTCTGAGCAGTCCCCAGCTGCTGGCTGAGCTGGTGAAACATCCGGCCCTCAGGAGCCCCCGGGAGCCGTCCCCTGAACGCTCCTCACCGCTCACCTCCCCCCCGACATCTCCTATTTCCCCTCCAGCCACACCCTGGACCCCACCTGTGACCCCCCCACAGCCTCTCTCCCCCACACCGGAGAGTAAGTCTCTCATGGCCTCTCTGTGTTAAGCTCCTTTCCATGAACACGAGAGAATGATGGTAGTGCAGTCTTTATATACGCACAGTCTTCATGTGAATTACTATTCTTATCCTATGCAGCAGCAATGCCAGTCAGTGGATACTGTGTGTACTGTAATAAGCCTATTAGCACAATGGTGATGTTTGATAGTGCACTTTCTCAGTGCAGTGTTACCGTACTGCAGTGTACAGTGAGAGTGTCTGTATAGTTCATAGCCGTATAGCATTTGGTTCAGTGTCGGTATCTGCAGCAGAGACCTGTGGCACCCCACCTCCTCTCCTCTGCTCTCCTCTCCTCTCATCCCCCATCCTCTCATCTTCTCTCCTCTGAAGGTCTTTCTCTCAGCAGTCCAGAGCTCCTGTCTGAACTGAAGCAGGTTCGGACCCTAAGGCATGTCAACCCCCAGCGTGCCCTCACCACTGTCTTCTCCGGCAGAGGCCGTGGGGTAAGAGAAAATGACTTGGACAGTGGTACAATTTTTTTACTCCAGCACAATAGATTTGTAATAATGGATATGAGGTTAGAATGCAGACTGTCACCTTTAACTTGATTGTTAATTTACATCCATGTTGGGTGGTCCATGTAGGAATTACATCCCTTTTTATACATAGTCCCCCCATTTACTTGGACAGTTACTTCTCAGCTGTTTCTGATTAGTCAGGTGTAATCAATCGCTTTCTTAGCTCTCTGTGTCTAGTCTTGATTTTAGGCTTTTAATTGCCTTTGGAGTCTGTGGTGTTTGTCAACATGAGGCCAACAGTTGTGCCAATGACACAAGGATGCCGTTATTATTGTTGTTAGGGGGGTTGGATCGTGTGGCATATCGGACATCTGTCAGGGGTTTTGGGTGTGGCGTTGCTTGGGGCACAGGTCTTCATTACCCTTCTGTATGGAGCTGGAACAAAGATCAGGATTCTACATAGGGGAGGGGTATTCATCCGGGTACATGGTAGGCAGACATGGTCTATGCAATGCTAAACATGTATTGTAAATGTATAGTGTTTGCAACATGCCAGATCTGACATCATCAAGTCATCAAAACCGAAATCTTGTCTTTGCGATGTATTGGTAAATGGTTGCCTTTATCCAAAGCACTGTACAATTGATGCTTCTCATTCACCCATTCACACACGCATTCACACACCAACGGCGATTGGCTGCCATACAAGGCACAAACCAGCTTGTCAGGACAAATTGGTTAGGTGTCTTGCTCAGGGACACTTCGACACACCCAGGGAGGGATCGAACCAGCAACCCTCTGACTGCTCTTACCTCCTGAGCCAATGCCACCCCCCCATTTTTATCACATTATCACACAACTTTAACCACAGCATGGCTACTATGTGGAAAACACAAAGGAGATCTTTCAAGACATTCATTATTCTGTGGTTCTACTTTCAATTCCTGTGACCTTCCATGTACAGTCAGTCTTTATGGTTATTCTGTGTACAGGTCTTTTCTCTGTGGCTTGTTAAAATTTGTCAAAATTTGCTCATCTGTTCTCAATGCAGTGGTCCCATCTCACCACTGTTGTCACTATTGGCCTTTTTAAGTGAGATCAACAGTAAAGTTACTGTTCCAGGTGTAAGTGTCAGCAAATGCGCAGTAACCCTTATAGTTTTCGTAAAAGCGCCTCTGACAAAATGATGTGACACGGGTGGGTTTCATTAAAAATATGATGTGCAACACCCAATGTGAGCAATAAAGCGACAAGCTGGTTAATTGCTTTTCTTCTACATGTAAGCAGCAGGCAGCTAATGGTAAGCCTGAAGTGGTTGAAAATGTATTTGAGAATTGTTACATTCTAAATGTCCTGAAACGCATTCTATCAATAATTTGCAATATGAGGGCTTGTTTCAAAACAAATGTGGTGTATGCATTAATATCCTTGTCATTCACCTGTATTCCTTTCTGTGGCAATGAATGGGCACATACACTCCTTGTTCTTTCTGTTTTTTATTCTGATTTCATATTTTATTTTCTCTGTTTGTAATCAAACAATTCACATGGGTTCAAAGCGCAGACTTTTATTAAAAGGTATTTTTATACATTTTGGAATTACTACATGGTGAAACCAAAATGTATAAAAATACCCTTTAATAAAAGCTCTGAGTCAGTGCTTTGACCACGTGAGAATTGTTTGATTACAAACACAGAAAATAAAATATGAAATCAGAAAAAGCAGAAAAAGACAAGGTGATTCCAAACAGTAGTGTACATATAAATTGCGTCCACAGTGAATTGATCCGAGTAGGCAGTTCACCCAAAAATGAAATTTAAGTATATTTCCACTTACCCAGAGTACTATCCATCCATCCAGAATCGAGGCTCAACTCAAGTGTCACACTCCACTGGCCAGTCCCAGTCCCTTCCTTCACCAGAAGCAGTCACAGATGAGAGAAGACAGAATGCAGGCAGTCAGCGGGTGGCCAATGGGACGCAGCGATAGAATGGGTCAGAATGTCAAATTGTCCATAGTGCATCTGTCAGTAACACTGTTTCCAACTGTACTGTAAGACTTCCAGTCATAGGGTCAATCATTCTATGTCATTCAAGCCATTGCACTGACAACAGTATAAACGATTCACAATGCAAATGTCACTTATGATTTTTATAAAAAATCATTATTTTCAGATTTCCTCTCATGAATAAACATGTTAAAAAATATATGTCTTTATTTCTCTTGTTTGTTTTTTTCAGTGAAATGTCCCATTAGATAGGATAGTTTGAGATTGTAGGATAGTTTTACTTTATGATCACTCCAATTTATAATTTATTTAAGAACTCAATGTGTCTGGCATTATTTGTGTGCCAGGGTGTGTGTGTGCGATATGTGTAGATGGGTGGGTGCAGATGTGTGTATATCATGAAATGGCCTGAGTTGTCCAATGACCAGAGTCCAGACTGCACGACTGCACTGATAAGGCCAGACCTTTATTCTCTCTCGGGCTTCTGCCAACAATCAGCACAGAACACACCTGATCTATTACCTAGATAACATTTCAGGTTTAGTATTTACTCCAAGATCATGACTTTAATTTAGTTATGCTATATAGGTCTTTGACCGTCTTGGTTGTTTAGCTATATGTAATTATTTAAGGTAATATATTTGGAAATAGTGTGCTGATTGTACTGATACAAATACACATACTATGGATATATCAGAGAGGGGAATCGGTTCAATACACTATTCAGGGCATCCTGCTGATAATATTATACACATATGCTGGGGGACACATTTTATGCAACAACAAAAAAAATGGGATTGAGTGGACATAATTTGTTCACAGTTGGGGTTTATGGGAAAATACTGGAAAGTGTTGCTCAGGCTTGAACATTAGGGTTTCCCCATGAGCTTAAGCTCATGAAATGAGTCCAAAGACCACCTCATGCTACAGATACAGTATACCAGCCTACAATTCAGTGACTATCTCGGCGGAGATAAGCCTGTTATATGAGTGACTTAAGTCAGTTCAGTTCACACTTTAGAAAGTATTTCTCAATAATTTATTAATGTTAGCAGTATTATCACAATTGTTATTACAATGACCATAGTGCAATTTACTCTGACCCTACATTACTCATTACTGTATAAGATTATATAATGACCCTACTGTGATCTTGCTCTGAGCATAAAAAGTCAGTCCTGATGAGAGGGGCTGGAAGGTTTCGGTCCATAGTCCACACCGCTGCCAGTGTAAGCATAGATGTCACATATGGTCTATGGGAATTTGTGGTTGAGCTGCAGCTTCTGTGCTTTTAAAAATATTTGTGTGATAGCAGAAAAAGGACAGCTTTTCTTCTTTTGGTCTTATCAGGGCTACGTTGACTTCCTATAACAAATCCGTGACTCAGTGCAGAAAACGCAATCAGAGTGGCCACATTGAGCTGTTGTGACAGAAGACAGAGAGTATATGAGTGAGTGAAAATGACAGGAGACTGCAGACAGGAGGAGAAAGAAACAGAAAGGAAGCATAAGAGGAGGGTTGGAGTAAGAAGGTAGTCTGAGCCTAGCTTTTGCAGGAAGTGAGGGTGAGAGCAATGACCAGGAAACCACCTTTCACCTGAAGCTGGCGTGAAGACACACCATTAAGATGGAATGAGAGAGGGACACCGCAGTACACAGAGGGAGTGGATTGCTGAGCGCATGCCGAGGAGGAGAGGGAG
The DNA here is from genome assembly GCF_963514075.1 of Conger conger. NCBI lineage: Eukaryota > Metazoa > Chordata > Actinopteri > Anguilliformes > Congridae > Conger > Conger conger. The sequence goes on along the minus strand of NC_083762.1, from coordinate 18,678,876 downwards.
AACAGGGGAAGGATTAGACTCAAGGGTTCAGTATGTTGATGAAGGGCAATGTGCCACTGGGAGCTCGATTTCTCTACCGTTTCCTGCTTCCTGTGGCCATTTTCTCTTTCTTGCTGTTTCTTGGATCGGTCCGTCTCCGTGAGTATCTAACTATTTACTTTTTCTGCTTCCGATTAGACCAAAGGGATCAAAACCCATGTAGTCTCTTGGTGTATTCATGTTCAAATACAAACCCTTTTGTGTGTCTGGATTTCAGAATGTTCAATGATGGCACTTAATTGTGATACTGTACTGTCTTGATTAGTGCAAAACAGTGTCTGGATTTGTTTGTGTGGAATTGTTTGTCCTTTTTTTGTTTCTCTGTTAGACAGTGTGTGTGTGTGTGTATGGGTGTGTTTCTGTCTATCACAGCATTTGGTGTATATGTCAAACATCATGATACAATGTATCTATGTTGAGGGCAGGAGAGTCAATATTGTGTGAAAGCAAGTGTTCAGCATTACCCGTGGACTTTTTCTGTTTTCATCAGTTTAAACATAAAGACTTTTTATGGCCCAAATAAAATTTTCTTCTCAGAAACTGAATGAGTGCTCAGTACTGTGCTATGTAGATTGTGTAGAACTCTCTGGCTTCCATTTACAGCAGACGGGACGGTGCAGCAATGTGAAGCTTCCTGGCTTCCCTGTCTAGGACTTTATGCTCCAGAATTCAAGGTGAAACATTAGAGATTAAAAGGGGGTAGGGATATACTAGGTGCAGTAGTGTAATTACTGGAATGCTGGGCTGAATGGTCTGATCAAAAAATGTATCGGCACGAAATTAATTAACCAACATTGCCAAAGCCATAGAGTTGACATACAGTACATGAATAAAATAAAATAGCATTTGATTGGTAACAAAAATGAGATGTAATGATAGATTTAGAGCTACCCAGAATCCCTTGTTTTGTGACATGCCATAATGACATATCTTGCCACAGAAGGGGCAGTTATTCCCCCACCTATGACAATTTTGAATTATTCTTCAGGGTTCTGGAGAAAAAAAATAACTACCCCTCTACCTTGGGTTTCTTAATGTCTCTTGCCAGCCTGTACCTTCTACCTTGCCCAGTGACACGGACGGTAACCACGGAGATGGTCTCTTGCTGAGTGAGTGCCCAGGTCAGAACTTCCAGGTTTCACGCCTGCTGTCCGACCTACATTCTGCTCTGGGCCCTGGTTCAGAAGTGCTGCTACAGCCATACTTGTCCAGCTGGGATGAACTCATCAAGTGAGTCCCCAAAAAATACCTGTGAAAAAAAAAACAATGAAGGCTAGATCCAGTGCACTTAAGTTGATTCAAATATAAAAATTAAAGAATAGAAATTTCTCCACCCTCTTACCCACATTCCACCCTCTTACCCCCTCATCAGGTTCATGGAGTCATTGGGTGCTGTGGTGGAGTTCTTTTCCCAAAAGGTCAGGGACAAAGTCTCAGTCATCCGCAGGCTCGCTCAGGAGGAGTTAGAGAGACAGGAGGAGGGCCCTCAGCGCATGGGGACGGGAAGGAATAAACACAAGGACCCTGGATCCCTGGGTAACACAGGACCAGAGGCCGAAAACCAGCTGCAGCACCTGGGGGCAGATGGAGAGAATGAGCGGGGGTCCTACAAATCTGTACGCTCCATGATACGCACGGAGCTGAGCCGAGGTATGGTCGACTTCGAGAGGGAGACGGCCTCTGGCTGTCGCAACCTGCTCAGGCTCAACCGCTCACTGCTGTGGCTCCAGCTGTTCCTGAAGAACATGGCGGACGGGCCGGATGCAGACGGTCGGCTGCGGAGCCCGGGGGAGCTGTGCCGGGAGGCCTACCAACAGGCCCTGGCTCCCTACCACCCCTGGCTGATTCGCCGGGCTGCTGAGATCGTCATTTTGGCCATGCCAGAGTGGGACACATTCTTCAGGCTGGTATGCGTGCACAGCCAGGCGGAGGCAGCCCCTGTGCTGGACAGAGTCGTTAGGGCCATTGAGGAGGTGTACAGCAGGACCCAGGGTGCACTGCAGGAGCATGGTATGTTGGAGCTGCCGTAGGGTTAGGAGAGGGGCAGTTCAAGAAGCCTCAGAGCAGCAATATGTGTGGCAAAAAGCTCAGACACACAACTCAAACCACAATTCTCAAAACTCACTGAGCATTATTCATTACTCAACTCACTGTAATACCATGCGCAGATTTGAGCCCTGAAAATGCACTGCAATGCAGTAAATTACAGTGCACTCTTCTACACTGAATTGCAAAGCACCTCTGCACACCACACTTATGATATACTACACTGTGACTACTGGCCTGTTTTGAAGGTCCAATCTAGTTGTGGTGGAAAACTACAGGGGCAAAAAAGGGCAATTGCTTCAAACAAACATGCTGATTCCTGGAATTATGTGTTTGACTGTACACAGAGGAAGTAAATAATCTCCACAGGCCTGGAATTGGGCCATTAGCTCTGTCTGTGGGCCTAAGCTTCCTGTCACACCTTACCAACAGTGTTACATCACAGCACACAGCCATACAGAGCGCAGGTTTGCAGAAATGCTCTACCTAAAGTAAACACACAACACATCATCAAGGTACAGCACTTTACCCTTTGCCAAATAATGATAAATAAGTACAGTGAGAAAGAGTATGCCACATCACTGTATATTGAATTCTCTAACATGGCTGCTTTGTCAGTCAGAAATTAATATCTTTGTGCACTATATTACAGGTTCAATCTTTTAAAAAAATTAAAGGGGGATTTCTCATATCCATTTCATACAGAACGTGTAAAATGATCATTTGACCTGGACAGGAAAGTGAACAGTGATGACATAATGACATGTTTTTATTATATATTTATAGATTGTATTTAACTTGTCTTAAAATTTCTTAAAATTCACGTCAGGCCAACATTGGACCATTTGCTTATTTTATACATATTGTGTGTGTACATGTGTGCATGTATGTGTGCATGTGTGTATATGTGTGCGCATGCATGCGTGTGAGGACAGAGGACATAGCGATGCTGCCATCAAAATGGATGCAATACAACATTTCTACACCAGGGGTCACAAGCTACAGTGCTTACAACTCCACCACTCACTGTTATACTGAATGCCTTTGGGCAGAATAATGGTCTCTTATGTCTAACTCTGTGACATAACTGTGCATACATCACTGGCTCAGCATCATGCTAGCCTGGAACACACCACGTTCCTGCAGCAAAATGCCCTCATCAGAAAAGCATGTTGAAAGGCGCAAAATAAAAAGCCAAACAAGACAAATACTACATACATACAATGGAAATGGTTGGATCATAAGCAGTATCTGTTTGGTCACTTACATATTTTTTTTTACAGAAGCAAGGTATATTAGAGAGAGCTGTTACAAAGAAGCTTCTAGAAAGCCATAGGAGTTTTTGTTTCCTAGAAAATCCAATACTTCATTATAATATTTCAGTGGTCACAAACTGTAGTTTATGTTATTTTCTTAATCCCCTCTTTCTACTGCATGCTTCTGAAAACAATCTACTGTATTTTTCATTTGGGGAGGTTTGTATGGATATTTACACTTGAATGTACCAACAAGTGGGGGGTACAATAGGGGTGTTAGCATGTGTAATGTCAGAATGTGTGTACATGGTGTGACTGTTTCTTATCTTTTTTTTGTGTTAGGGTGTATCAGATACTTGGAAATCACTTGATCAGACTATTTCAGACGCACAAATACTCTTAATACGGTATAATCCTTCTCTCTCCCCTTCCCCCTTCTTCCACTCTCTTTCATTCTCTGATTAATACACTGGGCTTACAGAGGGAAAGAAGGAGCGACATACATGAAGGCCATATGTTAAATCTATACTGCACAGGTTTTCCAGCGTGTCTCCTGCTTGCATTGATGTTTCTCCATGCTGTCTTGTATACATTGTATACCTACATTTTAAATATGCTCGATGAATGTAATGCAACTTTTACAATAGATTTTGTATTTGTAACATATTTAGCTCACAGCAATATCAAATATTTATGTCATTACTTTTCTATATTATTACATGAGCATTATCAGAACTAAAGATATTGACAAGAAAGAGCATAGTAGTAATCTTGTGTATGTAGTAAGCTATCTGTGTGTGCAATGATGAGTTTGCCATTCAGTTTTGATTGTGGCTCACAGACACTGAATTCTTAATAAATGTGTTATAAATTGTGAGGGCAATAAGTAAATTACTTTGGGGTAAACAGTTTATAAATCGACATGTTTTCTCTTGCCTTTGCAATAGTTGAATATACTCACTGAGCACTTTATTAGGAACACCTGTACACCTTATTTATGTGATTAATTAATCAGCCAATTGTGTGGCAGCAGTACAATGCATAAAATCATGCAGATACAGGTCAGGAGCTTCAGTTAATATTCACATCAACCATCAGAATTGGAAAGAAATGTGATCTAAGTTACTGGGACCCGCAAGGTCGCTGGTTCGATCCCCAGTGTAGCCACAATAAGATCCGCACAGCTGTTGGGCCCTTGAGCAAGGCCCTTAACCCTGCATTGCTCCAGGGGAGGACCATCTCCTGCTTAGTCAACTGTACATCGCTCTGGATAAGAGTGTCTGCCAAAATGCCATTAATGTAATGTAATGTAAAAGTGACTTTGACTGTGGAATGATTATTGGTGTCAGACAGGGTGAGGGTGAGTTCTGTGGGAAAAAAAAGTATTGTGAATGACAGAGGTCAGAGGAGAATGACCAGACTGGTCAATGCTGACAGGAAAGTGACAGTAACACAAATAACCACACATTACAACAGTGGTATGCAGAAGAGCATCTCTGACCACATCAAACCTCTTGAGTGGATTGGCTGCAGCAGCAGAAGGCCAAGTCTGTGTGCCCTGCGATAGACTGGCGACCTGTCCAGGGTGTATTCCTGCCTTTCGCCCAATGTATGCTGGGATAGGCTCCAGCCCCCCTGCGACCCTGATCAGGATAAGCGGGTTCAGATAATGGATGGGATGGATGGATGGATGGATGGATTACACAATCTTTACAACCAATTAACATAATTTAGAATTTTGACATTTTGAACAAGAGAGTGAAATAGAGATGATTCTATTTTATTTAATTTTTTTTACATTTTTGATTCAGTTGAAATGATTGTGGCAGTGGCAATTGTTCTCTGTCACTCATTCACACAGTGCACATGGGGGAGAGGGAGGAGAGAAGGAGGGAGAATCAATTGTATGGACGCTGAGCGGGATTACAGTGAATGAGATTACTCTTTTGGGATTAACATAGAACACAGTGTGTACACCTGACAGACTCTCCACTCTCTCTCTTTCCCTCTCTCTATTTCTCCCTGATATACTACTGCCTACCACCCCTGTGTCCTTTCCACTCAGGATATAATGCACTATGCAAGATATCCATTTGTGATGTCTAATATATTATTCATTTCTTGAACACAATTCAATATACATTTTATGTCAGTCACTCAACTAAAGGTCTCTCTCTCCCTCCCTCCCTCTGTCTGTCTCTTTCTCTTTCTCCCTCCCTCTCTCTCTCTCTCGCTCTCTCTCTCTCTTTCTCTCTCTCTCGAAATCAATTCAAATGGTGCAATGGAGTAATCACAAAGGGCCTGGTAAGCCATGGAAGACCTCTACAGTTGTTGACAAGAGAATTCTCAACACAATGAAGAAAACCCCAAAACACTTTTTCAATAGAACATTCTTAAGGAGGCAGGCATGGATGTGTCAGAGATTGTTGTCCACCAAAGACAAGCAGATCTACAGAGGCTTCAATTGGAAAATGGAAAGCACTGGTTAGCCTCAAAATCAGTTTAGGTATAATTTAGTTGCACCGAAAAGCCTGGAAAAAGTTCTGGAAAGGCCAAGACTATCTGAGTGATGGCAAAAGCAAAGTGTGGAACCAAAAAGAAACTTTACAAGATCCAAACATACTGCTAAAGCAACAAATAAAGTTTTGCAAAGCCAGAAACTGGAAATATCTCGACTTCGCCTGATCTCAACCCAATTGAGTGTGTGTTTCATAAGATGAAGCGAAACCTTCAGGAAACTAGCATCTGAAAAAAGCAGGAGCCTAATAATATCTGTGGGTCACAGACTTCAAGAGCTCATTGTGATATGTGACAAAGTACACATGACTACTTTGATTTACATGACATTAATGTGTCCCAAATGTTATGGTGCCCTGAATTGGGGGACCGTATGTAAAAAATGTTGTAATTCCTATATGTTCATAAAATACCCGGAAATAAAAGCTGAGAATGTGTACTTTAGTTTGATGACAATTCTAAAATTGTGGAATATAGAGCCAAATCAGGAAATAAATATGTCTAATGTAGTGAGTTTGTCTTGGGGTAAAGGCATATTTTTTTAGATTTTTTTCAGTGTGATGGCTAGGTATATATTGGGATCAGAATGTTTAGAAAATGGGCATGCTTTTGTCTTTTTTGGGGGGCCCGTTTCATCACTGCCACATTGGAATGATTGTTCAATATAGCAAATAGTCCAGGCAGCCATTTTATGAAACCTAAGAACAACAATTCATGCATGACTTGCCAGGCAACAATAGCTACCTGTTCAATTTCAATAAAACATGAGGTCCTTTTAATTAATTTAAGCAATGTCAACATAGACCCTGGTAAACATCATAACTGGATAGAGGCTGCAAATTGCAATAAACCAGGGTTGTACTGATGGGATTGATGGCTGGGATGTTGCTACTGACCATCTCCAGTAGTAAGGATGACATTAATATGTCCTTGCAATAGGTGACAACATTTTGTTTAGTGAACTTCCAGTAGTCAGAACTTGTCCAGAGACAAAATGCTTGCAGTTTGTAGTGTTCAGTCAATAAAATGTTATGCCTTTGTGGGTGCTTAAAAGCAGGATGGCAAAGTGCAATGCTTTTCTATTTTAATATAAATATTTAACCATAGCACTGACTCATCTAACTAATGGCTTTTTGTGTTATAGTAGTGTGCCAGTCAGCCTGAACTCAAACAATAACGTCTACTGGACTGGATCTGAGGCTCCCTTATGAGGTCGGACAAGAGACTAGCGAGGCTGGAAAAATCTGGGATAAACAGGCAATAGTAATTGGCTAGCCCCAGGAATGACCTCACGTTTTTTGGACTTGGTTTTTTTGGTTTTCTGGATTGGGGACATGTGGAAATGCCACGGTTTTATTACTCAGAGGACCCCACCCCAAGAGGAACTCCAGATACTGCACTTCCCTCCGTCCAACTGCTCACTTCCCTGGGTTTACAGCGAGCCCCGCCCTTCACAGAGTCTTCAGAACAGGTAGGACTGCTATAAAGCTGCAGCCCCATCCACAGAGTATTCTGCAGTCAGCAGTAACATCATCAATGAAGACAAGTAGACCCGTTCCAGTGTCAGCTATACACGCCCAACCATAATACTACCCACCCCATGTTTCACAGATGAGGGGGTGCTTCAGATCATGAGCAATTCCCTTTCTTTCATCGCACTTTCTTCATTCCATCACTTTGGTACAGGTTTAATACATTGTTCCAGAACTGTGTGCTTAGCCAACTTTTTAGTTTTAGTCTCTGACACATCTATGCCTAAATCCAGGAGAATGATCTTGGTCTGTTTGACAGATGAAAAGGGGGGTTTGTCAATTTATTCAGATTTTTCTTACCCATGGCTTGCTTTACAGGCATTGACACTTCATATGGATACCGTTACTTTTTATTGTGTGCTGCCTTTTACTAATGGATCTATTGTTCTTTACCACAATAAAACTATTAGTAAGGCTGCTAGTTTGTGAACTTTTACTACCAACATGAAGGTAAATTCTGACAATTGACGCCTCCCAGGACATCTACAGAATTTCGAATTCTGTGTGTATTCACTTGATGCAATTTAAAAACAATTCAAGGAGCAGCATATCGAATTAATGACAACCAGTGATCAAGTGTCTGCTGGCTTATATTCCCTGCTTAAGTCAGCCTGGATTTCTCAGGTTACTGCTGCTCCTAGCTTTTTCCCAGGTGCCTACTGATCACTGGTTGTCATTAATTCGATATGCTGCTCCTTGAATTGCTGGCAGATATCCTTTATACAATATTATTGTAGTGAGTTGTTGTGTTAAAAATAGATATTGGCATCCCTGGGGAGTGTACTGAGGGGGGGCCCATGCTGATCACAGCAGTTTCTTCATCAGTGTGGGTGGTGTGGATGTGAATAGATCTCAGCAGTAAGTAGTCAATTATTTGCATATAACACAGACCTAATGAATGTAATGCCGGCAACCTGGTCAGTTATTGAGTTTTATATGTGGGAAGTGTAATTCTTTCATTTTGAAAAAGGATTGATGTGGGTTTTTCGTGCACTGCTAAGTAATATACTGGAATTGGTTCACTAAATGGACACATTTTTTTCTTTAATTGTAATTTTATTGGTTTCTCTAATATCTTTACGATGAAAATGAACAAAAAGAAAATTACAGTGACTGCAAAAAAATAAAGAAAAACTGCCGTCAAAAATAATAAATAACAGCCAGCTATATAGGAAGAGATTAAGATTTTTTTCTCTAAGCACATTTCCCATAACCTTTAAAAAATAAAATCCTACCTTTAATTACTCTTCAGAGACATATGATGCGCAGTTTTCTTCCAATTTTAAACTTTCTACTAGATTGTAAAGGCTTTGTTGAACAATTTTACGTTTCTGTACGCTCAAAAACATTTTTATTTGAATTGTATGGATTGTTCTACACATTGTAAACATTCTTTTTCAGTAAACAATATACATAAATGCATAAGACATATTGAATATTGTAATGAGAAGCCATGTTTTATTACTTCAACAAACACTGCATAAATGTAACCTGGGAAATGCTGGGCACTCAACAGAATGGTGACAAAAAGTTACAAAAGCATTACAACACAACAAGCACAGCATGATTGTAAAATATTTAAAAAAATAAGAAAGGAAAAATGAGAAGAAAAACAAAAAGTCAAAACCAAAAACATCTGCATCATTCAAATGTACTTGATAGATGTTCACCCTTCAAGTGTTTAGATCATCAGTTAGACATAACTGGCTGACACATAGCTATCAGATCACCTATCTACAGTAACAACTACAATCCATAGCTATTGTATTATATTCTCTTAAAAATAAGAGTAAAAATGCTAAATCTCTTTGTCTGAAAAACTATTTAATCCAGTCATCCTTGTTTTTAATCTTTATACTGTGCGTTGGCAGAATTTATATATATATATTTTTACACATACCCATTCTTCTTTCTCTCACTCAGTAGGTCCTTTTACACCATCTTTGAAATAGCCAGCCCAAGGAGAAAATATATATGTACAGCCACGCAAGATATATAAATATTGCTTTAGAAGACATCTCCAGGTCAAAATGAAAATATAATTAAATGGACAACACAGAAATGACTCATATTCTTAGCAGAGTATGACAATATTAATTCTAAAGAAGGATATTTAAAGATTTCAGGTCATGAACGGCAAGTGACTTTTATATACTGGTTCATATCCTGTGCAACTGAAGGAGGGAAATAATCCTTTTTGTCATACTGTGGATTGGGTACAGCTAGCAAGATGGCAGCAATTCTTAAAGATAAAGGGATATTTCTTCAAACAGGACTGTTACATACTGCAACACCGATCAGTGCTATATAACAGGATGCTCCCGTAATGATAATGAAGATATGAAAGTCTCATTTCTTAGTGTGTGTGGGAAGGGGGCTGGGGGGGATGGGTGGGGGTTGGGATTAAATTTATCCACCAGCCAAAACTTGCACAGGCTTTCTATGTGTTTGTTACAATAAATTAGATACATACAGTAACTTCACAGATCCAATCTATTTATATGAAAATAAGACAATGCTCTTACTTTGTTGTGTCTCTACAGCTGCACACAGAAATGTTGGTAAAACTAAAATAATAATCAAACTGTTTGCCACTCTGTCAAGTCATCAAGTTTCCTTTTTACATTTTTCAAGGGCAACTGTTTGGTACTTGTTTAACTGTCTGTGAGTACCAAACTAAACAGAAACTACAAATGTCACTTTTAGAGAGATGACAAGCCTAATATAGCATAATAATGATAACGAATGCCAGGCAGAAAAAAGGTTCTGACACAGAATTGAATTTTAGACTTCAAAGAAGGATGGATTGATTGCAAAAAGCCAGTGAAATAAGCACAAAACAAGTCAAAACTAATACATTTATAAATTAATGAATAAATTAATAAACACAACCATTTCAATTGGCCTTCCATAGAACAAATAGAGGAGTTATGTAAAACAGCCATAAAAAAAGATCATCCAGTCAGTATAGTGTTCCTGGAGTGATCCATGGTCCCAGCTCAGAACAAACGGACAGATGGGTAAGTAAAGGTGATGTGGCATGCGAAGGGTCTTTGGTTGAGGGAAATGTTCAGTATACAGTTAAGTGTCACCCCAACATGCACACGAATCAACACTAATATACACTACAATCATAACTCACTAAAGTATACTGGCTATATCTGTGGTATGAAACTGACCCATACTCAATGGTGTATATACGACTAAGTCCTAAAGATCTTGCTTGTGTGGGACAGGAGCACAGCAAGCAAGGGCATGGCTGAGCAACTGAAGATTTAATAAGAAGCAGAAGGGAATAAAAGATGAAAGGAGAAGTACCGAAAGCGGAGGATAGTGCTGAAGTGCATATTTCTTATGGAGCCTGTCTGTATCAGCTGTATCAGAAAACTACATGAGTGGGAGAGATATAGAGAAATGCAAATAAGCCAAGAGAAATACCGTAAAAATAGGAATTAGATACAAAACACTTTTCATGGAGCAAAAGAGATTGCAAGAAGCCACCAGAAGAGTAGAATTTTCCCTGAATAGGAGACATTGTTAACAGAATAGAAATATGAAGGGGGACCCAGTCCCTGTTAGGAAGCCTTAGAGTTCATTGACCCGACCAAAACAGAGTGCCAGTGATCATACATTGTGTGATGTGCAGTGCACTGCTGTCAGATCAACATTACAATCGCATTACGATCAGGGGACATGGGGTGGGCGGCAGGGAATATGAGTAATAACTGTGTTTTAGTGCAACTCAAGAAGCTGTGACTCAGAGAACACTCCTTCATTTCACGGCAAAGATGAGAAAGTGGTATTGGTTGTTATCTTCCTTTCAACACATAACAAAGAGGGCATGGGAGACACAACACCTAGTTAGTTCAGCTCATTTGAGCCATGAATGTAGGGGTGGCTACAGGCGTTAGCTAGGCCTATGTCTCTCAGGCAGAGGAACAGCATGGTATAATTATGGCAATTCAGATAAACTAGGACACATTCTCAAAATAAATCTCCAAGGAGAAGCTTAATGTGAGAAATGAATATGGGAATATGACAGCTTTCTAGCAAAGGAATGTAGGGCATCGAATAAAAGAACAGACATATGAATTTAGTGAAGTACGTATTGATTGCATATAAAGCATAAAGTATTAAGTGCAAGTCCAGTGCAAATCAATACAAAACATCACAATGACATCTACTGGTACTACATACATGACACATGACAACCTGTTGCAGTGTACATACATATAAACAGACCTGTACCATGAGATCTTAGGACCTTCATATATGAATGAGTTGAAGTATGTGTGTGTTTGTTGCATCTGAGTGCATGTGCATGTGTGCATATGCTGTATTGTGCATATATGAATATGCACGCTCAGGACGTTTTGATTTATTTGAGCCAATTTAGGTGAATTTGCAAATGGGCTTCAGGGGATTAGAAGGGGCTAATTCCAGAGGAAACCTGTTGAAAGGCATTGAAGAACTGAAGGCCCAATACACAGAAAACCATCATTACTATCAGTATTATCAGACTTAAGCATAGAATAAAAACCTACTTAACTCAGCCTGTAAAATCCACTGTCCCTGTGACATACCCATGCCATCTTTTAGGTTAGATATGCATAAATTAGATTGCCAATTTATAATAATTAGTTTATAATTTAATGGTAGCCAGTAGCATGAAGCCATCCTAAAATGTCCTTCATAACTTCATGAATGGAGTGACAGAACAACTTGACCATTAGGGGAAAGCTGTTCAGTTTGAACAAAATACATACTTTGCAATTATCAGATTACCCATAAATGTAGTTTGTATCTGGAACAGTAAATATGGTGATTGAAGGGGTAGTAACAAAGAAGCAAAACCAACCGGTTTAACCACATCTTTGCCAATCAATCAATCAAAATGCTTTGTGCATATATAAATATAGTGATATACAGTATGCACACTGACACAGAGACACACACACACACATACCTGTACACACGCACACACACACGCATACACATATATACGTACATATATAATATATTCCCTAACCAGTCATGCATATAAATGGACTACATCAAACTGCTGTACAAGATTATATCTATGTCCCAAACATTACACACAGAAACACATGTCAGTATATACTCAGAACTGGCACCCTTTCTTTCTTCAGGAAAGTCAATGAATCACCGTTTGCATACTCATATTTGATTTATCAATAATATATACTTTAAAGGAATGGGTAATTGATACGGGGCTGGGCTGTTGCAAAGAGATTTATGGGGACTGAGGAAGGCCATAATTCCAGATGATTCCACTCTTGATGGGATCAGGGAGTTCTCACAGCCAAGTTACAGCAGTGACAACCAGCATAGTCTCTGACTATTAGCAACATGCGTGTGATGGAAGACGGAGGAGATGGTTTGCAGACAGGGGAGGGGGAGTGCTGTCGTGCTTCCTCTACTGCCCTGAATCGTCAGGACACTGGAAGCACAGACAATTCCACAACAAACGATGAACGTAAACTCAGTAAGTAGGGACGAAAACAAAAACTGTGCCAGCTTACCAGAGTAGGGTGCTAATGCTGGTACATGGTCATGGATTCATGTGCATTGGTGTGTGTATTTTCCTGTGAGCGAATGAGAAAGGGGAAGGGTGGAGCATTTAGACTTTCTGGTTGATCCTCAGCTTGAAGGAGACGCGTCCAGCAAACTTGTCTCTCTCACTTGTAGGGTTGGCAATGGCCTCGGAGTTGATCTTGCACTCAACACTGACGTCAGTATTGACGGAGATGTTCTGGAACTTTACTGCAACCAAGGGTTGGGAGTAGTTCACCTGGTAGAGAGGGGGGTGAGAAAAAGAGACAGAGAAAGTTGGAGAGTGTAAGAGAAAGAGAGAATAATAGAGAGGAAACAGTACAGCTGAGCATTCATGGGTAAAGACCAGCAACTGCTGTCAGCCCTGATCTACTGAAACCAATCGCATGTCGTTGTGAAGAACAATCTATTCAAACACTTTGATGGATTGCTGTAACAAATGCTTGATGCTTGCTCTCTGCGGCACTGTAAGAACAGAGAGCTGCTAGCACTGAATTACCTCTTTATTCTGAATACAACTAACATGCACGGCCTCAGTAAGTGAGAGAGTAGAGGTCTGGAGGAGGTTGTCTAATATTGTAAAGAGAATGGAGAGACATAAAGCTTGCTCATGTGCTCTGTGAATCTTAGTAGTGAATCTTTCTCTCCTTAAGAGTACAGCAGCTTCCCAACATTTTTAGCAAGTCTAGTACCCTAACAGCTACAGCACACTGCCAAAGACAGAAGACTGCATGTAGCATAGTGTCCACAGTCAAATATCACACTTCAAACATCACAAGTGCACATTTTTATACATGGAAATGCTTTCACTGTAAATACTGAACATTGACTTACTTGAATGACCTGAATGAGAGAAAACTGAATGTGTTTGACAACACAATGTGAGGATGCAGAAATATCTGCACATAGTAGGGAGGGCTCTTGATGCTGGGTCCTACCTGGGATTTTTTGCCATAGTATGGAAAGTACATGATGTTGAAGGCTGCATCTGGGGGGTAGAAACTGAGCTCACGAACTGCGTTTTCATTGTCTTTCTGTGGGAGAAGAAAGGATTTACCTTAGAACTACTCACTAGTGACCACATTCCCCCATCACTGACACACACAGCTTTCTCATAAGTGGTAGCACCAGTTATTCTAATGGCACGGACTACTGGGGCTATCATTTCTCTACGGTCTACAGCACTATGCTCCTTACCCATTCATCTTCGCCATCTTTGTAACTCTGAGAATGGAGAGAAGTGAATAATGAAAGGAAATGAGAGGTGCAAGATGGCAGATCACACAGAAGGTAGGAGGGAGGTAAAATAATAAAATGGACAAAGAAAGGGATGAATACCAGACTGTACATAATGCGCACAAAATGACACTAAAGGCTCAAACACATGGGGACTAGAGGGTAAAACAGTCACGATGTAGTCATCTCCATTTTACAGATTCCTCAAAATAGCATGTGGAACAAAAAGTAATGACAGTATGTACGTGATATAGTATTCTTTTTTCTTTTCTTTTTTTTACATTACCTGACCTAATTTAAACTAAAGTCCTAAGTAGATATCTGATATTTCCATGCCATTGTTGGGATTGATGGGGATTATATGACATCACAATGCATCAAAAATGCAGTTGGATGGTCTGGAACATAAGTGAAGTACACACTGCACAATTACATTGTGAAATGGCTGTTGATGATGACCCCTCTTTAAAAATACAAGTATTTTGCAAGGACTGTATGCCTATAAACATTCAAAAACACAGTTTATTGGAATGCAAAATACTGCACATGAAGCCAACTGAAAAAGAGTATACTGTGGGTAATGTAATAAAATATCCTGAATGGATTTTGAAATTGACACCATTGGCACTGATTGTGTGTTTGAACATCTCTCTACTGAAAATATGCTTCCAGTTAGCACTTTACTGTGCCTCAGAGCCACAACAGAAGTGGGTGATTATCTGAAACTACCACCTATATGATATGATATGATATGATATGATATGATATATAATATAATATAATATAATATAATATAATATAATATAATATAATATAATATAATTATTATTTGAGTCGGACCTCCATGGAAACAAGGTTCTGGTGCATGACAAATAGTCTCATTCATGGCCCCCAGTTCAGACCTTGGTGAAATTATCTTGCAGAAATGAGCTCACCTTGACTTTGCAGGTGACATTTGGAGACTGGTTATTCTTCCCTGGAAGCATTCCGATGACCTGCAGAGGGAGAGGGACAGGAACATAGTATCTACTGTGCCTGCCAGCTTCTGAAACCTGGCAGAGACCAAACCTGTGACATCTCTAAAGCCAAAAATAACTCATTTTTTGTCCAGTTTTAAATAATGCAATGTGTAAAACAGTGTGAATAGTGTTAAAATGTCAACAAAGCTTGAACTGTCTTTTTTGTGTTGGTTTATGATGTGATTTGTGTTACACTGCTCTGCTGGGTCTGGTCCTTACTCGGTTCAGTTTGACGAGGACACAGGGCTTGCCGACGTCGTAGCCATAGTAGGGGTCTGTCAGGCCCGAACATGCCTCCAGGATGGTGCGGTTGAATTGGCAGGAGCGCTTCGGGTTGTTCTTGATGTCTCCACTGTCCGCCTGTGTGAACAACTCATTCGGGGTGCACTCTTTGTTGCTCAAGGCCTGATGGGAATCATTGTAGGCTGTGGTGGGTTACAGAGTAGTAGTTATTATTAGTAGCCATTCATGCATGCTTTTATGATGCTTTGCTATTTGCTGTAGTCTATTCATACTGCATCTCTCTCTCTCTGTCTCTCTCACAAACACACACACACACACACACACACACACACACATATTTTCCTGCTGAAATTATACTGGCTTTACACATTGTTAGACACATCAACCAGTCCTGACACTCACTGGAAAGAAAGGTGTTCAGGGAGTGGACATACATGTCCCAGCTCTCAGTGTCCTCAATATTGTAAACAATCTCCAATGCTTTCCCCTTGGGTTGAATCATCATGCCTGGGGAGGGAGAGAGAAGTGGGAAAGTTGTAGGTGGGAACATAAAGATGGGTCCTAATATCAACCAATGGTGGTGACTAATTAAATATTCCAGCTATGTAGCATCCATGTGTATTCACATTATTTGGTTCACCCAGGGACCCATTATGCAGGTAACCCACAATACTGTCATATTATATGACCTGGATATTTCTCGTGGACATGGTGCATCAAGATTAAAACATTACTTTAATATATAATAAATACTTCACATTTGAGTATTTAAGATAGGGGTGCTTATGAGTGTTTGCATGCGTGTGTATTTTGTCTGTCTGTTTGTGCATGTGTGTATGTACCTGGAGTCGCCAGCCTGTCCCGGTAGGTTGGGTTGTAATCATCCAGGGTCAGCAGCATCACATACATGGTGAGGGCGAACATGCCAGCCAGGCAGATGTAGAAGATCAGGTAGAACAGCAGAATCAAACCTGGAGAGATTCAGGTGCACCC
Source organism: Conger conger (assembly GCF_963514075.1). Classification (NCBI taxonomy): domain Eukaryota; kingdom Metazoa; phylum Chordata; class Actinopteri; order Anguilliformes; family Congridae; genus Conger; species Conger conger. The sequence goes on along the minus strand of NC_083762.1, from coordinate 18,662,421 downwards.
AGTTACATGCAGAATTCCGCATGTAATTACGCATGCTCTTACACGAGCAAAACACAGACAACATGATGACCAACAACGCCCTTTTTGTATTGTCATAACTTTTCACTTCTGTGAATAACAGAAAGTCTTGTGCATTACATTAACCATTTCATGAATGGATTCATTCTCACATGGATTTCACTTCTTGTATGTTCAATATCAACCACCAAAATGATTACGATTTAGAACAATAACAACTGATTAAATGCTGACATTGGATGCAGCTTTTCCAGTTACACTGCTTATAATTTTCCCTGGATTCTCATGAACTATGACTTATGTTAAAACCAAATTAATATATTATTGGCTCCTATATGTATAAATCAACCTCTCACATAATTATATTGAGACTTGATATTGCGATCTTGTTAAACCATTTATACTGAGCTCTTTCCATTAACTAATTGTGCACATTAAAATGTATTTGCATAGCAGATGTCTTTCCGGGGCAATCTAAGTAGCTTAAATTTGACATATTATCCGTCCATTAATGCACATACAGTACAGTAGATATTTCACACCTGCCCCATGGGTGCCTCCCCACTGGTACAAGCCTATAATTCTGTGGCCAGAGAACGACTTCCTTGACTGCCATTCCATATCACTGCCTTGAGGCTGTCACTTATACCTGACTTAGGACCACCAGCTAGTCTCCCCTCATTTTCTTGCACGGTACTCAGTCCTCCGGCAGCTAGAGGTCATGATAGCCTCTTTGTCAAGCCACTTAATAATTATCCCATTTGCACCACCTCAGTAATCTAAGTTGATAAAGTAATTGCCACTAGTGAAACACAGACAATGATTGACAGCGATGTTTAGAAGGGACGCTCACATGATGAATTCAGTTTGATTACTGTTTGAAGTTTGAAGACTGGTGTTTATATATATTCACAATTATTCTCTATTTGTTCTGAGAAAAAAGTATTTGTTGGTATGGCAGCACACGAGATAAAAAAATCTGCATTATTTGCTACATCCAAAGCATCCCAAGGCACAGCTCAGTGTTCACAACGGGCATGAATCCTCGGCCATTAGACCATCAGTGGGAAATGTATCCTCATGGGAACGTTTTCCATCCACTTTAGCGCTTAATGGTGTAATTAAAGTCATAATACAGACTGGAATTTCGTCCACCCAGCACTCCTCAGCAGCTGACAGAAAATAGTTAATCTGCAGGGACCCTGGCTCTGAGGAGCCACACTCCGGTCTGGGATATGATGCGGTTTGAACTGCTCGCTCATGCGTGTCATTAGTACATGCACACCATAAAACAAAAAGTCAATTTATATTCTCAGCAGAGTTACTCTTTGTGTACAACTGTCATTTGTTTGAAGAATCACATTCACTGGCTCTTTCTTTCTCTGCCTTTCCACTCCTCCTGCCCTGTTTTCCCCTCACCATCTGATGGCCATATGTTCACTGCCATATGCCACGTCCTTCATTTTGTGATCGGTGGGAGACACATTTCCTAATTTGTGAACAATAGCTATTTTCATTTTCTCCACTAGTGCTGAACTGAACCCCAACAAGGGAATAGGGACTATAATAACTTTTTTAGGAGTGGCGGGCAGGAACCTCCATTCACACTCATGTACATGTCCATAATTGGATTGCTAGGCTTCATTGTCTATGTGCTCTAGGTAGGTCACTGATGATTATGAAAGACCTGTGCTGCATGATGGTTGTCTAGGAACAGGTCAGTCTGGTGGTCAGTGCCATCAGTCTATCAAATTGATAACAAAATACCAAAATGCATCAAAGTACCTCAGCTGTATAGACAGGGTAGAGAGCAATGTAGATTTTCATTTGTAAAAACTAGATTGCAATGTATCAGGTGCTCCTCAAATGAACAAACAATACATTTATTTGGGGTTAGAAAAACCGGTGGGTTTAAATAAAATGGTCCAAGAGGACAAGCCTTGTAAATACTGTGATGGCGGTCACTGTTTTTATATGTTACTCATTCATCCCTCCCCTTTCTCACTCAAACCATCACACCACTGACCAAATGTCAGTCAGGAGAGACATAATCCTCTTTACCTCTAAACCCAGGCAGCCTCCATCTCTCATTGCCCCCCTATCTTTTTTTGCCGTTTCGTCATCTCTGTCAATCTGTCATCTTTTTAACCTAAATATCAGGATTCACTGGGAAGGGGTGTGTGTCTGTGTATGGGGGGGGGGGGGGGGGGGGGTGCACTTGAATGAAGGGGGGAGGTTGAATGAAGGAGATTGAGGGGAGGGGGCAGTTCTACTGGGATTATCCCCTCCCCCATCTCGCTCTACATTTCCTCATTTTCCCTCTCTCTTCTCTCTCATTGCCAGTGGCAAACGTTGCCTTTCTGGGCTCCAACCGGCAGCTCATCCTGCCCCCCCTCCCCTCCCGTGCCCTCTCATTCCCCCTCCCCCTGCTACATTGCCCTAGCGACAGGGTAGAAAACAGCAGTGGGCATATAATAATAATAATAATAATAATAATAATTATTATTATTATTATTATTATTATTATTATTTGTTATTAAGATGGTGCAGTGGTTAGCACTGCCGCCTCACAGCAAGGAGGTCCTGGGTTTGATTCCCGTCGGCCGGGGCCTCTCTGTGCAGAGTTTGCATGTTCTCCCCGTGTTTGCGTGGGTTTCCTCCGGGTACTCCGGTTTCCTCCCACAGTCCAAAGGCATGCAGGTTAGGCTGATTGGAGAGTCTAAATTGCCCGTAGGTATGAGTGTGTGAGTGAATGGTGTGTGTGCCCTGCGATGTACTGGCGACCTGTCCAGGGTGTATTCCTGCCTTTCGCCCAATGTATGCTGGGATAGGCTCCAGCCCCCCTGTGACCCTGTTCAGGATAAGCGGGTTAGGATAATGAATGAATAAATGAATGAATGTTATTAAGATGACGCTTTAATCCAAAGCAACTCACAGTTGATTAGACAAAGCAGGGGACAATCCCCCCTGGAGCAATGTGGGGTTAAGGGCCTTGCTCAAAGGCTGTGTGGATCTTATCGTGGCTACACTGGGACTTGAACCATCAACCTTAAGGTCATGTACCTTAGCCACTAGGCTACAGGCTGCTCCCATACTCATATTCACTTCTAAGGGATAGTCAGGACACGGTCATCGGGGTCTGTGTTCGCATACAGATGGATTCACAAGCTGTACATGTTTTGTGTCTCTCCAGCCCGTTTGGAATGCTGACATTTCACATATTACACAATAGGAGTACCCAATGCACTTGAATATTTGAACATATGCAGGCAGAAGCACATAAGTGTGCTCAGACACGGTGTCAGAAAGATAAACCTATGAAGAAAAAAACATGCATACACACACACATGTATGCACACACATAAATGTGTTATGTCGACCTCAGACCTCCTTGTCCAAGCAATGGTCCTGTCCCACCTGGACTATTGCAATTCTCTGCTGGCTGGCCTTCCAGCATCTGCCATCAGACCCCTACAACTGATCCAGAATGCTGCTGCCCGTCTGGTATTCAATGTTCCCAGACATTCACATGTCACCCCCCTGTTCAGCAACCTCCACTGGCTGCCTGTTATGGCTTGCATCAAATTTAAAACTTTGGTGCTCGCATACCAGGCAGTTAAGGGATCAGCTCCTGTATATATTCAATCACTTATCAAGACCTACACAGCAACAAGACCCCTCCGTTCTGCCACTTTGTGCCATCTGGCACCTCCTCCTCGCCACACCTGCACTTATTGCTCACGACTGCTGTCTTGGCCCCATGGTGATGGAATGACCTCCCTGTGGATATCAGAACGGCAGAGTCTCTGACCTCTTTTAAGCGCAGACTGAAGACTCATCTCTTCAGGCTACACCTTTCCCTCCCTACTCCCTGCCTCCTACTCACCACCATGATTAGCCTTATATATGCCATAGACTATAATGGCACTTATATAGTTATATAGATATTGTGGGGTTTTGTATTAGCTATTGTATTGTTGTACTCGGGGTATTCTAGCCCCCAACTGGTATGCTACTTTGGAAGTATTGATGTATTCTTCAAGGGTTCCGATTGTATCTGTATGGTCACACTAGGACTCGGAACCGTACTGGCCTCTCAGGTCCTCTTCACACTTGTACTTGTGTTTGATGTGCACTTCGTTGTACGTCGTTCCGGATAAGAGTGCCTGCTAAATGCCTTGTAATGTAGTTACAGTATGTAGTTATGTTATGAGGTCTCTTTTTATTGACAGCAGGGCAGTCTGTGGGATGTGGCCAGCCACACTCAGGAATGGCTGGCCACATCCCACACAATACTCTCTCTCTCTCTCTCTCTCTCTCTCTCTCTCACTTTCTAGCCAATTACATGCATGTGCATAAAAGCTCGTTAAAAAGAGCAGCTTTTGTGCTCTAACAAAAAACTGATGTATTTTTGGATATCCAGTAATGGAAAGTAGACTTCATGGGTCACTGTATAATGTTGACCGTGGAACAACACCATTCTAAACAACGTTAATGGATTGGAAACCACTACTGAGAGAGAAGAGTAACACTTAAATCCGAATAACAGACTCGAGGGACAGACAGTTCCTGTCTAAATCTGAATGCAGTAGCTCTAAGTATTGACATTTTTATGAATGGTTACTTATGAAGATTACATGAATCATATACTAACCCATGATGCCTGAATAGTTTGTGAAGCCACTATTCCACACACCACTACCCCACTATTCCACACTACACTACCCCACTATTCCACACTACACTACCCCACTATTCCACACTACACTACCTCAATATTCCACACTGCACTACCCCACTATTCCACACTACACTATTCCACACTACACTACCCCACTATTCCACACTACACTACTCCACTATTCTCTCCCATTCCCCCTGCCATGCCTACCTGTCACTCACTCAGCACTTTAGCATTCCCATTGGCCACACTGTTCCTCCCTTGACTTCCTCCCTACAGCTTGACTTGCTCCCACACGATGAACATATTTCCTTACAGGACACTACCCATTTGAGCACGATATCTATATTAAACCATGCTAACCAGCCTCAGAGTCTTCCCTGACCTGACAGTGACTATAAAATTAATTATTTTATTATTATTATTGGAGAGCACTTCAATGTACGTACAATCAGTGATCACTTTATTGTTGTTTATTCAAATATTTAATTAGCCAATCGTGTGGCAGCCACTAAGTGCATAAAAGCAAGCAGATGGGGTCAAGAGATTCAGACTGAATGTCAGAATTAGGAAGAAATGTGATCTAAGTGACTTTGACCGCGGAATGATTGTTGTTGGCAGACAGGGTAGATTGAGTATCTCAAAAACTGCTGATCTCCTGTGATTTTCACGCGCAACAGTCTCTAGAGTTTGCAGAGAATGATGCAAAAAAAATAAAAAATCCAATGAGCAGCAGTTCTGCGAGCAGAAATCCTTTATTACTGAGAAGGGCCAGATTGGCCGAAGCTGACAGGAAGGTGACAGTAATGCAAATAACCACATGTTACAACAGTGGTATGCAGAAGGGCGTCTCTGAACACACAATGCATCAAACCTCTAAGTGGATAGGCTAAGGCAGCAGAAGTAAAAAGTCTAATAAATACCTAATAAAGTGTTTAATGAGTGTATATGTACATAGTATAATAATTAATATAATGTTAACTTTCTTTGCAGCTTCTTGTACCTTACAAATTCTGCTGTACCTTCTACAACTTCTCTAATAAATGAATTACATACTACATACAGTTGTATTCAAATAAATAGCAGTGCATTAAAAAAAGTGAATAAAGTGCAAATATTTTTTAATAGCTTTTAGTTTATATTTCAAATGTAGTGGAAACATTACACATTCAATTCCAAATCAAAGCATTAGCAAATTTTATAAAGTCTGTGTTATTCTTTTACAGGAGGCAAAGAAAAGTAATATTAATCTGTTATTTTTCAAGATTTAACTTCACTTTAAATTACTGAAATAATATTTAGTTGCATAACCTTTGTTTTTGATGCTACGCATCTGCGTTGCATCAAGTCAACCAACTTCTGACACCAAGAAACAGTTATTTCAGCCCAGTATGAATTAACTACATTCCACAGTTCCTGAGAATTTTTAGGTTTTGCTTCAGAAACTGCATTTTTTATGTCACCCCACAAGTTTCAATGGGGTTGAGGTCGGGGGATTGAGCTGGCCACTCCATTACCTCAATCCTTTTTGTCTGGAACCAAGATGTTGTCGCTCGTGTGTTTGCAGTCGTTGTCTTGTTGAAACACCCATTTCAGGGGCATTTCCTCTTTGGCAAATGGCAACATATTCTCTTCAAGTATTTAGATGTATTCAAACTGATCCATGATCCCTGGTATACAAACCCAACACCGTAGAATGAAAAACATCCCCATATCATTACTTTTGCACCACCATGCTTCACTGTCTTCACAGTGTACTGTGGCTTGAATTCAGTACCCAGGGATCGTCTGACGTACTGTCGACGACCACTAGACCCAAAAAAAACCATTTTACTCTCATCAGTCCACAGAATGTTACACCATTTCTCTTTGGGCCAATCGATGTGTTCCTTGGCAAATTTTAACCGATTCGGCACATGCCCCTTTTTTCAACAATGGTACTTTACAGGGGCTTCTTGCTGATGGCTTAGCTTCGATCAAACGTCTTCTGACTGTAACAGCATTTACAGGTAATTGTAGATCATCTTTGGTCTTTCTGCTGATGAATGGCTGAATCTTTGCCATTCTGACTATTCTTTGATCCATTTTAACAGTAGTTGCTCGTTTCCTTCTGCTTGTTTTGGGTTTTTGTTGCCATTTTAAAGCATATGAGATCATTTTAGCTGAGCATCCTATAATTTGCTGCACTTTTTACACGTTTACACGTTTACACGTTTTCCCCTCCAATCAACTTTTTAATCAAATGACGTTGTTCCTCCAAACGATTTTTGGCATCGCCCATTTTACTTAGCAATTCAGAGGGAAATATATTTTATAACAATGTGTGAAACATTTGAGTCCCTTCTTCCTTAATAAAGGACAATGAATGACACCTGTTTTTTCACAGAATGAATGAATTCTCTAATTAAACTCACATTGCTATTATTTTGAACATACCCCTTTCAATGAATGAGTCAGTTACTCAGAACAAGCAGTGTGCATGTCATGACAGTTGAGCTGTTGTTTTTCTACTACACTACTACATCTACAAGTAAAGTATTTTCCATGCAGAAATATCACTACTACTAATAACAGTGGTTCATCAGGTAACTGATGTTGTACTGCTATTTTCTTGAACACAACTGCACATGTATCAAGTAGGAAACTGATACATGTCTAAGCATGTTTAGTCTTCTTATTCTTCAGACCCTGTACAAGAAGACTAAAGATTTTTAATACTGGGAACAAACGTGCTTATTTTTTAAAATTCTTTGCTTTCCAATCATGTAGGACATGTGCTGGTGCATGTCAGAGCTGTTATGAATCAAGAGAGCGCTCATCTCTGCTTTTTAAATAGGTTCCCCTTGATTCTGTAAATATTTCTGTCCCTTGCACAGCAATACAGACGCAAGACTGAATGCAATTATCCATGATGCAGCATGAACATCAATACATAAACGCTCCGCATGGATTGCTGTCTCCGGTTCATTTTACATTGTGGGAGATTTCCTTTGAAGTGAGAAACAATCAATATAAGATTCCCTTGCCCATATAGAATGACAAACCAATGGAATGGGAGGTAATCGGAGAGCATGGGAGTTCATGTGTGCATATGTGTGTTCTTCTACAACCACATAAGGCCTGTAGACCCAGTCAGGCACATATGAACCAGTATGACCTTACAACATAGAGAAGAGATAGGGGAGTTTGACAGCAAAGAGCCCAGATCTCCTGTGTGAGTGTGTGGATGTGTGTATGTGACTTGCTCGATAAAAATCAGTCGTATTGACCCCAAAACGCATTTTGAGTTTTAGAAACTAAGCAAAAGTGGACAATGTAAGCTTTCTCACGATAGCAAAGATCGTTATCTTTGCTATCGATAGTTATCCCTCTACTCCAGATATCAAGGGAGTTCCCATTTCATTTTGAGTGCCACCAAACCAGTTTTGAACATTTTATATAAACATTGATTTACGTGAAATTGGCCGTCGCCACTTACTACTGATTAAGATAGAGCGGGTCACATATGTGTATGTGTGTGCACCTGTGTGTGCGGCTCTGTGCAGGTATGCATCATTGTTGCTTACCACCACATGCATCCTTTTACATTCCGTACTCCACACACTCAAAAGCAACAAAGCAGCTCCCACTTCCGCTGTGGTCGTAAAGACATCCCATCTTCATCCCACCATGCCCTACTCCCTCTGCCCCTCATCCCACTCTCAAATCCAGAGAAGCTTTATTGGAACCAGTCCACACAGCAAAGATCAAAGCCATCTAATCGATAATACAGGGGTATCCAGTCATATCTGAAAAGGGCCAAAACTGGTGTAGGTTTTTTGTTTTAGCCCAGCACTAAGACAGCTGATTTAATTATCAGTGTCTGAAATCCCAAGGTGCTTCTCTGCATGCAACATAGCTGACTGGCCCAGTCAGTCCATTTCATTCCTCACCCACCTTGATTCCTCAGGTCATCTCATTTTCCTTCTAAGTTGACATCGCAGTTTCAAATAAAGTCAAAAAAAGTCATCGCGAGGCAGGTATGGATGCAGATGAGCCTTCCTGTTCATTTCCACTGGTTCCCCACTGCGTACAGTGCCCTAAACTTTGTTCAGATGAAAGTGTAAAGGTCAGATGACACAGTGTTCTTAATCCCCACAGTGTTGGAGGCCTTGTCCCAGGGAGGGCAACCTGTTCTCGGTCCATTCCAGTTCGTACAGAGGGCTCTGGGGTGGTCCCAGGACAAGGACAAGGCCAAGGGTATGTAAAGGCCTTGAGCAGTAGCATCTTTGTCATTGTAAAAGTGTGTTAATGAATCTCCCTGCTACAGAAATAACCTCATCCCTCATTAACAAGCTTTAAGACAGCCTGCCAGTCCTCAGAACAGGGGTCAAAATGAATCGGACAGGAAAAAGCAAACTCATTATGTCTAGATCTCAATCTGTCACACAAAAACTTGAGAAATCATATGATGGGTACAACATGGTCATTTCCAATAATACGAAGCTGTTTCATAATACATTTTGATTTCAGTCCAGCATACTAGTGTTGTGTTTACTTTCAGTTGCTCATACTAATACTGTACACGTCTGCTCTATTGCAGAGCAGAACGAAAAAAGAACGAAAAAATGATTTATATGATAATATGTTGCCATATATGTAGGGGACCTGGTCTCTCCAGGAAATGTATGTATATCTTCCATATTGGCATTGTATGAAGTGATTTTATTATTAGTACAGGTGTACTAGAATTGCATCATTGAATTTAAAAAGTACTGCAATCAAACAATAACCAAACACTGGAAATAATGAAGTAACATTGATATGCCCAGTTTTTCTATAATGTGCCATGTTTTGGACACACAAATGAAATAAGAAGTGGCTTATATCCTTATTGGACATACAGGCGAGCAGACACATAGACACATACACTGCCCTGCATCTGCTTTTCACCATTCTCTATATTCCTCATCCAAATCCTTCCCTTCTCTACTCATCTAAATCCTCTCTTTCCCTCTCTCCATATTGGTGTCAATCCCAGATTAATAAATTCATGTTATTTTTCGTAATGTGATTTGGCTCTCTTCTTTTCTTTCGCTCTCCTTTTCTCAATGCATGTGTACAGTAATATTTACATATCATATCAAAGCTTAGGTCCCACGATTCTCTGGAATCTTGACAATTGTATATATATATATATATATATATATATATATATATATATATATAGAGAGAGAGCGAGAGAGAGAGAGTACTAGTTACTCTTAATGAAAGTCCAGGTGGGAAATGCCTGCAGGTCATGTACTTATAAAATATGCTCCCTATAATACATTTAACAGGCCAGTTAATATTATCAACCTATTGTAAAACAGCATTACAGAATTATATGCATGTTATGCCGTATGAAAGAGACGGGTACAAAAACTGAAATTGTAATGGATGGGATTACTGCAATGCAGGGAATTACAGTAAGTAAGCAACCCAATAATTATTCTACACAATCTATCTCTCTATGCACACATGTACACAGCATAAACATAAAAGGCGTTATATGCTACCATGTCACTATATCATATATCACCTATCCTCCTGAATTTTGGTCCAATTATCGGAATCCTGCACCACATTAACTGTATCGACTAATAAGTGGTAATTGTAATGTTTTCCTGGTTATAGTGGCTGTCTGCTCATGAAACAATTCTATGGAAATGTTTTTGAAAGAGGGAGTACTTGCCTCTAGGTGTGTGTGTGTGTGTGTGTGTGTGTGTGTGTGTGTGTGTCTGCAAGCGTGTGTGAGTCATGACAAGTTCATGACAGGAATATATCAAACCGGCACTTAACTTTCATTAAGTCTCTCTCTCTCTCTCTCTCTCTCTCTCTCTCTCTCTCTCTCTCTCTTTCTCTCTTTCTCTCTCCAGATCATCCATTCTGGTTTGGTTAAAAGCAAATAGCTACCTTTCAAAGCAAAATCTGTCAATAGGGTAAAAAAGGGTTTAACCAAAGATGGAGAATAGGGGAGATGCAAAGGGTCTCGGTGCACAATTGTATTTAGGACAAATAAAATAAAACGATTAGATATCACAATTTAATTTTATCTTAAATTATATTCTGAGTGGAAATAGCACGGGCTGCGGTTTATGAGAGAGAGAGAGAGAGAGAGAGAGAGAGAGAGACAGAGAGACAGAGAGAGAGCGATGGGGGGGGGGGGGCATATGATACAGTAATCCGCATTAAATTTTAAGAGGCCTGCGTGAAACACAGCCCGCCTTAGATAAACCTTTATTGTTATGAACTACAATTCCTTCATTAATATGCCCCCCTCCAAAGACAAGTAAAACAAAACACGTCCAGACGCATTGCGCTGGCGGTTCATTGAAATTAATTAATCGAATTATAACCACCGACAAGGCTATACTGTAGGCATATTTCATATTCACATATGCCGCATTGCAAATTCTGTTTCAGCGCTGTGCTGCAGAGACCTACATGTACCAGTGTAGCACTGCCCATGCATAACCACTGCATCATATTAATTACACCGCTTTTATATTCACCTGAAATGGAAAATGCACGCAACTCGAAAATAGGTCGGAAACAGTGTTGGAAATAACATTTAATTGCAAGACAAAACTGAATTAATCTAAAATTGAAATACAAGACATGACAATAAATATGGTTTCGTTGTATTTGTTTGGAATGAAGTGCTGGTTTATGGCACAGTACCCTACCTGTATATGAATGCTGCAGTGAGGAGGACACAGAGAGAACTTTGCAAGATTAGGAATGAGGGGCAATCGGGGAAACGGGTGACAACTGCGGTTCGACTCACCCCAGCTGCTGGCTGTCCTGCCCAGGAACTCGTGGGTGCGCGGGTTCCAAAAGAATTCCTTCCATTCGTCCATGACCTGGCCGCAAGTCTTCTTTTCACTGTCCTTTGCCATTTTCGACTGACGTTTCGCCTCTGTCACGCACGATTTCGCAATTTGATTAGCCTATCCCTTATTAACTATGTATGTTTTTGCCCTAGGATGAAGTGTAAAATGCCAACATATAAGGCAAATTGTCACAAATCTAAAGACAAAAGTTAAAGCTGTGGTTTAAATGACCAAAGTGGTTCTCAAGCACATACGTGTGTATTCCGATATCTGCTGTCAAAAGGCTTTGTCTTTGTCTTCAAATAAATATGAATGTGACGGAATGTACTGCTGTGTCTGCTATCTTATGATATAAAAACTAAAAAAAAAAAGAATGAGCTAGTGAGACTGCCTGCGTTACCTACCAGATGGATCTCCCTCCCCCCAAACTAACCTGACTGCCGCAGAATGCGGGAGAGATATGCAGAAATATAGTGATACTGCGGTAAAACACTCTCTGGCTTTTAAGCCCAGTCCCTCTATGCACCCCCACCTCCCCCTCCCCCTTTTCCTCTGCAGAACAGACGACACAACACCCGCCCTCCCCGATACGTGTCTTGCAGCTTCTGTATTTAAACCAATGAATGCTTACTATTCACCACATCTACCCCGCCTCCTTTGTCAGTATGTCCTATTTCACCGATGCTGAGAAAGTGAGCGACAGGTCAGCCCGCCAGTCCAATCATTGTTGCAGGGATTCCTTCAAGCTACTATCGTCGATAACTGTGGCAGGCCCACCAAGTGTAAAATGCTTAATGCCATATTTCAATAAACCGCCATATCAAAGTATTTGGCTGTCATCTAATACTTTTTGCACACGTTCATTACAAATACGGAACCTGTGCTCTCCATTTAGTGAAATATTTCTTGATTAAATGGTGTATTGCTGAAGTGATAGACAGTATATTAGAGCGCATCTAAACCTTAAAAATACTGTGGATTTTAAAATGACAGAGGAATGTATAATGTCAGTTTTGAGCACAATATGAAAATAAAACCCAGTAGTACTCTATCTGAGCCAATCATGAAAAAGCCTTATTTCTATTTCAACATTTGAATGGACTTCGATTCAAAATCTGTTTTTTGTTTGAACACCAAAATATCTCTTGACAGGGAGGCCTAGGTGTACACACATATTGACCACATTAGAGTATGATTAAGAATTATTTTTATTCTCTGCAGTGGTTATGACAGTGCATTGTCACAACTTTGTCTCAAATTTCTTATTGATGTGGCATAGGGGAGCACAACAAGGGCAGATCTGTTTCAGGACTTTCTGCCAACTTCTGCGCGTAAGTATTTATTTTGCTCAATTGTATCTTGATCTGACATTTGTTTAAGCTACCAGCTGCAGTCGCAGACGGCAATTATATCCTCAAGATTTGACTGGGTTCAAGTGCAGGAGTGAACAGTGTAGTTTATAAACTAAGGTAAGTGGTTGGAACAAAAAACAGCACACAGAGTAGTCCCCCAGGACTGGGGTTTGGCACCCCTGTTTTGTACATTGTTAAGCTGTTTAGACAAGGACAGCATTCTGTTGCAGGGTGCCGAATTTTGGCGGTGCAGGGGTTAACTCTGCTGTAGCTCCTGCACTGTGATGAATTGTTGCTGCAGTCCGCTTTCTCTCCCTCCCTTCTGGTTCATTCTGCTCTGCAATAGAGCAGACGTGTACAGTATTAGTGTGAGCAAGTGAATGACGTTATACTCGATGATTGACATAGAGAAGGGTGGTTACTGATGGCTGCCCCCTTCCCTGGTACATAGAATATGTGCAATCTTCTTGTATTAATTGTTGTCCAGCTAGTGCTAGTGTCAATGAATGTGCAGCTACTGGTTTGATTCTGCAATATAATGAAGTATTATTAACACATTTATTGCAACTCCATGGGCCCCTTACATCAATTGTGGGATATCCATACCAAGTTTGGACATTGAGACCTGAGATTGACCTGCCATATACACTTAATGAGCACGTTATTAGGTGTTTATGAGGCTTATATTGTATACTTATTAAGTCTTCTGTTTCTGTAGCCTATCAACTTAGAGGTTTGATACATTGTGTGTTCCGAGATGCTCTTCTGCATACCACTGTTGTAATGCATGGTCATTTGCGTTACTGTCAACTTCCTGTCAGCTTCGACCAGTCTGGCCATTCTCCCCGGATGTCTCTCTTTAACAGAGTGTTTCTGCCTACAGAACTGCTGCTCACTGGATGTTTTTTGAGACTGTTGTTCGTGATTCGTTTACAATAGGCTGATTAGATAATCGCATTAATAAGTAGGTGTACAGGTGTTCCTAATAAAGAAACAATTGGTACAGCAGTCAAGTTGAACATGCTGAATACCTTCAGAAGCATTCATTAGACTATGAGTTTTGACTTTGAAATAGGCTTTGGAATTCAAGAATTTAATCCTGAGCTGGACACTGTATATTGAATTGAAAAAACTTCACAATTTGCTTTTTTTAATGCAATTACTTATTAATCAATTTATTTAAAATACAGTATTTTCAAATATAATGGCTCCATGAAAAATGCACATTTCTCTATGTTTACTATGACATTATTATTTGCCAATGTCCCTCACTGGACAAAAGGTGGTTCTGAGTACAGTTAGTTTTATGTCAAACAGAATGTTAAAAAAGTTTTTATTTATTTATTTTGAATTTATTTAGAAAATAATTGCATCCACTTGCCTTAAATCTAGCTTTAAATGCTTGAAAACATATTTAATTAATACTTGAGTCGTATTTATATGTACAGTGCATCCGGAAAGTATTCACAGCGCTTCACTTTTTCCACATTTTGTTATTTTACAGCCTTATTCCAAAATTGATTAAATTCATTTTTTTCCTCCAAATTGTACACACAATATCCCATAATGACAACATGAAAAAAGTTTTTTTGAGATTTTTGCTAATTTATTAAAAATAAAAAACTAAGAAATCACATGTACATAAGTATTCACAGCCTTTGCCAAGAAGCTCAAAATTGAACTCAGGTGCATCCCGTTTCCACTGATCAACCTTGAGATGTTTCTACAGCTTAATTGGAGTCCACCTGTGGTAAATTCAGTTGATTGGACATGATTTGGAAAGGAACACACCTGTCTGTATAAGGTCCCACAGTTGACAGTGCATGTCGGAGCACAAACCAAGCATGAAGTCAAAGGAATTGTCTGCAGACCTCCGAGGCAGGATTGTCTCGTGGCACAAATCTGGGGAACGGTACAGAAAAATTTCTGCTGCTTTGAAGGTCCCAATGAGCACATTGGCCTCCATCATCCGTAAATGGAAGGAGTTCTGAACGACCAGGACTCTTCCTAGAGCTGGCCGCCTGTCTAAACTGAACAATCGGGGGAGAAGGACCCGATGGTCACTCTGTCAGAGCTCCAGCGTTCCTCTGTGGAGAGAGGAGAACCTTCCAGAAGGACAACCATCTCTGCAGCAATCCACCAATCAGGCCTGTATGGTAGAGTGGCCAGATGGAAGCCACTCCTTAGTAAAAGGCACATGGCAGCCCGTCTGGAGGAAAAGGCACCTGAAGGACTCTCAGACCATGAGAAACAAAATTCTCTGGTCTGATGAGACAAAGATTGAACTCTTTGGCGTGAATGCCTGGCGTCATGTTTGAAGGAAACCAGGCACCGCTCATCACCTGGCCAATACCATCCCTACAGTGAAGCATGGTGGTGGCAGTATCATGCTGTGTGGATGTTTTTCAGCGGCAGGAACTGGGAGACTAGTCAGGATTGAGGGAAAGATGAATGCAGCAATGTACAGAGACATCCTGGATGAAAGCCTGGTCCAGAGCGCTCTTGACCTCAGACTGGGGCGACGGTTCATCTTTCAGCAGGACAACGACCCTAAGCACACAGCCAAGATATCAAAGGAGTGGCTTCAGGACAACTCTGTGAATGTCCTTGAGTGGCCCAGCCAGAGCCCAGACTTGAATCCGATTGAACATCTCTGGAGAGATCTGAAAATGGCTGTGCACCGACACTCCCCATCCAACCTGATGGAGCTTGAGAGGTGCTGCAAAGAGAAATGGGCGAAACTGGCCAAAGATAGGTGTGCCAAGCTTGTGGCATCATATTCAAAAAGACTTGAGGCTGTAATTGCTGCCAAAGGTGCATCAACAAAGTATTGAGCAAAGGCTGTGAATACTTAAGTACATGTGATTTCTTATTTTTTATTTAACAAATTTGCAAAAATTTCAAAAAAAGGTATTTCATGTTGTCATTATGGGGTGTTGTGTGTAGAATTTTGAGGAAAAAAATGAATTTATTCCATTTTGAAATGAGGCTGTAACATAACAAAATGTGGGAAAAGTGAAGCGCTGTGAATACTTTCCAGATGCACTGTATTTGAAATGTCTTTTATAAAATGAAGAGTTTGAAAAATATCTTAAATGTTTCTTTTTTTAAATATACAAATATATATATAAATAAGATCAAATATTGAAAGTGTATTTTGGCTTTTCAATAAATTATTTAATTTGTATAGTCATTAAGCAAACATTATTATCAGTACTGACAATGTCTAAATTGTCTACATTGAACATTATTCAGTATTTGTATGTATATAACTATGTCTAACTTATTAACAACTATTACAGCATATGTTTAGTTTTAAAACTGTTTTCAATTATATAATTATACAGTGTGTACACAGACAGTTTTATGGGAATCTAGAGGTTTAATGTAATTTTGCTTTTAGTATATGTGTGAGAGGAGTTTAGTGCACTGTAGTTCAGCCTAGAGGCTAGGATGCCCTCTGTTGGGCAGATGAGAAAATGACAAATTGCTCTTATTTGAACTTATGGGGCCAGTCACGATGAAATTATACTTCATAATCAATAGTCTGGTTGTCTCCTAAAATTGTGTATTTATTTATGTATGTAGCTATGTGTGTTGCATCACACCATATGTGGTAGTATGTACACATATGCACACATGTATTGTATTGCAGAATCCAGTAACTAAAAATAGGCATTTGTAATGGTGGAAAGGGGGCAGGAATGTCAGTGGCCAGACTCACCAACAAAGGTCGAGAGAACAGCCCTAGCAGAGGGCTAGCAGAGACCTGGACCACCTCATCCTCCAAGCAGCAGAGACGCCTCAGTGTGGACCTCGATTGTATTTGGTCAGTAGATCCAAAATCAAGCCTGGCAGACATTTTTAAATTAGGACATTCCCAGAAAGTAAAAATGCATTTCCTGGATATTCTTTGAATGTCGCTTTTAAGTCACAGGGAACATTGCAGTGTACCAGAGACAGGCATATTACGCTGTGTTCCCCATTGTCGAAACCTTTCATGTTAGGTAATTTTGCACACACCAGCACCTCAAAGGATTAATTGAAATGTGTCCAGATTTCCTTTATTCCTTTGTGTACACCACAGGGACAGGGACATATACTGCCGCAATGTCTTGTGCAAGTAGACTGGATTTCAGTGGGTGTGACTATCTCCTGCATTATGATATGGATGGACACCACTGTTAACGAGAATTAATGGATGATTGATTGTGCAGGTTGAAATATTGTATAATACATCACAATACATGGCCATATTGCATTGCATTTCTTAGGCTCTCCTGGCATGACACAACATGATTGAGATGCAGTTGCAATTATTAATAAAAACAAATGGAAGACTTGTGAGTATGATTCCAAGAAAAGTGGACCCTGTCATTATTTAAAGTCCTTTTAGAATTAATTAATTGCATATAAACATATTGATGTGAATATGATACTGTAGATAAATCTTAACAGGCTACTATTGAAGTTAAACTCAATCTTTGGGAATTACACTAACTGAGCACTTTATAAGGAACATTTTTACTTTATTACACCTACTTATTCACATGATTATCTAATCAGCCAATTGTGTGGCAGCAGTGCAATTCATACAATCATGTAGATACAAGTCAAAAAAATCCAGTGTGCAGCAGTTCTGCAGACAGAAATGCCTTGTTAATGAGAGACGTCAGAGGAGAATGGCCAGACTGGTCAAAGCTGACAGTAACTCAAATAACCACACATTACAACAGTGGTATGGAGAAGAGCATCTCTGAACACACAACGCATCATAACTCTAAGCAGATAGGCTACAGCAGTCTAAAAGTAAAAAGTCTAATAAATACCTATTAAAGAGCTTGGTGAGTGTATATTGTAGCCTCCCACAGCTTCTTCTGATGTATAAAATCAGGTAACACATGTAAAATCCATATGTCGTCCCTCACCATGGGGAAAGTACAGCTGAAAAAATTAACTAATTTGAGCATAATCATCAAGAATATGTGTCTGCAGATTTAGAAAATGGCATTATAACAACCAGTCAAGAAATGGTGAACTGACCACAGAATTACCATTTTCTAATGCTATGTCAGTCTCCGGACTTAAACCTGATGAATTATGTTCATTATGCTCACCAATCTCATAAAACACTATACGGCAACTCAGGAGTGTTATGGTTGTGAATGGAGAGTGCAAAAAAGGCTGGAGTATATGCTAGCTATTCAACTTATAAGAAATGGCACAGAAAATGCACGTTTCGATAGGGAACTGTATACGAGCTTCATACATGTTCAAACTTTAATAGGCTGTGTGCACAGAAGAATTTACAAAAGTGTTTTTTACAGATGTTCATTTTGGCAACTGAATAAAATGACATTTTTCAAAATTAGTTTTTACTATTCTTAATTTATTTATTCTTTATAACATTATTATTAGCATTTTCTTTATCATTGTGAACTAGTATTCATAATTATTTGTATGAATTTGTAAGTAGCATTTGTCAATAGGATTGTCATAATTACACTTCTTTCAATACATATCTCAAGGTTCCCACACCTCCTTCACAAATGTCACAACTGTACATAACGACAGGGTTACAAAGCATGTCCATCTTAACTCCCATCCCCACCCTTTCGGATAGTCCACCATTTCATCTACAGAAAAAACTTAGCTGACCACAGCTACCCGGCTAATACTAGGAAATGTGATACATTTGCAGCGAAATTCCATAGTGATGGTCTGGATGCTAGTATTACAGATGTTCGGTAAAACGAATACCTAGGCCATTCTACACTGGCATATTGGAGGTTTTATTAGCTTCCCCTGATATTTGCGAAGCTGTACTACACCACCTGCCATCATTGAGGGGTTGGGGTGCATACTGTATACTCAACTGAAAGAGGGAGAAGGTGACAAAACAAAATGGAAGGCATGCACTGTAATTGCATGCACAAGACTGAGATATGATATCTGTATGACACGTGTAGGGGGAGGGGGGATGTAAGGCATGCAAACACACACTGCTCTCTTAAACAGCACCGGTCTGTGTAATGACCAGACTGCTGTGTTAGATAACGTGTTAGCAGTGGAGCAGTTTTCCTATTATTTTACAGAGGTGTCAGTCTCAATATTTCTCAAACAGATGTTCTAATTTAATCAGATAAATAAAACAACAGATGTTATTTCTGTGAAGATAAATTGTGGCTTTAGCTAAGTAAATACTTAGTTAAAGAATGTATTGAGGTCCAGATACTCAAACGTTTCCAATTAAATACAATTAATAGATTGCCTGCACCAATCTGACATTTGGGTCCCTACAGGACCAGTTTTACGCTAGACTAACTGACATGTGCCAACATGCATTTATGGCCTTCATCATAAGTTCACACATGATATTAAAAAAATAATACTTTGACACTGTAACAGGAGGGTAAACTTGTGGATTATTCAGGACAGGACTGAGGCAAATGTGATGTCCCAGAACACTAAAATATTCTGCACATAACGGTATGTATACTTGTGGACTTTATGTAGACGAACATAAGAGTCATAACCATTACCTTTCTAAACCACTCTAGCAAATAGTACTCCTGGAATTTTTTTTATCAGATCTGTCATGCGAAGCCAAACAAGACCATACTCTTTTGTACAAACAATTATATGTACAGACACTACTGTATTAATGGTTAATTACAATAAAATGTAAAAACTTATATTTATACACACATCCCAGTAAGGTGCAGCAAAGAGAACTGTCAATAAATCAAACCACACAGCCTGAAAACCTGGCTTTCATTCACAAAGTTAAGGATCAAGCACTGAACTCTTAATGACATTATTTGGGAAGATTTTGTTTGCAAAACAGTACAGAGACTGTACAGTCAAATGTATTGTAATAAAACAACATTGTTCATTTAAAGGCCATTGTTTTAAAAGGAATGATGTAAGTATTCAGCTGTGTATTCAATTATCTTGGCCAAGCTTCCATCAAGAGCTTTCAACTTGAAAGTTGTTTAAAGATACTAGGCTTCAAGAAAACCCTGTTGTACTGTAAAATTATACTTTAAGATTTTTTACTTCATAAGCATTCCTTATTCCATAAGATAATGACATAATCGCTCCTGTTTTTCCAAAATGTATGATTATTTTTATCTTACTGTTTTTCTTAGGTCAAAAATGTTATGTCTTCACAGGAAAACACATTTTGAGCTAAGAGTAAAAATCCATCCAGGGTATAGAAAACTGAGAATCATGTAAGACATTTTTAATAATCTTATACATTCTTATTTTAAGATAAATAATTTCAAAATGGGAAATGATCTTTACAGAGCAGGGAGACTGGTCCACAGTCACACTACGATATTCTTTGTGATTTATACTTTCATGGTGAACCAGTTACATTTTGGTTCTTAAAAAAAAAAACACACACCAAAAAATGGAAAATTCTGCAATATAACAACCATCGGGAAGAATCAATTGATCAAAAAATATTTCACAAATATAACAAATTTGACCGCATTTCATATTTGGCACATACGGGTAGAAGATACACAATTTCTTATATTGCACAGGGAGAGTTATATTCACAATCAAAATTAGGCCAATTTTTTAATCACAAAATGCTTCTATCACCTTATAATAAGAATAGGGTCAACGCAATTGTGACAGTAAATTTCTGTTACCTTTGAACTCAAGTCTCAAATTTAAAAACCATCAATGCTATTCTACTGTACAGAGGGGATTAACTTTTCTATCAACAGAAATCATTTTCAGTTTGAGAATTATGGCACATTAAGTACTGTTATTACCAATGTCCCCTTCATACTACTAGAGTTCATAATATCTCAAATAGCAAATGTACAGTTAAATTAGAGAACTACTGTACTATATAAAAGCAGGCTAAACAAGGTTGTATAGTTTCTGGGAAATATCCAGTGGGTCAACATAAAGGCAGGGGATGGTTACTTTGTGAATACAATGTATTCAGTGATTTCATTAATGAGTATATTTCAAATATGAAAGTATAACTGATAATATTCAAAGTATATTTACCTGATTCATGTTTAAGTTAAAAAATGTAGTTAAAAACAAAAGAGATGATGCCAGTGTCCCAAACAAGCCTCAAATTCAGGAAATATGATTATATCCATTATATCCTATTCATAATATTCCACTAATTTCTGTACTAGGAGACACCACATCAATAACGTATCATGTAAATTGTCCAGGACTCTGACACTGCAGCCGAACATGATAGTAGACGAAACAAAATTGACCAAAAAAAGCAAATATTCTTGTACATTCCAAATCCAGGCTAAGCCGGTGATCAGCGCTCACCTTGTAAGTGTAGGCAATGACTTTATGAACAGGAATTCACAGTGAATTCACAGGAAATTTAATTTAGATTGATTTCAACAGATTGAATTGATTTCTTTAGTCAACAGTCTCCACACATTACACTACAAGTAATGGCTTCTAAGCATGGAACAGTCAATATGACACTTTCAAAGAACAAAAAAAACACAAGATTGAGAAATTGAACATCAGCAGTTTCGGTTGTCTCACAGGTAATTATGTTAACAAACCCTCAGAAATTTTGATAACATTAGTGAGGAGAGAAGAATGGTATCTGAAAAATATGCTGTGAACATACACAGTATGGGGCATTCCTAAGGCATTAACATCATCTTGAATTGCTACTGCTATTTTCTTCTAAATATACAGTAAATCCTCAAAGAAGTTGAACAAATGTCATATTTTATGCTCAGGATTTTCATTTATAAGTTAAGTAAGTTATGTACAATAAAACAACAACAAAAAACAACAAGGCTTCATTGTGCAGTTGAGTGTAATTCTCTATAGGTTTGGTGGGAAAGGCCATACTGTGACTTGGAAATGATGTTAATACTTTATAGATATAGCCCTTTATACTGAAATGCACATCACATTTGCCTGGAAAGAATGTGAGTAAAGTAATGGCTTGTGTAAAAATGAATCCACTGTAAATATGAGTGGCATGTACAGTGTACAAGCAGCTTACAGCAGTGTTAGGTGACCCAATTTCTGAAAAGCCACAGAGCCGTCCCTTTTCTCTCAAGCGTAAAATGGAGACCTCAGAATTAGCCCTCAGAATCTCAGCAACACGGCTATCTGGATACAGTCAGCCCATTGGACTGTAATTAAGGTTATGTGTAACTAAGGGTGACTGAAATTAAGGGTTTATTTGACTCTCCAGGGCCAGGGTTCGACCATAGACAGAGATAATCACAGGTGATCATAATGGCATCTTTCATTTGCCTTTCATCGTATGCAATTTTTTTATTATGGTAGACATATTCATATCATTTTATACAATCCTTTATGCAGCTATGGATTTCAGCCACCATTCACAATGAATCAACACCTCACACTCTGCACTACTGGTTGTTGAAATATGCTGTATATCTATGACAACAAATAATGTCCAAACTTGAATGGTTAGAAGGAATGGGGTTAAGAAACTTCCGGCTCATATTCACTGGGATGTACAAGAACGGTTGCAACCCTGTAGCTCAGTTATGGTGTCAAGTCCCAGGACATGACACGCAAGTCACCATTTGGTCAAAGCATAAGACTTGATCCAAAAAAGTCCATTAGAATTTGACTTAAAAACATTAATACAGGCCACAATTACCATACTTTTGCATCTTATTGACGGAGTCTGAATTCCAGGGAAATGTTCGAGGTGATTTCCAGTGATCTGGGGGTTCCACCATCTTGCCCTCTTCTCTTTGTGCTCTGGTTCAGTGCCAAAACTGGGCTGTTAGTTCGATTTTCAAATAGACTAGCATACTACATCAGTCCAGCAATTAAAGTTCAATTTGTATGTAGATGTACATACATTAGACATTGAGTCTGATAGTAAGCAACAGTCATATTTGAAGGGAGGGGGGTGAACTTTCAAGATTATACTCTTACTAAACTTAACTTAAGCTCAAAATAATCCTCTTCATATCTTGAAAATTAAACATAGAGAAAAATGTGTTTAGTGGAGAATTTGCAGAAGAAGCAGATGCCCCATCCTTTCCCAGTATTATATATTTTCCAAAGAATTAACCTACTGTCACCGTGACACTCCAAGAGCTAACTCGCACGCCCCATGTAGACTGTGTGTGATCTGTACATTGCTGACTGAACTGAACACAGAACTGAAGAGAGAGACAGGATCTCCCATGGGTGAGACAGAGACAGAGTCTCCCTATTCCTACTCATTGAGCTATAATAAAATCTAAACTCTCCTTTACCATCCATTTTACAGAAGTGTGTGCGCTTAGAGACATTTAATACAAATTTCCGCCCACATGTTCTTTAGAAAAGAATATAACAATATCATATACTATATAATCTTGATGATAGTAACCACTGTTAACAGCATAGCAGCAACTTTAAAAAAAAAACAAAAAAAAAACAAATGGCAAACAAAATTTTCCAACTGTAAACAGATAAATAAATAAATAAATAAAAAATCTAAAATCACTGATATAAAGGGAGCTAGCATAAGACATTGTGAAGGTGGTTTCTGCATGCTTGTACCCAGTAACATACAGTATGGAGCGATGCTCTGTTTTGTCCATGAAATACACATACCAAGTACCAGCAGAGATCTTTGAATGGTGAATGTGGTTTTTGCATGTGGAGTCCTCCATTTTGTCATGCATAATTGGGAAATATATGCACTGTATGTACTGTATGCAAGTAGGTATGCATTTATGTTTGTATGTATATATGCATGTAAGTCTTCCTGTTTGTCTCTGTTGCCCTAGCATTACGGTTTCTCCAGCAGGATGTGCTTAGTCCCATAAAAGCGAAACTCATACTGTAACATGGAATGTCTGCAGGAAAAATATAAAAACTGCATGAAACACAAGTGTCACCATGAACAGCTTGATATTTAATAAATATAAACTGATGAGTAAACTTTGTCTGATCTCAGGGATTGCCACACTTCAAATATTTCTGACAACTACCACTCAAATTTCCACTTCAAACCTTTCGATTTTTGGGCTATAAAGCCAGGCGAAGGCCTTTGGGGGTGGGGGGAGAGGACATGTTTTATGTCTGCACTGTGAAAGGCTGGACAGACTGTACTTCATTGTCTTAACTGCAGCTAGACAAAACCGCCTTGACAAATTTCTAATGTTGACACCCTCATAATTTACATCTCAACACGATGTTTTTTAAAAGACAAATGTGAGCTGACAAGTTAATATCAAAACCTTGGTGATCTGACCTTTTGGATAACAGATGGCAACTGTCTATTCATATGTTACTCTGCTGAAAAACACTGATGAATTGTGACAACTATGGACTAAAAAGTCCATATTCTCATTAACCGTCCTCTTCTTGTTCCCTTCCTCATCATCTTCGTTCTTTACCCTGCCTTTCCGCTCACTCGTTCCAATGCTACCACTTTATCACAATCGAACAGCAGCCCTGTCAATCTCCTCTCACCTATGAGATTGATGAAGCCATCTTCATACCGTCTACATCAGTGGTGGGCAGCCTAATCATGTGGGCCTCATCCGGAGAGCATTGTGCACATAATATGCATGCTCTTGCTGAGACGATATGTGTACAGATTCGTGAAAAATAGCAAATGTCATTGCAAAATGTTTAGGTTGAGTTCTTTTACACCTGTTATTTCACCCATTATGAATTATTTTTTGATTGCTTCACAATATGCAAATCTTTAGTGGTAGTGAGGTTCATGTATATGGTCTGCAGGCCACAGGTTGGTTGGGCACCACTGGTTTAAACCTTCCTCCAGTGCAGAAGCCTTTCTTCACCATTGCTCCTTTCTACTGGTGTCAACTGCCCAGTGACTGTACAGCTGGAATTCGGTCAGATCAGCGAAGAATAACACCTTCCACACCATAAGCTCCATCTAAATAAAGTGCCGGACACACTGCGTCCTGTTTGTTATGTCCATCCATCATGCTTGCTTCAACCCGAATCGATTTCTCAACGCAGCAGATATTGTAGGGTATGTCAATCACAGACAGTGTGCAAGATGCAATGGGGAATGGAGGTACCATGACAGTTCGGCTGAAACGTACAGATGCTGACTGGAAAAAAGAGGTTTTCGTTTCCCTGTCCTATTCTTCTCTCCCTTATCAGGTGTGCATTTATGTGCGTCTGTGGATATGTAAAATATGCTCCCTATTTCAGTTCTGCCAGTACCACACCCCCATTAGGCCCCCTCACCCATAGCTGTGCCTAAATTAGTGAGGGGTTCCTGACTTAATGTAGATTTATAGACACAAGCCCTTATTCTGTGACTGAACATTGTCCAGTGCATTAGGTTCACGTGGAAAATTCTGGAAATTAAGGTTCTCAAGTTTTTGTGGTATTATTTCTCCCCTCCTTGTGTATCCAACCTATATAATTCCAAAAGCCCCTTTCCCAAACATTTGAGTTTGTTCCTATTGGTTTGTAGCAGCAAGAAAGACAGAATGACAGAGAGAAAGAAAAAAAGGAGGAGAGAGAAACACTGTAGAAGGATTACTATCACCAAGCTGGTTTGTATCCAACTGGTCAATATTTCCCATTTTCTCTTGCCTGTCCCTCCTGTTTCCTCCATTTTGGTAATGATGTAAATGAATAACCGGGCAGGTTGCCTTTCTCTTTCTTCTCAGTAGCCCCCTTCTGACTGACCCAGAGGCCACAAAGAATGTGAGAGGGCCATTCTCAAATAAGTCTGCGTTGTACTGCATGTGAAGTGCAACGCAACTGGTCCATATTGATTCCCCTGCTCCGCTACAGTCCCCCCCACTCATCCTCCCACTCTCCCTCACCGTCTCTCTGTTTTGAGGCCATGTGGCCAATTACAGCACATTTACTCTCTCCCGTCTCTCCTCCTCTGTGTCTCTCTCCCTCTTCTGCTTTTCTTTTATTTACTGTTTGTCTTTAGCATTTGGCAGGGTGGGAGGCCCTCTCCTCTCCACTGTTCACTCTCTCCTGGATGACCAACCACGAGCATGTTCCATAGTATCCCTCTTCTCCTCCCTGACCACCCTCTCCTGGCTGCCTCCCACTGTTACGCGCACGTTCCTCTGTTACTCTGTTACACCGCCCACCTCTCTCCCCCTCCATCCCCCCCACCGCCCTCCCCTCAGATGGCAGTGTCCCAGACTACGGCCTGCTGTCTCTGGCAGGGCGGGGTGCCCGTCTTCCGAGGCTCTGGGGTCCTTCTCCAGCTAGGCAGGATAGGCATGCTGTCCTGCTTGCACAGGCTCCTCTCGGGACGCCTATGAGCCTTGATCTCCTTACACAGGCACCGCTTTCGCTCGATCACCTCCATCAGCTTCCCGTCCCTCTGCGTCTGGGCCTGAGCCTGAGATGTGGCGCCCCCGCTGGCGGGAGGGTGGCACTGCGAGAGATGGGCCAGGTGCTGGTACTGCAGCTGGAGATGGAGCTGTTGCTGGAGCTGCTGCTGCTGCAGGTGCTGTTGATGTAACTGCAGTTGTTGCTGTTGGTGGGACAGTGTTGGGGTGCAGGGGGCCTGAGACTGGGTTTGGCCCTGGACCTTAAGGAAGAGACGGCGGAAAGAAATTAAATCAAGGGTCGGGGAGGTGGAAAGGAAATTAAGAATAAGAGAAAGATAGATTTTCTTCCAAATACGGAAGGCCCACATTGAAACCTCCATAGTCTTTTTGAAGACAGTCCTCCAAAACACACAGTGCCTGCCCTCACGTCTTATCATATCACAGTTCACAGTTGAGCTCAACACAAACCAACAAAAAGTCAGAGGAAGGCACGTGGACCAACTAGGCGGAGTCACTGGTGCTCAATAAAATGTCTTAATAAATGTCAATTATATAAATTTTTACAAAACGTACATGAATACATTTTTATAAAACATGCATAAATTATTCAAATGAATTATCCATCTCCCCCAGATACACACATGCAGTACTGGAGAATCATAGGATCTAACCCTACAGAACTGGTGCTACCGTAGCAGCAAACAAAGCAAACAGTCACAGTACAATGTCTGCCACTAGAGGGAGTATCACTAGTGCATGTGAAGCCAGTGCCCATCACCAGATGGCGCTGTGGCCTAAAGCTGCTGTGCTCCAGCTGTGTGCAGGAAGGTCACACTAGCAGACAGTCTGTCTCAGCTCTCCGCATCAGCATTTGAGACACAGCCAAGTGATGGAGTGCAGTAAGGCACTTTGGACTGCAGTTCCCAGCTGAAATGTATGAACTTTCCATATCTGTCTCTGTGTTTGGTTCTATCTATCTATCTATCTATCTATCTATCGATCGATCCATCTTTGCATGTATCCATTTTCTCTGTTCTTGTCAGTAATAATAATAATAATAATAATAATAATAATAATGCTACTGCTGGTGATGATTATTATTATTAATGTAAAACCAACCCAGAGAGGCTGACACTGCACCCATGACTGGACAGTCACAAAGAATCGGTTTTGCTTTTAAATTAACACAGTTTTCTCTGGCCTATTTTTGTTCAGAGAGGAACTGGACCACCGCTAGAATTAGGAACTGAGGGTGTGCGCGAATGAATAGGAGGTCCCCATGGAGAGAGAGAGAGTGAGTGAGAGAGAGAGAGAGACAGAGAGCATGAGAGACAGACAGGAGAGAGAGGGAGACAGTGACAGAGAGAGAGAGAGAGAGAGAGAGAGAGAGAGAGAGAGAGAGGAGAGAAAGAGGAGAGGGGCTCACCTGACTTAGTGCTTCCCGGGGCAGACTACACTGCCTGTGTACATTACTGCTGCTTTGCCTCACCCCCGAGGTGGAGGCTGACCGGCCCAGTCTCCCCAGCTCTGCATGAACACACACACACATAAAGGCACATGTGCACACACACACACCAAGGGCAAATACACACAAAAAGGAACGATATTAGAATACGAATATTAACATGCCGGTGTTTGCACATTGGAGTAAACGCATCCTCCATTATAAAACATGAAAAGTCGAACAGCAAACAGGATTTTTGCTCATGTGATGCAACCATAAGGCACAGTAAACAGACAAATCATCAGCACACAAGGCTGGCTGCTGCTCCTACCCTCCATAAACGCTCTGCTGTGTTTGACTTTGTGTGGTTGCTTTTGTCTGCTCTATAAGCTCTTTCAGGGTCTGTCCTCTTCATGTGTTCAATCTTGCCATGAGCACTATAAGACTGACTCATCATGAGCTCCATATGAGTAGTGATTACTGTGCTGATGTTTCCTGGAGCGGCTGTCCTCTACTGCAGTTCACAGCCCTCAGACTATTCCAGGAAAAGCTAAAAGGAGGGGAACATCCACACACGCGCTCGCTGTGGCTGGAGCCTGGGCGCGGACTGCCAATCTTACCTCCGTTACGGTGACAGGCTGGGAAGGTCTGACAGGGCAAGGGGAGGCCCGAACGCCCCAGGGCCCTCAGCCCTGCGCTCGAGGCGGCCCCTCCTGTCCCCTCGCCGAACCCCCCAGCGCCGCTGCCTCCTGACCGCACGGGGATGCCGGACGCCGCGCCCGGTCCCCCCAGCCCGCCGCGGTCCTCCTTGTCCACCCGGGGGAGGGCGTCGGTACTGCCGTTCCATGCGCGGTTGCTCTCTTCTTCTGGGGAAAGGTGGAGAAAGAAATTCCAGAAAACCATTGTATCTAAGGTAAAATATACATTTGTATGAACACACATGAAATACAGAAGATTATGTATAAAGTACATTCACCGGCCTGTGTATTCCACCTTTACTGTAATTCCCTATTCCATCTCATCCTTCACCATTGCTGTTTACACGACTATTCTGCCGCATTTGTGACCTTGTCAGTTTGAGCTTGGAAGAGTGCTCTCTCCTGGGATGAACTTGTTAAAGCATTTAAAAATTGATGTTAATTATTTTTCACCCCAATTTCCAATGCCCAATCACAGTCACATTTCAAAGTCAAATTGCTGCAATATCCGAAGTAAAATTCATATGTTTGCATGTTGCGTAACCTTGTTTGCAGTGTTGCAGCAACATGAAAGCACTCCCACCCCCCTCCCATCTCAGTCCATCACTCACTCTCTGTTTCCCTCATGCCGTGGCTGAATGACATCTTCCTCTGCATGGGCCAATAGGGGCCCTCGTCCAGGGAGGCGCCACCCCCACTCCCATCCCGAGAGAGACTACCTGTGTCTACCTGCCCCCCCCTGCCCCCCACTTTCCCCTGCTGGGATGAGGTTGTGGTCGAGCTACTCTTGGAGATGTTGCCTCCACTGGACAGGGAGGAGATCTGGGGGTGCGGAGAGTGCAGTTGCCCCCCTCTCAGGCTGTCGTAGGCTGGGGGCCGTTTGAGGCCCACGGAAGGGTATGTCCACAACATGGGGCTGTCTGGGGGAGGGGGGTGGTAGGAAGGGAGGCCATGGGACATGGGGTGTGGGGTGTGTGAGCGGTAAAGGAGGGGGCGGGAGGAAGGCCGCTGTGATGAAGAGGAGTGAGAGGCCGGGGCCGGGGAGGGGGCAGAGCTCGCACTGGTGTGGGGGGTGCTGGCACCGGGGGTGGGCGTTGGGGCGCTTTGGGAGGGGGTGGCCGTCTCCCTCTCCCTGTCCCGCTCTCTCTTCTCAGACTTGAGGTGGAATCCCACGCTCTTGCCCTCCTTGCCACCGCTGCCGCCCTGGGTTTGGGTCTGGGCCTGGGCTGTGGCCTGGGGGCCCAGCTTCATGCTGTGGGAGGTGGGCAGGTCCTTCTCAGCCCTGCGGTAGTGGTGGTAGTGGGAAGGGTGGTGGTGAGGGTGGTGGTGGTGGTAGTGGCCGTAGTGGGAGGATGACTGAGAGGACGGGGGGAGCGGGGTGGAGTGGCTCCGGGCTCGCAGACCGGGGGCTGGGCCGAATAGGTCCTTCCCCTCACTCTGCTGCTTGTCCTGCTGCCCGCTGCTGGGCCCTGGGGCCTCCTTGGGGCCCAGCTGTAAGACGGGGAGCTTAGAGGATGACGAAGCGGAGGCCGAGGAGGAAGCGTTGGTGGCGGGAGCCAGGCTGGAGGAGGCCTGCGTGCTGACAGTGCCCAGTTTGGCTGCTTTCATCTGGGCGCTTATCCCACTGGAGGCGGCCGCTGGCTGGGGGAAGGCCAGCAGGGGGGGGCGGTGCTGGAGCAGGTTGGGAAAAGGTGCCGGGATCTTGTTGCTGGAGTCTGTTTGGGATTTGCTCCCAGGGAGGAGGAAGGGCGTGGGGGCTCGCGGGGGCTGACTGCCAGAGGCGAGGGCTTGAGGGATGGGGGTGGATGAGGATGAGGAGGGAAGGGGGGAAGAACTGGCGATGGAAACGGCGGCCTTGGGCTTGGAGGAAGAAGAAGATGACTGATGAGGAAGGGAGGATGAGGACAGGTGAGAGGCAGATGAGTGTGCAGTCTTGGAGTGTTTGGAAGGCCCGTGCCGGTCGTGCTTTAGGGGAAGGCGGTGGCGGTGCTCAGACTCCTCGGGGAGTGGGTACTTCATCTCCTCATAGATGGCCTCGCTCTGGTCCGAGTCCGAGTCAGGAGTGCCCGTGGCCATCGGCGGATGTGGGGTCGCATTTTGGCTGTCCCGACGGGAAAAGGCACGCCCCACCATCTCGATGTACACTGGCTCTTCGTCGCCGTCCTCCTCGTGTCCTCCCGTTTCCTGGGAAGGGCGGGGCATAGGGGTGGCGGGAGGGGCCCCCCGGGGCGGTAGGTGCTCGAAGGAGAGCTGCGTGTTGGGGCTCCGCTTCGGCTTGATGGGGGGAACCTTCCTTCCAGACACGTCCCCCGAGTCAGACTTTTTCATGGCTGAGGAGAAAGAAAGAGAGAGAAGGAGAAATTAACATTTTACTGAGAGTAACATCATCAAAAGTATAAGTGTACAGTACAGTATACAGAGTCTAGTGATGGCTGTCTGAATCCCCTTCGTTCATGGTCACCTCATGGGACAGGAATAGTAATAAAGAGCTTTCTTATTTATTTTCTAGGCCCTTTCTCTACCTCCTCACTCTGAGGCCTTCAGAACATAAACGACAACAATCTCATCTGATGAAACCACTGTAGAATTGCTACTTATTCAGAAATACAAATGACAAGGCCAGCAGAAGGACGATCTTTCCAACATGCCATTCTCTATTAAGCATAGCACTGTGGGGATACCAAGTGATTAGGCTAAAGCCTTTATGGTATGCAGTAGACTGTAGCATTCATCCCAGCTGACCAAAACATTTACCTGTTCATTTTGGGATACCTTAGTTATGTAAGACACTGCCCTAGGCTTGTTTATATCTCCCCTCTCAAACTATTTCAACTGGGTCAGCTTAAGTTATTTGTTTGCAGTGTTGTCAGATTTTCACATTTGCAGGTCCCCCTTTTTGTGCTTCTGCATGAGCTCACTTGATTGTTTCCCCGCTAGTATTCATCATATCACAGTTATGTCAATGATACTCAGGTATGATTTATAGGTCTCTTTGATTACAATGTTCACCTCCAATATAAACCCGCTCTACCAGCCAGATCAGTACTCTCCTTCCCATGATTTAAAAAATCCACTTCACTTTGTGATCTCTCCATAACCACAGATTGCTTCATTCTGAACCCCACCCACTCCAACAATCTTGGTGTCACTCTCGGCAACAGTCTCTCCTTCAAAGAGAAAATTGCACTGGAATCCTGGTCCTTCAGATCTCAGTGGTTCGTCCAACTGCTTCTCACCACCTATTCTCCATAACATTTGACCATTTTACTGAACTGAAACTAACCGGTATTCTGCCTTCCTGTCAGAGATAATGATGTTTCAGCTCATTTAAAGTGCAGCTGCTCAACTGGTCTTCAAACTCACAACATGTGGTCATTATAATCTCCGCCGGTACCAGGGCAAATTATTGAAACTTTTTTTATTGGAAGTCATTTAATTTACATTTTCAAAAAATAATTAGAAAGTTATTTGTTAAATTAATTCACATACTGTTTGCATTCAGCCATTTATCTAAGAGCTTTTACATACCTTTCCTTGTTCCCAGAACATTATATTATTTGATCAAAGTAATTGTTAAATTATTTTAAGTAGTATTCAAATTCACATACTACGAGTTTTAGGAATGTGTTTGGATTAACAAGAGAATATTTTAAACGATACAAACATATAGCATTTGTTTGGGCAAGTGTATTTGGAAATACTTCAAATGGATGTGATACATGTTCGAATACAAATACTTAAATACTCATTCACTTGACCCAGGCCTGGTCTGCTCCCTCCTCATCTCTCTAAACTGGCCACCATTTATATAAGACTTCAGAGCTTGGCATCACGGCAGTAAGAGCAATTTCTACCCACAAAAACCATGCATTGCCAACTTGCTTCTTTTCTTCGCTGGTCCCCTAGAGGAAAATGAGCCACCATCAACAATCAGATCCAGCATTGCCCAACACCCAAAGACTAATACCCCTCCCCCTCCTTCATAGTGATATATGTAGTTTTACAGATCTGTATTCAGCACTGTGTGTAAGCTCGTTGATGTATAGTTGATATAACTCTTATGGTGGCTCTTATGTTACTCCTGTGGTTTCTCTTATTGTTCTATACACGACAGTATTTCTATGCTATGAGATTAAGGAAGATTTTCCTTGTGATCATTTTAAAATAACTATACACTTGTGGCTAATTGTTTACATGTTTTTATTGCCACTGTTAGTTATGGGTGACTGATTATTCTGCACATATAGCCGTGTTCATGTGGCTCTTGCCATATTCACTTTATGTACCCCGCTGCGATCTGGCAAATTAATAAATACTATTACTAAATACTACGGTGATGAGGACAGAGAATCCAGAGAACGGTGGGCTCATGGTTCACTCACACTGTGGCAAGGGCGCAGTTTGTGGGAAGGAAGCAGGGCGATCTGAGGACCACGCCTACTGGTTAAGTCGGCACGCGTCTGGACCACGTTGTGAATTAGTCCAGGCTTTTAAATGTGAGCTCTTTCCACAGCAGGTGTCTCAGACCGAAGAACCACGGATGAGAGAGCAAACGCAACAGTTTGGTTTAATTTCTTTCGCCTTTATTATTTGAGTTTATTATTTTTGCCCAATCCCGTGATGGTGACAGGCGAAGATTTTGTGTTTATTTTAAGAGTCATGCTCGCTCTCCCTTCCCCACTCCTGATTGTATCATAAAACGCTGGTGCAATCTGGACTTTCGATATATGCCTGTGTCCAGCTCGTCTATCCTCTCAGGGCTTTGTCACGGCTTGTGACAAACACATTCACAGACACAGAGGCAGGCCTGAGACTGAGAGGCCCGCATCAGCAGGGGCTTAACTGGGACTTTTTCAGCAGTTTCACAATGGCACCCCCTGGAGGATTAGTCACTTAAGAGTCCCAAGCAGCAAAGCTAAAAGTGTCATTTAGCATAGGTGCTATATCAGGATGGTGGATCGTGTTCAACCTCGGTGAAGAAGACCTGACACTGCAGTAGACTCACCGTTCCTCTTGTCCGAGTGCTTGGCAGGCAGCTGTGTGGGAGGGGGAGGAGGCGGGGCCTCCGGGGGCGGCAGGTTGGATCCGCGGTGATCACCTGCGGTGAGCCGGGTGCTGGGGTGACGTTTCGGCTTGGCTGGCGGGTGACGGCTAGAGCAGTGGGCCGGCGGCTGGGGGCTGGAGTGGTCTCCGTTCTCCAGGCTGTCGCTGCTAGCGCCCACCGAGTGGCAGGACTGCGAGCGGGGCGCCATGGCGGAAGAGCACGGCCGCGGGGAAAGGTCCTGCGAGGCGGGCATGGTCATGAAACCCATTCGGAAGTGTCGCCGGAAGGACGCCAGGTCCCGCACCTTTCCCACAGTGGCTGAGCTGTCCTTACTGCCTGAGCTGGACATGGACAAGGAAAACAAGAGACAGAGGATATCAAATCTGAAGAGAAGGAAAGCCACATGTAACAGAAGAGAGGGTGTGGACTGGAGTTACATCTCTGACTTTGAGGGGTCTCGGGATCTCATTCCATTTGACCTTCACCTCTAATTTAGATGAACTGATTGCAGGGGTTGAGCCAGTTTCCCGTCCCTTGAGAAAGTATAAACATACAGTAAAGAGAACTGTAAAAACTAGACTGCTGCAGCCTGAGGACCACTGCAGCCTTGAGAGACACACAGCACGGCAGAGGAGGAGCACTGGACTGTGGAAATCTGAGAGATGGTGAATGTTGAGGGGAAAAGAGAAAGACTGGGAGACTGGTGATGGAGTAAAGGATTCACATCCCAAAGAGTAAGGCAGACAGGGTGGTGGAGATTCAAAATGGAGGAGATTCACAGGGGGAAGGACATAAGGGTAATGAATTCACATAAACTCAGGCATATGGACACAGCAGGACCTTCCTGCGTAATGATGGGGAAGAGATGAGCGAGACAGAGTGATGGCTGTATGCTGTGTGGCACAGAAATTTGGGAATGACAGGGTGGAGAGTGAACACCTTCACAGAAAGAGAGATGAATGACCTGCCACCGGCTATCACTGTGTCACCTTAACATAGTAGCGCTACACTGAGAGGTGTGCTTGGAGACAAAACACAATGACATGCCAGTGTACACTGCCCTGACAGGTAGGCAAACAGGACGGCACTGCAGGCGGGCAGACAGACAGACAGACAGACAGACAGACAGTGTGGTTAAAAAGTGAAGAGAAATGGAATTAAAAAAGGAGATAGAAAGAGATGAGGAAGGGTAGAAAGGGAGGGTGTGATGGAGGAGCAAAAGAAAGGGAGCAAAGGGAAGAATAAAGCAACACTTTTCAGCAGGAGAAGAGAACAGAGATCATTTCCAAAGCAGCTGGATCAGATGACAACACCTGAGTGCGAGAAGCGACATTAAGATTCATGAGAAGAACAGCCTGAGAGAGGTGTGAGTGTGTGCATCTGTGTGGAATATGTGACTGTGAACATGCGTGTATGTGTGTACTCGTGTGTACAAAGAGTTCAGCTTGATTAACACTGACATAGAAGACAATATCTTGTTCATTCTTTCCACTGCGAGCATGAATTGTGAACATGAATTTTATTATAAATTGCGACTTACATTTCTGTCTGCCATTCCTATATCCGTATACCCTGCCCTCCATCTACATCTCAGTCTGGGCGCGTTCTCTCTGTACTGTATGAGGACTATTGAGTGTGGTTCCAAACCAATCTTAGCCAAAAGGCTGAGAAGTGATAGTTACGTGCATGTTGCCATTCTGTGTGGGTGCTGAGGTGCTGAATGTTGTTGTCAGCTTGTTTCATTACAACAGAAGTGTGGAGCAGTAGTAATAGCATCATGCTACTGTATGACAGATACAGTGCTTTTGACCAGTAAGTACTGTACATGAACACACTTACTGTTTCATGGTTGTTTTTATTCCTCGTTGTTGTAGAAAAAGAGGGATTTTTTAAATCACAGTAGGACTGTATTGTATTTATCCTGGATAACACAGGATGAATACAATACAACACAATTATACTGTGTGCTGGAGGGCTACAGGACTCCATCCTGGTTGGCAATGTACTGTTATTGTATAGAGGAAGAAACACAACCAGCAGTAAAATATAAAAGCTATACAAAGGGGTGGTACATAAAATGTATATGGGCATCAGCTGAGCGGCTGACAGAATAGCTGTGTGCTTCGCGGCTCACATGGGGGTGCCTTAACGTTCTGCCAAGGTCTCCTTGTGGAAGTGCGTTCTCACACTGACATAGTTAAGACCCTTCATGCCTATATGAACCCATGCAGCATCAGCCATGGGCAAATCGAATCACATGCTTCCATCTCTGCGGTCGTGGGGCAGAGACCACGGCCTGGATGTGACAGCGTGCCTCCGTCAGAGTCGCTGGGAGGCAGGAGGCAGACACATTTACATATGTGCTCAGGCAAGACAATAATTAAGGAGCGGGCTGGGAGGTGGGCATGTAATGGCGTGACTAAGTGAGTGAGTAAGTAGGTCTGAGTAGGTGTAAAGAAACGAGGGTGTAAAGGAAGCGAAGGAGAAGGGGAGGGAGCCAGACTGCGAGTGATGAACTGAGGGAGCAAATGAGAGGTGGACTACATTATATTGCATTTAGCAGGTGCTCTTACCCAGAGTGACTTACAGAGCTTACACCATTTTACATGTGATCCATATGCACAGCAGGACATTCAGGTTAAGTGCCTCACTCAAGGGTACGACTGCTTTACCCCGATTGGGGGTCAACAACGCTGATGCTACAAGCCCAGTTCCCTCCCAATACTAGACTGCTGTACTATACTACTATGCTGTTGTCCACTGGAGTTAGTGATGGTAGGAGGGAGGGAGGGACAGAGTAAAGGAGGGAGAGATAAGGCTAGGGAATGAGGGAATATGGAAGAGTGTAGGTAATGAAGGAATAAAGGCGTGGAAAGGGGAAGAAAGAGGAGGAGGAAGGGGTGGTGAGGAAATTAACAACGGGATAAAACAGAAATAAGAGAAGAGGTAAGCAGATTTTGAAAAGGAATGAAAGCTAAAGGAAAAGAGTGCTGGTAGGAGTAATGAGGGGGAATTTAAGAATGAAAGAACCGGACCGGGGACACCACAGAACTAGGGGACAATGAGAGAAGAGGTCAATGAAGGAGTGAGAAGGAGAGACAATTGAAATCTGAGTAAGGAAGAAAGAGATGTGGATGGAGACGAAAAGATATGAAGAAAGTGACACATTTATGAAACAGCAGACGAGACAGCTTCTGTTACACCTAATTCACCACCATGCCAATAAAGCCCACTCACATGATAAAAGAGAGAGAAAACGAGTTAGTGTTTTTTTTCCACGCCTGACAATCTGTGTCCAGAAGAATTTTTGCTACTAGTTATACGTGTATTTGGCTTCCAGTTAATGCATATTTGAGCGCTTATCGTTTCTCGGAAAACAGTTAATATGGATGCATTTATGTCTTTTTCAATATGTCTGTGCATGTGAAACAGTGCGTTTAGATTGTCCTTAAATATTTCCTCCAGTAAGAGTGGTCACTTTGGCAATCATTGAGTTCAGCAATCTGCTCCCATAGAAATCACATGACAATAACAAATACTGCCAGTTATTTAATGGCCAGGGAAACCATTAAGCGCGTATGTGTATTTCAACATCTATTTATGAGTATTCATATTCCTATATTTGTCTGTGTATAAACCTAGTGTGCATGTCTGTGTATGTATGTGTGTGTGTGTGTGTGTGTGTGTGTGTGTGTGTGTGTGTGTGTATGCGCATGTGTGTGCGCGTCCGTGTGTGGAGTCTGTGTATGTGCGTGGGCCTGAATATCTTTGTAATATGTTCCACCTCAAATGACTCATTTGCTTGATGAATTATCACCAATGTTACAGCACATTAAACGAATACTCTATGAGATGTGTGTCTGCTGGTATGAGTACAGGCTTTTATGTCTGTCTGGTCGACATTTACACTCTGGGGTATTAACACAGAGAGGGGGAGTCTTCAGGCCTAATTGAAAGCATTAAGTAATTTCAATCAGAGATGTTTAAGCGATCTGGACTATGTGAGTGGAGAGGGAGGAAAGGATAAAAGGGAGAGATACATGAGGAGGAAGAAATGACATAAAGGTGTGAAAGGGTGGAAGAGAGGAAGAGAGACAGGTGGAGGAGAGAGATGAAGAGAGGAGTACAAAGAGGTGGTTTAGAAGAAAGAAGAGAATGAAAGATAAACAGAAGAAAAATAGGAAAGGAGATGGGAAAGAAGAGAAGACAGACAGGAAAGGGAGAGGAGGAAAAGTGAGGGAGAAATAGAGGCAAAAGTGAGGGAAGAAGAGATGAACAACTAAGAGGAGGTAAAGGGGGAAGAATTCTGAAAGGAGAGAGCGCAGGTAGGGGCAAAGGGGGATGTGGATGTAGGAAGGAAGGAATTAAGAGATGAGATCAGGCAGAGCAGGTGGTGAAAGTGGAGTAATTGAAGTGGGGAGAGAGGTGACACACCGGGAAGCAAGGAAAACATTGATATCTGAAGGAGGAGAGAGAGAGTGAGAGAGAGTGCTGCATGAGAAGGAAGAGGAAGACAGATAAATGGTCAGAAGCAACTGACAGTGAAAAAGGAATAAGAGAGGAATGAGAGAAGGCAGCAGTGGGGAATTCAGTGGAGGATCTGTGAAAATGGAGGGAATTGGAGGGTATGAGTTGCCAGGGAATGAGGAGCAGATACTGGACTGAGGGAGAATGAAAAGGGGTGATACTAAGACAAAGGGCATGAGGAAGGGCCAGATAGAGAATGTCGGCAATGAGCCTTTCTCAGAAATGGGGCATTGGTACCAGACACAGCGTTTTAGCTTTGGTAAAAATGACACATACTGTCACCTGAGGTTGTAGTCAAAGGCAAACTCATCACTTGCAATTATCTTGATCACAATCACCACTGTCACCTCATCACTGTTGCTATTATCATTACTACTGTTGATATTATGTGGTTAAAGAAGTATGTCAGTAGGCTTTATTTACACATTCAAACTCCCACGCTCTCTCTCTCTCTCCCTCCCTCCTTCCGTCCTTCCCTCCCACTCACTCTCTTTTTTCTTTCATAAACCACCCACACTCCCTCTCTGGGGCACAGGTGGGAGCAGGACAGAGTGTCCAGTGAATGCTCACAACAGAGCTGTGTAGTGGGTAACCGCAGGGAGATAGCTGACTTCGTCATACCTTGATCTTAAAATATTCAAAACACAATTCTAAATCAGGACCAACTGTTTCTTAGACTTAGACAAACGTAAATGAAATGTAAAATCGAAACTCACCTTGAAACCAAAAACAATAATAGTAAACAAGAAAAATGTGAAAAATTAATAACAAAAAAAATTTAAAATTAAACATTCTTTTTGAACTTTACTGATTTAAAAAATAAAATAAAATCAGATTCAAGGTGTTTTTCAATTTAAACTTTTTCTTTTTCAGTTACATTTCTTTGTTTTGAATTAGCAAAATGTTTGGCCCCGATATAGCTCCATGAGATTATGTCAAAACAGTTCTTCAAAACAGTAACTGATACCTACTACAAGAAGAGCCAGTTAGCAGCCAGATGTGAAATCATTGGCTGATTTTTTTGACTGTACTATAACACAAAAGGAAAATATAACTGCCCTAGTCCATAAAATGAGTGTTGAGAAATGTGACTGTGAATGTGTTAAGAATGACTACAAGAGTCTTCATCTTGTGTTGCAATAGCTGATCCATGTACTATATCCAATGCTAATGCTAAAAATCATACAGTTCCTAATTAACCCAGCTGAGCTCTCAAGCATGTGGAAGGCCAGGGGTCAGTATCCTACCTGCCTGCTCTTGAGGCTGACAAGCTAACCGGATTACATGTTTGATGGACAGGTGGCCAGCCTGCATAGTAACAGCAGCTGTTTCGCTGAGAGAAGGAAAATGGGTGACCAGCTGCACAACACGGGAAACCACAAACCCACCCACACAGACACACACATAGCCATGGACACATGTAGGTACGGCTGCATGCGCATAACACTACATACACTCGCACAAACAGGCATGTACACACACATGCTGTACACACTGTCCACACTGAAAGTGAGATTGTGTGGCTAAAACCTGAGACTGGACTTGGGGTGGGACATTTTCTTCACATTTTTTCTACACAATGACAAGCTCGTTTGTCCTTGTGATTTCTCCAGTACTCTCTTTTTTTCATTTTTGTGTGCCTAAAGTCCATTTTACAACAAGCCCACTTAAAAGCGATGCATTTTCTCCAGTTTAATTTAACAAAGACCACCTGCACAGGACACTGATAGGCTGTTCACTGCAGTTCACTGATAGGCTCACACATTGTTTGATTTAGTTTGTTTATCTAACATTCTATTTAGCTGTTATGTAAAACAAAGATAAAAATAGACTGATTGTAACTTGGCTACATCTTAGAAATCATGGCCCTTAAGATTGCAAAACATTATCCTTACATCTATAGATTTGTGTCTCTTGTGTGCACTGCATATTGAATAAACTATGAGTGGGAAAAATTGTGCCACAAATGGACAGAATATGACGTTAGCAGTTTATTTGTGTATATTGGTTATGCTTTGTAGCTTTCATTACACACACAAAAAAAATCTGGCTATATGTTTTTCCCTAAGAATCCACCAACAAATACAGGCTTAATCAAGTACATGGCCCCACCCTTTATGTAGATATGTGTTTGTGTGTATGTATCTGCACGTTCATACCTGTATTTCTATTTGTATGTGCTCATGTGCTTAGGCACATCAAATTCCATGTTATAATTACTTCACATCTAAGCAATTCATAGATTCATAGTCACCGTCTCTCTCTCTGCCTCTCTCTCTCTCTCTCTCTCTCTCTCTCTCTCTCTCTCTCTCCCCCTGTCAGTCAGACCTTGGCAGGCATCCCTGCTGTTGCCGCGGTAACAAGCCTGCACAGCAACCTCTGACTGTTTGATTGACAGGTCCTCTCAACAACACCCCTTCACTTTCTCTCTTTACCCCAGTCTCATAAAGGTGCTTAACATAAGCATTTACAGCCGTAGAAGAACACATTAGCCGCACAGAACAGAGACATTTTTATTCCCCCATTCCTTCAGCTGAATGTGTCGTGTACATACAGCATGCTATCTTTTCACTGCCTTTTTCATTAAGTGCTGAGAGGAGATGGGTAAGACTCCATGGCCATCCACACAATAACCAAATCAGTTGACAACAGATTAGAAGTATTGTATTGGAAAAATACCATGATTCTGATATTTGTGTGAATGCGACATACAGGCAGTGAGCACTTTATTAGGTAGACAGTGGTAAGCAGAAGAGCATCTCTGAATATACAACATGTCAAACCTCTAAATGGATAGGCTACAGCAGTAGAAGATGAATACGTAAAAAAATAAGTCTAATAAATACCTAATAAAGTGCTCCGTGAGTGTATTTGAAAGAATGTAAGGTCTCCTACTGACAAGGGAGAATGCTAAATGCATGAGACTACAAATCCAGCAAAATGAAAGTGAATCTCAGTCAAACACCATGGTTATCAGACCCAAATACTTTGCTACTTGACTATAAGCACCAACCATAATGATTTAATGTTAATATTCTCACATTTGTATACATTTTTTGAAAAATCCCATTTCCAATTAATTTATCCACACGGTTTTAGAATGTTCACTTTTGCCAAAGCATTGCATCAAAGCTAGAACTTCAGTGCCCTACTCGAGATTAGACCTCTTTAGGTCAAGAGGTGAAACTACTGTTGTTCACTGCTGTTCCCCATGCTCAAAACAAATGCATGAGAAGAGACACTGCTTATTTCCTCCACAATCAAATGGGAATTCACACTACTATATTCCAGGCCCAAATCAAACTGCATTTCGTTTCTGAGCAGCGCTCTTGTTCTGTTGTTGCAAATTTGTTAGATTTGTGGTTGTGCTGTTGTACCCCTTCTTCAAAATTGACCGCCTGAGGGAGTTGAATCCCAGACAGCTACGAGGCTCGATTTGAACTTGAATTGTAGAGTCACATGAAATATCTAACCACATCTTGAAAACATTTCAGATCTATTTTTCCCTCTTTCGGAATGTTTTTTCCAGCTCTACCAGTGTATCTGTGCTCTGCTTTCCTCTGCTTTGCTCCTCTCTTTTCCACAGTGAACTGTAACCATGTCAGGGAAGAACTCAATGACAAAATCTGCATAGTGAGGAAAGACAGGGACGGACAGGAAGGAAAGAAAGGATGAATGAAATGGTGTGAAAGCCCCAGCGGGCCAGAGGGAAGGAGTAGGAGGGGTGGTGAGCGGAGGTTTTGTTTCCTGTTGGATGTGTGTGGGCGTGGGTGTGTGGGAGTGGGCATCTGTGAAAGAGCACTCGGAAACTGGGTCTTGTGTATGAGGGAGGTGTGTTTGTGTGTGTGTGTGTGTGTGTGTGTGTGTGTGTGGGTGTGTGTGTGCCAGTGTAGTCATTCTTTTGGCCATCACATGTGTGGGAGGACTCTAAAAGCTTGTGAGATGCTATTACATGTCTGCATCAGTGAGCATCTGATGAGTATCTCTACAATGGTCTTTACTGTGGGTTTGTATTTCATTATGAAATGGGAGACTTGAGCTTGTGTTTGTGCGGGGAAGTGTATTTTACCAGGTGAAGTCCAGTGAAGGGCTATGTCCCCTGCTGGATCGCACCTGAATGAATGAACCATTGACATGAGTGATCCCATTTACTTCTTTAGATCTGCCTAGTGATGAAGGAGATGTTGTGCAAGTGGCAGAAACCATAAGGATCCAGAAAGCCTGAGAAGAGCATGTCGTATTTCCGCACTGATGCTCTGCTTTCTGCCGGAGGGATCAAATTAAGGGCTCGGGATGATGCACCACGAACTCCGCGTTACAAGTGAGCACACACAGCGAAGGATGTGGCATCTCAGAAATAACACATTGTTTTATACACGTGAACATGTGTCATTTCCGTCTGTGTGTGTGCACGTGTGTGCACGCATGTATGCGTAAGCCATGACCCCGCGCGTGTTGATCTGCAGAGACACAACGGGGCCAGATTGTCCTATAAATATAGGCCATCCTTCTTCTCTCTTCCCTTTTGCATTCCTTGGGTTCACAAATCCTACATCAAGGACGGACGGCCGAAGCTCGTCCAGTGGAGTTCAATGTTCACTATCTGACAACTGGGGTGGTGAGGTCACCCAAGGAGAGGGTGAACACATTACATACACAAATAATAATAATTGGAGAATTAAACATAGAGGATGGTTGTAAAGCAACAGAACACCAGCAACACAATCCATCAGCACAAGCTTATGGAGATATTTGGAATGAAGTATTCAGTCGGTCATAAAAAAAGTTATTGTGGTCCACAAGGCCAGCATGTATTTGTGTTTTTTCTGTAGCAAATTCAGCTGGAAGCTTAATCATTGCCCTGTTATTTTGTATTGTGTAGTGTCCATTTATCATGATCTGAACAAAACTGATCAGCAACACGCTCCCCAAGTGGGAAATTTTACTCAATTCTCCAATGGCAGCACCGGCACAATCAAGATGATTTTTGATTCACCTTCATGAAGTGCACAAACTGTGCACAATCATCACTATAGAATGTGGATGGCTTAACGTAATTGCTGGCTGGACCACTGCCATGCTTCATCGCAGTAATAGCACGTATGTGAAACTGACAGTCGTCCATGGCACTGAAAGCATCTGATATTGAAAGCCTTGTGCTAGCTCTGGCACTGGCAGTCCAACTCCTCCACTCTGTGGCACAGTACACCCACTCAGTACACCCACTAGGTTTGAGTTCAGCTTCCTTCATAACCAGCTCCCTGGTAATCAGCCCTGCTTCCTGCTCTCCCTCTCTCTATGACGCAGGGAACAGTTATCTGCCATAGCAGCTAGGCAACAATGCCACCGAGCTGGCCTCCCTCTCTCTCTCCATCTCTCCCTTCTCTCACACTCCAAATTGTCATGAATTTGAGATCTGTGATACTCTGCCGAACCTCACTACATTCCAGCCATGGGGACACAGAAAGGGGATTGAAGGTAGCATTCAGCATGGTCAGACAACACTAGTCTAGTGTATAACAAAAACATTTTTTCACAATTCGTGAATGGACCACTTTAAGATTCCAACGGTAAAGATTAGAGACCCCGTGTGGTCTGTGACATAATAATGGGCATGATAATTCGACTGAGAAGTCCACACTCTAGGTGTCCGTAAACCAGATTAACCAATCTGAAATGAAGTGAAGTACATGGAGCTGATTCAGTCAGAATCACGCCAATCATTTGTTTGCTCCAAAAACAATTGATCTGTGTTTCAGTTCAAAATGCAAATAAGGAAATGTTGTGTAATGTCAAACAATAAAGCAGTTTTGATTTCATTAAATTCAAGTAAAGCAAGCCTGAATGCACACAGTCAATTATGCCACCAAGTTACATATGTATTCTGCTGTGGAGAATAAGCTTGTGTGAGATTACACTTTATGCATTACCAGCAATACAATGTCTTCCTGGTGTTTTTTTATTTGATAAAATATTGTTTCTTTTGCATGTATTTAAAAATACTGCACTGTAGTGGCTTCAGAAAGTATTCAGTCCCCTTCACTTTTTGCACACTTTATTGTGTTGTAGATTTAATTTTAAACGGATAAAATTGCAATTTTTCGCCATCATCTCTCATTTATACAAGTATTCATACCCTTAATTCAGTATGTCGTAGCAGCAATTACAGCCTTGCAGCAATTACAGCTTTGAGTCTTCTTGGGTAAGTCTCTACAAGCTTTGCACACCTGGATTTGGGCAGTTTATCCCATTCTTCCTGGCACAGCCACTCAAGCTCTGTCAGATTGTATGGGAAGCGTCTGTGAACTGCCATCTTCAGGTCTCTCAACAGATGTTCAATGGGGTTTAAGTCTGGGCTTTGGCTGGGCCACTCAAGGACAGTTAGAGACTCTGGAGCCACTCCAGTGTTTTCTTTGCTGTATGCTTTGGGTCATCGTCCTGCTGAAAGGTGAACCATCGCCCCTGTCTGAGATTGTGTGCACTGTAGGGCAGGCTTTCTTCAAGGACCTCTCTGTATTTGGCTGCATTTATCCTTCCCTCAATTCTGACCAGTCTCCCTGTCCCTGCCACTGAGACGCCCCACCATTGCATGATGCTGCCACCACCACGCTTCACCATAGGGATGGTATTAGCCAGGTGATGAGCAGTGTCGAAAGACACGTGCTTGGAGTTTTGCCCAAAGTTAAATTTTTGTCTCATCAGACCAGATAACCTTTTACCTCATTTTAGAAAAATGTAATAAATGTAATACATTTTCAAAAATGTCTAAACATGTCTTCACGTCATCATAGGTTATTGAGTGTAGATTGATAGGCAAAAATACAATTTCTGTTTGGCCCTTGTGCAAGGCCCTTAACCCCACAATGCTCTGGGGGGGGGGGGATTCACCCATTCTTAGTCTAATCATAGACATTTTGTTTTGGATAACATCTCATGGCAATCAGTGTATGCTCAGAAAATCAGTGAAAACACTGTAGTCATTTTAAATGTTTAAGTTAGTGCAAATGCTTACTGTGCACCTTTGAGCTCATTGTCAGGACTTGAAATCGGTGGCACAACAATTAGCTGTTGAAC
Source organism: Conger conger (assembly GCF_963514075.1). NCBI lineage: Eukaryota > Metazoa > Chordata > Actinopteri > Anguilliformes > Congridae > Conger > Conger conger. The sequence continues at coordinate 18,617,443 of NC_083762.1, read as the reverse complement.
TTAAATTATTATTCAGTATAACCACAATTTCCAGTTAAGCATGTTACAGTTTGGTATATTTACAGTCTGCACTAAACCGGTTTGTTTCCAAATGGGATGGGTGGTGAAATAGGGGTGTAACAGTAAAAACATTTTGCACTTTGCAAGTTAGGTGTTGAAGAATTTTTTCGCTTTGTAAGCTAAGCCACCCAGAATATCATTCAACTCTAAGACTGGTGCAATGTGCTATTTTGGTGCTTATATCAATGTGCACACTTGAGCATGGAACATATGGAGCAGAAAAGCAATCACACAAGGCTTGTTTGATGGATGCTGGGAGAGAGAGACCATTTCTACACATGTCAAATAGCTAAATAAATAAACAGTGGAACGGTTTTCCAGAACTCCTGTTTTCTATAGTAACTTGTGCCAATATCTAACTTAAATTCTCTCATTGGAATTGTTACTTGTTACCTTATTTTTTAAATATGCCACTCTCATTTTGTAGCCAAATGAACCAATAATGAAATCAGTTGTAACTGCTTTTTCAATCACTGCTTTTCTATTTTTGGTTTCCTTTCTGATGTATACTTGTATCAGAAAGCATTGTGGTGTTTATTGGCAGCTATTAGTAAATTTAAAGTAGGGAATTCAGCAGGATAAGACAGTGACACACTCAAATCCAAAAAACAGAACTAACATAACAAGTAATATCCTGACACAAAACAGTATAGAGGCAACATACTGTATTTCAGCCATTGCAGGTCTTCTTTGGGCAACCAACCCTCCAATTGCTGAAGATATGCAATGGTTGAAATACATTTTCTCTACTCTGATTGATGTGCACCAGGGAATTTATACAATTATAGCACCTGGGAAATGACTTTTTATGCTGCCTACATTTTGATGCATCTAATACGCAAGCGTGCTAGTTGGGTGCTACTCATAAACTCTGCAGACTGGGACATATCCCTTTGACTAATTTTGGACTTAAATTTCATATCAAGGTAAAGTCATTTGTTGTAGTTTAATGCTTGACTTTTTGCAGCAATGCTTGATATTGATAAGGCTTACTTGTGGATGCTACTCATGAGTTTGTTTGACTGTGATGACCTGTTGTGCTGTGGAAAATTACAAGTACATAAATGAAAAAGAACTGAAGCGGAAAGTACATGCTGTGTGTTACTTAAATAGTCTCGTAAACTCAAAACATGCACCACACCTTTCTCCTCTTGATTGGGGACTATTTTGATAGCATCTGCGGCTGAGGAAGCTTTTTTGCAGTGTGATAAATGCACATGTGGCCAGTGCATTTCACAGACAAGAACATTTACATGACAAAACTGGCAGTTGGCTTTGGCCTTGAGGCAGTGGTATTAAAGCGGGGGGGTTGGGGGGGAAGCAGCCAAACCAACTCCCACACCCACCAGTAATTTATTATTCTTAAACCAATCTTTTTTACGACAGCAGGTGCATCGGTTTCTAGCTACAAAACAACTCCTTTTTTGCCATAGCAGTGTACTACTACTTCTAGTACTAGTGCATCATAACAGTGAAAAAAGGGACCCACTGTATATGTAATTTCGCATATACTGTAATACCAGCCATACTTATATGGATTATATGCATAGCCTATTAAATTCGTAAACATAGATAATGTCAGTCTACTATAAAGAAAAGCATTTTCCCTTAATGTCAATGTATTTGCCTTTCTCTACAGGAAGTTGGTAGAGAAATGCAAATACATTCCTGTAGAGAAGTCATCAAAAATGTAGACACAAAATGACATTATTTATGGTATCATCTAAAATGGATGAAGTGGCATACATTTCAACTAGCCTAAATATAGCTGTTTTATTTTTATTTTTTTTATGGACAATGCACAGAAAATAGATAATTTCAAAGACATTATGACATTACCTTCTGGGAGAGCAAACTTATCAATCTTGTTTGAAACCACTCTGTTGTGACTTAAATCAAACAGATATGAATGCATCATTAAAACTTGAGTGAGCATAAAAATTTTTTTCACATATTAATCTATTTTCAATTCCTGCTGTCACTGGACCATATATTCTCATTTCCCATAATTTTGAATTGTGAGTTGTGTCTCTCATGTCAGAACTGTGACCACTATATGAACTCCAGCACTCAACTTCATGCCAGTGACTTTTTCCCAGACAAGAGGTCTATAGTATGTCATCCTGATTGAAAGTGATATGCATCTTGGGTGTAGGGCCCAGCCTGCACTTATGGCAAACACCTTTAAAGATGGATCTACTCAACACAACAGTAAAATAAATCCACTTAACAGCCCATGAAAACCAGGGCAACTGGCTTATTAAAGGACAAGTCGGTGCCAGCAAAGCTATGTTAAGGCTGTTAACAGGCAGCACACCTTCACCAGAATTAAACATTCCTATCAAAGTTAGTGTAAGAAGTTAACAGGTTAACATGTTTCAGTTCAGTTGTTCTCTCCACACTCAAAAACTCACCTCTTCTTGTTGCTGTCCGAATCTCGGTGCCTCCAGTCCAGCCGGCTCTTGCGATAGAGCAAGTTCATGTCGCCGTGGGGATTTTGCCCTTCCCGGCCAATCACAGCGCAATGCAGCCGGTTACCCCGCCTCTCAATGTCCCGCAGGAAATGCTCCACCACCACATCCTGGGCAGAGCCAGAGCTCATGGTACAGAGGCCAATCAGGAGAGAGAGGGGGAGGGGCTTCACAAAATCCCCCCCTATGAAGAACCTATACATAAAAAGGCAGGAAATCACTGGTGTTAATATTGGTTTTATATTCATTAATTTTCTATACTATTTCTTTGACCAGTGTTTATATTTGTTCAAAACCATTCAATTGTCAAGCAATCAGATCTATTATCAGTTGCTCTCAGCTTATTGTACACAGAGTTAAGTCCCGAATTCTGGGCTAAATAATGTTCCTTCAAATGTAACAATATTGAAAGAGTCACATACTTTTACTGAAAGGGGTACCGCAGGCAATTTAATTCCTCAAAGGCTGAGCTTTTAATATTATGAGGACAAGTCGTTTACACTGAGAATCACAAGGGTAGTTTGGCTGCTTTCACACAAAAACACAGGGACTCAGAACAAGCTGCAAGGCAGTGAGATACAGCAGCCGATTGAAGTACCAGAGCCGCTGCACTGCTTCAGGCCCCCCAGAGTGGCCGACCTCTGCTGTGCACTGTCACTGCGAAGCAGTAACATGGTTTGTCACATGACGTAGCACAGACATTCTTTGCAGGCATTTCCCACAGAGCGTTGGGAGCTTGTTGTGGGGCAGATATTTGTGTGTCAGGCCATGGAGTAGACTTTGATAAAGCACTGCGATTGGCTGTCCTACAGGTCACACAGTATGCTGGTTTCCTCATCACCTACCAGTACAAAACCGAGCACGAGGGTTTTGTTTCATTGCTTTTCCTCCTTTGGATGATCGAGGGCAATTATATCATTCGTATCCTTTATGATTATCAAGTCATTATCATTTATTTCATTATTATTGGTGGAATTGTAGTATTATGACTCAAACATTACAATAAGCATCAGTTAGAGGTGTGGGCAGATTACATTACAAAAGATTAGATGACTTCTTTCTGTTGATCAATAGACTGATAGATTCATTCATACGTATAGTATGTCACACAGCACTGGATACATGCATACAGTGTACATATTACCATGCCATACCAATAAAACACACACGCACGCAAGCACACACACACAAACACACACGCACGCAAGCACATACACACAAACACACACACACTTTATATTAATGACACTGTATTGTGATACAAGCAAGACCACAACTTGACCTCAAACTGTTTCCATATTTGTCACAATCATCCTCCAATCCAGACTGATGGGGCTGCAGTTAGTCGCTGTGAAACTGGAAGCATGTCTGTGTGTGTGTGTGTGTGTGTGTGTGTGTGGGTTTCAGAGCTCCCATCTGAAAGTCGGCGTCTCCAAATGTTCAGCACTAAACAGTCTGCCCTCCAGCGTACCATTAGTCTGCATGAATTAATCAAAATAAAATATTAAAACGGGGGCTGAGGAGGGGGAGGGATAGAGGAGGGAAGGAAATTTTTAATTGGTGAAATGGAAGATTCACACCCTCCTGGGGGAACATACCCACAGCTCAAACTGATGCTACTCCTCCCCCTTAAAATAGGAGTGAAATTTATACGCAGTTCCAAGAGAAAACTATTGGCTCATTCAAAGGCCCTCAATCTTGGTCCTTCTGTTTCTGGACCAGAAACATGTCCATATGCCATTATCACTTGTGCAATCAGTGCTTGGGTAACCATATTAAATGTTATGTCTTCATAAACAAACCACATACCACCAACATCAGAAATATGTGTGTATATACTCTTTACAACAGGATGAGCTGGGCAGCAATAACAAGGGCATGTGTGGTTGACTGCATGATCCATGGTGAGTGTTATGGAGGCCGACCTTTGATGAGGTTCTGTGGCGTGTGAGTCATTAAACCAGCTCCGCGAGCACAAGGTGGCAGCTTGGGGAAGGAGACCCAGGGTGGAGGCATGGGGAGGGAAAACGGAGATGGAAGAATGAAAAAATCAGGCTATGGACGAATGGAGAACAGCACTGAAAAGGGAATAGAAAAGTACCCTACAGAAGGCAGAGAAAGGATGGGATAGAGCTATCCAGGACCAGGAATGGAGATCATTGGGCTAGTAAATTAGGCTTGTACCCCCGAGCCTTCAGGCTCAAACCTCAGGCAGAGCACAGCTCCTGAACCCTTGAGCAAGGTGAGGACCCTAAATTGCTTCAGTTCAACTTCCTGTTGTCAAATGGATTGCATAGAAATTGTAAGACCGGTGAGTTGGTCTGGGTAAGAGTGTTGGCAAAATGCCCAAATGTAATGTAAATGACATCACCTCCTCTTTGATATAAATTTCCTGCATTCAGGCTTTGGGGTGCCAGAGATGTTTCTTGGTTTTACTCCATCCTAGCTCGACAGTCTGAGACAGAAGGATGACTTAGAGTAGGCCTACCTCCAGCACATGGCCACCTGCCATCATTCACCCTAATCATTACTCACCTTACAATTAATAGCTGCCTTTCATTAACCCAAATAATTAGACCAATTGTGCAGTTAGGGGCCTGAATCGGCACTCCAGAACAGCAGTAAGCATTTTCAGTCCTGGAGGGCCAGTGAACATGCAGGTTTTTGCTTCTGCCAATTACCCTGGCTAAATTAGCTAATTGCCTGTGTACACCAACACTGGTTCACTCATGGATCAGTTCACAGGAAAACATTTCATACAGGGACACAACAACAGTCTTTGGCACCTTTCAAGGAATGTAGCAGAAAATGTCAGGTGGCGTAAATGGTAGGGCTAATTAAATAATTCTGGCCAGAAGTTGGCACCAAAACCAGGAGCAGATATGGCCCATATTGCCCACCTCTGCTCTAGAACTAAGGTTGCCATGTTTTACCTTGTATCGGCAGTATCTTCACCTTGCAAATATGCAACACTTATACTTGCTATTGAAGTGCCAGTTGGCAGAGATGGGGCCAACATTCAACTTAGTGGGGTACCAGCAGGGCTCGTAAAAGGCAAATTCCCTTCCTAAGCAGTCTCATTGCCCTCAGACAAATAAATCTTATATGTACATGTACATTCCATAAAACAAAACCATTTGTTGGGTGCTAATTTGCAAAATGAATAACCCCAGCAATACAGCAATATATCAAACCACACATAAGGCCATCACCATCAACAACCCCAACAGATATATTTGCCGCTTCAGGAATGTAGGGTCATTTACTGAAATTAATGCTGCCCCCAAAAAACCTCTAGGTACATGGAGACGCACAACACACATTGGTATCCTTTCTTATTGCTGTAGCGTATTGTTACAGAAGACTAATTGGGTTAGGGAGTTAGCTACAGGTTTTCTTTGTTCATTGGGCTTCAATTTAGTTTCCCGCATCCGGCAGGGAGCAGGGCTGCCTGGCAATTATTGCATTACAGTGGTGAGGAAGTGTGCAATTATGTCACCCTGGAGTGTTCAGAGGTGCCTTCAAACAGTTCCAGAGAGGATTGTCTCTCTCTCCACATCAGATGAGCTCAGCATGGCATCAGACATCCTGCCTGTAAGCTGCCTGCATATGACCCACTGTCACTGGGTCAAAGGTTTCCTCGGTCAGTGTGAAATCATCCAAAGTTGTCACTCCAGCTGTGGGACTGGTTCAGGGTAAACCAAGGGTCTTTGGTAATGTGACAACTCTGCAGTTGCAATGTGTCAGCCCTCTCTCCATGGGTGAGATGCATTGAATACGGCTGTCATGGTGTGAGGGGCAGGGCACGTTTGTTGATTGGCGGGTTAGACTCTCGTAGCCAAACCAATCTGAACCACATCCGCATTCTCCACCAGAGATTTCCCTTCAGACCTTACAAAAGCACAGTATGTTTATGACAAGAGTGACCGCCAACCTAGGATTTCATTTGCTGGGGTACACTACACACTACAACACTGATAGAGTGTGTAGTGCTGCGGGCCACATTCAGAGTTAAACATGTGGGGGGCCAATCCAACTTGTATGCTCACTTTCCCCCAAGCTCTGGCACAAAGCGATTAAAAAGTTCTCAGCTGGATTACAGAGCAAAATGAACACACTTTATCCACACTTTAAGAAGAAACAGAGTCTCATTTTTTCTTGATATTTGAGACAGCAGCTACAAGACAGGGAGACAGAAGGTTGCATGCAATATATTGGCATTGTGTGATAGTCATAATCATGCAGAAACTGACAGGAATTCTGGATGTACACCAAACATCCTGATTTTGTGTTTTATCTTTCCCAGCCCAAGGGGATTATGGGACTGCAGAGGTGGCGTGGGTAAGGAGCTGATTCAACATACCAAGTCTGTGGGGTTTTATTTAAGTACAGAACAGAGCTGCTGGACATTCATTCTCTCTCTCACACATACACACACCCGCACGTGCACAAACCCACACACACAAGCACAGACACAAACACACACACAAACACACATGCACATGCACAAACCCACACACACAAGCACAGACACAGACACACACACCCAAAATACCTAGCATTTATCTGTCCAGAGGACTCTGAGAGCAGCTTATGAAGAAATGTCTGAAGTTCAAAGTCACTGAAATCTACCGCAACGGAGTTACAAAAACAGATGGGAGCATGCTTCAAAAAAAAGCAGATCCAAATACATGGCTATAGGATTTATCTTCTTTACAGAGACAGACACACACACACAAACACAAGGACAAGTGAGAATCATGTGGGTGATGGGCATATCTATAATTCAGTTACAGGGTTTAAGGCTATGAGATCAGATCTGTGACACAGGCTTTTAATAGTAAGCCCTGTCTGCATTTTCCCCAAGACAGTTATAAGAGTGGAATCTCAGGCTGGTCAACTAGAGCATGCGTGAGCTTGCATATCACACAGGGCCATGCGGTCTGACACTTTTGGGTATTTCCAGTTCTCGAGATCTCTCTCCTAAGTGAGCACTGGTGAGGTGTGAAAGGGGAAATTTATGTGAAAAACCAAACATGAGCAATGTTAATCTAATGTCTTCATTTCCACAAATTCCAAATGGAATTTGCATGCAGCGTATGCAGTGGAGAAGTGTTTGATTGTGATATCAGTAACGAGGGATGTGCCTCCCTCCCTGGCTTTCGTACCTTTGTCAGTTTGTTTACTGTACGTTGGGTTGGGACTGTCAGCCCAACCATATTGAATCTGAGTACCTACATCTGGCTCAGCTGCAATTTTTACCCCGCCCAGTTTCATGCAAATAACGGGAGAAAGGTTATGTAAATAAGCAGCCTGATTTTCAAAGATTTGTTAACCAAGAGCAGTGTCATTGTGGCGTGCCAGAGTAATGACCTTGAGCAGCTCGACCTTGCTTTATTTGAAGAGCAATTGCTAATGTAAAGATTAGTACTTCCCCAAGCATGCACACACCAGCTTTTAAGCCAGACCTGAAAATCTCATTGGAAGCAGTTGGATGAATTCTGTCTGTATTGTGTTGTTACTTTGCTTGGCTGATAACAGCCCCAGGCAAGGAATTATTTTGACAACTGTGCAAACCCTGTCCATGCACCATGCTGCTGTGCCCCCTTGGCACCCCGTTACTGCTGTAACAGCCCGGCATATTCTCACAACATTCCTGGAATGCTCTGGCAATGTTACAAAGCTATGATAATATTACTTCAGTGTAGCGGAAACGTTGTAAGAAGGTTATAAGCGAGCATCATCTCCCAGCTTAGCGCCTGCAACCCATCGTGCTCTCATCGTTTCACTGCCGACACACCGTAGCAGCGCCGTCTGGATCTGAGAAATGTCAGACTGAAACGGATCCGTAAATTAGTCTTGATTTTGAGTACCTACGCTATCACACATGAAATCTGTCGCAGGGAGATACAGAAAGAGAGAGAAAGGGAGGGGTAGGCAGGGGGAGAGATGGGGGGGAATAATACACGAAGAGAGGCAGAAGGGTTGGGAGGAAGCAGACAGACGGAGAGAGAAAGAATGAAAGAAAGAAAGAACGGCAGTTACAGAAAGAGAGAGGAAGGTGGGGATGGGGGAGGGACATAAATCCCTGTCTCTCACACCAGTCGCTGCTGTGTGTGTGGTCTCCTAGCAACACTGTCTGCTGCCTCTCTCACTCTCTCTCTCTTTCTGTCTCGTTGCCCACCGTGTGTAAAGCAGCACATGGGAGAGTGAGAGAGATCGAAGTAGAGGAAGAGAGAGAGAAAGGCAGGGAGACAGAGAGAAAAGGGGGGGGGGGTTGCAGAGATGAACACATTGGGGTTGTTATGGACTTTCCGAGATGGAGATGGCATACGTATATGTGTAAAAAAAAAACCTGAAACATGTGGGGAGATACAATAGTCAGTGGGAAACATGGAGAAAAAAGGCAGAATCTGGACGTTATTCATTGTAATAATAAATATAATTTCACTGTATACCAGACAAAAGGCATGAGTGCACCGGCTCACACTTGAGCCATGAACACATATACACACTTATACAGCCGCAAGGAGAGAGAGAGAGAGAGAGAGAGAGAGAGAGAGAGGGAAAGAGAGAGAGGGAAAGAGGGGGAAAGAGAGAGGAGAGAGAGAGAGAGAGGAGAGAGAGAGAATGAAAGGGAGAGAGAGAGAGAGAGAGAGAGAGACAGAGACAGAGAGAGAGAGAGAGAGAGAGAGAGAGAGGAACCCCAGGAAACCTTCAGGTTAAATCAAGGTTATCACTTTCAAAGTGCACAGCATCACACAGAGAGACTACAGCATCTGTTTCCTTTCTATAACTGAGTTCATATCATTTTGAGAACATACAAAATACAACCACTAAAATGCTTCCCCTCACAAAGAAACACCCCATCACAGCGCTTTGTGGGCAATGTCCTCTCATACAGTAAACACAATGGGATACAGAACATGAAAAAACAAGATGCACTCCACAGTGGATTGCCAGCTCTTCCTTTAGGTTCTTCATTGAAAAATAAATGGAAATGCACGACAAAAAGCAAAAGGCATTCAATAATGTAATGGACAAAAAACAGAATGAAGGCGGTCAGTGCTCACCGCTTTATTGGGTTACTGAGTATCTATTGAATCCCTCAGATAGGGGTATGACAGAGTCACACACAGCAATGACGGGCTAAGTAAATAAAACCATATATACTAAACTGCAGTAAGTGTTGCAGGAGCAAAACTGTTCTAGAATTTATTATAGATCCCAACACACAATATAAAAAAGGGTAGAGGGTGCTTGGGAGAAATGACGAAGATGAAAAGACTGCAGATGCTGCCTGAGAATTTAAGGTGTAATTCAGTGCTGTGGCCCACGCTAGCTGCATTGCTGCATAAACGCTGGATGAAGATAATTCGCCGGCCAGGTGAACAGCCCCGGCCTGGCCCCTCTCCCCCTCCACTGAGCGCGAGCGTGCCTCTCTGTGGGCTGTCATCCTGGGATCACTCTACCCGTTTCACTGCCTCCTGTACTGTATAAAATTAATCTTTCATGGTGCCAGAACCAAAAATAAACTATCTTCATCCCTTCCCCATTGTTTGCCCTCTCCCCCCTTGCTCTGTCACACAGGAGAAAATCAGAGGGGTAGAAAGAGAAGCAGTGAGTGGATGGAAAGGAGATATGAATTTGCTTTTGGACATTGTTTTTTAAACAGTATAATGGCTACTCTGTCAGCTGTGACTTGTAAATATTTAATGAAATAAAAACTACAGTATCTATCTCAGAGTGACAAACATGAACAATCTCCATTCCCAAAGGGTTCATAACCCTGAAGTTCAACTGCCATTGTAGGACTGACACTGTTTGCAATACTCAGTTCACGTGTAATCCACTTTGCTGTAATGTCCGTTTATGAGTTATACGACTGACGTTTATTGAGGATTTATTGTACTCCCAACTTAGCCGAGGGAGAGCCAGAGTACTGGAGCTTAAAAGGCATCAAACATGTTGTTGGACATTGTGCACCAATCCTTGGGGACATGCACGGTGACCGCATACTGAGAGGTGTCACTGTGCCTTCCTGACTCACATGTGCGCAAATGTCTACTTGCTTTAACAAGTATGCGTTGATGTATCACATATTGCCACCTCTGGTCTGAACTCTATAATGCACACTCAACAGTGTTTGGGTTTGTCCACTGCGGGAGAGGTCCAACTGCACCACTGCAGCGATGTGGAATAATGTACGGTAAGCATCACAAAATAAAAAACATACATATGAACAGAATAAATATAACTACCAAGAGTAAATATAACTACAGAATGCTGATGGATAATGCACAAAAGATCAATATTCTGAGGCAACATATAGTAGCCTACCTGACAAACTCTTGTCAGGATTCAAACTAATACGGTATATCTTGAATTGCAGAATACCAGACAGATTGAACTAGTAAAGAAACAACTCCAAAAAAGCATTAAAGGCAGAATACAAATACGGTATTTCAATTGTGTCCCTTGCGCACTGTTGAGACATCAAAAGTATGTTTGTGTGCCACCAGAATTGTATTATCAATTAAAGAACACGGCCCACAAGTATTAAAAACCTAATCATCATATCCAAATATACAGTAATGTGACATAGGGTCTGTGGAGAATAAACTGGAGAATACCATACATCAGTGCAGATAGATTATAACCTACCACAGAAATCCAATTTAAAGCAATCAATAGCTCAATATCATATTATGAATGTAGTACTGGTTACTGAGTCGTAGGTCTCAGTAAGCCATTTTATTCTGTGATTTGTTTCATTTATAAGTGGAAAATTCATGATAAGAAAAAAGAAAAAAAAATGTAATTGCTTGAGGTGAGGACTTGGAAATTGTGCCTGATATGCTACACATGAAGAAAGCAGTCAGCACAGTTATATGGCTGCATAAGAGACATACCGTACTGTACTGACACGTGTTTGTGTAACCAAATTTGAGGACACAGCAGCAGCACCATTTCTTTATCCTGAAACCTGAAAAAAAACTACTGTGAAAAATGAACCTGGCTCCCGTCTCCCTCTCCTTTCTCGCTTCTTCCGCTCCTCTCTCTTCCTCTCTCCTCTCCCCCTCCCACGCTGTGCAGTCTGCAGTCTGGCGTACTCAATGACCCCCTTCCCTCCTCCCTCTCCCTCCCTCACGCACCCCCCTCCCTGCCCTTGGCTCCTGCATCTTTCACTGGAGTCTGCAATAACCAAGGTGAGCCGGCAGACGCAGACATGCTCCCTCGTGTTGCTGCACGCACACACATGCACACACACACATGCGTGTGCGTGTATATACACATTTGCAGGCACACACACACATGCACACTCATGCCTGTGCGCACACACGCAGGCTTGCACGCACATGTGCGCACACGCACACACGTGCGCATGTGCGCATACACACACGCACAGGTGCACACACACTCACACACACACACACACACACACACACAGTGTTCAGACAGAGACACAGTCCCCCTCACCCTTCTGATATGAGCATGTTGACTGACTGACACACTGACACATACTCTTACCCACCACAACACAGACCCTCACATTCACACAAGCAGCCCTCTCTAACAATGAATCCAAACACAATCACACACACAGTATTGATCTGTGTCCTGACCCACAGGGAGACAACACACCCTCGATGACAATGATTGATACGGGAAAGTGCGATGCAGCTCACAGTCTGAGCTCACACTGGTCACTGCATTGGCATCCACTGTTCACAATGCCATCTCCCTCTGCAATACATGTCACCTCCATCTGGCTTCCGCTCGTTCTGATCCCCAGCCCCACGAGCAGTCTGACCGCGCATGGCTGCCACGCGGTCTCTCGGTAATCCCCAGCGCAGCACTAGCGAGGCCTAATATATTCTGGCCGCAATCTGGCAGATCTGCTGCATCCAGCGACAGTCACATCACACACGCCCCGAGGCTCGGCGCATAACCCCTCCGAGAGCCGGCAACTCCGGAAAAAACCTGCGAAAGCCCCCACCCCACCCAGGGGAAAGCATGCTGATTACAGTACCTCCCGTGGCGTCTCTGGATTCCTGGGACTGCTGTTGGCGTGCTTGCCGCTCCGTGTGCTGTAGGTATATATACGCTGGGCCGGGGAAGTGGCGTTGGAGGATCAGGGAATGGTGCTGTGACAGTGCAGCTCTGAGACTGCACCGTGACATTGGAGTGACAATGAGGAAGGACCACTGGGTCACGGGGGAACTCCACGGTCGGTCCTGCATGGTGACCGCATACTGGGAGGTGTCTCTGTGCCACTGCATGGTGCATTAACAATGCGTTTCAGCAAGACACAAGGCAGTGGCTACTCCATGGGTAAACACAAACGTTAGCGCGCTGCTCTGACAATGGCAAACATCAGCACACAGCAGATGTGTTGCGACTGCACAATTATCCAATTTGTTCATTGCCCCTTCTTCATGCTATTCCATTCGGATTAACTGACAACATAATACAATGCTATCTTATATCTTTCACCCACAAGGACATTTCAGCAGCTGGCTTTATTGCAGTGTTCCAGCACCCTGCTCAAGGGCAGAAAAATCTGTATCCCTGAATCGGCCATCACAGGGTTTGTCATCCTGACAATCCTGACCACTTCATGTTGTTATTGTATGTCCAATAAATGTACAGTAAAAACAGGAAGTGCTGTTCCTATTTTTCTATGCGCTACCAAGCTAGGGCCAGATCGACTCCTTACCACTTCAGTGTCCGCGGGTCCCGCCTGCACGTACGGTAATACGTCACTGGGAATCCACGCTGACCTGACATTGCACTGGCACCCACCCGCTGCTCACGCACTGCTCTTTCCTTGAGCCAGAACCTGGCAGGGAAAACTTGATCCCTCTATCAGTGCTGCAGGGACCTGTAGCCAGGGGAGCTGACGGGGGTGGTGCGGATGATGCGGTGCTCCGTGTCCTCGGTGTCGGTGGTGGAAAAGCAGGTTACGGCTCTAAAATAAACACGCCCTGGCGGAGGAACGGCAGCCGGAGCGCCACTCGGCTCTCAGGGCCGTGTTTTTTTCTGGGACAGCGGTCGGAAGCGTAGCGTCGAGCGGGTCTTCTCTTCTCTCCGCGCACATAGCTTTAAATTCCATTAAACTGTTTCTTTGAAATATTTATGTCACTTTTCTTTTCTCCCCCCTGAACTAACATTCACTTCCGAAGTGAATAAATTCCAGGGCAGTTGCTGAGCAGGATACAGACCATGTTCCCTCGAAACTATTCTCATCCTCCCTCTTCCTGTTTCTCTCACTTGCTCTTACTGGGGGTCATGTGAGATGTGGAGAGCACGGTTGTGGAGCATGCCAGGGTGGCGAGAGTGAGATACCCAGGGACCGAGACGAGTAACAGGCCTGGGGCCATCGATGATGATAACAGTGATATTAACATCATACAATGTATACAGAATAAGAATGGAAGCCATGTCAGAAAATAGAAGGCTCATCCAGCTGGAGCTTAAGCCAAACCCTATTTCTGTGGCATGAAGCAGCTTGTTGTTCAAATGCACACACTAAACAGAACTTCAGGCCACTGCAGAGACATTAAGCCCATCCTTCTCTATAACGCCAAGTGTTTTGAGGCGAGAGACAACAGGCAGGTACAGTACCAAAGGGTCTTTCACTGTCTGGGTGTACCTCAGGAATGGTACATGATGAGGGAAATGTCCCTCTCAACTTTTGTGGGAATGTCATTCATCCCTTTGGCTTTTTGAATAACAAAACTAACTGATGCCCCCCCCCCCCCACCCCCAACTACCATGCAGAATTCCATCATAAACAGTCAACTCATGCGTCTTTACTGAACTCCACAGCAGTGCATCACTTTGTCCCTGTAGCTATGATACACTCAGAGACCACTTTATTAGGTAGACCTGTACACCAGCTTGTTAATGAAAATATTTAATCAGCCAATCATGTGCATATTTAAGCACAACTAAATGCATAAGAGCATGTAGACAGGCAAAAATCCGTTGTTGATGATAGAGGTCAGAGGAGGGCCAGAGTGGTCAAAGCTGACAGGAAGGTGACAGTAACGTTAAATAACCACACATTACAACAGTGGAATGCAGAAGAGCATTCATGAACACATGCGTCAAACCTCTAAGTGTACAGGCTACAACAGCAGAAGACCAATAAGTAAAGAAAATAAGTCTGATAAATACCTAATAAAGTGCTCAGTGAGTGTAGTAATTATGAGTGTTAAGTTATTTGACCATATGAGTCGTCTGGTCTGAGATGATGGTTTAATTGCTAGTGGTCTACCATGATTGAAGATGTAGCCACCACAAGCCTACTAAATTACACTCCATCTCTCTTAGTCTATCAGCTATCATGACTAATATTATTCCACCTGTTACTATCCCTCCATTCTGACCACAAATCCCATCTCTCTCCCCTTCCATTTCACATCCTCATTCCCCACCCTGTCGTTCAATGCAGACAAGCGCCTGAATAATGTGTAATACAATCAAATGCATTTGCCAGTAAAATTCAATTAGGGACTTCCAGGAAATCAGCTGCAGAGATTCATAGCAAATAGTCTGACAGGCGTGTGGCACTGTGCCAGAACTAATTTTTCAATGAGCATGTCTATATGTCTGTCTACATGGCAAGCCACTGACCATTGTCCTTCCTGTGGTCCATGATCATGTGCGACATTATTCGTCTGGAAGCCTCTCCTGCTCTCAGTTTTGTTTGACTATCTTTCTGCCTACCTTTTTCTAAATCAAAAGGTCTCTATGACAGGTTGGCAGGCTGTTCAAAATGTTTAAAATGAATTATATAATGTGAACAACACAATGTGAAACCCAGGAAACTGTTGTTTTATGTGCTCTTCTTGCTGTGTATTCCTGTCTAGCAGTTGTTCTGTCTTCTGTTAAGTGATTCAAAACTTTTTTCTTGCATAGTCTATGCATGAGTTGGTCAAAAGTCTCTTGCCCTCACATCTATGTGTGCACCTGTCGCTCTCTGTGTGTATCTTTCCCTCGTTTGACACTGAAATGGCCATTTCACATCTTGTCATGAAGGGATAAGGACAGTGTACAGCAGCAGCTCTCTGACTTTTTAAGGAGGAGGAAACTAAGATGATCATTTGCCATCACTGTGGTAATTGCATTACAATATTTATATTGCATATGTCCCAAAAACATACAATATATCTGTAGCCTAGTTCCACAAAAATCATTTTGTTTGTTTGTTTGAAAATCTGCAAAATAACTTTTATTGGATAAGGATATAATAATGAATCATAGCCAATAATTAAATGACAGCAGCTTGAAAAGTTAAGCATACCTTTTCCTTTCTACTACGTATTGTTAGTCTGAGTAACATTGCTCAGATACATATGAGCAGAAGAATCGATTCTAAAATAATTTCATTTGAGGAAGAACATATTTAAAAATATTGATAAACACTATCCCCGATATTGTGTCATTATGTAGGGTAAGTTTACTAACTGTACCATTTAGGCTCAATGATGGACAAAAAAAAAGAAAATAAATTTGTGTGGTTTAATATCACTGCCAATGTACTTGTTATGCCCAGGCCAATTTCTATTTTATGCTGATCAGATTTATCTTTATTGAATTATCTGTTGTTATTATCTTTTTTAAATATATTATACCCAGTTAAATCATAGTTAACACAAGTAAACAAATTTCACATTAAAAAGCAAAGCAAAAGAGAATCTACCTTCTAAAACACCAACAGAAAAGTTTTTGCACAACTTAAAAAATGCCTAACTGAAATTAAAATGAACTGAAATAGCTTAGTTGTATAAGTCTCAATTTCCATTACCAATTCTAAATTCACTGACAAGAAATATTTAACTGGATAAACCTAAAGTATACCTACTGTATATTTCATTTGAATGAACCTAAATAAATGCCATTGAGAAAACATGGCCTGTTATCTAGCAATCAAGTTCAGCTGAAACAAATTTCTCTGGGGTGATTTGTTGTCTAGTAATCCCATTTTATAGTTGTAAGCCACTTATTATCTTGTTTTTTTTGGTATACTGTATACAGTAAATCCAGTCCTTCCTTTTCAATTACTGCAACCCACAGCACAGCACATAAGGCTGCATGATAAAGGTTTCACATCCCCAAAATGGTGCCATGATTGAAGTGTGACATCATGAGAATTCTATGAACAGGATCAAAGTTTATTGTGATAATTAATTCTTAATAGCAGCTGTCACTTTGACATTTTCAAAGTCACCAAAAAAAGTGTATTCTATGCCCCATATGAAAATGTGTTGTAATCAAAAATAGTTCAGCTGACAAAGAAATTATAGCAACAATAGATTTTTTTGAAGACAGCATGTCATGCTTTGTGACCTTGGAGCCTCACAATGCAATGCTGTGCAACTATTGTTGATAGTTTACTATTAATATTACATGCAGGCTTTGTTACAATGATGTCCTCTCAATGCATATCGAAGTCCTATGTGAGCGGATAAGACCAGGGCAATCCTCTGCCATGAGATTCCCTTCCAGGTTCTTATCAATGACCATTACCATCAACCTCACACAGTAATATGCAACCACAGCATGTTTGCACTGCTCAAATCTAATATGGAACATAACTGGTCCAACAGTATTGCTAGAACTGTCTAGAACCACCATGACAACTGCATCATCATAAAGAATTACAATGTCATTAAATAATACCAAGCTATTAGAATGTATGCCTGCAGGCTAACAATGATACCCATTGTTAGATTGTAAGAGAAGGAAAAAAATCAGCCAACGGGACTGAATTAAAAAGAACAATGAACAATGAATTCAATGATGAGTTCAAGAATGGCAGGTAACTGATTTGGGTTCAGACAGGGTGTTGGCGAATCCCATGTCGGAAACAGCACACGCTTACCATATTGTGGCAGACAGACGCACTGCAATTCCCCACCCTTAACTCACTCCAATGCCATCTTTCCTCCAAAGAGTTATGTTCGCCCTCAACCAGCGGCAACTATGTGTTCAATTAAACAAACATGATTGATTTAATCCTCTGTTCCAGGAAACAGGGGAATAGGACAGGATCAGATAAAACGCTCAGTGGTCCCTGGTTCTCACTGCTGATATTTTTGCTGACTGCTTCTCAATTAATCCACTCCAACTGGGGGTGGCACAGCCAAACGCTGTTACACTAATAATAGTATGTTTGGAAATGTTGTCATGTGCTTTCAACCAGGTTTGCTGTGTGTGTTCCTCTGTGGTGTGTGAGTGTGTGTGTGTGTGTGGAGTCACTTTACCGTGCTTTCTCTCTTGCTGGCGTCACGCTCAGACAGGGCTTCGAGACGTGTATGCCCCCCCTAGTTGGTGTGAGTATAAATACCGTAGTAAACGGCCAAGGTAGAGGTAACAGCAGTGGAAAGAAAACAGTGTATGTTGAATACAGACTCTCTGTTCATACTGCCAAGAAGATGACCCCAGTGACCACAGGACTCAGGGTCAAAATGCATGGTAAGACACAGATGTACAAAATAACACATGTCCACAGACAGCAGAGAAAATCTTACAAGCAAGACATTGTTGATTGGAATACACTGTAATATGCCAGTATATTTAAACACATGAACAGCCCATTAATTAAATGGTTTGCTATGAAGACATGTTCATATAAAGTCATACACTTTCACTCCTAATGAACACACTCTCTCACCTAAAACACACCCATGACACGGGTTTCTCCAATTACTTACAAACTCACATGCCCATGTTCCACACCTACATACTCCCCAGGATAACCTAGTAATCGATCAGCTCCAAGCTTACTAAAATCAAACAGGTGCACAGAAATAGAGGCGAACGTAATAGTAACCTACAAACATATGCTATGTCAAGTTTACCAAAGGCAGCAACCGCGAAAGCGTAATATGTAAATAAAAAAAAATAACAGTTATGTTAATCAACTATCAAATCTCAGCAGGGCTTTATTGAATTCCATAGCTGATGACAGCTGTTTATTAGACATAATCTTTTCAGTTTTTAACAGAAACAAACGAACTTCTCCTGCAGTGAAATTACACATTCACATGCCATATATGTTGGTTTCAACAATAATAAGAAGAACTGACTCACCCGTCTCTATGGGCTGATGGTGTCACATCCAGTTGAAGAAACGAACCTCGAAAATGCCCAACTCTGTTTATCTAACTATTGGATACTACAAATAGTGCAGAATGTAAATAACTATTTTCCAGCTATGTACAGGAGTGACAAATCAAAATGTGGCCAGTTCTATCCGGCAAAACATGCCATTTTTACCGTCTGGTATGGAGTTTGTTAAATACTATTACATTTTTGCAAATCCCTAAACGGCAAATAACATCGGTAAATAGAAGCAAACACAAAGCAAATATTGCTTTATGGAAAGAGAAAAATAAATTATATAAAAAAGAGATTTCCAGTTATTTAAAAAAAACACCCAGCAATTATGATGATACTGCAGTTCTTCAGGGAGGAATGGCTAGAAATTAGGTAAAAGGCGAAAACGCTTTAATTAGCTGAACATTGCGGAAGATATGTAGGAAACATTCACCGAGGAAGCTATAGAAAACACGCAGCGGTTATTATATTTGAAATTTGCGTTTTCGTTTCTCTCGTAGATTGGACGTGCTGGGTCCGGTTATAGTTGAGGTTGAATCCGTGGTGCAATTCATTGCGACGGAACCAAATTCCTCCCTAAAAATCGCTCATTCACAGATATAATCACGGGGTGTTCTTGACGTACAATGTCTGTGTAGACACAGACAGAAGAACAGCTTAAACGATATACATGAGTACATAAATATACGCGATTTTCACTAAAAGTAGGCTAGTACTATAAGAATTAACAATTTAGGTTCTGGTTGTTTGGTGGTTCCTACAACGAGAGGAAGGAGCTGACGAAGATTCCATTCTCGCGCTCATCTTGCTCCACAAATTCCAGAGACGTTCTATCATATTGCTGTTTTTTCAGTGGTCGCCACTGTTTGTCCGCTATGTCATCGTTTAAAATTGATGTTTTGTGGATCTTCTTGCCTTTCATTTATATTTTCAGCTGTGCCCTTCCCTCCCTCTCTCGCAGCCTCCTCTCGAGTATTTACAATTTTGCCAGCGCACTCGGAACAGACGTAAGCAGGCTGTCAGCGTATAGCGCTCCACACACTGTCATGAGTCCGACTCACGCCATGCTTACACACACAGCCTCTCTGACAGATAGCCTACACGAATTTTCCCGAAAATGTCATACGCAGGGATAAATCCGGAGGCATATTATATGAAACACAGATTAATATATGTAGATAACTTGGTAGCCCAATTCAGCTTTGGCAACATCGATTCACAACGTAAAGAAAAGGTGGTTAAGCTTGTTAAATTAAGTTTCGTTTATAGCCTACAAAAAACTAATCGTTAATATACGTTAATCGTTAATACGTTAATATGTAACTACACATTCATTGACACACAAGTCAAACAGAAAAATCGCTACTCAATGCAGTTTTGCCTTTCTTGGTCACTCTCATGGTAACACACGCTCCTATTAACACAGACACACGTGTTTTGTACACACACTTAATGTCAACATAAAACTAAGTACATATAGACACATTTTCATTTGAAGCAAGGAAAACGGATTTAATAGAACATTCGTGGCTTATGATAGCGCCTTATAGTTAGGAATATAATTGCTTTATTGCAGCAAATAAATTATGCCTGATTAGCTCCTACCCCTACCACTCACTCATCATACACCAACATATTTTCTGCAGTCATCTGCATCTCTCTCCTCCCCTCTTGCTATCTTCAGGTGCTGCCATCTACCTTTCAGTCTCTTATCTCCCTTTATTCCCTCCCTCCTTCCTTCCTTCTTTCCCCACCTATTTCTCCTTCTGTCTTGCGCACACTCTATAAATAGATTCACCTTTATACTGTCTGTTCCATCCTCACTGTGTGAAATAGGGGCACATCGGAATGGAATATACAAAAAAAAAACTGTAACAACTGATCAAAAAAAGCACTAACATGCATACTGTATTCATATATGTAACAACAGTATAAACACTGCACTGCAGAATATCAAGGTTCCACATTCTTGATGAATATACAGCAGAGAGGAATAGTAAGAAATATGTTTAAAAGAAGGGGGAAAAGAGTCGGAAGGGAAAGATGGAGCTGGGAGAGGGATAAAACAAGCTGAGTGGGGCAGACAGTGAGCTGTCAGCAAACTGAAAACCTGAAAAACTGAGATTTTGAAATATAGTGGAAGAATTGATTTGGTAGTATTGCGTATGTTGTTATAATGTGACCGTTTCACTGGCCATAATTATATTATTTTTCACTGCACAGCACCATGTTGTGTGCATTTGAGAGAGAGAGAGAGAGAGAGAGAGAGAGAGAGAGAGAGAGAGAGAGAGAGAGAGAGAGAGAGAAAAAAAAAACACTGTTTTCTGTGGACAGGAGGACAACACATGAAAATGTGCTTATATGCACTTTGGGGGCATGCCCTTAATGTTTGTGTGTATAAATATGTGCATAGAATATGTGGGTGTATTCAGTGAATTTATACATTCATGCTCAGACTGTATGTGTAATACTGTATTAGTGCTCTGACTAATCACTCAACAAATACATGCAGGCAACACTCATGAAAAACCTTAAATAATAAGCCCTCTCTCTCTCTCTCTTTCCCTCCCACTCTCCCTCTCACAACTGCCCTCCCTCACCTGCTACGCAGATAGAATACAATGAGAAGGGGGGAGGGGGGAGGGAAGAGAGAGAGAGACTCATTTATCACAAGCTGTACCTCAGTGGGCTCTAGTTGAATATAAATAACATCACAACCCACAGAATGAGAAAGAGAGAGGAAGAAATGAAGATGGGCATGAAGAGGAAGGACTATACATGGAAGGAGAGTGGAGTGAGGCAATAAAAGAGAAAGAGGGCAAATATGTGGACAAAAAGGGAATAAATAATATGGTATTTACACTGAATACCTTTATGACGTGATTTCCTGTCGAAGCTAAATATTGCCGCATGAGTTCCTGAATTAACCTCAATGTAGAAACAGCTGAATTTAAAATACCTGTCAAATCTTAATTTGTTTCCTTTCAATGCCTATGGGATATAGTATTTATTTAATTTATAGTATTAATATTTAGGCTAATGTTGTACGGTGTTGTACAAGTTCAGCCCTAAAGCACGTTAATCCATTTTTGTTTAATCTGAATCTCAACAAAAATGGAAATCTTATTCGTAATCGACAGCAAAATAGTCAAACGGCTTAGAAATCCATACACGGCATAGCCTAAAATGACATTTGGTGCACGAGAGCGGTGGGCAGATACACTTGGTGAAAAGAAAGCTCGAACACGTTCATGTGTATTACTAAAATCCAGAAAAGACGACATGCGAACCTCAGAACAATTCATATTTTATACGACAGATCAACAATTATTATAATAAATTGAAACTAAACAGTAATATTCCTCGAATGTTTTCGGGACATATTCATATCTCTTCGTCGTCGTGGAAGCCTAAAAGCCCATCCATGCGACCTGGCCGGATTAATCTTAAAAGCGCAGATCGAATTTATGACACACAGAGTCCCAACCAAAACAATTCACGACTGGGGTCAAAAGGTAAATCGAGGTGGGGCGTGGGCTCCCTCTGGCGGAGGACTGAATAACGCGTTATTATTCGGTAATTGTGATAGTGAATATTTATTATACAATGATGAAAACTAAAGGCAATTAAACATACGAGACAAAGCAGAATTCCACATATTAATTAATACTCAAGAGTTATTCATACTCTAATTGGGTTCATATACAGTTCATTTTAATACAAAAGTTATTATTAATCCTTTATTTTAACAGGTGGTCACATTGAGATAGGAATCTCTTTTTCAAGTGAGAACTACACTCACCGAGCACTTTATCACATATGATTTAGACTTCTACTGCTGTACTTATTTGGATACTCACTCTGAGCACTTTATTAGGAATTTATTAGACTTCTTTTTTAGACTTCTAGTGCTGTAGCCTATCCACTTAGAGTTATGATGCATTGTGTTTTCAGAGATGCTCTTCTGCATACCACTGTTATGTAATGTGTAGTTATTATTTACTGTCACCTTCCTGTCAGCCTTGACCAGTCTGGCCATTCTCCTCTGACTTCCCTCATGAACAAATCATTTCTGTCTACACAACTGCAGCTCACTGGATTTATTTGTTCACTTCGTTTTCACCTGTGGTGTGCCTAAAATCAAATAATGAGATCTTGTGGAATAGTTATTGGCCTTCAGCATGATTAAAGTCGAGAGGTAAGTTTCACGATAAGTGCCTTATATATAAACAAAATGCAGTGCCACTCTCTTCTTTTTGTTAAGGAGGGCCATCCAACTTTATCATAAAGTGCAAAATGGTGAGTGTGGTATCAATCCCCAGTAATGAAGCACAAGGCGCTATAATAGACAGCATCAATAGGTTTTAGAGTGGTAGCAGCAGCATGCTCATAGATAATATCCCCATAATCAAATACAGATAAAACAGTATAATGATTGGCCTATTAGCAGGAAAAAGGCATGCTTTGTTCCTATAAAGGAATCCTAGATTAAATCTAACTCTCTGAGCAAGGTTGTCCACATGTGTCTTAAAGGGCAGTGTACCATCCAGCCAAAAGCCAAAATATTTGTAGGAATCAACCGTCTCAATTGGCGCACCAAGGAGAATGTGAATACCAATACGGTCTTTGAGAAATAGATACATTTTATTTTCTGTTGTTTTGGCTCTATACTCCAGCACATTGGATTTGAAATCAAACAATTAATATGACCTGAAAGTACAGACACTCCTTTAATTGAAAGGCATTCACTTCAATTGAGACCTCGTGTCTAACCCTATTTTATTCACAGTCTTAAAGGTACAATAGGTTTTTGCGTTAAATAATTGTTACAAGATTGTTATAAATCCCTTCCTATCATTGAAAAGGGCTCATTGACATGTTGACTCTCTCTCTGCCTGTGTTTATAGTCCTTAAATTTGGGTTTCAAAATATGCATTTGACGAGCCAGCACTCTGTACCAAAACATTGCACAGCTGTACAATAATTCAAGCTCATTGGTTGAAAATTGGTTCAAATTGCCACAGCCATTTCAACATCAGTATGTTCACAGATAAGGGGGAAGGGTAAACAGTGTTGTGGTTTGAAGTTACCTATTGTACCTTTAAGATATATCCACGGTTAGGGCGTAGGCAAAAATCGTAGTCAGTAAACAAAACAGAATGGCAAACAAAAGAAGAGGGTAAGGCAGGCTCGGAAATCAAAGGCGAAGTCTTTCTGGAATCTCAAGAATTAGGTTTACAAGGAATTCGGCACTAAAACTGATCAACATTCTGACACTGGTTCAAATACATGAGGGAAGTTGACAATCTAGGCGGGGCTGGGAAAAAGGTGGGCTAAACAAATAGACAACAGGTGGGGAAACATAAGGTAATAACATAATAACGGGAGACGAAAACGCGGACTGGATGCACGTAACAAAACATGTAAAACATACGGCTCCGGATTTGGGAGTAGACATTTGCATAGATTGAAGACGTAGTGATAGTCAGAGACAGGTGCGAACACATTGCTGAAACTAAGTAATTAGGGATAGCATAGGGAGGCAGAGTTACAGAATAGTGCAGAAAAACTAAGAGATTGCGTTAGTATTAATCGGATTAGTACTGTACAATACCTAGATTAGTAGTAGTTAGTAAGAATAGTGCTTTACAACATTTAACTACCAAGAAAAAGCAGGAAGTAAGAATCGCGAGTTTGGAAGGAATTTTTGAAAACCCGAAAATACCGTAAACACCCGAATAGTGGGACACTCAGACAGGGGAGTGACTAGGCTGGTAGACATTCAGACGCAGACATAACAGGGGATGACAAATGAGAACTGTAATGGAAAACAATAACCAAGGATGTATGAAAAATGGATAAATAACAAGAATAAACATAAATACACACAGGACAAATACAGAAACATTACAGTTAACAAGTAGGTTGAAATCACCGGTACAGTTTTTTTACCAGAACTTTGGCACTAAATTTAGAACCTTGAGGTAATTTTTCAAAACTTTAAACACTTTTTCAACTGCTTGTATACAATATACATAAACCAAAAATCATTTCTTCATATTGACACAACTTAACATCAAAGTTTTAGAATTTCAAAATGAAATACACACATTACATATGATACGACTGTCTTTTCATCCATTACTTTGCATTCCGGGTAGGATGATATGCTTGATAATAAGGACATGTATATTTGGCTAAATATTTTGCATAATTGGTGGAATTTAGCTTCAATGCATTTCCACTTTCTGGATCTGAACAGTGTTTTGATTGTGTGGGCTGGGTTTTCATAGTATGTGGACGTGAGCTTGATGAAGTCCTCCCGTACGGCAAAGAATCTTGGGGTGACTCTTGATAACTGCCTCACCCTGGCTCCACAAGTATCCTCCACTGCCAGAACCTGCAGGTTCTTTCTGTATAATATACGCCGTATCCGTCATCTCCTGACTGAGAAAGCCACCCAGCTCCTAGTCCAGGCGCTCGTCATTTCCCGCCTGGATTACTGCAACTCCCTCCTAGCTGGTCTCCCAGCGTGTGCCATCAAGCCCCTCCAGCTGGTCCAGAATGCTGCAGCCCGCCTGATCACCAGCCCTGGTCGGCTCATGTCACCCCGCTTCTCATTGGCCTCCACTGGCTTCCTATTGCCGCACGCATCCGTTTCAAGGCCCTAGTGTTGGCATTTCAGGCTGCTAAGGGGACTGCCCCACCTTTCATACAATCCCTGATCACTCCCTACTCCCCAGCTAGACCACTCCGGTCTGCCAGCTCTGGTCGCCTTACGGTTCCCTCTCTACGTGCACCTGGCGGTCGAGCTGCACGTTCACGCCTGTTTTCCGCTCTGGTTCCTCAGTGGTGGAATGACTTGCCTACCACTGTCAGAACAGCAGAATCCCTCCCCCTATTTCGACGCAGACTCAAAACCCACCGTTTCAAACTCTACCTTAGTCCTCCCTCCTGATTTCCCCTGCCCCCCTCCTTTCTGATATCCCTATCCTTGTCTAACCCCCCCCCCCCCCCAAAAAAAAAATGCACTTATGATGACAACTATGTTTAGAACAGCATTTCATGTGTATTTTGCTAGTTTGTGGATGTGATGCTTTGACTTATGGTAGAACCTATGCACTTGTAAGTCGCTTTGGATGAAAAGCGTCTGCCAAATGACTAAAATGTGAAATGTAAATGTAAGTCACCCAGAAACGCTGAAACATACATCGTTGTACACTCCACCAGGAATGATAATTAATAAAATAAAAAATATTTTCAATTGAATTCAAACACAAAAAATCGAAATAATAATAATTCAAACTAAATGGGAAAATATTTTTTCAATAATAGCCTAATAATAATAATAATAATAATAATAATAATAATAATAATTCAAACAAAATGGAAAAAGTAATTCAAAATGTTTTTTTTCTTTTAATTCGTTTTTTCCTTTTAGATATACTTTTGACACAGTTTTGACTTCATGTTGTCATACGATTGGACAAATCAACGATAAATGTAGGGGTGGGTCATGACGCAACCGTTTTGGGTGTGTTCAAGTTGCAGGAAAGTCAAACATACATCTGGAAAGCGGCTATTTAAGACGAGCCTCGTGAAAACATATCAGTAGTGCTGCTCTGGAGCGTATTAGATGTACAACACATAATTATTAAAGGAGCTAGTTAAATACAGATTTTAGCATTATAGGATTAGCCTGAAATGAAATCGGATCCAACTTAAAAAGTTAGTCAACAGGACAGCAAGGCAAATTCCAACAGGCGATTTGTATTGCAAGACATTACGGACAAGCTAGCTACCTAGCCTACTTGGTGTGAAAGATTTACAAATGTGAAAGTGTTGTCCCAGCCAGTGATGAAGATTGAGTTTGCTCCGCTAAATATCCCGCTGCGAAGGCGCCTGCAAACAACGTCGGTAGTGCAATGGGTATTCTCTTTTCTCGCTCTAGGTAAGTGGATAACGTTAGCTACCTAGCAAGTAAACACGGTTGAACAAACCGATAAGCAAGCACCACCTGCACTGTCCAGTCTGCAAAAAGTTACCACACGTGCTTGCTGCGATTACCGTAAACGATATGTACGTACAGGACTTCAGTGATTGTGCACTGGATTCTCAATTTATACTAAAAGTAAACATAAAACTTTAGCTGGCAACTTAAACTAGGCACACCAGTAACTCCCCAACATATGTTCTAGCTAGCTGTAATCTGTAAACTAATTAGCAAACAAACAAAATTAGAGAATATTTGCACAGCTGCAAAGAGTATTACTTTGCTCTATGTAGTGCGATTTTGTGATGTCCCTAATACTGTACGTTAACTGTTACCTTTTGAAAACAATGTACCGAATTTCCGTCTGGCTCTAAAGTTGGCGACTGTGTCCTCCATTGTTTCTGTCACTATTTTTGTTGACACCACAGTAATGCGCCTATGATTTGTGAAAGTAAACTGGAATGAATTTGATCAGATCTCGAAGAATATACTGAATATGTCATTTTATATTTGAATGGGTTATTTTAACGAGAATACTTTGAAACTAAATTGGTGGTTTCTCTTGAACTATCCTATTAAGAGAATATTGTGCCAGTGTCACTCCTTCCCCATTTTTGGTAGCCTATTAAAATGAATTATTAAATTGTATTATTTTTGTCTATGGATAATTCTTAATCACGTCCTTGACGAAGACGTGTTGGAGGACAAGTGACCACAGCAACCCATTCATTTTTCAAAAACACAATGGTTAAACTAGGCCTAGATGAAAATTTATATTATCAGTTACCAGTCAATATTTTCCAGTCATTTTCCAATATTTACCAGTCAGTTTTCATATAAAAGTTGGATGGCTGACCTGTAACAGAAGAAAACAAAGATCTCAGGGGGAGGACAGGGTTGCACCAGCTGTACTTCAGTTCAAATATAACCTGGTTAGCTATAAGTTTAAATTATACTAATAGTCTTGATTTATGCATTACTAACATAAAAGCTGTGACACAATGGAAATAAGCTAAGAACGTAACTAGTTAATAATCCTTTAGCCTATACCTGCATTTAGCAGGTGTCATCACTACGGTGGACCTCAGAAATCTCAGGAAAATGACCGTGAGTTCATAGACCTCAAACGATGCATGGAAAATGTCTGTCTGTCTACGGAAAATGTTCGTGGGTCTATGGAAAATGGCCCTCAGTTGAGGGAAAACATCCCTTGATCTATGGAAAAAGTCCCTTGGTCAATGAAATACAGCCCTCAGTTGAAGGAAAACATCACTGGTTAAATTCAGTATTTTTTGTTATTTTCAACAGTTACAGCTAATAAAGTACATCTGAGATTGAAGGAAGTTTTCCATAGACCGAGGGACTTTTTCCATAGGTCGAGGAATGTTTACCTTCAACTGAGCACCGTAGACAGAGGAACTTTTTTATTTTTTTTTATTTTCCCATGCACCCACGGATGTTTTTTGTAGACAAACGTTTTCCATATGTCATCTGAGGTCCATGAACTGATGGGTCATTTTCCTGAGATGTCCACCATACATCACACAGCCACTCGCTAACTGTAAAACATATTTTCTGCACCCAGCATCATTTTTTGGCAACACCGTGGCATTTCGCAACTTGGTAATCAATTAGAGGTTTCATTTATGGATATTATATTTCAGTAGCGATCTAGCTAGCAAACTAGCTACGATGACAAATGAAAGTTTCCATCGTTGATTATCCACTTGTCTTTGTAATGACTTTAAGTCCAAAAGAGTTACTATATAACCAGCTAGCTAGGATACTCACTCTGAGCACTTTATTAGGAATTTATTAGACTTCTTTTTTAGACTTCTAGTTAGAGTTATGATGCGCTGTGTGTTGAGAGATGCTCTTCTGCATACCACTGTGGTAATGTGTGGTTATTTGCATTACTGCCACCTTCCTGTCAGCTTTGACCAGTCTGGCCAGTCTCCTCTGACATCTCACATTAACGAGGCGTTTCTGTCTACAGAACTGCTGCTCACTGGATTGTTTTTTGTTCTTTGCATCATTCCTTGCAAACTCTAGAGACTAGTGTGTGTGAAAATCCCAGGAGATCAGTAGTTTCCACGGTCAAGTTTCCAAGTCACTTGGATTACATTATTTCCCCATTCTGATGGTTGATGTGAACACTAACTGAATCTCCTGACCCGTATCTACATGATTGTATGCATTGCACTGCTGCCACACAATTGGATGATTACATAGTCACATTAATAAGTAGGTGTAATAAAGTGAAAATGTTCCTAGTAAAGTGCTTGGTGAGTGTGTAAGTAATCATGGTGTCACAACATTTAATAGCTGATTCTGTTGTAAAGTCACTAGAACTTTACACTATGTAAAACTGGTCCTTGGGATTTTTCAGCTGAATGGTTAGTTATATCACAGTTATATGATAGAATGCATTAAATGTACGCTTGCCAGTGACAAAGTGATCCGAACAAACTCGTATATATTCAATGTGTCTGGTGTAAGATCTTGCCTACTTAAATTGCAAATCCACCGTGATCTTCTTTCTGTTGACAACCTTCACATTTCTTATCCCTGGTGGGTAATAATCTTTGGAAAACGAATAAACAATAATTAATCTGAGTTATTGTTGTATTTTTATCCTTTGAGAGTTAAAAACCTATATTTCTGGTGGAAAAATACATTGAGTTCTATGGGAAGGTTGTCCTCCTCGGGTCAATGTCACCAGGTTTGTGACGTGTAAGTTTTATTATACAAGTTTGATTACCATGAAAAGTAGTTGTATGGTGTTACTGAATAATAATAATAATAATAATAATAATAATTATAATAATAATAGTAATAATACCAAGAAAATGTGCTGTATGATGACTGCACAAAAATGGTGAAAATAATAATACTCTTCTTTTGCTTTTCCTCCACCCTACCCAATCACCACAGCTCAGTGCTGCTTGGCCGGGTTCATACTGCTCTGTCTAAGCCAGTGGTGGCTTCTGGCCATGTTGTACGCAGGCTGGCTCTACCTGGACAAGGACACACCTACCACTGGAGGCCGGCGTTCACAGTGGGTCCGCAGCTGGACGGTTTGGCAATACTTCCGGGACTATTTCCCCATTTCTGTGAGTGTCCAGTATTCTAATGGTGCACATCACCCTTGACTTCAGAGTGATTACAAAAGTCAGCACAAAAGCTATTGTTTATTTTTTTCTTTTCTATTGTAATAATGATCTATTCATTGTTATTCATATGCATCTCCATGCCCCTTTCTTGTATGTTTTATTATTGATATTGGTAATTCATTAAATTACATTTAAATAATGAACTCAGAAATGTGAATATAATACTGGAATATCCGTGTTCTTTTCGTTCTGCAGCTGATAAAGACGGTAGACCTTGATCCCAAGCACAACTACCTGTTTGGGTTCCACCCCCATGGTGTTCTGGTTGCAGGAGCATTTGGCAACTTTTGCACAGAGGCATCTGGGTTTGCAACCTTGTTCCCAGGCCTTACCCCCTACCTGCTGATGCTGCCATTCTGGTTCCGTGTACCATTCTTTCGGGACTACATAATGTGTGGAGGTTGGTTTGGTTTGCCCCTCCTGGAAAGTTATTCAAGTCGTATGAGTGGCTCACTGTTCCAGTGTCTGGATTATGCCCCTCAATCTGGTATCTTCACCATGCTCTGCAGGGTTGCACAGGTGTTCCCCAGGGTGGGTAGTTTTCACCCATTGGGTTTTCCGTGCTTCATCTCAGACGAGTGACCCCACTAAAGGATCGGCCAACTGGAAGCTGCCTGCACCAGCTGTGCCTGAAATCTGGTCCTCTGATGTAATGGCTGCTTGTGAAACTGGTGGTTAGGGGGGTGAAAAGGAGAAGTATTGCAGACCAGAGGAGGAGAGGGCCTATTTGAGCGGCCCAAATTTAGCAGAACATGTAGGGCCCTGGTCTTCAGTGCAGTGATGAACCCCATCAAATCCTGACCTTGTTGGCACCAACTATGTGAGTGACAATATTATGTAGAATATTGTCGAATTAGACTGTTAAAAATGGATAGTTCAATTTATCAAATACATACCATTGGACTGCATGTATTTTATTGACCACCACAAATTGTGTGTGGACTGAAAGTTATTTTTGATATTTGCCACTCAACTTTACAATGGCTGGTATGCGGCATTCATGGGTTTGTGGTTTAAAAGGTGAAGGTACACTTCAAGTAACTCCAAGGCAGCTTATGCAGCATGTTATGCATCTAGTGGATGTACATGGGTATATTACCTGATTAAATGTGATTTAAAAAATTATAATAATTTCATTTTAATTTCATGCTATTTTTTACATGAGTCATGCTATTTTATTGCCCTCCAACTTGAATATGTTAATATTCAGTTAATTGACAAGCCATTTATAAGTTTAAAACCAAACGCACTACTCTTCAATTCTTGTTACAACGGGGGGTGGATTACAGCTTTCCAGCTGGAGCTGTAATCCTGAATTGCATTGCTTAAAGCACACAGGCCTAAATGGAATTGGGGATTTGAGAAGGGCCTCTACAGGGCCAGTTCCTTTTCTTCCAGAACTTCCTTCAGTATTTTTCTGTAAAATAAGAAAATAACTTATTGATGTTTAAATGCAGTAGCACAGTTTGTTTGCACAGTAGAGCAGCGCCTTATCACTGTCACATGGGTCATAGAGTATAGAGTTCATATTATCAGTATCTGCACCTCAAAGTATTGCACCATATTCCAATACCAGGAGTTCTGTAATGTTTCGGGTAAGAACTAGATTGCATGGACACTTCCCACTGGGTTGGGATAGTGAGAGAAGGCAGGAAGGAATAGAGAAAGGAGATGGGACAGGAGGGGTGGTGGGAGAGGTGTATCTACGCCGTTTGCCTTGTGATGGGGTTGTGCCATTGGTGCCATTGCACAACAAGAGATTGTGAAGGGTTGAAAGGTCTCCCATGTGTATGTCTGATGGAGTATTGACTGCTGACCAAGTGAACAACATTGCAATGGTCCTTCAGGAAGCTGAGTGTTGGTGGGTGGGGGTGGGGACGGAATATGCACTCACTTTGGCAAAGGAAATTAAACTAGAATATTTCCAAGTAATTCAGAACATTGCAGTCTCTCTCTGTACACATCCGCTGTGGCAACTTGCACTTGTGTAAGTACAAAGATTACACAGTACATTAAACCACAGGGCTGTTTCTGAGTAGTATTATTAATAGGAAGCCCAGTTCAGAGCTATAGCAAACTGAAGCCTATAAGGTATGACACAGAATTATTTCCCCCTTATGTGCTGGACCCTTACAAAGGCAATGGATACCCTTGTGGGGATATGTGTGCACTGTATATTTCTTCCAGCTGTGATAGTTTGATATGGGGGGTCAGCAGTGTGGAATAGTTGACAACCTACGACAAGGCTGTAATCTGAGGTAGGCCACTATAGTTGTATATTCTTCAGCAAGGCATCACACAAAGCCCTTCCGTGCAGTGAATAATAAAAACCAGTGAAGTCCAATGAC
The DNA here is from genome assembly GCF_963514075.1 of Conger conger. Lineage (NCBI taxonomy): Eukaryota > Metazoa > Chordata > Actinopteri > Anguilliformes > Congridae > Conger > Conger conger. The sequence continues at coordinate 18,585,267 of NC_083762.1, read as the reverse complement.
ATTACCAACAAGCGCAGCCATTATAATAAAATTTTTCAGGTGCGGTCTGTAAGTATTGGACAGTGGTAAGTGATACAATTGCTGTTCTTCTGGTTCTGTACGGATTTTAAATTTAAATGATTAATATGAAGTTAAAATGGTCTAAGGGACCAAAAGTAGGATAGCTGGCTTCTCAGCCGTTTCTGATTAGTCAGGTGTATTCAATAGCTTCCTTAGTAAAAGTGTAAGAAAGCTTTCAGTATCTAGTCTTGATTCTAGGGTTTTGATTGCTTTTGGATTCTTTTGTTGGCATTCGTAAATATGAGGACCCAACTTGTCCGTTGTCTGTCCTTCCCATTCTTGTGAACTTGATATCTCAAGACTTGAGGTTTTTTTTTTTGTTGTTTTTTTTTTTTTTTGGTTTTTTAATTGGCACAAACGTCCACTTGGACTCAAGGATGAACTGATTAGAATTTGGTGGTCAAAGGCCAAGGTCACTGTTACCTCACAAAATACGTTTTTACCCATAACCCATAATGCTAATTATTACAATATTTCACGTAAATGGATTTCACGTCTAATAGGATAAAATTATGAAATGATGACATTTTATATCCAAAAGGTTAAAGTTCAACTTCACTGTGACAATGGTTTGCTTACCACTGTAGCTGAGAAAACAAGCTATTTTGTTTGTTGATTGGTGATGTAATCATTAGTTGATTTTTTAGAGTTATCAAATACTATTTGTTTGAATATTCTTCAATTGTTGTTGGTTTGACAGAAAGAAATGATGGTGCAAATCAAATAAATTCATACAATATTGTTTAAACATGTGGAATTTTATTAAAAAATGTAAATCAAATATTTTCCTTGGTCTTATTCCACTACTCTGCCTTTAACTAAATGTCCAGGTTGTAATGAGAAAAAAAAAGACATTATAGGTAACACAAATGACAAATAAACGGCACATAATTTTTATGAAATTAATATGAATAAAAATAATAAAAATACGTTAATCTCTACTTGTGTATTCATCAAGTTTATAAGTTAGTTGTGGCTGGACAGACAGGCATGTAAACTGCAACTTGACTGGCGAGCGGCGGCATACAACCGTGAGGCAGTTATTTTGCTATAGTTTGCACCTAACTAGTGGCTTGCATCTTATTTGCTTATTTCTCAGGCTCATAATGGCTTCCCTGACTGTCAACTCTCTTGACAAACGGCAATAACGGACTCTAAAGGCAGCTAATCAAAAACAACTGAGAAGCCAACTGTCCAATTACTTTTGGTCCCCTAAATTGGGGTGGGTGGGTGTGTGTGTGTATGAAAATGGATGTAATTTCTACACGGATCCACTGACATGGCTGTAATAGTCTGCAGTTTAAACTGCTATTCATTGTTTAATTTCAAATCCAATGTCCTTGAGTACAGGGCCAAAAGAACAGAAACTGTACCACTGTCAAAATACTTACATACTGCAAATACTTAGGTTCACAAGCAAAAGGAATCTGACATTAAAAGTTTCGGGGGAAAAACATCATCCTGTGGAAATTTGCAGGATTTAAAAAAATATATTTTTGTTTTTGACTTTGGAGAAATGGGTGTGCCATAAGATGTTATTTTTCCAAAGTGTGCCACAGTTATACTGTAGATCGCTTGGCTTGACACTCTGTTGCTTGACTATAAATTGGCCTTAACCGCTCCCTAGCTCACCAGCAGCCTCTGATACAGCAAATAGAATAATGAGAATGTGATTTCTTGGTAGTCACAATGTGAAGTTTTTAGGTGACCGATGCTTAAACTTGATTTAATATCGAAGAACAGTTCCTTTTATTTGGAATAAATACCTTGCACAAGTTTTTACTTTTTGTTCATAACTCAAACTGAATGCGCTGATCTCAGTATTCCAGTCCGACTACCTAGGTTTGCCATTTTGGATGCAAGTAGACTACATGTGCATGTGTCTTGGGTTCAGTAAAGACCCCTAGATACACCATGAATAAAATGTATAATTTAATGTGATTTCCACTGCCCTTCTCATTTCTTTCCTAGGCCTGGTGTCCAGTGAGAAAAGCAGTGCCAGCTACATCGTGAGCCGTCCAGGTGGGGGCCATGTGGCTGTAGTGGCTGTAGGGGGCGCTCCTGAGTCCCTGGATGCCCGCCCAGGAGCTCTGACTCTTCAGGTGCTCAGTCGGAAAGGTTTCATCAAATTGGCCCTTAAACACGGGTATGGGACAGCCGAGTGTATGTTTGTGTGTGTGTGTGTGTGTGTGTGTGTACACGCACGCACACGAGAAAGTCTGCCTTTTTGTTGAGTGTGTGTGTGTGTTGCTGCCTGTTTTGATACCATTATGAACAAGAGTTTTGGGTTGTATTTGTATGTGTGAGTGCAGTTTCTCTCATTCTTATCTATCCCCTTCCATTTTTCTCCCCAGGGCCCAGTTGGTGCCAGTCTTCTCGTTTGGGGAGAATGAGCTTTTTGACCAGATGGAGAACCCAGCAGGCTCACCCCTGCGTCGCATCCAAGACAGCCTGCAAAAGATTATGGGCGTGGCCATGCCTCTCTTTCATGCCCGGGGTGTGTTCCAATACAGCTTTGGCCTTCTGCCCTACAGAAAACCCATCCATACAGTTGGTAAGAAATAGATCTGAAGTCATTTCTTTAATTAAAACAACTTTACAAAGATGATTATCCTTTCTTCCTTTTTATCCTCACCTCCATGCTGTGCTCTTCTCTCTGTCTCCCCCTCACTGTCATTCTTCATCCAAAAGTGGGCCGGCCCATCTCAGTGGTCCAGACCCCATCCCCTAGTCGAGAAGACATAGATGCGCTGCACAAGCTCTACATGGAAGAACTCCGCCAGCTTTTTGAAGAGCACAAAGCAAACTATGGCATCCCAGAAGACAAGCACCTTACATTCATCTAGTGCTGTGCCCTCATGGCCTGTCCTGTCACTCACATACTCATCTCCCCTTCTGTCTTCCCTTGAAAAGTATTGCCTGCTGGTCCCTCTCAGCAGAAGGCATTCCTGGCTCTACTGCGTTACTTGTATGCTGTATATAGCAATCACAACTTCTCTGTGTATAAATCACTGTGTAAGAGGAAAGGCTATAATATTCTAAGGGTATCACAGTGCATTATCATGGCATACTATTATGGATGCTACATGTATTACAATATCATGGGTTGAAATAAAGAATGGTAGCTAAGGCCAAACCATCACTGAATGAGTTTCTATTTCTGTCACCATCCTTCTGGTAAAGTTTTTATTTCAAACTTTACCAAAAGAACAGATTTTTCTAATCTGTTCTTTCCGTCTCTGGTGTTTCAAGTGCAGTGTACACTTAATTCTGTATATATTAGACTTGTATTATTTGTTAGTCTTATGTCTTCTGCTGCTGTAGCCTAGCCAATTAGAGATTTGACGTGTTTTCAGGTATGCTCTTCTGCATGCCACTGTTGTAATACGTGGTTATTTGCATTACTGTCAACTTTCTGTCGGCCTTCTCCATTGACCGCTCTCATCAACAAGGTGTTTCTGTCGGCAGAACTGCTGCTCACTGGATGGATTTAGTTTTTTGCATCATTCTGAGTAAACTCTAGAGAAAATACTCAAATCAGCCCGCCTGGCACAAACAGTCATGCCACAGTCAGAATCACTGATGAAATTTTTCCTCCATTCTGAAGGTTGATGTGAACATCAACTGAAGCTCCTGAGCCATATCTGCATGATTTTATGCATTGCACTGCTACTACACGATTGGCTGATTAGATACAGGTACAGGTATTCCTAATAAAGTACTCAGTGAGTGTACATCTAAAACAATCTATTTATAGAAAATGGCACTTTGCACTATTGTTAAATGGGTGGAGACCAGTGACCATCAGTCTTTTTGGTGACTCGGTTCAATTGACCATCTCAGCCTTGTCAACAGTCGAGTAACAACTTTATGTATTCTACTCCTTGTCTTCCTTCATGCACCGTGATTGCAGATTTCCAATAAGTAGCTGGCTGGGTGTGATGTAGGAATATTGTGGGTGTTGTCCTTTATTAGTAATGGTTATCATGGTGCACTGCACTGTCACAGTGGGAAGCAGAGGGGCTGGGGCACAGGAGATGTGCGTCATCAGGTCGTTTCATTTGCATATTTAAATCATCTGGATGGAGAATGATCAAACTTATTTTAAGACTAGTGGTCCCTAACTTTGAATATACAAATCGATAAATATCGTAAATAGTGTATTGCGAACAATATTTTTTTTATACTGCGTTTTGTTATTTATGTGCAGATCTGTCCGTGTAAGCTACATTTAGGGCCAGATGCAATGGCCTTAGCACGGGTGTAAAGTTCTGGGCCGCGTTTCCCGATAACGATGTTTCTTAGCGTTTTACGAAGACTCGAAAGGTATACCTTACCTAAGTTGTTTACTTTTCTATGTTTGTTTCCCGAACTATCACTTAGGCGGTTGCTTAAGGGATAGCTTCTACGTGCGACGTTACTAGGCCCATCGATGGCTCTAAGATTGATTATTCACTCCATGCAGCGACTGCTTGACTGCATTATGAGAGAAATTAGTGTTTTTATTAATAAAACACTGCAGGAATACTTACAAATATTGCATTTATCACGACTGGTGGGAACGCATTAACAGAATTTAAAACTTACAAGAAGTAAGTTTGTCTTATCTTTCTGAAGAGATTTCTGGTATTGAAAAGAAAAAATCTTAAATGGATACACTAACTGATAGTTTTTCATTGAAAATTTGAATGTACACATGTATACACATTACACGTGATGCACACACAAATTCGAAGGATGGGTGTTGTCACGTTTGTATAGATTGTGTAGTTGAAAAATGCTAATATGCTTGCACCATAATGATGCATCATCTTGTCTACATCAGTAAACTACTAATACAAGGCAAAATTGACTATTTGAAATTAGCGTTTATATTTTACTACATGGATGGAAAACATTAGCATGGAAAGACTTGATGAAGGGTTCAATACTATCTTATGAGTGTCCTAGTTTTCTAAAATTCCAAACATTTCTAAACGGTTAAAATGTATCACTTTGCTAGCACCCACCTCTGACTTGTGTACACAATGAACCATTAAAACCGGTCTTTCTATCTTGGCATGGTCACACTGGCATTTTTGGACTGTGTAATATTTTTCTAACACCAGTGATTAGGTTATCGCTGGACCATGTAGCGGCCACATTTCCCACAATCCCACAGGACAATTCCGCGACGTCCACCCCGCATGACGTCGAGCTCGGTTCATAAACTTTCCCTGTATAAGAGCAAGGCATGTTTTTGGGATTGGCCCCTTCTATTAATTTCTTTTTCGACGCACCCTCTTTGTCCATTCTCTTCACCTCATCTGCTCCGAGGCTCGGACAGAGGCTGAATTATGCACAGCGCACCACCAGCCCTACGGACACACCTAGTTTACCTCGCGGTAACTTAGTGGCCTATAGTGAGTGGAAACTGGTGTACGTGGACCGCTACATCAGATCACCAACAAACAACAGCAACGAACATTTCCACCCGGAAATAGAACCAGCGGACATTCTTCCGAACGGACCAGACGAAAACGTGCAGTCCACAAGAACATCCCAGCTCGGCGCATCTGCCTAGGAAACCAGTTCACATTAACATCGCCGCTTCTACAAGGACGTGCCGTCTTTTAGATCCAGCAATGCGTATGGACTCAGTAAGACGACAAACAGTCAGGCAAAGCCAGTGTTTAGTTTAGTCTTAACTGATATTGTGAATCTGTGTTTCTGTATTTCCTGTCTTATCATTTGAATGTATTTTGTTAGCTATATATTTACGTGCATTGATTCGCCGTCTTTCGAGTATGTAATTATAGAATAAAACTACACAAGTAGTCTCTCTTTCCACAGCTAACACTTTTAACACTCCCACTTTTACCTTTCCTTTGTTCAAGGGACACGCGCGCTTGCGCGTACACACATCCTTACACTACTAACTTCCCGTTAGTGGTTAGTCCAACCCCTATATCTATTCTGTGTTTGTACGTTTGTTTAAATATATTTTATTAAATCCGGTGTCTGTTTTGGCGTCACAGACATGAGAGCCGAGTTAAAGCAGTCTTTAAAATAACTTCCAACCTTCAGGTTATCGGTATGTTAAATCATGAATATTATGTTATTTTAATTATTAATTAAAATACTAAATTTGTGGTTAGATATTTATGATAAGTAATTTTATGAGACTGATTACTTTTTGCAGTTTTACTGCTACACTACATTAATTGGCGCCTCGGTTTCGTAGAGACTAAAATCCCTACGTTATTTGGCGGCCCGTGCGAGGAAGATTAGCTTTGGCTCAAATTTCATGTCTTGTGGCTTCAGAACTTATTCCACTACAACCATTACAACATGTATTGACTGAAGCATGACTGGTTGATGCTTGATAATCAGAGCAAATATTTGCATTGCCATTTCTGTACAAAGGCAAACTGACATATCGGTACATAAATTAACTTGGTAATCGGTAGAATAAATGGGATTGCCTGTGTTCTGGAAATCCAAACCACCAAATAAAATGCCATTTATCATAAAAGACGATTAGGCCACACATCACTTTTCAGATATTGTAGAATCTGTAATTCTCCATCTGGTCAACAGGTGGCATCACATCTCTATGATTAAGACATCTTGTGAAAGTGAATGCAGACTGTTGCTGTACAATTCTATGACACCTGTTCTACACATGGGGCTGTAAGAATCTTGTCTTCCACTAAATAAACCTCTAGACCAATGAGTGTTATAAATATCTAAATTAAGTGCTCACTGAGTGTATATAGATTATCTATGTTGAAAACTTTTTTCTTTGTTTTTATCAAGGGTGCCAATAGTTACGGAGCCCTCTGTAGATATGTGCTTACTGTCCATGTATATATGTGTATAGCTGCAGAACTCTCCTCATCAAGTACAGCAGATACAGACAGGCCCAGTGGTGGAGCCACAAGACTCACAGGCTGGCAGAACCATGTGACTTCCTGGAATCTGTGCACACTCACCACAGGGACTCGCCATCTTACTAGTTGGGCTGGTTTTGGGTGGAATAGCTTTTGCCTGAGTCAGTATCCATGTAAATCAAAACTGTGCTTTTTTGAGCTTTTTTTTCTAAGACTTTTTTTTTTTTACTTATAATGGACTGGTATCAGTCTAACAATATAACGATATTGCAATCTAACAATAGGTAATAAAGGTATTGTCTGATCAGATTAATCCAATGTTTCAATGCTGGACTACAACAAATGTCTACCCACTAGCGATGTTCACAAGTCATCAAATGCAAGTTCGATTCAAGTCTCAAGTCTCTGAGCTACAGTCTAAGTCAAGTCTCAATTCTCTGGAATAGTGCAGCCTAAACAACAGTATGACTATAGAAATTCATCATGATTGCTATGCTAGTTGAAGATATAGGAAACAGAAGTGTAGATTACATATTTTTTATATGACATCAAGTGTATGTGACAACTGAAAAAACTGTATTATCAGGGGCACACACCAAAAATAATGGTTATTTAATTGATTTGTTCATACAGTGTATCAATGAACTACCAGTCCTGAGCCAACGTTTTTGCAAAGTCTTTCTCAATCTGGAAAGGAAGCTCAGAAGGAAATGGAAAATTATTCACTGTAATGATATATTTCATTACTTCGTCTGTGTTTAGCACTATACAGCTGTACTGTACATCCTTGGACTTCCAAACAAACTTATTTGATTGCAGGCATATTCACTGGCATTTCCCAATATGGAGGTTTATTGCCCCATTACCGTGCATGTTCAGTAGCTGGAGGAACTCCTGAGGCATGGAATGTAACCCACGATGGGGTCCAACATTGTCATAGTAGTGATGGGACAATTGCTTCTGGGAAAGGTCAAAGTTAAAGGGCCAGAACCCATAAAGGTGCACCTCGTCACACAGCTCCAGGGCTACACTCGCCAGCATTAACCCTGAGGAGAGACGGGGTGCCCGCTGGCCCCTCTGCCGCCAGTAACGGTGCAGATTCCGCAGGTAGTTAGGGTTGAAGAAAACTACCTTCTGCTGAGGGTAGAATGGGCGGAGGGCTTGGTGAACTCTGAAGGCGATTGCTGTGCAGAATCTAAATGCAAATGCAGGCATGATGAGGGGGGCATTTCCATATCTCGACAGTTTGTCTGCCAGGGGCTGGGGCTGCTTCTTCAGGTTTGGGTAGCTGCAGGGAGGTGAGGAATGAAGGGTAAGAGTTCACATAATAAGGGAAATGTAGGCTGGATGTGGAGCGGACTTATTATTGTTTGAAAAGGAACAAAAGCAGCACACTGTTAAGATTTAAATAAAATCCAAATTTAGTGAAATGCTGAACATTTTATCTTAACTGAAAGCCATCTGTCATACTTCCACCACCAAGAGACTGCTTTCACATTCTCTTTCACATTTTCTACATTTCCATAAGATTTAATTGCACAGAGTAAAACCTGTTTATGGGTACCATTAATAAATGCTGTGCTCCTTTTTGAATCAATTTAAATAAAGCAAAACAAGCCACAAAACAATCCAAATACTGTACACCAGAAAGGTCTTTACCCTCTTTGTATCTGGGTAGGGTTGGCTGTCATCATATTTGTCTTCACGCCTACATCTGTGCTGAAATTAATGGGAGCAAGATTCAACCTGCAAAGCAAAAACAGTTTATTTATTTGTGGTTCAGAGATTAGTTAATGAACGATAGGAAAACTGTACCTCCAAGCAAAATTTGCTTAATGACGGCCTGTAGTGTAGTGGTTCAGGTACATGACTGGGACCCACAAGGTTGGTGGTTTGATTGTCCACAATAAGATCCACACAGATGTTGGGCCCTTGAACAAGGCCCTTATCCTGCATTGCTCCAGGGGAGGATTGTCTCCTGCATAGTCTAATCAGGATGTATGTTGCCCTGGATAAGAGCGTCTGTCAAATGCCTTTCACGTAATGTAATGTAATGTAATGTGAAGTCTTCTCCAGCACATCCCAAAGACTTTCAATGGGGTTAATGGCCAATTCATGTGTGAAAATGATTCCCCGTGCTCTCTGAACCACTCATACACAATTTGAGCCAGATGAATCATGGCATTGTCATCCTGGAGTATGCTCGTGCCATCAGGGAAGAAAAAATCCATTGATGGGATAACCTGGTCATTCAGTATATTCAGGTACTCAGCTGACTTCATTTTATTGCCACATAATGTTGCTGAACCTAGACCTGTCCAATTGAAGCAACCCCAGATCATAACACTGCCTCCTTCTTACCCTTGGGTGGCCTGTAGCATAGTGGTTAAGGTACATAACTGGGACCCGCAAGGTCGTGGGTCGATCCCACGACCTTGTAGCCACAATAAGATCTGCACAGCCGTTGAGCCCTTGCGCAAGGCCCTTAACCCTGCATTGCTCGAGGGGAGGATTATCTCCTGCTTAGTCTAATCAACTGTACGTCGCTCTGTGTGCATTAGTGTTCTGCAGTGGGTTGGTAGCATTTTCTCCTGGATTAGTTAAGTCATTTGTTTGTTTGCTGTTTCTAATTCAGTTTAGTTGTCATTATAGTGTTCTGCTGTGTATTTGTTTGTTTGTTTGTTTGTTAGCTAATACAAGTGGTGTTTATTTAGATTACAGTGAAACTGGGTTAGGTGTTCAGTTCTCTCAGGAGAGCTAGGCTATTGAGTTAGGCTATTGTTTTTACTGGCTGGCAGGCCACAGCTTTTGTTGTCGGAGGAGCCAATAGTTTGCACTCTGCTTAGGGTATAATTACTGGCACACCTGGGGCCTCATTTATAAAACTGTGCTTAGGATTCACGTCAAAAGGTTGCGTAAGCATAAAACCTAGGACGTGCGTACGCAAAAAAATATTCTGATTTATAAAACAGTGCATACGCACGTCCCACGCCAGTTTTCCTTTATAAATCACAATCAACTCTAAATGTGGCGCAACTTTGCCAGCTTCATGTCCTGCCCACAGTTGCCTATAAATAGACAGTGAAACACCCCTAATGAATATGCATTTCACGAAGACGACAATGGCAAACGCTGAAAAGAAGGCCAAGAAAAGGGATTTCAGCCATTTGATTGCCTCTGAAAAGCTACAGGTGTGGGAATTACCCTGATTGATTGTAAATGACGAACAGTTCTGCACAACGAATGTGATGATGACGATGATGATAATAATAATAATAATAATAATACACGTTATTTGTCTAGCACCATTGGAAAAAAAACATAATATATGAATATGATAACAATATATGAAACTTTGCTCGTATCTGCCGACTGACGCATTGTAAACGGCATCAGTGCAGCGCAATTTGTCCGACTGTTCACCATATTATTTATGAGAATACATTTAATAACATGAAGTATTGTTTAACAATTCGTCTACATATTTGAGGGATTATTTTACAACATCTCCGTTTATATTTATCATCCTAAATCATATTTTTTGGGCACTCCAGGGAGCATCAATCAAACAGCTGTTTGTTTATTCGTTGTGAGAGGCTTTTATCCATTTTTGCAAATTAACTCTTCGTATATGATACGTGAGAGGTAATATTTCGTTACATTACATTACATTGCATGGCATTTAGCAGACGCTCTTATCCAGAGCGACGTACAACAAAGTGCAAATTAAACACAAGAACAAGTGCAAAGAGGACCTGAGAGGACAGTATAGTTCCGAGTCCTAGTGTTAACATGCAGAAAATCAGAACCCTTTAAGAGTACAATCAACAACAATCAATATTTTACACAGTGGTATCTGTTGTGTATCATTTTCGACTTCTCTCGTCGCCAAATGAGAACCCGTATAGCGAGATTCAACAATACAACACTTTAATAAGTATAACAGGGACGAAGCACGTCCTTACAGCAGCCATACCCAGCCTCAACTCCCGGCAAATCTTTATACCTTTTTACATCCTGTTTCATTTCCCGTTTTCCTGGTCTTACGTCACGAGCATTAAAGGCACAGTTTCTCATTTCTCCAGTTAATGTGCGTACGCATGGGTCAGAGTTTCGGTGGAGGACCGCACATTTTCCGGTCAAGTTCGTTTTTTATAAATGCCAAAGTTTGCTTAGAAAGTGGCGTACGCATTTTTTGTGCCTACGCAACGTTTATAAATGAGGCCCCTGAACTCACTTCAGGGGGATTAGTGTTCTGCAGTGGGTTGGTAGCATTTTCTCCTGGATTAGTTAAGTCATTTGTTTGTTTCCCTCTCCTCTGTCCTCATCTTCCTCGACCTGTCGGCCGCCTTCGATACAGACAACCATGAGATTCTGCTCTCATCGCTGTCTGGGATGGGTGTCACAGGGTCTGCACTCGCTTGGTTTTCCTCCTACCTCTCTGGTCGCTCCTACCAGGTGACTTGGAGGGGCTCAGTCTCTGACCCTCACCCCCGACAAACTGGAGTCCCGCAGGGCTCAGTTCTTGGGCCTCTCCTCTTCTCGCTATACACCATGTCTCTTGGTTCTGTTATCTCTTCCCATGGCTTTTCTTATCATTCTTACGCTGATGACACCCAACTCTTTATTTCCTTCCCCCCCGACACCCAAGTCACCACACAGATCTCTGCCTGCTTGGCTGATATCTCTGCGTGGATGACTTCCCACCACCTGAAGCTCAACCTTGCCAAAACTGAGCTTCTTTACATCCCTGCTAAGTCCTCTCAGTCAATCGACCTCTCACTGACTGTTGAGGACTTTGTAGTTTCCTCCTCCTGTACAGCAAAGAATCTTGGGGTGACTCTTGATGACTGCCTCACCCTGGCTCCACAAGTATCCTCCACTGCCAGAACCTGCAGGTTCTTTCTGTATAATATACGCCGTATCCGTCATCTCCTGACGGAGAAAGCCACCCAGCTCCTAGTCCAGGCGCTCGTCATTTCCCGCCTGGATTACTGCAACTCCCTCCTAGCCGGTCTCCCAGCGTGTGCCATCAAGCCCCTCCAGCTGGTCCAGAATGCTGCAGCCCGCCTGATCACCAGTCAGCCCAGGTCGGCTCATGTCACCCCGCTTCTCATTGGCCTCCACTGGCTTCCTATTGCCGCACGCATCCTTTCAAGGCCCTAGTGTTGGCATTTCAGGCTGCTAAGGGGACTGCCCCACCTTTCATACAATCCTTGATCACTCCCTACTCCCCAGCTAGACCACTCCGGTCTGCCAGCTCTGGTCGCCTTATGGTTCCCTCTCTACGTGCACCTGGCGGTCGAGCTGCACGTTCACGCCTGTTTTCCGTTCTGGTTCCTCAGTGGTGGAATGATTTGCCTACCACTGTCAGGACAGCAGAATCCCTCCCCCTATTTCGACGCAGACTCAAAACACACCTTTTCAAACTCTACCTCAGTCCTCCCTCCTGATTTCCCCCGCCCCTCCTTTCTGATATCCCTATCCCTATGATCCCTATGATGACGACTATATGTTAAGAACAGCATTCCATGTGTATTTTCCTAGTTCTGGATGTGATTCTTTGACTTGTGGTAGAACCTATGCACTTGTAAATCGCTTTGGATTAAAAGCATCTGCCAAATGACAAAAATGTAAAAAAATGTATAAGAGCGTCTGCCAAATGCCATAAATGTAATGTAATATAATGAACCCTGAGTGCCCATCACTCTAAAATAGGGTAAATCTGGACTCATCAGTCCACATCTTTATGCTCCCTAGCAAACTGAAGCCTTTTTTCTGATTAGTCTAACTAACAATTGGTTTTCATGTGGCCACACAGCTGTTTAGTCACTTTCACTATTAAACATAGGCGTGAGTCCTCCTTTTGCTTCTTTACGATTCCACTTCACCAAGCGTTTAAGTTATCTCCAATCACGATTCAAGAGTTTTTTCTGACCACATTTCTTCCACAAAGTTGACGGTTCACCACTATCCTTACAGGTTCTAATAATGCGTTGGACAGTTCTTAACTGAATTATAGTAATTTCAGCAATCTCCTTAGTTCAATTCATTGCTTGATACAGGCCAATAATTTGACCCTTTTCCATGACCACAGTCTTCCGACATGGTTGTAGAAATGAGAAGCTACTCACTGCAGTTAGGGTTAAATTAATTGTTGCCAGCTGAAACATATCAATCACTCGTATTCCCTTAAGTATTTGCTTATTTAACTTTTCTTTGGCAAGGCAGTGTATTTTTAATGCTAAATCATTTAAAAGGATATCGCCCACCCCTAGGTTTTTGTACAGTTGTGTTCAAAATAATAGCAGTCCAACATGACTTACCAGAGTTTTTGGTAGAAAATATATTACTACATGGCAAATAATTTACCAGGTGTAGTAGAGTCATAGAAAACCAACAGACCCAACATTCATGATACACATGCTCCTGAGTCTGTGTAATTGAATAATTAATTGAAAGAGGCGTGTTCAAAATAATAGCAGTGTGGAGTTCAATTAGTGAGGTCACTCATTCTGTAAAAAAACAGGTGTGAATCAGGTGGCCCTTATTTAAGGATGAAGCCAGCATATGTTTGCATGCATTTCTCTCTGAAAACCTGAGAAAAATGGGTCGTTCCAGACATTGGTCAAAAGAACAGCGTACTTTGATTAAAACGTTGATTGGAGAGGGAAAAACGTATAAAGAAGTGCAGAAAAGAATAGGCTGCTCGGCTAAAATGATCTCCAATGCTTTAAAATGGAAAGTAAAACCAGAGAGACGTAGAAGAAAACGAAAGACTACCATTCGAATGGATCGAAGAATAGCCAGAATGGCAAAGACTCAACCAATGATCAGCTCCAGGGTGATCAAAGACAGTCTGAAGTTACCGGTGAGTACTGTGACAATTAGAAGACGCCTGTGTGAAGCAAATCTATCGGCAAGAAGCCCCCGCAAAGTCCCACTGTTAAAAAAAAAAAGACACGTGCTGAAGAGGATACAATTTGCCAAAGAACACATCAACTGGCCTAAAGAGAAATGGAGAAACATTTTGTGGACTGATGAAAGTAAGATTGTTCTTTTTGGGTCCAAGGGACCCAGGCAGTTTCTCAGACGACCACCAAACACTGAATTCAAGCCATAGTACACTCTGAAGACAGTGAAGCATGGTGGTGCAAGCATCATGATATGAGGATGTTTCTCTTACTATGGTGTCGGGCCTATTTATCGCATGCAAGGGATCATGGATCAGTTTGCCTATATCAAAATACTTGAAGAGGTCATGTTGCCTTATGCCAAAGAGGAAATGCCCTTGAAATGGGTGGTTCAACAAGACAACGACCCCAAACACACCAGTAAGCGAGCAGCATCTTGGTTCCAGACCAACAAAATTAAACTTATGGAGTGGCCAGCCCAATCCCCGGACCTTAATCCAATTGAAAACTTGTGGGGTGACATCAAAAATGCTGTTTCTGAGGCAAAACCAAGAAATGCAGAGGAATTGTGAAATGTTGTCAAATCATCCTGGGCTGAAATACCTGTCCATAGGTGCCAGAAGTTGGTCGATTCCATGCAACACAGATGTGAAGCAGTTCTCAGAAACCGTGGTTATACAACTAAATTAGTTTAGTGATTCACAGGAAGGCAAATCCTGAAGACATTTCAGCTTATACAGTAAATATTTGAGTTTGTAAAGAAAAAAATATATATATATATATTTTTTTGAACAGCCCAATATTCATTTTTCTTCATTTTCTGTATTTATTAGTAATTAAAAAATTGACACATTTTTCTTCATGTTTTGATTTAGGATATAATGTGCAGTGTTCCCAATGCATCGAAATAAAACCTATTATAAGGATTTTGAGCTTTACTCACGTTTTTAAACACACTGCTATTATTTTGAACACAACTGTACACATTATTAAATCATAGTTGTGGAACCTGTTTTTTGGAGAAATTAATTTTGCATTTGAAAAACATAAGACATTGGTTGATTCCATTAACACAACTTTACTCATGTTGGGAAATAAAGCTCATGATTTTCACACTTAAAAGGTTCACACTTGCACTTCCCGGTTACAACTGCTGTCTGTCCTGTTTCCAATGTCGTGGAATGACCTTCCTGTGGAGGCTGTTTATTGTAGTTATCACACTTTTGTATGGCTTGTTTTATTATTCCTAGGGTTATGTCTGTTGCTACTTTTGTTTGTTTATTCATTTTATTCTCATCAAATTAATCTACAAGGTCCTAGTTCTATCTCTGTGGTCAATCCAAGCACTTGGAACTGTGCCTGGTACATCACCAAGGTTTGAATACTGTCCTATAGTATAGCGTGTTCTGCATGCAAATTGATGTTGCCAATGTTATTAGTGAGCTGGTTAGGGCAAATGTTCTCTGAAAGTTATCTTCTCAGCACAAAAGTTATATAGGAAAATGTACAAAATATCGGGGCTAGTCAAAAAAGATTCCCGGCTGAAGCCCCAGAAGCCCAATCAAATCACCTGACTGTGATGGAATGTTTATTTCTACTTAAATATGCTGTTGATTATTTTATTCCAAAATTTTGCATTTTGTCTGTAGCTGAACTTTATAATTAATGTATAGTTGTTGTGCCCATGGAATATAGACTCATATGATAACACTTCCTTTATAGTAGGACCGGTTCTCTTTGGGTTAATTACTATTTTCTGATTCATGTCACCATTTTCATTTGTTTTTTTTAGGATTGGGAGGGAGGCACAGTGCTTTGGCTCACATGTAGGGTTGTCTGTTTTGTAATTACAACCATCATACATTTATGGTGGACAGAATAATTAGTTGTGGGCCACAAATTCACATTATTTTAGAATACTTTTGGAAAGGTGACTACATAGCCATTGGAATCTGAAGTGTACCTTATAACAAAGTCGGCCATATTAATATCGGAACCACAACTGCTGTTCTTCAGAATCCCACCATTTCCGACGACTGCACAGCGCCCAAGTTGACCTCCAGTCCTCCAGGGGGTAATCTTACAGAGAATAAAACATTACCCCGATATAAATTAAGTTGAATATTAACCACATATAGTAATATACAGTGGGCTCCAGAATTATTGGCACCCTTGATAATTATGTGCAAAACAATACTGTAAACTAAAAAATAATAATGTGATTAACATTTACATTAGATTAAATTACATCACAGGCATTTGGCAGACACTCTTATCCAAAGCAACATACAACAAAGTCCATAGACATAACTAGTGTGCTGAAAAACCCAAGAGGGAAGTAAAGTTCTCATTACTAGGAGTGATCACATAAATACAATACAGTCTTAGCAAACAAGTCATACAAATGATAACTACAATAAACAGCCAACATGGCCAATTAGAAAGGAGGTAGGGAGGGGTGAGGAGAGTTTCTTCTTCGGTCTCTGCTGTTCTGACCTCTATGAGAAGGTAATTCCACTACCGTTGGGCTAGAACAGACAGCAGTTGTAACCGGGAAGTGTAATTGTGAATCCTGACGTTGAAACGCCATTGGCTGTGGCAATTAGAACCAATTTTCAACCAATGAGCTTTAATTATTGAACAGCTACACAATGTTTTGGTACAGTGCCAGCCGTCAACTGAAAGCAGAATTTAAGGACTATAAACACAGGCAGAAATGAGTCAACATGTCAGTGAGCCTTTTCCGATGATAGGAAGGGATTTACAATGTTCTTGTAGCAGTGTTTTAACACAAAAATCTTACCTATAAGCTAAGACATAAGCTTTATTTTCAACATATGTAAAGTAGTGCACTTAATTAAAGATTCAATGGAATCAACAAGTATTTTATTTTATTTCAAAACTATTTGTTTAAAAGGAAACGGTATAAGGTTTAATAATTTGTGCAAACGCCTAGGTGTGGGCGATATATCATTATAAAATATGATGTGCTATGATATGAATTTGGCTATGTAATCAATACCAGTAGAGAATGGATTTTGACGCTTACACTGCGTCAATGCAAAACCTTTGGTCAACAGAAGAGGGATGAGAATAAGGAGAGCCTGCTAGTCTGGGGCTACAATGGGATTGGTTAAGGCGTGTTGATTGATTTGTCACATGCCCAATCAGGCCAGTACCTTAAGTAAGTCTTATCTATGTCAAAGATCATTTTTCTTTTTTTACCATCCTGGAAGCATTGCCAGATTCAAAGAGGAAGCGCTTAATTTGAATGAAAAGTGTAAACTAGATCACGCAAGCGTGATCGCATGAGTAAATCCATCCATCCATCCATTATCTTAACCCGCTTATCCTGAACAGGGTCGCAGGGGGGCTGGAGCCTATCCCAGCATACATTGGGCGAAAGGCAGGAATACACCCTGGACAGGTCGCCAGTCCATCGCGGGGCACGCACACCATTCACTCACACATTCATTCCTACGGGCAATTTAGACTCTCCAATCAGCCTGACCTGCATGTCTTTGGACTGTGGGAGGAAACCGGAGTACCCGGAGGAAACCCACGCAGACACGGGGAGAACATGCAAACTCCGCACAGAGAGGCCCCGGCCGACGGGGATTCGAACCCAGGACCTCCTTGCTGTGAGGCGGCAGTGCTACCCACTGCACCATCTGTGCCGCCGCATGAGTAAATGAAAACAGAAATTGGTCCTTGGTTGTCTTTTAAAATTAGCCTGTGTGGTAATCATTCCTTTTGATCGAAATGCCAAAACATTAGACTATTTATAACTCCTTTCATCCTGCTGTTTCATTCTGCTTGTTCGCTACAAGTGGCACAATCAAATTATGAACGGAATACATTTGTATACACAACCAGACTACCGCTGCATTTCAATTGCTCAATAACTAACGTTAGGCTGCAGATTTAGCATTCATTCTTTTTTTTACCAACGCTTGCTTAGTCGCAAATAATTAACCAATGCTTTATCATTCATTAATACCGACTACCGAGTAACGTCTCAATCGGATTGGCCATTTCCTTGTAAAATAATGCTGCGATTTACTGAAGTAACTTTAAAATGATAACGTAGCTATCTCTAACTCACATGGCGTGAATTCCGATCTGTCTGCACTGAATGGACAGTTCCTTGGCTTTTCCCATGCTGACGGACAAAGGGATTTTGCATGCTTCTTACCTAATTTTTACACTCTAGTGAAACAGGAAGTGATGGAAGGACACAATATAGTTCCGTATCTATCTACAATATACAGTAGATTATTATCTGTGTTGTTGAATACATGCAGTTTTTTTCCCTCATTTTTCTTCATTTAATTTAATTTCCGGAGCCCACTGTATATCTCAACAAATTGTTTTCACAACATACATACACACACACACAATGTTTTGACTAAATTGTTCCAGCACATATCCTAACCTCAGGGAACATTTGCAGCAGTGAGTTTCCCACCACTCTGGTTGCCTTCTCTGCTTCATAAGTAATCTTCTGACCCAGGGCAGTGTTTTGCTTTGTCAGAACCAGCTCCTCAGTGGCATTGCAACTGTAGTACAGTTCAACCCTGCAGTGGGGTGGGGGTGCAAAAAAAGCCACCATAGTCAGCTAAATATCTTTCTGTTTTTATTTGGTGAGCTCAGAATAATGAACAGTTGCAGCAGGCAGGATACTTGAAGGAATGTACCTGTAGCGTTCTTTTTGAGTTATATTTGATGTCCAAGGGCAGCTCATGAGCTGCCTCATATTGTCTGTAAACTCTTTGGTGTTGCGTCTGTGAGAAGAAAAATGGTGAGAACAAGACCCTTGGACCACCCATACTGGCCCAGCACACTGTGTTTCAGCACCACACAATGGCACTGATGTGAATCTGTGAACAAGCTTATAGTTTTGCCTTTAATCAGGCATAACCAAAATGAAAGAGATCCAGAAGGACATGACAAGCAAACACAGTTTAAAAGGCAGTGAAAACATGCCACAGAAATAGAATAGAAAACCCCACAATACTTACAGTTTCAAGACTTTCAGTGAAGCATACTTTTCCCTCAGTCTTGTGCACTGTTGCAGTCTTACAACTGAATTTTCTAAGTTCTCTTCCCTGCAACACAGCACAAGAACGGTAATGAAGTAAAATTAAGTTCAAGCTAAATTTCACCATGAATGGTCATCTTTGGGGTTCTGACAGCCATGGCATTAGACCAAAGCAATGTTAAAGGGGAAGTTTATATGGAAAGTGACCTTACTGTTAAATTTTTTAATGTACATTTTTGGCACTTTTAAACCACAGGAGAAAGGGTCTGATTAACCATGGTGAACTACAGCAAATCTTTGTAATGTTTCTGTATTTGTTCTGTATGTTTTCATGTTTAGTCTTGTTTATTATTCATTTTTCTTAGTTACCTGGTTTATGTTCCCATTACAGTTCTCCATTGTCCTCCCCTGTTATGTCTGCGTCTGAATGTTTACCAGTCTAGTCACTCCCCTAACAATCACTTTTATTGGGTAGTTTAGAAATATTCACGTAACTAACTCACTAACGCTATCTCTTAGTATTTCTGCA
This sequence comes from Conger conger, assembly GCF_963514075.1. Taxonomy (NCBI): domain Eukaryota; kingdom Metazoa; phylum Chordata; class Actinopteri; order Anguilliformes; family Congridae; genus Conger; species Conger conger. The sequence goes on along the minus strand of NC_083762.1, from coordinate 18,565,851 downwards.
CTGTTCTGTAACTCCGCCTCCCTATGCTATCCCTGATTACTCGTTTAGTTTCAGCGAAGTGTTCGCACCTGTCTCTAACTATCACTACGTCTTCAAACTGTGCAAATGTCTACTCCCTAATCCGGAGCCGTATGTTTTACATGTTTTGTTTCGTGCATCCAGTCCGCGTTTTCGTCTCCCTCCCGTTATTATGTTATTACCCTATTATGTTTTCCCACCTGTTGTCTATTTGTTTAGCCCACCTTTTTCTCTGCCCCGCCTAGATTGTCACCTTCCCTCTTGTATTTAAACCCCATTCTCTGTATGCTTCTTTGTCAGAACGTTGATCTTAATAAATGCCGATTGTGTGTAAGCCTTGTTATAGAGAGTCTTGATAGACACCCCTTTGCCTTGACTTCCGTACCTGCCTTGCCCTCTTGTTTTGTTTGCTCATCTGATCTTCTGGTTTTTTCGACGTTATTTTGTATTTTTTGACTACGAGTTTGTTTTTGCCCTTTTGTACCGTCGCCCTGTGATTTCCTGGATTTTGACCTCTCGCTTGTTTTTTCGACTACTCTTTTGCTTTTCGTTCTTGGCTTTGTACTGGATCTCTTGGCTTTTGACCACTGAACATTAAAACTTCGATTTTTTGATTATCCTGTGGTCTGCGTCTGGGTTCTCTGCACCGTACATAACAATATTTAGAAACGGTTTTTTTCATTTGTCCTTGGTTCAGCCAATCAGCAGCCATTTCAAGAAATGTCATTAGAAAGATGATGTTTGAAAAAAAGTTCAATCTAAAGATTGAGTATGTTGAATAAAATTAATATTAATGTACTTTTAGTTGATACTTAGTTAGACTAAGCCAATGGCAGCGTATGCAGACAAGAAAGCAGGGTTAGTTTCTGATTCTCGGCATCCAATTTAAATTCTCCGTTCCACATATCCTTTTGCTGCATTAATGTTTAATAATTTCTAAACTTTGTTTAGAAAGCTCAAATACCTAACACTGATCAAACATGAACTGGATTATATAGGTGTAGAGAGTTATGTATGTATAAGTACCTTCTGTCTATAGGGGATAGGGGATTTTAACATTTTTATAATCACAAACATTTTCATGACACATTTCCTTTTATGTATCACTATTTCAATGCCAAACATGCCGATGATGTATGTGACTGTATCATCAAAACACATTCCTCTTCACTGGAATGGCAAATTAGGGAGGTGATAGATTCGGGGATTAGGAGCCTTCACCTCCTAAGCACAAACATGCTGGGTGTAGACACACGCCTTGCCAAGGCAATGGCTGAAAGAAAAGTCACTTTTAGTGAGAGAAGCTCTAGCCCCAGACTGGCCAAGGGCTCAGGGGCATTCAAGACCATCCCCAGGTCCTATGAGAGGACCATATGAATCTTTGGCGGCACAGCCTCTGTGTACTGACACTCCACCTCCTCACAGGGACATCTCAACAATGCGTCTGTGTTACCATGCATCCGCCCTGCTCGGTGTTGCACCTTTTTTTTTGCCTCCTGACAGTGCATGCTCTTTGGGAGCACTTTGTCAGATTGTTTGGAAAGTGAGCTCCCTTCTCAGTTCGCTTTGGTTTCTCTTTGAGAAAGATATTATTGCCGAGTATAGCCTCTTCTCCCAGAAGAAATTGGAGCAAGAGCTTTGTTGTTGATGTGTGGACTGCACAGAAGTGTAACTGATTGATAAGTGACTGGATTGGTTTTGCTCAGTAGCACCTCTTCCCCAGTCAGGGTGAAAGCAACTGTTTCCGTAATGGCTGTTGACCGGCGTATTCCCTCATCAGAGCAGAAGTGACCATCCCAGCTGTGGCTGTTTGGAACTTCTCTAGAGTGGCACCTTTCCAACATCAGGGCGAAAGCAACCATCTCAGCTATGGCTGTCGACTTGCCTCTTCCCCTGTCGGCCACAGAAAACATGCAATTTTCCTGTCAGCGCGAGAGTGGCTGGTGGGAGTTGTAGCGATTGGCCATGATAGTTATATTAGTAATTTTAGAAATATAGACAGATTTCGAAATTTATTAGGTAGACCCTTTATTAGGTAGGCAAATATTTAATCGGCCAATCATGTGGCAGCAACTAAATGCATAAAAGCATGTAGACACAGTCAAGAGGTTCATCTGTTGTTCAGACCAAATGTCAGAATGTGGAAGAAATGTGATCTAAGTGACTTTGACCATGGAATGTTTGCTGGTGCCAAGAGTGGTTTGAGTATCCCAGAAATGGCTGATCTCCTGTGATTTCCACTCAGTCTCTAGAGTCCCAAGAATTTGGGTTCTCCCTTTTTGCACTGATTATTACACATTTGTACCGCACATTTTTTTAAATTCCAGAAACCATATTACTAGCATACTCATTATTCTTCCTTTTCCATGTACCACCATCATTTCAACCTTCTATAAACAAGAAAGAACTGTTCTATGGCTTCCATGTCTGCTCTTAAGAGTTGGTCCTAGGCCCAGCGTCCTGACAATCACTGTTCTACTTTCTCCTATCAATAATTATAGTTACTTACTACAGAAAATAAAAGGTTTGATTTGCATATGCAATGGGTTTGTGTCTTCTATCACCTCCAATTGCAGAGCCTTGAATACCATAGACGTGTATTATGTATCTGCAAGAATTGAAAATTATATCCTTTTATTTCAGATTGTAAGGCAGACTGACTGCAATAACCTTTAATAATTAAACCTTTACATACTATTAGTGAGTGGGTGAGGTTTCCTTCCTCTGGTGGTGGTGTCATAAAGTTTGCAACTTCCCACCAATTCCATAAAGTTTACACTTTCCCACAACGTTTTTTGCAACATCTTTTAGTACATGGGAAGGTTTGAAAGAAAACATCATACAGGCCCCTCTCTTGGCCCCCCTTAATCACTTCCTCCCTCTCACATTTGCCTCAGGTCTCAGTCACTGAAATTATGCATAAAGCATGGGATATTTCATGACAAAGCAAGTTTAGATTATATTCATGTTTGGTCAATCATTCTAATTGTTTCAGTGTGACTGCTGCAATGGTCTAATTTCCACATCAGTATACCTAGGGAGCATTCTGGTTTTGGCTGTGGATGAGATTGCCTTGGCAGAGAGAAATGATTGGCACTACATATAGTTTTGAATGTATTGATTCCATTAGTTAAATTGGAATCTGAACCTGGAGTCAACTGAAACTTTCCTGAATCTGGCTATGGTCAGGAAAGGTAACAAGTAAGGTAGGGACCCCAATTTAGAGATTATTACATTCGTCAGGGCCTGTAATTTTGAGGTAATGTATGGGAATTAATTCATTAGTACTGCTAGGTGTTAGATCGGCAGAAGACCAGTATTTCCATAGATGTGTTTGTGATAACTATACTGATTACACAGCAAATTTGGTATCTCCCACTGGGTCCAAACATTAACATTCCAGTTGTCAGTGTTCTTATATAGCCTGTTAGTTCTTAATTGAAATTCACAGAACATGCTGGATGCTTTTTCACAGTCTCAAGATTTGATAAAATCAGAGCCTGCACCGCGTTGTCAGATCCTGAACAATCAGCTGTAACATTCAATTTAAAAATGCATATAACAGTAATCAGTACAACAACTATTTTTTTATATTTTATTTTTTTGACATGCAGCGGTAGCTAACACTAGCTAGGTATTTAGCTAGGTACCTAGGTATTTTCCTACTGCACAACCTACTGAGCTAATATTACCTAATTTAACTTAGAAAGCAATAGTTACCCAAGTAACATGGAATCCAAATTAGAGACCGATTGAAGATAATGACTAGCTGATGTTATATTAAATTATTCCTCAGATAAAACCTAACAAGCAAACAAGCTAGCTAGCCAACGTTTGCAACAGCAAACAAATATTTTTGTTTTTGCTTAGTGACTGTCTCTCTCTGTTTTATTTATTTATTTAATATATTTTGTTGTTGTTGAAATGTGCCCATAATTTTTTATTGAAAACATAGCATTCCAAGACTGTATGTTGTCAGGTTTTTTGTAAGACTCTGCTATGCTGTAAATAGTAATTTTTTAGTTGAATAAATTACTTATTTATAACAACATCCACATTACATAGGCATATTTTCAAATCTCCAGTCAGCTTTTAGCACTGACTTAATTCACAAATTCACTCTCACAATATTGACTGAAGAAAGTAATGGGTAAATGGTACAGCGTAAATATTGTATTGTTGCTTGCGCAAGTTTCCGACATATAGGTTATTTGCATTGTCCTTGTTGTCATGTGTCAGATCGGATAACTCCTGCCTGAATAGTTTGGCCGGGATGTTCCGGCACTCGGAGGTACGCACCTTTCCCCGCAATTTCAAGGTGTATTCATTTGCGTTGGCATGGATTTCACCGTTCGCATAATTTCCCGGTGTGATGTGAATTCACGAGGCCGGGGGCTATCAACAGGTGATTCTGCTTCTAATATACGATGCCTTGCTGTTTCATAATCTGGTGGATTGCTGGGGTTTAGTTTTATGGGAAATTGACGTTTGCCGCTTTTAGGCTATGCCCATCTGGTGGATTGTAATTCTAATTAAGTCCGTGCTGCCTAAAGTCACACTGCCAACGCAACGCTCTCTCTCTCTCTGCGGTTAATGGTAATTTGAATTGAATCAATAAAAAAATAAAAGAAATCTATAAATGCTCCACTTTGCACGCACCATAGTCGAGTCGAGTTCTGTCGTCTCAAGCGGTCTGGGAGTGTGTAGCCACTCCTTGTTTCGGTTGGTTTTAAACAGGGAATGATGACAGGCAGATACGACTGCAAAGTTTCCATTAAACCTCTATAAACATTGCATAATTCAATGTGCTTTGTCTGACTGAAGTGGCACAAAGCCTACAGATTGTGCAGATAGTCAGTAAATTCCATTATCAAGGCCACACCAGTAGCAACATTTAGGCAATGCCAGGAATCTCAAAACACACATGAATACTAAGCAGATGGATGGTGGTACTAAAAACAGATGGTATTGGGTGGTAGAAAATAACTATAACAAATAACTCACAAATGATCCTTTTAGCATGAACAAACACACACACACACACACAACCACACACACACACACACACACACACACACACACACACACACACACACACACAAACAGTACAGTACTTATTTGTTGGATATGTTAATATATATATGTTAGAATTCTCAATTATGACATCTTAAAATGAGTTTATGAAATAAATTAAACATTTCAAAATATTAAATATATTGAATGGCTTAATATGAAAATCAGACACAAAATAGTACTTTGTTGTGGTCAAGTTGTATTTATGAAACCTACCGTACAGAATCCCAGAGTTGAAAGTCATACGTTTTCCATGTCATGAACAAAGTACAGAACCAGCAGATGAGAATAAAAAAGCGTAGCTTCTCCATTTTCAACACCACTCAACTGAAGGTGAAAATACAAGTTCAAAAGGCAATGCAGAGAAGGTGGGGCTTAGGTTGAGTGCTGTACATCCTCTATTGGCTCACCTTTAGGATTGTTTCTGTAAATCATTCAACTGATTCACAGAATATCAGCTTCATATAAAGACAACTGAGTAGAACATATCACCTTTTGTATCAGACCGCCCAATTTTTTTTGGGTTTTGCCTGCATGTGTGAGAAAAGATAAACCAACCTGAAGACCATAGAGCTGCCTTTGGGAGAAAAGCAAGCCTTTTTGAATCTTAGAAAAGAGAAATCAATCAGAGTCATTGCACAAGCATTGGCTCTGAATGTTCTGGAACTTAGAATGTCCTGAAAAAGAAAGAAACCATTGGCGTACTGTGCAACAGACGTAAAACAGGTTTTGAGAGCTCTGAAGAAGGATCCCAAAACATCAGCCAGTGACCTCACAAATGATCCTCTGTGGTACACGCTGCTGTGCCATTGCCTATTCTGCTTCTGTTCACAAGCTAACGCTAGCCTCATTTTCCTCTCCAGCCATGCCACCACTTTATTCCACCGTGGATCTCCATGGCCACTCTGTTGCTGATTGTATGGACAGTTGTAATACGGTAATTTGACAATGGGTGTCGCTAATGTGCTGTACTGCCCTCTAGTGTCTGCTTGTAGTTCCGGTTGGATCTCTGAATAAAAAACACGTGAAACTTCAATATGGACAGATTTGGAATACTTCGCAAACCCCGTTCCGTCCACAGACGCAAGTTTGTTTATAACTTTTCGTCTCCTAACTCCATCCCGTCTCTGTGGTCTTGTCGCGCTCTCAATTCCTCATTATGTCATCACAACAAACTACATGTGAATACAGCCAATCTCCGCCCCCTTCCAAAACACTCACAACTAATTACAAATCTATGTTTGGCCTTGTTCAACACTCGCTCCCTCAGCAATAAAAGCCTCATTCTAAATGAATTTATAACGGACAATAACCTGGATTTCCTCTGTCTCACTGGCATAAACCTATGGAGTATTTCTCACTCAACCACACTACACCCAATGGCTACAGCTACCTGGAAAAACCATGCCCTGATGGCCGTGGAGGTGGCATTGCTGTTTTTCACCGGAAAGACATTAAGTCCTCTCCAATTTCCATTCCACCTCCACAGTCAGTTGAATACCTTGCTTTTACACTCTCTGGTCCTACCCCTCTGGTCATTGCTGTTATCTACCGCCCCCCTAAGCCTAACCTGTCCTTCCTCTCTGATATACCTGATTTTCTGACACAGCTTAGCTCCATCTCATCTTCCATTCACCTCCTGGGCGACTATAACATTCACATTGACTCCACTGACTGCAAAACTGCCTCAGACTTTCTGGATTTGTTGCACTGTTTTAATTTCACACAGCACATCGACTTCCCCACCCAGAACCGCGGTCACATTTTGGATTTAGTCTGCTCCACTGGTCTCAGTACAAACCACCTGTCTGATCTTGACCTCACCATCTCTGGCCGCCTGGTCATCACCATGGACATTGATATTCCCACCCCCATACCAAAAGCAAAATGCACTATAACCTTTCATAGCATCCAATCCATCTCCCCCTCCTCTTTTTCAGCCTCCCTTTAGGAAAAAATGTCTAATTTCCCTCCCCCAGTGTTCACCTCCCCATCTAACTTTGTCACCTACTACAGCAATGCACTCTCCTCCTGCCTTGATCAACTGGCCCCCATCAAAACCAAAACAGTGACCTACTACAACAATACAGTCTGCTCCTTGGTACACTCCCGAACTCCGCCAGATGAAATCCCAGACTCATTGATATCATCCATTGTCACAATCTACATTTCCACTACTATGCATCCAGCTGTAAATCTCCACCAAATCCATCTCTACATTCAGAACTATGCTGCCGAACTGCTCACCCACCCCCGGTCCTGTGAACACATCACTCCTGTCCTTCAATCCCTCCACTGGCTTCCGGTTAGACAACAAATTCAATTCAAACTCTTACGCATCACCTACAAGGCTCTCCATAACCAGGCTCCCCCCTACCTCACCGACCTTCTTCACCACCACACTCCCTCCCGCAACCTCCGTTCAACTGATGCCAACCTGTTTCCCCCGTGCCAGACCACCTGTCTCCCCCTTGCCGGACCAAGCACCGAACTTGAGGAGACAGGGCCTCCTCCGTCCCTCTGGAACTCTCTCCCCAAATCCATCCGTGACTCTTCCTCGCTTTCCATTTTAAAAAATCCCTCAAAACTCACCTTTTTAAAGCTGCTTTTAATGCCTGATTTACTGTCTCTGTTTATTCTTTGATTGTAATTTTCTTTCTAATTGTATTTTAATCATTGTATCACTTTTATGTAAAGCATTTTTGAGTACCTTGAAAAGCACTCTATAAATAAAATGTATTATTATTATAAAGGGCTGAACGTATCTCAATAAACCATTTGAAGAAGACTTGATTCGAAGAAGACCAGCAATATAGAGGTTATACCACAAGATGTAAACCACTCATGAGTTGTAAGAATCAGAAGACGAGATTACAATTTGCAAAGTACAAAGATGAGCCATAAAAGTTCTGGAACAAAGTTTTATGGCCTGATGAGACCAAGATGGAAAGGCCGATTTTGGAGAAAGAAGCGATCTGCTCATGACCCAAATCATACAAGGTCATCTGTGAAGCACTGTGGAGGAAGTATCATGGCTTGGGCTTGCCTGACTACTTCTGGAGTGGGCTCTCTAGTCTTTATTGATGATGTTGCTCATGATGGTAGCAGCAGGAGAAATCAGAAGTCTACAAAAACATTCTGTCTGCCAACTAATGGAGAAATGCATCCAAACTAATTGGGAGGAACTTCATCATGTAGCAATGACCCAAAACACACTGCCATTTTTGCCTTAAATCATTATTACAAGACCATTGTAAATCCCTTCCTATCATTGAAACGGGCTCACTGACATGTTGACTCACCCTCTTCCTGTGTTTATAGTCCTAAAATTCAGGTTTCAAAATATGTAGTTGATGGGCCAGCACTCAAAAAGCTCATTGGTTGAAAATTGGTTCTAATTGCCACAGCCAATGGCATTTCAACATCAGCGCATTCACTGAGAAAGGGTGGGATACACAATGTTATGGTTTGAGCGTGTTTGTTTCTGCAATTCCTCTCTTGACCGTTAGAAGTCCAAAATTACCTATTGTACCTTTAAGTGTTATTTACTTTCATTTACTTAAATACTCTCTATTCCAATATTTTCGCTCACCTAAAAATTGGGTGGTCTGATACGAAAGGTGCTATGTTCTAAGTAATTTAACACAGCTAGTCTTTACCAGGAAAAAAAAGCTAAAATTCCCAAATGTATTGTGTATTGTAGTGTATTGCAAAAACAAAGGAATTAGCCTTGCTGTTCCAATACGTTTTGAAGGGATTGTATAAGCTTAACAAAAGGAGATTTAGTGGGGATTCGATTATGGCTTTTAAATTCATTAAAGGGATTAACAAAGTGAATTATTAGCTACTCTTCAGTGTGAGTTTGGTTAGCAGAACCAAAGGGCACAAATGGAAATTGGCAAACGAGGAATTCCGTACAGATAATAGGAGGTATTTCTTCACACATCAAATGGTCAATGTGTGGAATAGTGGAATAGCTTGCCAGTACATAGTGGGGGCAGAAGCACTGGGGGTTTTCAACACCAGGCTTGATCGGTGTTAGATACTATTTAGCTATTAGGCAAACTAAGCAGTAGGTACACTTAGGGGTAGGAAAAGGCAAGCATTGCTGGGCTGGATGGCCTGTAATTTTTTTATTTGGGGGGGGGGGGCTGTCAGCAATTGTTATGGAAAAGAGAAGTCAGCATGCATACAGACAACTGGTCCTACTTGCAACAGCACCATACTGAGTTCATAGCAGTAAACAAGGCAATAAGTCCAGGATGGTGGCGGTGGTGTAATAGTGTAGGGAATGTTTTCTTGGCATACTTTGGGCCCGTTAATACCAATCAACTATCGCTTGAATGCTTATTTGAGTATTATTGCATGTACATACCTTCATGGCCACAATGTACCCATGGCTACTTCCAGCATGATAACGCACCATGTCGACAAGAAAAGGTCCTCTCAAAATGGTTTGTTGAACATGACAGTTCAATGTTCTTCAGTGGCCTGCCCAGTCACCAGATCTGAATCCAGTAGAACACATTTGGGATGTGGTAGAATGGGATATTCACAGCATGAATGTGCAGCTGACAAATCAGAATCTCAAAGGAATATTTTCAACATCTTGTGGAGTCCATGCCGTGAGAAATTGAGGCTGTTTTCATTGCAAAGGGAGGCCCTACCCAGTATTATTCCCAAAAAAGTGCTCAGTGAGTGTATAATACTGTGTAAATCAGTAATAATTAGGCATAGTAGGCACAGTGTTCATACCTTTTCTAATTGGGGGGCTGTGAAGCTGCGTAGGCACACAGTGTGTTTCTACCTTTTCTTCTTATTATTATTTCTTTATATATCTTTATTCTATCTTTATTCTTCCCAGTTTTTCGGCACTGAACTACTTCACCATACTTTTACCTTGATACTTTGTTCAAACTTTAAACTATTCAGCTTGCTTCAGAATGGTGTGCTATTTATTTTCGTTTTGATGTCTTTTATTTTTTATAAATTATTTAACCTTTTATTCAGATTTTCCTGCTATTTAAATTAATGGTGGATTGTTCAGTTCTTAGAGTGTGACAGTTGGCTTAAAAAATTTTTCTTTTTTTTTAACTGCCATTACTCTCTTAATCTTTACTCTATATATATATATATATATATATATATTATAAATAAAAATGTTCATACTGATTCTCACAATGTTAACAGCTTTTGGGTAGTACTTTTTGAAGCATCTCACTCAAATTGCGTATGAAGATATGCCTTTTTAAAATATTTTTTTGGTGAATGTGTGTGTAAGCCTTTAAGCTTCTCTCTCTCTCTTTCTCTCTCTCTTTCTCTCTCTCTCTCTCTCTCTCCCTCTCTCTCTCTCCAACTGCTTCTTTCAATACTGCAGTAGGAAAAGGAAAAATAAAGAGGACTGAAGTCAAGGTCAAGTGCATAATAACAAAGGAGAAGGCAGGAAGCCGGAAGGCATAGTAAGTTCTAAGAATGTCTTAGTCAATATTGAGATAGGGGATAAGAGAAATACTAGATAATAGATAATAATATTAGATAAAGTACATAAACTAAAGACAAATAAAGACAGGGCAGCAGGCCCTGTAGTGGGGATTCGATTATGGCTTTTAAATTCATTAAAGGGATTAACAAAGTGAATTATTAGCTACTCTTCAGTGTGAGTTTGGTTAGCAGAACCAAAGGGCACAAATGGAAATTGGCAAACGAGGAATTCCGTACAGATAATAGGAGGTATTTCTTCACACATCAAATGGTCAATGTGTGGAATAGTGGAATAGCTTGCCAGTACATAGTGGGGGCAGAAGCACTGGGGGTTTTCAACACCAGGCTTGATCGGTGTTAGATACTATTTAGCTATTAGGCAAACTAAGCAGTAGGTACACTTAGGGGTAGGAAAAGGCAAGCATTGCTGGGCTGGATGGCCTGTCATTTTTTTATTTGGGGGGGGGGGGCTGTCAGCAATTGTTATGGAAAAGAGAAGTCAGCATGCATACAGACAACTGGTCCTACTTGCAACAGCACCATACTGAGTTCATAGCAGTAAACAAGGCAATAAGTCCAGGATGGTGGCGGTGGTGTAATAGTGTAGGGAATGTTTTCTTGGCATACTTTGGGCCCGTTAATACCAATCAACTATCGCTTGAATGCTTATTTGAGTATTATTGCATGTACATACCTTCATGGCCACAATGTACCCATGGCTACTTCCAGCATGATAACGCACCATGTCGACAAGAAAAGGTCCTCTCAAAATGGTTTGTTGAACATGACAGTTCAATGTTCTTCAGTGGCCTGCCCAGTCACCAGATCTGAATCCAGTAGAACACATTTGGGATGTGGTAGAATGGGATATTCACAGCATGAATGTGCAGCTGACAAATCAGAATCTCAAAGGAATATTTTCAACATCTTGTGGAGTCCATGCCGTGAGAAATTGAGGCTGTTTTCATTGCAAAGGGAGGCCCTACCCAGTATTATTCCCAAAAAAGTGCTCAGTGAGTGTATAATACTGTGTAAATCAGTAATAATTAGGCATAGTAGGCACAGTGTTCATACCTTTTCTAATTGGGGGGCTGTGAAGCTGCGTAGGCACACAGTGTGTTTCTACCTTTTCTTCTTATTATTATTTCTTTATATATCTTTATTCTATCTTTATTCTTCCCAGTTTTTCGGCACTGAACTACTTCACCATACTTTTACCTTGATACTTTGTTCAAACTTTAAACTATTCAGCTTGCTTCAGAATGGTGTGCTATTTATTTTCGTTTTGATGTCTTTTATTTTTTATAAATTATTTAACCTTTTATTCAGATTTTCCTGCTATTTAAATTAATGGTGGATTGTTCAGTTCTTAGAGTGTGACAGTTGGCTTAAAAAAATTTTCTTTTTTTTTAACTGCCATTACTCTCTTAATCTTTACTCTATATATATATATATATATATATATTATAAATAAAAATGTTCATACTGATTCTCACAATGTTAACAGCTTTTGGGTAGTACTTTTTGAAGCATCTCACTCAAATTGCGTATGAAGATATGCCTTTTTAAAATATTTTTTTGGTGAATGTGTGTGTAAGCCTTTAAGCTTCTCTCTCTCTCTTTCTCTCTCTCTTTCTCTCTCTCTCTCTCTCTCTCCCTCTCTCTCTCTCCAACTGCTTCTTTCAATACTGCAGTAGGAAAAGGAAAAATAAAGAGGACTGAAGTCAAGGTCAAGTGCATAATAACAAAGGAGAAGGCAGGAAGCCGGAAGGCATAGTAAGTTCTAAGAATGTCTTAGTCAATATTGAGATAGGGGATAAGAGAAATACTAGATAATAGATAATAATATTAGATAAAGTACATAAACTAAAGACAAATAAAGACAGGGCAGCAGGCCCTGATGGTACTCAGTTAAGTGAGATTTTTAAACCACGGGCAATTATTTTTAGACAGTCCTTAGAAACAGGAGAAATACCGGATGACTGGAAACAAGGTAATATAATACCAATATATTAGAAAGGGGATCGTATTGATCTAGGAAACTACAGGCCTGTCAGTCTAACTTGTATCACATGTAAAATACTGGAATCTATAATAAGGGACAAACTGGAATTATTTATTGAAAAGAATAACATTTTAAGGGATAGCCAGCTGCTTGCACCTGATGCCTTGGTCTTGCTCTGTGTAGCAGGTGCTCTTTGTGTTCCATCCTATCAAGTGTAAATGTAGCACATCTGGCTCAAAGGACCACAATATTGGGGAGGAGATGAAAAATGGTGTGTGCTGGCCAAAACACAAGAGACAGAAGCACAGTAGGTATATGGTGGTTTACTGGTTTGGCAGGACAGATGAATGCTGGCAAGGATAATATGAATAAGTGTAGGAGCATGTATGAATAGTTTGACGGTATGGTTTATGGATGTGTGACGGTTTGGAGTGGTTCTGAAATAAAATAAAAAGGCGCCAGTGCCAACACAATTCAGGAAATAGTCAATATAAATCCTAGGATAGTGTGGCATGATAATTCTCAATGATTATTAGCAAACATGATTGTGTCTGGAAAGCTCACAGTTACCTAACTTACCTTTACATATCTGTTGTGGTTGTTTTTGCTGTATCCTTGGAAGTGCTGCAGGAGGCAACACATTAGGAGACAATGGTGGTGGTGCAGCAAGGTTCCATGGCTACAGAGTTCTACATGAGACAAAGGCAGAGGTGCCGCAGGATACAAAGGCTGTGGTGTTTGTTGGAATGTTTATGGAATCCATACGATAAAGGTTAGCCAATTATGTATGTATGTACTGTTGGCTCTACAATTATTACCCCTGATAAACTTCACAAAAAGTGCTGTAAACTAAAAAAATAATACAGACCACAAGTTTTTTTGTGGGATTTAAGTCTGGAGACTGGGTTTTTTGTGTGGATTTGGATGTATGCTTGGAGACATTGTCCTGCTGGACAATCAACCAACAACCCAGACTCCGCTTCCTAGCAGTGGCAACCAGATTTTCTGGCACTTTGTTGAATTCATTCTGCCATTGATCTTAAATGCTGCCCCTGGACCACTGGCAACAAAACATCTCAAAAACATTAATGACCAACCACCATATTTGACATTAGGTGCTTCTCCTTGTATGTATTCCATTTTCCCAGCAAACAATGATGATGTTGGGTATGGTCAAAACGTTCAGTTTTACTGATTTACTCAATCAGTCAGGTGAGTATAATGAGTCAATGAGTTGGGTATAATCCCAGGCCTGAACTTTTTATACTGAAGTAATTCCATGCCTTCTAATGTATGCAACTGCAGTGGCTGTTCTGTCTGGTATTAACAACCATGGGTTCCTCTTAACATTTGTCCAAGGATTTCAGAATGAAGATGGTTCATTTCCACCAAGAAGGAGAATGCTACAAAAACTCTCTCAGTGTTTCAAACTACCTATTTCCACTGATTTCAGATAGAATGGCCCGAGACCTGATGAGAAATGCTCAGAAGAAACCACACATAACTGCAAAAGAGCTGTAAAAAAGAGTAGCAAAACAGGTCTAGCTAAAGTATCTGAAGTATGCAAAAGAACAATGTGCTTTGGAATGAGGAAACCAAAATGGGTTTTCAGCCAAAACAGGTATGTTTTGTTCTGCTAGGAACAAGGAGTTCCCAAAGGGACAGGGCTCCCAAACTTTTGCATAAACACTTGTTTTAGCCATAGCCGAAACACTGGACAAATCCCCTTTTTAAATTGGATGACAATATCACCAAAGCATTCAGAATTTTCGAAGCTACGTCTAGGCAGTTTTCAGAAAATAATTTAGAGACTCTGAATGGACGCATGGAAGCTACATGATATTATGGTTTCTATGATGTGTAAAATACTGAATTAGAATTTAGTTTGTAAAAGAGTCTTTTGATCCATGACAGAGAAACATTGAGTGACAGATACACAGTACAGAGAATGTCATCAGCTGGTTAAAAGTTCCATCTTGTATTTTTGTCTTGACTTTAAAATGTAACATTGAAAATATTTTTCTCCCAATTTGGTAGCTAATTGTACCCCGTCTGATTCAATTAGAGCTAGTATTAGATACACCGCCCACACCCCGTCCCTTAGCGGCCCGAAGGAGCCTTCTTCAAACCGTCTCGTCTCATGCTCGTTTTCCATGATACCAAGGTTTTATTGCTTTTTATTAACCCTGCCAAACTAAAAAAGACCAAGGCATAATTCAAATAAGTATTTAATTTATTAAGATCTTGTGTTCAAATTGGGCTACATGTGCAAGCTTTGCAAGAATAACAAACAGTCAGGCTATTATCATTGTGCACTTCTTTTTTTAATTATTTTTTTAATTTATTTTATTTTATAAAATTGCCTCTAATAGGCTATCCCTGAAAAAAACAGCAAAATAAGAAAACTTGTCAAACAAAACTGGGGCCTCATGCAAGAACATTTTCGTTTTCTTATCATACATTTTTCTCATACTTTTTTAGTACGTAAGTTTTGTTTACTGTACGAATGTGGCATGTTCCATCTGATAAATTGCCAATGGGATTAGCATGAACAAGGGACCTCTCACATAGTTGGTACCTGATTGGGCAGACTGCAGTTAATTGTTTTTCTGTGGTTAATTGCTGTTGATCAGCAATGCCTAGCTTGATCATTTGATCTGAGGTTCTGCACTGCAAGGCTCTCCATAGGAAATTAATATGTGTTCACATGATTCGTATTGGTTAAATTTTCAACCAATGAGCTTGAATTATTGTACAGCTGTGCAATATTTTATCGGTGGCACGGATGGTGCAGTGGGTAGCACTGCCGCCTCACAGCAAGGAGGTCCTGGGTTCGAATCCCCGTCGGCCGGGGCCTC
Source organism: Conger conger (assembly GCF_963514075.1). NCBI lineage: Eukaryota > Metazoa > Chordata > Actinopteri > Anguilliformes > Congridae > Conger > Conger conger. The sequence continues at coordinate 18,550,416 of NC_083762.1, read as the reverse complement.
TCTGTGCGGAGTTTGCATGTTCTCCCCGTGTCTGCGTGGGTTTCCTCCGGGTACTCCGGTTTCCTCCCACAGTCCAAAAACATGCAGGTTAGGCTGATTGGAGAGTCTAAATTGCCCGTAGGTATGAGTGTGTGAGTGAATGGTGTGTGTGCCCTGCGATGGACTGGCGACCTGTCCAGGGTGTATTCCTGCCTTTCGCCCAATGTATGCTGGGATAGGCTCCAGCCCCCCTGTGACCCTGTTCAGGATAAGCGGGTTCAGATAATGGATGGATGGATGGATGGATGTACAATATTTTGGTACAGGGTGTCAGTCCATGAACTGTATATTTTGAAACCAGAATATAAACAGAGGGTGAGCCAAATGATTGTGACATTGAAAGTAGGGTGTTTTAATTATCTAAATGAAATTGTGGAAAAGACACTGATTGAACCATTAAAAAAAAAATCATAAAAGAGAAAATAATATTGCATCACAACAAAGGAACATAAATAATGTGCGAAACTACAGCATTTAACTCAAACTTTAAATTGTTTCTTTGAATTTGTGTGTTCACTTTTCATTAGGCCTAGAGATGGAAGCCACAATAAATTTTAAATAATCTGACATCATAAAGACATTTTGATTCCAATTTCATTCATATGCACTTTTATAAATACAGGGATTTAATTTATATTATAAGGTAATGTGCACAGATTGATTCATTAATTTATTAATCTGATTATTAATTAATCTGAAATTATTTCTGTATCATGCAGTGGTCAGATGAGAACTAACTGTTGCTATATCTGCTCCATCATTTGATGTACTGGGTACTTAAGTTTTGATGCACACGCACCAGTGTGACCTTAAGAAATACTTTATTACTTTAGAAAGGTCTTTATGAACCCATGCTGTTAAACTGTGTAGATAAGGACCATATCTTTTGCAATATGGAAGGTCACAGAATCTAATTCTGTCACCCTGGAAAATATGCTTCTAAGCATGCGTTTTGTGAGTGGGGCACTAGCAGGCATTGTTTAATACACAACAATCAGCTGCCGCATTTGTGCACCCTATAGCAGAAATCCTTGCTACATACAGTGGGCTATATACAGTTGTATTATTTATATTTATATTGTTAAATATGCAGAAAAATACTGTACACTAAAATATAATTGTTGATTGACATAAGCTTATTTTGCAACAGGTGTTAAGTAATGTGTGTTATTAATGATTAAATGGAATCAACCAATATTTTAAACCATAAAACAGGTTTCATAATTATTCGCACCCCTAGTTTAATACTTTGTGCAACTTTGTTCCAAACTTCTGACAGTCAGTTACCATCTGTTTTTGGTTATAAATGCTCGATGTGCATGTTTTGCTATTAATGGATTTCATGCTTTTCACTGAGGAACTGAGGAACGTAAGCACTTGTAACTCACTTAGGATGTGCTAAATGACTAAAATATTAATGGAAATGGAAATGGAAATTGTCTCTTCTGAATTGACAGTTCTTTGGCCTTTTCCATGTTGATGGGTGACAAGGTGATTTTGAATACATGTTATCTTGTTTTTATACTTCAGTGAAGTAATGGAATGGCACAATATACATTTAGACCTTTAGTTAGGGGTGCCAATAATTTTGACAGCTATGGTTTTCAGAACTAATTCGATTACTTAGTTAAACACTTTAAAACATGAGAGGAAATGTATTGGAAAAAAGGTATATAGTTTTCCCATATATATATAATGTATGGATTGTTATCTGTGTTGTTCATTGTATGCAGCCTTTTGTCTTCATTTGTATTAAGGGTGCCAATCATTCTGCTGCCCACTGTGTATTAAGGCTGTCGAAACCAATGTGTTAAAGACAAGCTGAAATGGAAGTTAGTGCAGCACCTAGCTTCTGCAATATGCACCCTAGGTACCCTAGACTTTATTATATATATATATATACGACGAAGGGTGGTCACAAAAAATATTGATTTGATTCAGTTTTGAACTATTCTGCCAAATTAAAATGTTATGTAAAATATATAGTACATTTATTTAGGACCTTTAAATATGGGGAGTTTGCATAGTTGCATTAGCGCAACAATGATGGATTTGTTTTCATTGACGTACTACCGTAAATAAGTACTCAAATTGTAGCCGGGATCTTTTATTTACTTAGGCTGCACAAAGCACAGGCTTGTATTCGAGGCAGGCCTTTATTTCTTATTAGGCTTCTGTTGTAGAATTTTATTCTTAGAAATAAAGTAAAAGGCTACACTTAAAGTGGGCCAACACTGTTCAACACTTCCTGTAACCGTTCAGAAACGCAACTTGAGTAGCTAAACCATTAATGAAATCCAAAACAGATGCGTCTTTATAAAATACCAACTTGCCACACACGCCTTCATGAACAATAACAAATTAGCGTACATAAGAGCAAGTTAAGGATCTTTTTTTCCTAAAGTGCGTTTTATTGTGAGACATGCGTTTCGTTTGGAGCAGCATACCGGTAGGCTATCAAAAGATTTTCGCTTTGGTTTGGGATTTAATTTACTTTTGGACTGTTTGATTCAATTGCTAAATGTTGGGACTGATGGGCACTGAAATCTGGGGGTATTTGATGGTTCACTGTTAAGTTTTATGTAGTTGAAAGAGTGTCGGGATTTCCACCCGTCTGTTTATTGCGAGTCAAGGCAGCCGCTTTAATTCATTCATTGGACGTGCGCTGTGCTGTAAATACATGGAAACCTTATTGTGTAGCCAAGTAGCCAAATATGAGTTAATTTTTTTTTTCTCCAGATTTTTGCCTGATTTACTTTAAATTAAATTCGTAGGCTGGAATGCCTCGCGGCAACAATTGTGTTTAAATGTATACTGCTTCAGCTTTTGGCAAGGCGTGCACACAGCACCAACAGGCTGAGCGTCTTCCTTACCTTTTCTTTTTGTTTTGTTTTGTTTTGTTTTGTAAATGAGGCTGAAACCCGAACCTGCCCGACACCTGACTCAATAAGGCTCAGAGTCTTACCGCGTGCATACCGACTTGGTATAAGCGAACAGTAAAGCGTCGACCGACTGTCATTAAATACCTTCCGGAGGTAGGCTCCCTCGGCACTAATGAGGGTCAGGTGAAAATAATAAAGCCCCCTGGTGACCACCACTGGAACTACCTCCAAACCCCGACAATTATATGTTCCCACCACAGACATAATTTAAATCACTGACTTGTGGATTATATGACAGTATAGATTCGACACATGTCACGAGCAAGCAGAAAGTGTGAGCCTTACTGGAGTACAACTCGTGCAGCTGGGGCCCGTTGGAACGCTGTGTTCAAGCATTCCCCGCCTGTTATAAATGCATCAGCAACAATAACTTTTAGTGTAACGTTGTATATTACACGTAGACGATTCATTTATTCAGTCCGATTTAGCTCTCTTATATCACCACACTGAAGCATTGAATGAGAAATCATGAAAAATAATATAATGTTTCACTGTGTTGGCATTATTAGAAATCAAGTACATCGAATTATTATTACGAATTTAATTTATCTGCCAGTTTCTCTCTCATTTTGACCGCTGGTGCTATGTTTGATTTGCGAGTAAAAGACAACATAGATTCCATTATGAGAGTTCGAAATATATTGCTTCGTATAAAGCGCCCGAAGTTTCAAAAAATGGCGCAGTTATCCGAGATGATTCAATACTAGATTTGTAGTTCACATTTATGAAAACAAGTCCCACTGTATCCATCCATCCATCCATCCATAATCTGAACCCGCTTATCCTGAACAGGGTCGCAGGGGGGCTGGAGCCTATCCCAGCATACATTGGGCGAAAGGCAGGAATACACCCTGGACAGGTCGCCAGTCCATCGCAGGGCAAGTCCCATTGTATGATCGATTTAAATCTTTAAACGTTGTATAAAAGATGCTAGTGCTAAGTAGGTTAAGTGCTGCGGTGGAAGATACACCCTATACCCTCACATTTGCCACCTGGTACTGATTGTGTGAAAAGCAACCCTAAACCACTATGGATTTTGGGCAATCTACAGTCCGAAATGCGACACGACTGACCCTACTGTCGGAATGATTTTTCCCGGCCGCCGAAATTCTTACCGCAGAGGCAAACGCCAAATGAAACACGAAACCACTGTATGTCTTCATATTTGTTTTATTGTTGCAAAATATTTCATTAGTTGTGCCAGTAGGCCAACTGTAGCTATCATTTTAAAATCCCATAAAAGGAGCATAAAAGACAGACTGAAAAGTGAGTTTTTCTTTTTTCTTTAGATGGACCAAAACATTTTCAGTAATATAGTTGATCTGTTGATTAAACCAGAGTATCATATTCCTGTCTATGAATGCAGGCAGATTTACTGGCATTTCCCAACGTGGAGGTTTATTGCCCCCTTACTGTGCATGTTCAGTAGTTGAAGGAACTCCTGGGGCATAGAATGTGCCCCAGGACGGGGTCCAACGTCGTCATAGTAGTGATGGGACAGTTGCTTCAGGGAAAGGTCAAAGTTAAAGGGCCAGAACCCATAAAGGTGCACCTCGTCACACAGCTCCAGGGCTACACTCGCCAGCATTAACCCTGTGGAGAGTCGGAGTGCCCGCTGGCCCCTCCTCCGCCAGTAACGGTGCAGATCCCGCAAGTAGTTAGGGTTGAAGAAAACTACCTTCTGCTGAGGGTAGAGTGGACGGAGGGCTTGGTGAACTTGGAAAGAAGTCTTAGTGCAGGATCTATAGGCGAAAGGAGGCATGAGAAGGCTTGCATCTCCGTACTTTGACATGTCGTCTACCAGGGGCTGGGGATGCTTCTTCAGGTTTGGGTAGCTGCAGGGAGGTGAGGAATGAAGGGTTGAATTTGATAAGGGAAATGTAGGCTAGATGTGGAGCTCGCTCATTATTGTTTAAAATGAGGAAGAAGAGCATAGGCTGCACAAATTGACAAATGGATAAATCAGAGGAAAATGGTACCAAAAAAACTTTTTTTCATCAAGCCATTGTGTCAAGCAAGATATATTTCCACCATTTACAGACTGCTTTCATATTTATTGCTTGTTTTTTTAAATATTTCTGTCAATGTTACTGGCACGGAGTAAAAACTATTGGAGGGAAAGTGCGTAAAAAGTTTGTATCTAATCTGTTTTCATGAAGCTTCAAGCCACACACCAGCCTTTACCTTCTTTTTATCTGGGTGGGGTTGGCTGTCATCAAATTTGTCTTCACTCCTACATCTCTGCTAAAATTGATGGGAGCCAGATTCAACCTGCAAAGAAAAACGGTTTCAAGGTTGGGCAAAAACGGTGTCAAGGTTGGGTTAGTGAATGATGATTGATGGTGATTGATCCTCCAAAGAAAAACATGTTTAATATATTTTTCAGCCAATTGACAAAAATATTTGTACCTATTATTTACCTCCAAAAGGGTTGCTGTACAGCTGAGTTCTAAAGTGCCACATGGTTGAAAGGTAGTGTTCAGTTTCAGTCCCCTCCATAATGTTTGGCATAAATACTTTATTTTGGCTCTGTACTCTACAATTTTTGATTTGTAATCAAACAGTTCACAGATAGTTAAATTGAATACTCTCATACTTATTAAAGAGTATCTTTATGCACTTTGCTCTTATCATCACTCTTATACACAAGTCAATATTGGGAAATCTTTTATTTGGGTTTCACCATATAGAAATTACAGTAGTTACTCAGTACCTGGTGATGGGTTGCAGACTTCAAGCTAAGGATATGCATACAAAGTACGAAACATCCATCCATCGTACAATAACATCCATCCATCATATCTTAACCCGCTTATCCTGAACAGGGTCACTGGGGGGCTGCAGCCTATCCCAGCATACATTGGGCGAAAGGCAGGAATACACCCTGGACAGGGCGCCAGTCCATCGCAGGGCAGACACCATTCACTCACACACTCATACACTCATACACTCATACCCACAGGCAATGTAGATTCTCCAATAAGCCTAACCTGCATGTCTTGCTGCATGGAGGAAACCGGAGTACCCGGAGGAAACCCACGCAAACACAGGGAGAACATGCAAACTCCAGTTTAGTTAGTTATGTACAGTTATGTTTTAATAACCTGATTTCCAGTTATGGAACACTTTTGTTCTAATAATAATAGGAGTTAAAGGTACAATAGGTAATTACACACTTCTAATGGCAAAATAGGAATTTCAGCAGCAAACTCACTCAAACCGCAACACTGTTTATCCCACCCATTCTCTTTGAACATGCTGACGTTGAAACACCATTGGCTGTGGCAATTAGAACCATTTTTTCAACCAATGAGTTTTAATTATTGTAATTATTGTGCTATACAATGTTTTGTGCTGGCCCGTCAACTGCATATTTTGAAACCTGAATTTCAGGACTATAAACACAGGCAAAGGGTGAGTCAACATGTCAGTGAACCTTTTTCAATGATAGGAAGGGATTTACAATGGTCTTGTAACAATGTTTTAACTATTGTACCTTTAATTCAAAAGAATGGAGCAGATACTGTGGGCTCTAGAATTATTGGCACCCTTAATAAAAATTGAGGAAAAAAAAGCATAAAATAAATAAATAACATGGATAATGTTATGTTCAAAATCATGGGGCAAGCCAAGCTATCATGTGGATGTTTGACTGAATTGTTTCATGGGCCTCCAGCATGGAGAAGCCTGTCTATCAACTCAGCTAAATAAACAAAAGTCTATATGAAGAGACTTGGCTGCAATTAGAACAAACCCAGCAGTGCCTGAACACACTGACATGCTGCCAGAACTAACTATGTTGCAAGCTCCTCCCTCCAAAGCGACAGGTGTCAGCCCTGACGATCTGAAGACAGGTAATCTGGAAGCTGCCCACTGACCCAGTGATCACGCCAGCTGATGCGGATCTTAAACAGCTACAGTCGGACAAAGCAAATGACCACAATCCACAATCCACTGCCTGAAACTACGTTCACAGAGGGAGAATTAGTTATGGTCAAGGTGTTTGTGGGAGAAGATGCATTTGCCCCATAATGGCACAGTCCATATCAGGTTGTTTTCTGGCCATGAAAATGACACTGAAACGGCACCACTGGGTACAGTGCAAACCTTTTCATCGTCCCATTACATGATGTAAGGTCTTCACTGTCCCTGTTGCAGGCTGACAGGCCTGGTCAATGCAAATCCAACTGGGACAGCCAGTGAATTTAATTCACTACTTTCTATGTGGACCATGGGTGTAACCATACTTTAAGGAGCCATCCACAACAAATTCAATTACAGTAGTAAACTGTCACCCAAACATGGCTTCCTGGTGTAGTCCAAATTGCACAACAATTACTGTAGGTCAGATTCCACCCATCTTCCCATTCAAACTGACATAGCATACTGACCATAGGATACACATAGTTACAGCAACCTTCAAGACTTTGCTCCCATCATTGCACTGCCTCTGCACAATTCTGCCATCTCAGTGGAAAGCTCCCAGAACTGTTTTAAGTTGAAATAGTACTGGATTGATTATGGTTTTACCACATACAGTGTTTGGTGTCTTTAGGTAGCTAATGTTGTGGGAAATAGTTTGGTGTCATTGGTGGTGTAGTATACTGCTTGCAGGATAAAGATCTTGAGAAATAAACCTGTGAGTCAGTATCCAGCTGTGCTACAAATGTTAACCAGGTTTGTTAGACATACAGAGATAGCATCAGCAGGACCATTGTTGTTAGAGCCATCTTGTGACTCTTTATTTGATTATTTGCTGTTGTCCTGTAAACCCTGGGTATATAGAGGGAAACTTGGAATGGTTTGAGGAGACTCGCTAATACAACCTGCTGTGCGCCATTCGCGTATATCCATTTATAATACATCTTTCCACATTGCCATTCTATTTCTGCATTGCAAATTGTTAAATATATTGTGTAGAGTCCTACAGACATTGATAACATAGGATACCAGCACCCCGTAGTCACGCACCTATACACTAGTGCTGTTACAAGATACAAGAATGTTCCTCTGGCTATACAGGCCACAGTATTGGCAAACATTTGCAGTTCCTTTTGTTGAACTGTTAGCACAGAGGAGCAGTTAAACATATCTTTTTGAGTCAGATAAACAAGAAAATGTTGAATTAACCCTGTTCCAGTAGCGCCTGGTTGGACTACACGCCTCTCAGATACTTCTGCTTTTTGGTGTATTTGGGGGTTACTACTACGTATAAGTATAGTATAGTAAGTATAGTATCCCCATGGATGGTTAGGAAGATGTTGAGGAGGCCATAAGTAGGTGAACGGATAATTACATAGATGACAATCAAAAGATAATCTTTTTTATTATTCGTGGAACTGAATTTCACAATCAATTTCTTGTCCTCAAATCAGTTGTTTTGTCCATGTAATAAAGACTTGAGTGATAATACTTCCTTTATAGGAGCACCAATTCTATTTGGGTTTTCTCCTTTGTCCATTTTGTTCTTTGACGATTTGAGTCAGACTTTGTGCTCTGGTTCACACAATGTTGTCTCTTTGTAATTACTACCATTATTCATGTGTGGTTGACCGTGTACTGTAATTGGTTGTGGTCCCAAATAATAATAATAAAATGAAGTATACATTTTAAAAGGTGACATACAGGATACAGTGGCTTCAGAAAGTATTCAGACCCCTTCACCCCTACACAATTTTAACCTAACAATTTACACTCAATAATTATACACCCAAAATCACAAAGTGGAAACATTTCCACATTTCTAATATGTTAAAAATCTAAAGGTTGGTGTACAAAGTAAATTTCTCATTTTCTCTCATTTAAGTAATCAGGCCCTTAACTGAGTACTTTGTAGCCCCTTTGGTAGCAATTATAGCTTTGAGTCTTCTTGGGTAAGTCACAACAAGCTTTGTGTACCTGGATTTGGGCAGTTTATCCCATTCGTCCTGGCAGAACCTTTCAAGCTCTGTCAGATTGGATGGGAAGTGTCTGTGAACTCCCATATTCAGGTCTCTCTACAGATGTTCTATGGGGTTCAAGTCTGGGCTTTCAAGGACAGTCAGAGATTTGTCCCACTCCAGCATTGTCTTGGCTGTATGCTTCGGGTCATTGTCGTGCTGAAAGGTGAACCTTTGCCAAATTCTGAGGTTGCGTGCACTCTGGAGCAGGTTTCTTCAAGGACCTCTCTGTATTTCGCTGCATTCATCCTCTCAGAGTCCTTTAACTGTTTGGCAAATTCCACACAGGCTTTCATATGCCTTTTACTCAAGAGGGGCTTCAGTCTAGCCTCTTTATCTACCATAAAGGCCTGATAGATGAAGAGATGGCCATCCTTCCGGCAGGTTCTCCCATCTCTGCTGGGGACACCTCCCTGACCAAGGCCCTACATTTTACATTTACATTTTAGTCATTTGGCAGACGCTTTTAATCCAAAGCGACTTACAAGTGCATAGGTTCTACCATAAGTCAGAGCATCACATCCAGAAACTAGCAAAATACACAGGAAATGCTGTTCTAAACATAGTTGTCATCAGAAGTGCATTTTTTTTTTTTTTTTTTTTTTTTTTTTTGGGGGGGGGGGGGGGGGGGTTAGACAAGGATAGGGATATCAGAAAGGAGGGGCAGGGGAAATCAGGAGGGAGGACTAAGGTAGAGTTTGAGTCTGCGTCGAAATAGGGGGAGGGATTCTGCTGTTTTGACAGTGGTAGGCAAGTCATTCCACCACTGAGGAACCAGAACGGAAAACAGGCGTGAACGTGCAGCTCGACCGCCAGGTGCACGTAGAGAGGGAACCGTAAGCCGACCAGAGCTGGCAGACCGGAGTGGTCTAGCTGGGGAGTAGGGAGTGATCAGGGATTGTATGTAAGGTGGGGCAGTCCCCTTAGCAGCCTGAAATGCCAACACTAGGGCCTTGAAACGGATGCGTGCGGCAATGGGAAGCCAGTGGAGGCCAATGAGAAGCGGGGTGACATGAGCCGACCTGGGCTGACTGGTTTGACCTGGTTGGGCCCTACTTGCCCGGTTACTCAGTTTGGCCGAACAGCCAACTCTAAGAATACCTGGTGGTTCCAAACTTCTATTTCACAATTAGTGAGGCCATTATTCTCCTGGGAACACTCAAAGCTTTGGAAATTATTTAATACTCTTGCCCTGATCTACATGTATACCTTGCCACAATTTTCTTGCGGAGGTCTACAGAGAGTTCCTGGACTTCCTGGCTTGGTTTTTGTCCTTACTTGCAGTGTGAATTGTGGGGCCTGATTTACACTGATGTGTGCCTTTCTAAACTATGTGAAATCAATCAAGTTCAAGACACATCTGAAGGATAATTAAAGCAAACTGGATACCCCGGACCACAATTGGGAGTGCCACAGCAAAGGGTCTGAATGCTTATGTGAATGAAAGATTTCAGTTTTTAATTTTGAATAAATTAGCAAATTAGCATTAAATTAGCATTTCATTTTGTCATAATGGGTTATTGAGTGTAGATTGATGGCCAGTTTTGAACACACAACACAATAAAGTGTGCACAAGTCAAGGGGTCTGAATACATTCTGAAGCCACTGAAGCATTGCCATTATTTGTAAAAAATCAGTGGGGCGAAGAGCATTTTTTATTAATTTCATATGAAAGGAACCTAAAACTTGTGCAATAATCCAAGTGTTCCTACCTTATGACAAAGTCAGCCCTGTTAATCTTGGAACCACATCTGCTGTTCTTCAGAATCCCACTATTCCCCACGACTGAACAGCGCCCAAGTTGACCTCCAGTCCTCCAGGGGGTTCTCTAACAGGGGGGAATAGCACCTCAAAAAATTTGTTTTCAATATAAAACATCCAAGCAGCTCAGCCAATCCATTTCAACTCCCTGGACTAGAACAACCAGGAGAGGACGTGCTAAACAGGGACATAACTTCTAATAAAAAGGATTTAGCTTTCTAATGAAATCACAAGATGCACATCTAGTTAAAACACGGAAGATCCTACTAAAACTTGACTTCCAGAACAATATAAAAGTGGCATACAAGCCACTACAAAAAAGACAACAACAAGTTAAACAAAGCAGACAAAACAGATTCAGTCAGGTATGTATTCAGCAAGTTCAAATTTAGCTGGACAAGACAAGTGGCAGACAAGATCTGATTATAGACAACCCGCAACCCCTAAGCAGTAACAAAGTAAAACCATGAACAACAAAGTAAGCTTCAAAGGATAAACATCCAAACTTTTCAGAGCCTTCGTAAAAGCCCCTTTGGCAGCTATTACATCTTCGATTCTTCTTGGGTAAGTCTCAACAAGCTTTGCACAACTAGATGTGAGTAGTTTATCCCATTCCTCCTGGCAGATCATCTCAAACTCTGGTAGATTGGATGAGAAGTGTCTGTAAGGTCCTATCTTCAGGTCTCTCCACAGATGTCCTATGGGGTTCAAGTCTGGGCTTCGGCTGGGCCACTCAAGGACAGTCAGAGACTGAGATGAGATGGTCATTCCATCTCTAGGAAGAGTCCTGCAGGTTCCAAACTTCTTCCATTTCAGAATTATTGAGGCCACTTTGCTCCTGGGAACACTCAAAGCTTTACAAATGGTTTCATACCCTTGCCCTGTTCGATGACTCGCCAGAATTGTATCACCAAGGCCTACAGAGAGTTCCTTTAACTTCATGGTTTGGTTTTTGTCTTGACATGCAATGTGAATTGTGGGACCTTATATACACACAGATGTGTGCCTTTCTAAATTATATCCAATCAATTAGATTTACGGCAGACAGGTGGACTCAATAAAGTTCAAGACACATCTCAAGGATAATTCTTGCAAACAGGATATACCTGACTAGGTTGGAGTGCCACAGCAAAGAATATGAATACTTATACAAAAGAGAATGTTCAGTTTTTGATTTTTAATACATTTCCAAAAATGTATTTAACTTCATTATCATGCCATTATGTTATATGTCATTATTACCCGTTATTATTCTGGGTTATTTAATGTAGGATAATGGGAATAAATGGAAGTTTTATTCATTTACATTTACGTGTACAACACAATAAAGTGCAAAAAGTTAAGGAGTCTGAATACCTTCTGAAGTCACTGTACATACAGGCAGACATACAGACAGACAGATACACACAAACAATCATGTGCACATATTCTAACCTTAGGCAGCATTTCCAGCAGTGAGTTGTCCACCAGTCTGGTTAACTGCACGCCATCATAAGTAATAGTCTGATTCAGTACAGTGTTTTGCGTTGTCAGAATCAGATCCTCAGTGGCATTACAACAGGCATACAGTTCAACCCTGCAGTGGGAAAAGCCAGCATAATCAGCTACACAAAATCCTTCAGTTTTCATTCAGTGTGTTCAGAATAATGTAATAAGTAGTAGTAGCAGGCAAGATAACTGGAGGGATGTACCTGTAGCGTTCTTTTTGAGTTATGTTTGTTTCCCAGGGGCAGCTCATGAGCTCCTTCATATCATTTGCAAAGGTGATGTTTTTTCTGTCAGAAAGAAAATGGTGTGAGCAAGACACTTGGACTAGCATGGGCAGGAAGCTTGATAACTACAGCTGACTCCCTCAACAGCCAGCCAGCTAAGCCCTGACAAAGAAATTTATATTAAGGATAATGTAAAGTTATCCAGATGCTTTGTTTCTAAAAGTTAAAGCACCACATAAGATTCAAGCTCCAATACCTTTAGGCTAAGTAGAGTTGGTGAGGGTCTTTTTACGAAATCCATTTGATTTGGAGAATTACTATAGAAAACTGTTTGGTTACATCTTTGGGATTATATGTTTTTTAGTAATATTAGATTGGCGGATGTCTGTGCATTGCTCTAAGTAGTTTTTGAGTATTTGAAATTGGGAAGAGCGAAAATCAAGGTGAGAACAGGTGGAATAGGCCAATACAATTTGTATGCTAAAAGCAACTGAAAATTACATCCTTGGTATGTAGGCCTACACGTTAGCTAGTTCTCACTAAGAACACATCGCTAGGTAATTCCGTAAACCTGGCTAGCAGGGTTGATCTACTGTTCATGGCTGTATCCGCCCAAGGTACTTTCCACAGGCAGTTTTTCTTTTATGTCTTTCTATGAAATGTAGTATATGTATATGTTATTCAGTTAATGGCATGCATAACGAAAGAAAAGGCTGGATAAATCACCACATTCCATACTGACCTCTTACTGTTGCTATCCGACTGCAACAGCTCACCTAAGATGGTGTACCAAAGGCCTTCACCCACGCACTGAGACAAATCAAGAAATACTAAGAACTGATTGACTCACTCTTTGCTGCGTCATAGATGGAGGCCAATGGTGTTTGTCCCCAGTCCCCGGCCTGCTCTACATCTATTGAGCGGGGAGCTTGGTGTACCATTCTTGCTCAAGGGCGCAGGAGTGAACTGGAGAATAAGTTCCAGCCGCTGTGTGAGCTAGCCAGCATGTGAGTGCCACTGCTGAGCTTGCCATGGCTTCCATGGGTGAAGTATCTCCCAGCAGATGTCCCTCTACCCTGAGTCCGCCTCAGAGTGGACCAATTACAACAGCTGGTCCACCCCCGCTGCGTCCCACAACACCGAGGATGATTGTTCACAAGAAGCCGCGACAAGCTGTTATCCTATGGTATTTATATAGCACCATTACCAAAGTGCTGTACAATGGATGCTTCTCATTCACCCATTCATACACACACTCACACACCAACAGCGATTGGCTACCATGCAAGGCACCAACCCGCTCGTCAGAAGCATTTGGCTGTTAGGTGTCTTGTTTAGGGACACTTTGACACACCCAGGGCGGGATGGAACCGGCAACCCTCCGACTGCCAGATGACTGCTCTTACCGCTGGAGCCAATGTCGCCCCACCTCAATGGTCCAACATCTCAGTCTACAATGCTCCGAGACACACTGCTACCCAGGTGCCTGTGTGGCGATCTTTCTGCTGTGGTCGCAGCTACTCTTCAGGTACGTTCAACATCACCGACAGTTGTGGTGTACTGTGGCTCCAACTACATCAGCCGAAAGTAGCTGGAGCAATTGGAGGCACACTTATCCCTCGCTGTGGGTATGCACTTTGCCAAATGCCACTAATGTAATGTCATTTTAAAAACTTAATCAACATTCTGTTAAATACTAGCCGTCAAATTGTTATTTTGGGGTCAACCCAGGTAAGACGGAGGTAATCTTCATCCCTGCTCTAACCTCTCCCTTCTCCGATTTTTCCATCTCACTAGGGGATACCACAGTGACCTCATTCCCTAGTGCAAGAAACCTTGGAGTGGTGATGGACAACAGGCTGTCCTTCTCTGAGAACATCGCTACGGTGACCCGGGCGAGCAGGTTCTTCCTGTACAACATCCGGAGAATCCGACCCTTTCTTACCACCTACTCCACTCAGCTCCTTGTTCAAGCAATGGTCCTGTCCCGCCTGGACTATTGCAATTCTCTGCTGGCTGGCCTTCCAGCATCTGCCATCAGACCCCTACAACTGATCCAGAATGCTGCAGCCCGTCTGGTATTCAATGTTCCCAGACATTCAGATGTCACCTCCCTGCTCAGCAACCTCCCTGCTCAGCAACCGCCCCTGTATATATTCAATCCCTTATCAAGACCTATACACCAACAAGACCCCTCCATTCTGCCACTTCGTGCCGTCTGGCGCCTCCCCCTTGCCACACCTGCACTTCACGCTCACAACTGCTGTCTGTCCTGCTCCCACGGTGGTGGAATGACCTCCCGGTGGATGTCAGAACAGCAGAGTCTCTGACCTCCTTCAAGCGCAGACTGAAGACTCATCTCTTCAGGCTACACCTTTCCCTCCCTAACTCACCACCATGATTAGCCTTAGACTGTAATGGCACTTATGTATAGATTGTATAGATATTGTTACTTGTTATAGATAATGTTGTTTTTTATTGGCTGTTGTATTGTTGTACTCAGGGTATTCTAGCTGCCAACTGTGGTATGCTAGTTTGGAAGTTGATTGTACTCTTCAAGGGTTCTGATTATCTGTATGTTTGCACTAGGACTCAGAACTGTACTGTCCTCTCAGGTCCTCTTCGCACTCATACTTGTGTTTGATTTGCACTTCTTTGTACGTTGCTCTGGATAAGAGTGTCTGCTAAATGCCATGTAATGTAATGTAATGTAATGTAATGTAATGGGGTCCGCATCCGAGTCCTTCCTTTGGAGAAGTCAACTTCAGCAGGATGGACCTGCACCTTTCTTAAAGGATACTGTAACCTGCTGTCCATTCCCTTTGTTGATAATTTAGGCACTTTTTGAAAGTGCAGATACTTTCTCACGATGGACAACACTTGCATTATGCTGGGACAAGACCACTGGCCTGCAACATTGAACTGGTTTTTCAATCGTAACAGACCTTCACTCAATGAGATCGGGTGAGTTCATTAGTGTTTGATTTTAATTATAACTGTGAATTAAAATCACTTGATACATTTAATGAAATTATTTTGAACACGGCTTTAAATCCCATTGTCCCAGTACAAACACTGTCTCAGATGTTGAACCTTCTTGGTCCCAGTCAAGCAACATAGCCATTAGGCTATAGGCTGCACCTCTTGAATCTTGAATTGAGTACATAAAGACCCCTTATGTATTCTATCAGTAACACATTAGAAATACTTACAGTTTAAAGGCTTTCATTGAAGCATACTTTTCCCTCAGTCTTGTGCACTGCTGTAGTTTTACAATTGAAGAGTCAGAATGGTCTTCCCTGCAACATAGCACAAGAGCAGCAATTAAGTTATAACAAGTTATTTGACTTAGGAACATCTTATATATACAGTCACCTCCAAAAGTATTGGAACAGCAATGCCGAATCCTTTGTTTTTGCTATACACTGAAAATAATTGAGTTTGAAGATACAAACACAAATTTCAGCTTTTATTTCCTGGTATTTTTATCTAGATTTGTTAAACAACTTAAAACATATTGTATCAGACCAACCAATATTTAGGTGAGCAAAGGTATTGGAACATGTGACTGACAAGTGACATCCATCCATCCATTATCTGAACCCGCTTATCCTGAACAGGGTCGCAGGGGGGCTGGAGCCTATCCCAGCATACATTGGGCGAAAGGCAGGAATACACCCTGGACAGGTCGCCAGTCCATCGCAGGGCACACACACCATTCACTCACACACTCATACCTACGGGCAATTTAGACTCTCAAATCAGCCTAACCTGCATGTCTTTGGACTGTGGGAGGAAACCGGAGTACCCAGAGGAAACCCACGCAGACACGGGGAGAACATGCAAACTCCGCACAGAGAGGCCCCGGCCGACGGGGATTCGAACCCAGGACCTCCTTGCTGTGAGGCGGCAGTGCTACCCACTGCGCCATCCGTGCCGCCCGACAAGTGACATGTTCCAATGAAAAGGGAGAAATTGATCTGAGCAAGCATACAACAACTTGGAAAAGAAAAACCACTGGCATACTGAACAACAGACATCGAACAGGTCGACCAAGGAAAAAACAGCAGTTGATGACAGAAACATTGTGAGAGCTGTAAGGAAAAACCCAAAAACATCAATCAGTGACATCACAAACAATCTCAGGAGTAAGAATCGGAAGGCAAGAATACAATTTGCAAAGAAGTACAGAGATGGCCAAGTCAATCCCCAGACCTTAACCCAATTAAGCATTAATTTCACTTCCTGAAGGGAAGATTGAAGGGGGAAATCCCACAAAACAAACAACAACTAAAAGCGGCTGCAGTAAAAGCCTGGGAAATCATTACAAAAGAAGAACAGTTTGGTGATGTCAATGGGTCGCAGGCTTGATGCAATTATTGCAAGCAAGGTAAATGATAAATGATTCTACCTAGGTTTTCCGATAGCATAATGTAGCCTAGTTGTAGTCACAAAATCATAGCTCCTGATTTCTTGCATTCAAATTATGCAGAACTCATTTTTTAAATGATTATAATACATGCTTTACACTTACCTTTCATTTAAAAATGAAAATATAAGAGTATATTAATGGCTTGAAGATCCACCGAGCAAGGATGAAATGTCCGATGGGAGCAGAAGCAACACAACGCACAGGTGTTCAACCTGGTGAGACGCAGGAGGGGCCAGGCCCGGAGTCACCCCACAGTGCCCAGAACCTCCAAGTGTTGCAGACTAATCCCTCAAGCATCAAGTCTGTCAGGAGGCGGATCAAATGGCCTGCAGCGAGCATGACTTCACTGTGGAAGCAGTTTGATGACGATGTCGACCAAATTCTGGAGGCGACGGCAAAGGGAGAGGCCGACGGAAAGCTGCAAGTGATGACAACAATCGTTGTCAGCATCGCGGCTGAACGGTTCGGTGAAGAGGAGAAGAAAAGCTCCGGAACACCCTACACAAAGAACCAAAGAGCTGTTAAAATCCATAACATCAGGCAGGAGATGAAAACGCTTAAGTCCCAGCACAAGGTGGCAGGAGAAGAGGAGCGCATTGGCCTGGCCCAGCTAATGAGCATCCTAAGGAAAAAGATCACGATTCTCCGCCGAGCAGAGTGGCATCGGAGGCGGCGTCGTGAGAGGGCACGTAAACGTGCCGCCTTTATCGCCAACCCCTTCAAGTTTATGAAGGACCTTCTGGGGCAGAAGCGCAGTGGGAAACTTGCGTCCTCGCAGGAAGACATAGACCAATATCTCACTCGGACGTACAGCGATCCTGAGAGAGAGCAGGAGTTGGGAGAGTGCGACATCCTTATAGACCCCCCTGAACCCGAAGTGCAGTTCGACAAGTCGGAGCTGCAGCTAAAGGAAGTCAGAGAGGTTGTACGCAAAGCGAGGGCTAGCTCTGCTCCAGGACCAAGTGGCACTTCATACAAAGTGTACAAGAACTGCCCCAAACTCCTACAGCGTCTGTGGAAACTCATGCGAGTGTTCTGGAGAAGGGGGAAGATCCCAGAACAATGGCGAGTGGCTGAAGGGGTGTGGATCCCGAAGGAGGAAAACTCCACCCAGCTAGACCAGTTCCGCATCATCTCCCTGCTGTGTGTCGAGGCGAAGGTCTTCTTCAGTGCCATTTCCAGACGGCTGAGCACCTACCTGGTAAAGAACACCTACATCGATACATCAGTCCAGAAGGGTGGCATTGCAGGAATGCCAGGCTGTATGGAACACACCGGTGTGGTGACACAGCTAATCCGGGAGGCCAGAGAAAACAAAGGCAATCTGTCAGTGTTATGGCTCGACCTGGCGAATGCATTCGGCTCCATTCCTCACAAGCTGGTCCAGTTCACTCTGATGAAACATCATGTCCCCAGCAGGTGTAGAGACCTCATCGCTGACTACTACAACAACTTCAGGATGAGGGTTTCTTCAGGAGCAACATCATCATCTTGGCATAAGGTGGAGGTTGGCATTATCACAGGGTGCACTATCTCTGTGACGCTGTTCTCCCTTGCCATGAACATGCTCATCAAGTCTGCTGAGCCAGAGTGCAGAGGGCCCCGATCAAAATCCGGTCAACGGCAGCCACCCATCAGGGCATTCATGGATGACCTCACAGTCACGACAGAATCAGTCCCAGGCTGCCGGTGGATTCTGAAGGGTCTCGTGAAGCTGGTGGAGTGGGCCCGGATGCATTTTAAACCAGCCAAATCAAGATCTATGGTGCTGAAGAAAGGGAGGGTGGAGGACAAGGTCCGGTTTAACATCTCAGGTAAAGCCATCCCTACCATCACAGAGAAGCCAGTCAAGAGCTTGGGCAAGATTTTTGACAGCTGTCTGAGAGACACATCATCAATTCAGTCCACCTGCACTGAGTTGGATGGCTGGCTGAAAACCGTGGACAAGTCAGGCCTTCCGGGGAAGTTTAAAGCCTGGGTGTACCAGCACGGCATTCTCCCCAGGATCCTGTGGCCCCTCCTTGTCTATGCCTTCCCAATCTCAGCGGTTGAGACCCTGGAGAGGAAGGTCAGCAAACACCTCCGAAGATGGCTTGGGTTACCAAAGAGCCTGAGCAGCATCGCTCTCTATGGGCGTAACAACAAGCTACAGCTGCCCTTTAGATCCTTGGAGGAGGAATTCAAGGTGACGAGAGCTAGAGAAGTGGTGCAGTATAGGGACTCGAGTGACCCAAAGGTGGCCAACGCTGGGATCCAAGTGAGGACTGGCAGGAAGTGGAGAGCAGAGGATGCTGTCCAAGAGGCAGAGGCCAGGCTACGTCACAGGAACCTTGTGGGAGTGGTCACACGGGGCCGAGCTGGGCTAGGGTCCTTCCCAACTCCTCAATTGAACATCAGGGGAAAGGAGAGGCGGTGCCTTGTCCAGGAGGAGGTGAGAGCAGCAGAGGAGGAGACAAGATCCTGCAGGGCAGTGGGGATGAAACAACAGGGAGCTTGGACAAGATGGGAGAATGCGATGGAGAGGAAAGTGACCTGGACTGAGCTCTGGAGAGCCGAGCCTCAACGCATCAAATTCCTCATCCAGGCAGTCTACGACGTGCTTCCGAGCCCGTCAAACCTGCACACATGGGGCTTAGCAGAGACATCAGCGTGCCCCTTGTGTTCCAAGCGAGGAACCCTAGAACACATCCTCAGCTGCTGTACCAGGGCACTTGGAGATGGAAGGTACCGTTGGAGGCATGACCAAGTCCTTAAGACCATTGCTGAAGCCATCAGCGCTGGACTTCTGTGGGCAAAGCAGTTCCGACCCTCCAAGAGAACCATCGCCTTTGTCAGAGCGGAGGAGCAGGCAACCCCTGCCAGAAGAACATCTGCTGGCATCCTGACCTCTGCAAGAGACTGGCAGCTGCTGGTGGACCTCGAACGACAGCTGAAGTTCCCCAGTCACATTGCTGCTACCACCCTGCGGCCAGACATTGTCCTCGTGTCTGAGTCCACCAAGCAAGCGGTGATGCTGGAGCTGACGGTCCCATGGGAAGATCGCTTGGAAGAAGCCTTTGAGAGGAAACTCTCCAAGTACGCGGGACTGGTCAGTGATTGTCATCAGGCTGGGTGGAGAGCAAGGTGTCTTCCGGTGGAGGTCGGATGCAGGGGTTTCGCAGCCCGTTCTTTAGCCAGAGCCTTCAGTAGCTTAGGCATCGTGGGAGAGAGGAAGAGGAGAGCCATCCGCAGTACCACCGATGCGGCAGAGAGAGCCTCAAGATGGCTGTGGCTCAAAAGAGGAGAGCCATGGAGTCATGGTAGCTAGCCATCTGGACACAAGCCGGGGTCTGATCAGCCCCGGTTGGGTCACCTGGAGGAGGGTGTATGATGTTGAAAGACCCGAAACACCCGATGATTCCAGGAACATCACTGAAGATGTGTCCAGAGGCATCAGTAGATGTATGTACACAGCATAAACCAAAATTATTTCAACACTGTAATTCCATTTAATAAAGTTATAATTATTATTATCAAGTCGCAGATGCAGATTAAGACTAGTCCTAAACAAAATTAAATTGGAGATTCTCCATACAAAACTGTATTTAGTCCAGGATTAAGCTTAATCTGTGTCCATGTAACAGAACCCTAGTTCGTTACTAACCCTCATCTTATATTACAGGCCCATGATAATGTTCATATTATGTCACACAAGTCACACAGTGTTATTAAAATAATGGTTATTTATATTATCTTATTTATTGATATATAAATTAACTACCACACCATAGGTTTTGGCAAAGCTTTTGGTAAAATGTTGGCTCAGGTGTGGTAGTTCATTGATATATTAATACATTAATGAAATGTAACCAGTTTTTTTCTGTGTGCCCCTGATGATACTGTTTCTTCAGTTGTTACACACGTGATGTCATATACAAAATGTCATCTACACTTCTGGTTTCTATATCTTCAACTAGTATAGCAATCATGATGAATTTCTATAGTCATACTGTTGTTTAGGCTGCATCATTCCGGAGACTTGACTCTAGCTCAGAGACTTGATGACTTGTGAACATGTCTGATTCATACACACACTCACATATCAATGGCATTTGGCTGCCATGCAAGGCACCAACCAGCACGTCAGGAGCATTTGGGGGTTAGGTGTCTTGCTCAGGGACACTTTGACTTTGGTGCGACCAACCGGCAACCCTCCGACTGCCAGATGACTGCTCTTACCACCTGAGCCAATATTGCCCCCTAGGGATATGCTACCAAATATTAAGTGCTATTTACTTTCATTTACTTAAATACACTCTGTTACAATACTTTTTCTCACCTAAAAATTATTGGGTGGTATGATACCAAAGGTGGTATGTTCTAAGTTGTTTAACACATCAGTAAATAAAAGATGAAATTCTGAACTCTTGTCTTGTGTTCATCTTTTTATCTCAACCACAAATGTGTTCAGTGTATTGCAAAAACAAAGGAATTGCTGTTACAATACTTTTGGAAGGGACTGTATACCAAAGTAGGGTTATGCATTTGAACAGGTATGGTTCTTCAAGTAACCCTGAAATACATATTATTTGAAAGCTTTATCAAACAAGCCCCCTTATGCTTGGTAAAAAATGGACCCATTTCAAACTTGAATGTCATTGAAACACCTATACATTTTTGTTTTTTAAACTTGATGACAAGGTTTTGCACACACACACACACACACGCACACACACACACACACACATGTAATCACACACGCAGTTCATGTGAGAACTACAACATCTCGATGCAAGACAGATGAACACCTATAAACTTGATTTTGAATACCTATAAACGTAATTTTTTTCATCATGAAACTTGATGATATTCTCAAGAATGTGGATATGAATGTAAAAATGATGACGGTTTTGCACGCACACGCACGCACACACACACACACACACACACACACAGACACAGTTCATATGGGAACTACAACTTCTCGACACAAGACAAATAAACTGGCTGAAATGACCATGCGCGATATACGCGGGTGTAACGTGCCTGCGGTGCCTATACAATCAAGTACAGTGTTGCCTTCAGTACATAATAATAATAATAATAATAATAGGCTATGGGTGGCATGTGACGCAAGATTCAGAGGTGCCTGACTGCAGTATCAAGAGAGGTGTGCACAAACTTGAAAAGCGTACAGGAATATACAGCCTAAAGAATGTAGTCAAAAGTACTGTCCAAAAGAATGAAATTTAGCCAGTGTAAATTCAAAGTTTTTTTTTTTTTTGGGGGGGGGGGGGGTATCATGTATTTCGTTTAAAATGCAAGTACTTACTAATGTAGTAAGTACTTGCATTTTAAATGAAAGACACAATATAGCAATATTAATAGAATCGGCATGCTACCGCCACCTGCTGGCCTATAGTCTGGACGCTATTGGGGGCTATTTGTTTGGAATATTGCCTGAACCTATTTTGTAAAGAATCGTTTAATTTAATAGTGAGCCAGGCAGCTGCTGAAGCTGCGACATTATTGAGATAATTGTTGCATTACAAGACACGGACAGCACGACTGAATAGCAGTTGTTTAACAAAGGCTACTTGAAAACACAATGGCAAAAATTCACGTGTTATTTATCTCAGAGGACAGCACTACGACAGAGTTCAGATGTTGCTGTATTATGTTGATCTCCAGTGGAGTGCTTTTTTTGGCAACCCAATTTTCCAGTTAGCACACACTCTCGTTATGAAAGCAGTGTCATTAAATGCGGTTAAACTAGATGCAAATAACCTGCATGCAAAGCAAAACATTCCGCTATTTAGCTTCTGAAATGTAATACCAGCCCGCTTGGAATGAGCGTTTATCCGCCGCATTTGGTTGGCTGAGGTATCTTTCGGCAAAACGCAGCAACACGGCAGTCTGTGTCATCACTCACCTCATTTTCATTCTCTTCGGCCATTAAAAAAAGCTTTCATTCAGGATCTTTATGCCAATGTTTTCTATGCAATTTGGCTTATATATTATAAACGTTGCCAATGCATTTGATTTCATGCGGCGAAGGGCAATCTTTATGGTGACAGGATTAGTGTGGCCCTTTTAAAGCAGGGCATTTTCGCTTTCAATATCCGATGAATACGATAGGCTGCTGGTCTAAGGATGTTTCCTTAAGCTAATTGACTGGGACAGGCAAGGTTGGTGGTTCGAATCGAAGTGTAGCCACAATAAGATCCACACAGCCATTGGGCGCTTAACCCTGTATTGCTCCAGGGGAGGATCGTCTCCTCCATCCATCCATCCATCCATCCATCCATTATCTTAACCCGCTTATCCTGAACAGGGTCACAGGGGGGCTGGAGCCTATCCCAGCATACATTGGGCGAAAGGCAGGAATACACCCTGGACAGGTCAGGTCGCCAGTCCATCGCAGGGCACACACACCATTCACTCACACACTCATACACTCATACGGGCAATTTAGACTCTCCAATCAGCCTAACCTGCATGTCTTTGGACTGTGGGAGGAAACCGGAGTACCTGGAGGAAACCCACGCAAACATGGGGAGAACATGCAAACTCCACACAGAGAGGCCCCGGCCGACGGGGATTCGAACCCAGGACCCCCTTGCTGTGAGGGGACAGTGCTAACCACTGCACCATCCGTGCCGCCACAGGATCGTCTCCTGCTTAGTCTAATCAACTGTAACTCTAAATCAAATGCTAATAATGTAATGTAATATACACGTAATGAGGCTATAGCTTTCCCACTTAGTAATGCTGTGTGCAACATTTGTCAAAAGATGTATTGCTTTAATTATTTTTATATATACAGCACAGTGGAAAGCTATGTTGAGTTTGCTGGTAGTTTGAATCTGTGTGTCAACGAATAAACATGGATAAGTGAACCAACAGCTACAGATTTAAAACACACAGAAATTATTTGATAACTCTACTGCAGCATTCAATTCCCTGTGGTGTTTGCATTAACCCCCTGAAATAGCCAAAGACTGCTTGCAAGGACTAGCCTGACAGAAGTTATTACAAATCTTTCTTTCAATTGTCTGACTAATTTGGAGGTGAAAGCGCATTTAATTAAACTGAGTGATAACTGCTTTTTCAGAAAAACGAAGCAGTTATCGGTATCATTTTTTGCTAAACGTGTTTAAATGTTTAACCGTTCACACTTCTACTGTAACAGTAAAAACAACTCATACCTTCTTATAATAGCACTAGTTCATGTTGAGTTTTGTTTTCAGTTAGCATGACATTGCATGTCATCCTCACTGCATGGAAAAAACAGCCTCAGCTGAACAGCCGAAACTTTGAAAAATGAATTGTGAAAATGTGATTTTCAAACACAACCCCGCTTTTACTGTCTGTAAATTCAACATATATGAGTCGCAAGCTTTGTTGTTGTGATAACGAATTATGGATCGACACATAGCTTTACAGGAAACAGCTCACCAGTCAGTTCTCCCAAGTACTAAAAGCTTGGCGCAATGCATAGAAAATGCTGCAATTCCTACACATGGAAGCCTAGAGGCAAACATATATAGAGACGATTACAGAATATTCAGAAGGTTGATTGAACGATTCTGGGCAGTCTTAAAGGTACAATAGGTAATTTTGGGCTCCTAACGGTCAAGAGCGGATTTGCAACAACATACAACCTCAAACCACAACACTGCTTATGCTTCCCACAGTCTATGAATATAATGCGTAATATAAATTGTTATGATACAGTTCAGTGTTCTTGTGCACTGTTTTGGAAAGCTGACAGTGACAAACGCAAGAGAGCCTGCCGCCTTTTCATAGTGTTCTAGTAAGAAAATGACTTCATGAGATCATGACTTTGGTGTGCTACACAGCACTATTTATAGTTTTCACTTTAACTAACCAACTATATTGTGAGCAAACAAATTATTTGGCTGCCTAACTAGCTGGCTATATAACTAAGATGTGATAGTCACAAACGATGCAACAGCAACTTACAGTTTGAGAGAAATAAAGGTTTACAGATGATTGAACATGTAAAGAGACAAAAGGAACGTGTAGCTGCCCAAATTGCACTCCAGACAAGCGATCACTGAAACTCTGTATACTATTGCTTATCTACATTACATTGCATTATTGGCATTTGGCAGACGCCCTTATCCAGAGCGACGTACAGTTGATTAGACTAAGCAGGAGACAATCATCCCCTGGAGCAATGCAGGGTTAAGGGCCCAACGGCTGTGCGGAACTTATAATGGCTACACCAGGATTAGAACCACCGATCTTGCATGTCCCAGTCATTTACCTTAACCACTACGCTACAGGCCGCCTGATCTAGTTATAAAACAACACCTGTTCGCTATAACAAGCAAATTAGCGATTACTAGTTAGCTTCCCGAATGTACAAATATCTAGCTGAAGTTGCTACTATGTTCATATTGTCTACATTTCATCGTAAGTGAATATTTGTAAATTACAAATTGCTTGTTGCTTCCGATAACAAACAGAGTTTCAACGATTGCTTGTCTGGAGTGCAATTTGGGCAGCGACACGAACAACCAGAATAAGCCCCCCGAATGCCATTGGCTGTGGCAGTTGGAACCATTTTTCAACCAATGAGCTTTAAATGCTGCACAGCTGTACAATGTTTTGATACATTTGACCGGCCTACAAATGTACACATTGAAACTTGAATTTAAGGACTATACACAGGCAGAGGGTGAGTCAACGTGTCAGTGAGCCTTTTTCAATGACAGGAATTGATTCACAATGGTCTTGTAACAATGTTTTAACACAAAAATCTTACCTATTGTACCTTTAAAATTGTTGATATTCCTATTAAAATGATTTTTTTGGTCCAAGCATAAAGTACTGGAACCCTATCTGTTTTTTCTGATTTTCATTATTATTTTTCTACCCTAAAGGTGTTTGCACGAAAAGAACATCATACAGTAACCAAACTTTGTAGCTAGGTTCCTTAACCACATGTTTAAATGTAATTTAAATTTAAATTACTCAGATTGGCCTGATAGTGCCCTTAATGAGCACAGTAAACAAAACCAAGCATCTGGAGTTTGCCAGACATCACTGGAATTATGACTGGAAGAGAGTGCTATGGTCAGATGAGACCAAAATGAAACATTTTGGCCATACACACCATTGGCCCGGCGGTAAGAGCAGTTGTCTGGCAGTTGGAGGGCTGCCGGTTTGATTCCGCCCTGGGTGTGTCGAAGTGTCCCTGAGCAAGACACCTAACCCCTAAATGAGCTGGTTGGTACCTTGAATGGCAACCAATTGCTGTTGGTGTGTGAATGTGTGTATGAATCATCAATGAGAAGCATCAATTGTACAGTGCTTTGGATTTACAAGGAGACGTACCTCATACCTACTGACAAATATGGCAGTGGGTGATTGATGTTTTGGAGATATTTTGCTTCCAGTTGTCCAGGGGCACTACTTACGATCATAATGAGTTCAGCAAAGTACCAAAGCAAATTTTGGCAGACAATCTGGTTGCCTCTGCTAGGAAACTGGGACTTAGTTATAGGTAAATGGTCCTGCCAGACAATGACTGCAAACATACATCAAAATCCACACAGAAATGGTTAAGTGAAAATAACATTCATAAGCGCATAAGGGGTCCATAAGCTCAAACCCAAGGATATCAATGATTCTGAAAAGTTCTACCTGGAGTCAAAAAATGGTCTACAAATGTGCTCTCATCACAAATTACAGCAAAAGATAGCTGTCATCTTTGCCAGGGGTGTTTGCACAAAGTATTAAATGAGTGTGAATAAACCTGTTTCTTTTGGGGAATTTTTAATTTAAAAAAATGGGTTGATTCCATTGAATCATTAATAAAGCACACCACCTTACACATGCTGGAAAATACAGTCTATGGCAATAACTATTTTTTATTTTACAGTATTCTATGTGCAGATTGGGCGCCAATAATTCTGGAAATCAAACATCAGCCACCCATAAATGAATTCCAAATAGTAAAGATGGTTGGAATTATGAACAATGTTCATATTTCTATCATACTGTACGTTTATCTTATGAAGTATGGCATGTCCAATTCAGCAAATGCTCCTAAATAAAACTTAAAGCCCTAAATGACCACGTAAACACAATTAATCCCCACCTGTTCTGAAATGAGAATGCATGTATGAGAATTGTGGATGGCGAGTTCCAAGTCAGTGATACAAAACAATGCTGTCATTAGCTAAAAGCGGATGACGTCGTACATTATAAATGACACCAATGACACGAAGGGAGTTTATCTGAGACAGTTTTCTCGCAAACAATTAAGTACTTTCTCAGAAAGTATCGCATTCCCCCTCCCGTCTTTCTGTATAAAGGGAGTAGGTTGGAACAAATAAAGGCTATTGTTTTGCGTACTGCGCAGTATTGGTAAAGATTGTTTTCGCCTCTGTCCCATAAACTACGGTTAGAAATTGTAAATGGGCAATAAGCCTCATAAAATATTTCCTTTAAATAATACTCTCACTTTTTTTTTCCAGAATACATATTAGCCTAATGGAAAAATTTGCCTCTTTGGTTTGATACATAAAGCAGCCAGCAGGATAATACGCTACTTGACTGTATTAAGCTGAAATGCTGCTAAATGCACAAAAAATTAACCTCGATATTAAGAATATCTCGCTTGATTAGAATTTCAAAATGGCTTACTTTGTTATTCACGTTTTGTGCACTCTGTGCTTTTCCGAGTGCCTGAGCTTAAGTTCATGTTAGATAACAAACGGAAATCGACTTCCTATCGAGTCACAAACACGCATCACAACAAACTAGAAACATATTTCAATGACTGTGTGCTTTGTAATGTAAAAGAATACTTTTATTAAGCTTTTTTTTTTGTTGTTTTTGCTATTATGTTATTTATGTATCCTAATTATAACATCGTTATAATATAGCATCGTGAAGTGGCTTGTCTGCATCCGCTGTAAATTACTAGAATTATTTATTTAAACTTACCTAACCATCCAAATTGTCCCACGGAAGACTACAAACGTGTGAACCATCATCGTAATCATCATAACAAGAACGCTCAATTTTAGAAGATACACTGCCATTGGTAGAAATAAAAGTAAGAAGTTAAAAAAAGGTTTTTTATAACAGTAATAAATAAAAGGGCCAAACTACACTGTGAAGAAAAGCCTATTCTATCCATAGATGCCAAAGTGAAGTCAAGAGGCGTTGACTCGGTTGCCTTGTTATAGCCTTTTGTCAGATAAAGGACACTGACTGCGCAGGGGTGGACCTGGCGATGACAGGACAGAGAAATAGACTTATCGGATGTTCCTCACCTAATGTGACATGATAAAAAAATATATAAATATTTGCCATGCTTTGATTTCTCCTTAATAAATAATTTCTAAACTGTCATATATTGGTGGGGATAAATAAGAAAACTTGTTTGGAAAATGATATACTACAGATTTTTTTAGAATACATACCTGAGAATGATATAGTTTCCTAAAGATGAATACTAATCCTCCCACTGACTTGCAATATTTGTGGGGAGACAAGGTTAAGAAACCCTTAAATTGGAAAACACATCACAGCAAATATTTTTAATCCAGAAGGATGATACATGTCTTTGCTATGAGCGTCGATACAGTTCTAGGGCATTCCTGGAAATTACAGTTCAGTCAAAAGCAGCGGGAGTGAAACTGATCCAATGTGCCCTGGCTAAGGGGCAAGTTTAAACAGTTCTAGGGCAAGTTTAAACAGCATCCAAACTGTCAGAAAACAGACTGGGGCAAGTCAAAATCTTGTGAATCCAATATTTCTTACTGTGTAAATTTTTCATCTGAAAATTGTCTTTTGACACCATTTATATGAAATTGATGTCTCGGAAGGAATTGATAAAAGTGAGTGCCAAATTGTACTGAATAAATGTATGGTCTACATGGAATATACAACGTTACATTAAAAGTTATTGTGGCTGATGCATTTATAACAGGCGGGGGCATGCTGGAACACAGCGTTCCAACGTGCCCCAGCTGCGTCAGTTGTACTCCAGCAAGGCACACACTTTCTGCTTGCTTGTGAAATGTGTAAAATATATACAGTCTTATAACCCACAGGACAGTGATTTAAACAATGCATATTTAGTCTGTGGCAGTCACATACCAGATATTCTAAAAAAACCTTTGGTGAAAAAACATTACTTCATGGTGCTAAATCACGGATTTGTTAATAACTTTAAGAAGTTTTCAAATCGTCCAGCCACTCACACATGAGAAGCATGTTGCTATTATACCTCAGTGAAGACACACCCATCATTCT
Organism: Conger conger; assembly: GCF_963514075.1. Lineage (NCBI taxonomy): Eukaryota > Metazoa > Chordata > Actinopteri > Anguilliformes > Congridae > Conger > Conger conger. Next base: position 18,521,312 of record NC_083762.1, on the reverse strand, counting down.
TGCGCAAAATCCCCATGTTTAAACATGCCCCATGTTAGTTTGTGCCCTAGTCTTCCCTACTGTAGTATTTGACAATAGAAACTAAACAAAAGACAATTTCTCAATTATTATTTCATTTATTTAATGAAAAATAAAAAATTAGTTAGTTACTCATTAAGTAGATTCAGTTGATGGAAGAGACATGCTTGATTCCACATGCACCACAATCAAAGGAAATTCCAGAAGAAAAAGGTTTTTGAAATATATCAGTCTGGAAAGGGTTACAATGCCATGTCTAAGGCTCTGGGACTCCACTGAACTACAGTGAGAGCCATTATCTCTTGCCAAAGGGTCACAGCCACAACTCATACAGGAAGTCACAAAAGATCCCTGGAGAACATTGAAAGAACTTCAGGCCTCTCTCGCCTTAATGATTCCACAATAACAAATACTGGGATTAATGGGAGAGAAACCAGGCAGAAACCAGCGATATCCAAGAAAAAACCTCAGTATGCACCTGGATGATCCCCAAGCCTTTTTTTGATAATGTTCTATGAACAGATGAGTCAAAAGTGGAACTTTTTGGTTGTCGCTTTGCTACGTCCCACTATGTGAAGCATAAAGCAGCGTTCCTCGGTACGAACATCATACCAACAGCCAAACATGGTGGTATTGTGATGGTGAGGGGATGCTTTGCTACCTCAGGACCTGATGACCTCCCATTATTGAAGGAACCATTAATTGTGCTCCGTACCAGACGATTCTTTATGGACTATGTCCAGTCATCTTTCCGTGCACTGTACCTGAAGCGTAACTGGATTATGGAGCAAGGCAGTGATCAAAACACAAAAGCAAATCTTCAGCTGAATGGCTGAAACTAGTTCTGGGCATGAAACATCTCCTATAAATAAAATATTGTAGCAGAGGCATATTATGGTAGCAACTCATTTGCTCCATGTTATAAAATGTTGCATTTTAAATGTCAAGTAGTTTAGGATGACAGGGAATGCAACTTTAAATTTAAATAAAAAACAGGCATACTTGAGTGCATTGAGTTTAGAGAGCAAATATATTATTATGTTTTTATTTATGTCTGAGCTGCCATTACACCTGAAATAATTCTGTGCAATGTGTTTTAAAAGGAGCTTGGGGATAAAGTATACAGAGACAGTTTTCAGGGGTAGTTAAAATATGACCTTGTTTCTGAGTGGCATTACCCTTTTCTTGCGCAGTGATGATGCATCCATTTTGTTTTCATTTTTCAGTCATCTTTTATCATATCTTTTATAACCATGCCTGACTTCTAGCTTAAGACTTAGCCAAAACAAACTTAGCCAGTGTGTTACTGTGTGAATCAGACTTGATGTTAATGGCTGTGGATAGATGATACTTTGAGAATGGTACTTACTTTATCTGTGTTTGTATTTGTATTTGTTCCAGTGACCTTCAATATGCACTTATTATGTGTTGCTTTGGATAAAAGCATCTGCGAAATGACACGTAATGAATGAATGTGGATATTTTATGTGCATGAAATTACCTCTCACATGGTTTTAAAGAGCAATTTTTTATGGCCTTGAGAACAGGTCATTAACTTGACTTGGCGTCTTAGTAATGTAGCAAACTTTTTATTTTGACACCATATGTCTATGATTTATTCAGATTTTTCAGCCTAATTATGGCCTTCATTATTGGCATTGACACTTCTTTGGTTCACATGTTGAGAGACAACAGAGTCCATGGCACTCCTAGAATCAACTCTTTACTAACTTGCTAGCTTTGTTTATGCATGAACTAACAATGAAACTGTCCAAGAGACATCCCTTAAAATTGGGGGGATTATATATAAAAAGGTCTGTAATTCCTACACCCAATATGGAGGTACAAACCTGGAAGTAACACTGAAAGACTTTAACCCCAACTGTTTGTTTGCTGGAGCACAGAGTGAAAACAACAAAAAATGTCACTGTCCAAATACTAGTGCACTGTATAATCAAAGCATTTGGTAGCTTCTTCAGAGAACGCCAAAAGGTTTGTTATGCGTAACCCTCCCTTGCATTTCCTCCCCTTCCCTCTTATACAAATACACCTAGGTTTGCCTGGAGAATTCTCTCTGCCCAGTTTCAATACATACAGATGCCTGTAAATCAGTCTAGGTTACCAGAAGGTTTAGGTAGTCTGTGTTTAATGTGCAGAACCCTGAAATTCCAGTTTGTTGCTGCCTCCATTGTTAGCCTGCACCTGGGCAGTCCTGAACAGTATGGCTGTGGAATGGGATAATCCTTCTGGCATGCTTGTCAGGATGATTGTGACAGACCATAATTGTACTCATTTGTCTTCAAAGTCAATAGGAAGCTGTATTCAAAAGCTTTATCGCTATTATGCAGATGACATGCAGCTATATTTTTCAGGTATGCCAAACCTTAAGAATAATTTGAATGTTTTGCATGAAGACCTATTAAAAATGGGATGTGTAGTAACTTCCTCAATCTTAATGCTGATGAAACAGAGATTTTATTTATAGGCCCTGACAGCAGTGAAATCCCACATTACACCAGTTTTATCATTCTTGTACTGGCTGCCAGTGCACTTTAGAATTGAATTTCAAATTCTAGTGGTAACTTTTAAAGCACTGCACGGTTGGGCCTCTGGTTATATCACTTAACTAATTACGTTAACCATGTGCAATTTTATTAACACATTTAAATAATTAAATATTTTTCTTGGTTTTATCATTCCACTACTCTTTTAACTAAATATTCAGGTTGTAATGAGAAAAAAATATTTTATTCAACATTTAATGTCATTATAAATGACAAAGAAATGCTACATTAATTATTTTAGAAGTTTATATGTTAGTTATTGCTGGACAGACAGGGACATGCTCAGTCATTACTATAATACACGGGCAACCTGGGTCTGTGTTCAGTTCTACCCAATACTTTGCTTGTCTACTTGTATTTTTTATGCTAAAAATCCTCGGGCCATTTTTATTTCTGTGCTGTATCACAACTGGCTATTACAGTGGTGAGCTGGATTTGCAGTTGTCTGCAACAGAAAGGTGGGGTTGAGAATGAGGTGTACACATTTTTTGTATGCAAACACAGGAGTGAGACATCCTGCACAGTACACCTACAAATAAGGAAACATACTGTAAATACAAAAAAGGATGTAACTATGGCAGTTCACCAGTCTGTGCCCTCACTTGTCCCACTGTGTAACACTGTGTAGCCTGTGTTATATATTTGTTGTTGACACTCTATGTACATGTAACCAGGGGAGAGATGTGGCTTTTGTTAAATGCTGTTCTGTGATAAGCAGCAACGCGAGTCTAATCTGAAAAGCATCACGGCTTTCTTTGTCAAGGCTCTTTCCTTCAGTAGCGGGCTTTTGGTTTGACACGTGCTATAACCCAAACAATTTCATGCTTTAATACACATGCATAACAATATTTTTTTTGTGAGGAACTCTTAAAATCTATGAGGGGATGTTTAGGCCATAATTCATTTTGGATCTCTCACATGTATATGTATATGTATATGTATAGATTTTCACTCTCACATGCATATGTAGCTACTCACTCTCACATACAATCAATTTTACTCTCACATATATTCTCTCTCACATACAAATGTTCTCACTCGCACATGCATAGGTTCTCAATCTCATATATATTACATTTTAATTTAGTGTCCCTTGGAATGAACTGGCGAGGCATTGCGACATACTTGGGGAATAAGTAAGCTATGCACTCATGCACTTTTTGGCCGTTTCATTATTTAATGTTTTAATGTTGTTCTTTGTGTGAAAGACAAATTCCCTTTGGGGCAATACTTGCGTAATTGTTGGTTCAATTATGTCAGCTTAGGTCACTGATTGTCTCCTGCTTAGTCTAATCAACCGTCGCTCTGTGTCTGTGTGCCATTAATGTAATGTAATGTACTATATTCACGTTTCACAATCTGCACTTCTCATAATTGCTGGAGGTTAATCCCTTGTAATTTCATCAGTACAGTTCATAAAGAAAGATTCGTTTTACAGGGTCTTCTTGGTCTCAAAACACACATTCCCTTCTAAATGCTTACAATGATGGCTCATGGTTCATCAACAAGAACCTGTATTAATGGTGATTTCTGCTGTCTATGGTTGTTTAGGTTAGGCTATGTCTTCGTGCATGTCATACTGCTGTGGTTTACAGTAATCCTGGGGTGTAGGTTTAGAAACTTCTACTCCAAGTCATTGATTTAAATGACGTTTTAAAATCATCCTGCTGCTTGCACATAATAATACAAACAAACAAATCATTAATTCAAATTCTACTACACAAAATGTGTTAGTGTTAGTTTGTGACCCAGTCTCCCCTATGTGAGAGGTCCAAAATCAATTATGATTAATTATCATAAAAGTTCATCAAAATGGTGTTAATGTGCCCAATTCTGTCAATTATGGCTAGTTAGCCATGGTTTTCTGTTTCATAATATATGAAAAGCAGTTTTGCGTTTTACTTTTTTTTCTGCTCTACTGAACATGAAGTCAAAACTGATGTACATGAAAATAAATTGTACTGTTACACCCCTACCGGTTACTGTGGTAAAATCCCAAGCATATTAATGATTCTGGAAGGTTCTGCATGGAGGAATGGTCAGGAATCCCTCTATGTGTTCCTCATCACAGATTATAGGAAAAGACTCATGGCTGTCATTTATTCTAAAAATCTAAGACTTTGGTTGATTCCATTGAATCATTGTTTTACATGATATACATTTACTTGGGGGTAATTCTGGAGGTACAGTCTGGTCTTCCCTGTCAATAGAGCCACCAATTTTTGTTTCATTATCTTTCTAGCCACACCCACATTACATTTAATTGTCTTACTGCAGGCACAATGTTTAATGTAGCAAATGCGTTTACATAACATTTTGAGATATTTGTTTGTACACGTTACTGTGTATACCAAGTTTCAAGCAAATTTATCAAAATGCATCAAAAATTTGATCATCTGGCCAATCAGGATAATGTTGCCTTAAAGGATTGCCATTTCATACATCCTAATTAATGCCACAAAAATTTGATGATTGGTGATAGCTAAGTGACTGCTGAAATTTGATTGGCTGATGGTGGCCACCTTTTTTGAGCAATATACTTGTCCTTTTAGATTTTCATAGGATCTTCAAGCATTATGCAACTTACAAAATTTCAACTTGATCAGGCTATAGGAAAAATAAAATGTGCCTGCTATAGCGCCTTGGCCGACAGAAAAAACTTTGTCGGTACTGAAGCTTCCCCAAAAGGGGTCTAACTACAGCACTGGTCGGACGCCAGTCAAGAGCTTGGACAGGTGGAATCCCTCTGCACTAAGCAATAGAGAGCAAGCTATTTCACAGAGGAAGGACATTGTGAAGGGTATTAATAGCATTGAGAGGTAAGCTGAAGTTGTGCTGCCTGCAATTACTGCACAGAAAATAAACAGTTCAATTAAAAAATATGTTCATTTAAATAAATTCAGCTAATTATATGATCATGGTCCTCATCAAGACTTTAAGTAGAATTGGGTATTTTATATCTTGTTAAACTGAAATCTGCAGCTACACTGGCCATTTCTAGATAGATGTATTTCCCTTTTTATTATACTGATACTCAATTCTGGTCCTGGAGCGACTCAGAGGTTACTGGTTTTTTCTTAAGATCAGCAACCAATTCAGACCTAAGAAATCAGCAGCCTATTCAACAAAGCAGAATTACTGAGTTAGCAGGAAAAACAGTGAAACGCAGACCTTGCCCAACATGGACTGAAGTAAAAATAGCTTTTCCGGGTTTTACTTTGTGCAGTTAACCAGCTAACTTTATAATCCTGCTTTGTGGAACAGGCCCTTGGTTATCTGTGCAATCAATTGCTTTAACTAATCAATTGCTGTACTAGACTCTGAGTAACAATGGAAACCAGCAGATACCTGGGGCTCTCTGTGACCAAGAGTGAGGACCACTGGCTCAAATTATTTAAACTTTCATCCATGTTCTCTTTCCTTCCTGAATCCCAATATTATAGATCAACTAATTGTTTTTATAAACAAACAATGATAAGGTGATTACTTAGTTGCCAGAGAGAAGCCAGTAGGTCAGTGTGTACAGTCAACACAACGATGGACGGACAAACATAACATTCAGATAATCTCAATCTCAGGCCTGTAAGAATAACACCAAACAAGTAGACCTTGAAGCAGTCATATGATTACATATACAGACTCCTTCACTTTTTGCACACTTTATTTCCCTCCAATCTACACTCAATAATCCATAATGACAAAGTGAAAACTTGTTTTTAGAAATTTTAGCAAACTAAAATTGAAACTCATTGGGAAGCAACTGCCATCTTCAGGTCTCTCCAAAGATATTTTATGAGGTTTAAGTCTACGCTTTGGCTAGGCCACTCAAGGACAGTCAGAGATTTGTTCCAAAGCCACTCCAGCATGGTCTCGGCTGTATGCTTCGGGTCATTGTCATGCTGAAAGATGAAACTTTGCCCCAGTCTGGCACAGGTTTTCTTTAATGACCTCTCTGTATGTGGCTGCATACCCTTCCCTCAATTCTGACCAGTCTCCCTGTCCCTGCCACTGAGAAGCACCCCCATACAATGATGCTGCCACCACCATGCTTCACTGTATGGTATGAGCCAGGTGATGAGAGATAATGCTTGGAGTTCTGCTGAAAGAGTTAAATTTTTGTCTCATAAAACCAGAGAATCTTTTTTTCATGCTCTCAGAGTCCTTTAAATGTCGTTTGGCAAACTCCAAGCGGGTTTCATATGCCTTTTACTCAAGAGTAGCTTCCGTCTAGTCATTGTTCCATAGGCTTTATTGATGGAGTGCTGCTGAAATGGTCGTCCTTCTCTCTCATCTCTTCCGAAGATCTTCTTAGCAACTGTTGGGTATTTGATCACCTCCCTGACCAAAACCCTTCTTGATTGGTTACTCAGTTTGGCCTGATGGCCAACTCTAGGAAGAGTCCTGGTGGTTCCAAACTTCCATTTCACAATTGAAGCTGTGCTACTGGCAACACTCAAAGCTTTAGAAATGGTTATATACCCTTGCCCTGATCTATGCCTCACCACAATTTTATTTACGGTGAGTTCCTTGGCCTGGGCTTGGTTTTTGTCCTAACATGCAGTGTGAATTGTGGGACCTTATATACACAGATGTGTGCCTTTCTAAACTATGTCCACTATGCCACAGATGGACTCCAATCAAATCTAGATACATCTCAAGGATAATTAAAGCAAACAGGATGCACCTGACCACAATTTGGAGTGCCACAGCAAAAGGTCTGTATACTTATGTAAATGTGAGATTTCAGTTTTTGATTTTTAATACATTTGCAAAACATTCTAAAAACATGTTTTCCCTATGTCATTATGGGTTATTCCTTGTAGATTGATTAGGAAAACGGCAATTGTATCCATTTAAAATTAAATCTACAACACAATGAAGTGTGCAAAAAGTGAAGGGGTCTGAATACTTTCTGAAGTCACTGTAAATAACATTATTAACACATGCACGTACATGCGCACGCACGCACACACACACACATAGAGAAAGAAACAAACACACACAAACAAGACAGCACTTTCCAGACTTTTATTAGTAACATTACTTATGCAACATTACTTTAGATTCTTTAAAAACAGAACATTACAATGATCCATATGATATATTGTAAATAATGTTACTTTTGTAAAGCATTAGATTGACTTGAAATGAAAATGAGAAAAAAGTATAGGAGAAAGAGATGAGCATAAATATTTTCTTTCCTCATTTCTATAGGAAATCAATGTCAACACCCTGGAACCAACAGTGGAAAAACAGCATAATACATTCCCAATAATGTAATAACATGTTTACTGATATTGTAATTCCTTATTACAATATCAGTCAGGATATTTACATTATTACATTATTGTGTAAGTTATTACCGTATATTATTGGGTTTTATTATATTTTCGATTAAGTTAAGTGCAAAATATTAAATGAAATTATTGGGAAATTATTACATTCAGTCAGCCAACTCACAATGAATTAAGCCATATTTATTGTGGTTTAATGTACAGTCCCCTCCAAAAGTATTGGAACAGTAAGGCCAATTAATTTGTTTTTGCAAAATACTGAATACATTTGGGGTTGAGATAAAAAGATGAACACGAGACAAACGTTTTTATTTCCTTGTACTTGCACATAGATGTTTTCAACTACTTAGAACATAGCACCTTTAGCAACAAGAAACACCTGTCACATGTGCCAATACATTTGCTCACCTAAAAATGGGTAGTCTGATACAAAAGGTGATATGTTCTAAGTTGTTTAACAAATCGAGATAAGAATACCAGGAAATAAAGGCAGAATTTTGGATCTGTCATCTCATGTACATCCTTTGACCTCAAACTCAATTGTCTTCTGTGTATAGCAAAAACAAAGGAACTGACCTTGCTGTTCCAATATTCTTTGAGGGTACTGTAAATGCAAACTTTAGCGTCGGCTCTGTTTCTTATCAATCCCTGTTGTAAAGCTTGCTGAAACAGGGAGTGACTACAAACCCCCCTCATGGGGATCTCACTGGTGGATGCTGAGGTAGTGGTGGCAGCACAAAATTTTTGAAGGCATGGATTAGGAATAGCAGATACAGAAATAATAGCAAGGAATAGCAAACTGTGTATTACCATTTTAACATGCATCTTCCAGTCAATCACAATCGAGTGTTCACCCAGACCATGATATAAATACTGTATATGTAAACGACAGTGAAGCATAGACAAAGCAAACTCAGTAAAGCATAGAAAAGTATTTCCATTTACATATTTGACCCAGGACTGGTGAGTGACATTTAATGTAGCATAGTATAGGATGTCTACGTTTAAACACGTAAACTACATATTGTCTGTTGTCCTGCCTTATTCTGTACACTTAGTGATGCTAATTAACAGTGCTAACTTGAACATCTCACAATCTTTATTAAATACATATGTTGTTTTTCATGTGGCTCTGAAAAAACATCCTCCAGTTTGAGACTGACTTTAATCTTCAAAATAAAAGGAACCCTGAGATTGAGTGCTGGTGAAACTGTTGACACTGGTGTATAGAGCTCTCACTAGCACTTCTATCATTCTATCATTCTCTGTCACCCATCTTTTCCATCAAAATCTGATCAGTGATATTTTTGGAATTGAACTTCATCGAATTTCATCATAGGAACAAGCCATTAAGCTCTAGGCATGCTTTTCAGTTTTCTCAAGGCAAGGCGTTTTCTGTTTCAGCCCAAAATCCTGGTAAGCAATTTCATACATCCATGCATACGTGTATGATTACAGTGCCTCCCAGTGAACATTATTGTGCTTTTTTATACTATGTATAAAAAAGGATGTAATTCCTCCACGGATCACCTGATATGCATGCGCTGTCTAATTAAAGGTGACAGTCTGCACTTCAACCTGGGTAGCACCAGGAAGGATGACTGCGGTGCAGTCCACCAGGTGGCAGCACCAGCCCTGTATACAGGTATGGCCCCAGCTGTCATTACTCGCAATCACTGTAGCTATGGTCACTTCCCTAATTAGTAGGCTACATAAGAGGCTTGGTTTTTCAGGCCTGAGGAAGGTTGGGTTTGGGAGCTGGTTTGTGCATGTTACAAGCATGAGTTTGCTGCAGGTAATTTTGTGATTTCACCTTCTCTTTGATTTCTTGCCATCAGAGCATTTTGGGTTGTCTGATTGGCCTGTTTTGTGTTATGTGTTATGGCCTGCATCACGCCTCATATTCGCAGAGCCAATAGAACAGAAATGGTACCAATGTTCAAATACTTAAGGACCTCACTGTAGATTTCCACCCCTCTAAATGTTTAGATTTTTTATATTATTTTATAATATAATAATAATATTAAAAAATATACATTATTATTACAACAGGTACTGTACAAGCCTTTAGTAAAAGATAAATGTTTTTTGTTTTTCCTTTTATTGACAAGAAGTACTTCAGACAATATCTGAATTTATTTATGAGTTATTTGGTTTGTCATTTTCACATCCATTGTCAATTTCACATCCATAATGCTGGAATTATATAGATAGGGTACAATTGGCTACCTGTTTTGTTATTCATTTCGCTATTTCATCTATTGATGGTGGAGATGGTGAGTAAAGTCTTTTAAGTGATCAGATAAACAACAGCAAGATCCTAAACAGGACTCTGCAGGCGGTCACTGGCATTTCCCAACATGGAGGTTTATTGCCCCCTTAACGTGCATTTTCAGCAGCTGGAGGAACTCCTGGGGCATAGAATGTGCCCTACGACGCGGTCCAACATTGTCATAGTAGTGATGGGACAATTGCTTCAGGGAAAGGTCAAAGTTAAAGGGCCAGAACCCATAAAGGTGCACCTCGTCACACAGCTCCAGGGCTACACTCGCCAGCATTAACCCTGTGGAGAGTCGGAATGCCCGCTGGCCCCTCCGCCGCCAGTAATGGTGCAGATCCCGCAAGTAGTTAGGGTTGAAGAAAACTACCTTCTGCTGAGGGTTGAGGAAGCGGAGGGCTTGGTGAACTCTGAAGGAGATTCCCGTGCAGAGTCTATAGGCAAAAGCAGGCATGAGAAGGGGGGCACCTCCGTAGAGAGACAGATCACGTGCCAGACGACGCCGATGCTTCTTCATGTTTGGGTAGCTGCAGAGATGGAGGAGTTGAGTATGGGTTGAGTTTATCAATATGAGCGATGTATAAGATGGCCATGGACCTGTGACTATTTTATAGGGTAAGGGAACAGTGCAGGCTTCTTATTTTGGCTTCTGGTGAATGACAGAAAGGAAAGAAAGAGTAGCATGCTGACTGCAAGTACATACTACATTCTGTTTAAACAATGCAAAAAATGTTTGATGTATTCAAAGTAATAGTGCAAGTACCTACTTGCGTTCGATCTGACTGGGGTTAGCAGTAATCAAGCTTGTCTTAACTCCTACATCTTGGCTTAATGTGATGGGAGCTAGGTTCAACCTGAAAAGCAAAAAAAAAACATTACATTTAGTTTGGCGATTGAGGGGCAGGAGGAATTCTACTACTGGAAACCTTTCTTAAACCCTATTAAAATATATTTTGTATAAGACAGTAAGAAAGAACCACATCATAAGATATACTTTATTGTCCTCTGCATTTGACCAATACTAGTTGAGCAGTAGGTATGGACAATGCAGTGTCCAGGGACCAACTTCCTATTCTGAAGCCAGTGCCTTGGGCAGTGGCAGAAGTGTACCAAACCTGACATGCATGTCTTTGACTGTGGGAGGAACCTGGAGTACCCAGAGGAAAATCCCACTAACATGGGGAGAACATGCACCTACAGAGGATCAGGCCAACCCAGGACCCCCTTCTAACTATGCCACCATGCCAGCCATCATATTTTACAGGTCTGCAGCTGCTAGCAATGTCCAGGGACAAGGAATAAAATGAATGTATGCCAACCCTTCCCTTTTTGACCTGTAATAAATGTACGGGATTTTCAAAACATTGTATTGCATAGCTGGTCTTGAGTTAGTGAAGAATCCTGAGAACAACAACTTGATGTGATTTCAGTCTAAACACACAGAATCATATTTACAGCGTATTGCAATTATGAAAATCTGATCTATCAACTGCATTGGATAACAGTGCAAACAAGGGCTATGTTCTGTATTCCAACAATAATCAAACTGTACCTTATAACAAAATCAGCTTTGTTAATCTGTGAACCACAACTGCTGTTCCTCAGAATCCCACCGTTCCCAACGACTGCACAGCGCCCAAGATGACCTCCAGTCCTCCAGGGGGTTGTCTAACAGGGGGGAATAGTACCTCAACATTTTTTTATTAAATTAAAAAAACCAAGCTATTCACTCACAAATACATACATTCAGTGCAGTCTGTTTGTATTTGGACAGAGGTACAATTAGTGTGGGCGACACGGCTCAGGCAGTAAGAGCAGTCGTCTGGCAGTCGGAGGGTTGCTGGTTCAATCCCCTGCCCGGGCTGTGTCGAAGTGTCCCTGAGCAAGACACCTAACCCCTAGAAATGCTCCTGACGAGCTGGTTGGTGCCTTGCATGGCAGCCAATCGCCATGAGTGTGTGTATGAATGGGTGAATAAGAAGCATCAATTGTACAGCGCTTTGGATAAAGGTGCTATATAAATGCCAACCATTTACAATTACTGTTCTTTTGGCTCTTTTGGTACTTGGATTTGAAATGTAAGAATGAATATGAGGTTAAAGAGCAGACTCTCATGTGTTTACATTCATATCGGGTAATCACTGTAGAAATTACATCCCTTTTTATCCATATCCCCCCCATTTTAAGGGAAAAAAAGCAATTGCATTCTAATTCTGATTAGTCAGGTGCATGAAATTGCTTCTATAGAGCAAGGATAAGAACTTTCAGTATCTAGTGTAGTCTAGGCCTTTGATTGTGTTGGGAGTCTGTTATTGGTCAACACCATTATTTGTCAACATGAGGACCAGAGATGTGCTAATGAAAGTCATGGAAACCATTAGGCTGGGAAATCAGAAACAAACAGTCAGAGACAAATATGAATTTTATACACTTTGGTTCACCATGTAGAAATGACAGCACTTTTTATACATACTGCCTCTCATTATAAGCCACTATAACATTTGGGACAAATATTATTGTATGTGTTTGTCTTTCTCCCACACATTATTGAGCTCACCATACATACACAAACGCACACGCAAATGCACACACAAATATGACTTGTTCTGTGAACAATCAAATTGTTCCAGCACATATCCTAACCTCAGGGAGCATTTTCAGCAGTGCGTCGTCCACCACTTTCACTCTTATTTCTCCATCATAAGTAATCTTCTGACCCAGGGCTATGTTTTGCTGTGTCAGAATCAGATCCTCAGTGGCATTACAACTGTAGTACAGCTCAACCCTGTAGTTGGATGGGGATACAAGAAAATGCCCGCATAGTAAATAAATAAATATGTTTTTATTTGGTGAGCTCAGAATAATGAACAGTTGCAGCAGACAGGATACCTGGCGGGATGTACCTGTAGCGCTCTTTTTGAGTTATGTTTACTTTCCAGGGGCAGCTCATGAGCTGCTTCATATCGCCTGGAAACTGTTCGTTTCTGTCAAGACAAGAAAAATGAGAGCAAGAGCCTTGGAGTAGTCATACTGACCTGGCAAACAACAACGCCCCTATAATGCTTCAGTAGCACATGATGGTACCTATGGCAGTAAGTAAGGTTTAAAAAATGTAATTTAAGAACACATTGATTACTAGTTTCCCATCTTTTATTTGGCTACCTCCAGACCATTTGTCCTTAGTTTAGCCAATAAATTAGGTTAAACCTTCCTTCTGGAAGAAAGATAAGGCAAGACGGAATTCTTCTAATTTGGCAAACTTAGTTTGCTGTGTGTATGTGTACACAACTGTTAAAGAGGGCACCTGCTCTCAATAGGCCTCGTTTATCAAACGTGAGCCAAACAAAATTGAACGTAAATCTGTCAGTTTTTTCGTAGGTGCCGAATTAAATTTACGAGTGGTCTCAGCTGTGCGTATTGTGCACGGAAATGAAAGTGCATGGCTGTAAAGTGTGTTTAATTCCATAATTTATATTCCTTTTCAGAGATTGATGATAATTGGCTACAGGGAGAATCTAATGCTTCCATGTTCTCCTCTTCTTGAGTAACCTGGATGCTCTGTGCATGTTTGGAAACTCATTTCTTACTACCTGAATTTTGAAAAATTAAATTTGGCGCATTGGAAAAATGGAGCCTGAATCTTTGGGAGCCTGGAGTTTTATGTATTGGTATGTGTTCTAAAGGCAGAAGTAGATTGGTTCTATCAGGCACCCAATCAAGAAAGCGAGGAGGTGCGATCATTTGCAGTAGGAAGTGCAAGCCTGTTGGGATGTTTTTTTTTCATGTAATCCTGGAAATAAACAAAGTTTTTGGAAAGAATTCTAACAAAGTAAAGTCACTTCAAAGCTTTGCAAGAACTAATCGAAGACCAAGGAAGCACAATTCACAACCACCTGACCTTAACCCCATTGAATATTTATGGGGGTACTTGAAGACTTATGCTGCGTTCCATTTACCTCGGAAGTCGGAGCTGGGAATGACGTCACACCCGAGTTGACCGCATTCCAGTAAACAACTCGGATAACCAAGATGGACGCCTCCAGTGCTGTTGTTGCTATCGTTGTAGCCATTGTTAGCAATACCAGTTGAAAACACCACATTACACGATATTCTATACATACAAACACCGTAGTAACATGTCCACAGATAGACGTTGGACAGTACTACGTATACCACTTATTTAATTACACAAAAACAAAACAGAAGCGCTAAATAATACATTACGAGAGATTTTATTAACCGTTGACGCACGGAGCAGCCATCTTGGATTTCTAACTCGGGGTTACTCAGTTCTTCCGACTTTCCCAGTCGGAAATCCCACCTCAGGGGGCGTTCCAGTTGAAATATCCGACTGGGAACTCGGAAATTCCGACTTCCCAGTACAAATGGAACGCAGCATAACAAAAGCATTCAGTAACATCACAAAATACATTTTGGAACATTGTCAAATAATGCTGAGATAACATGAATCATCATGTTTTGAACAAATTTGTGAAGTCCATACCAGCTTGAGTGCACGTTGCCATTTGTCACAGTTCTAGGCTTTTCCATAGTCATTTCCAGGCACTACCTTTTTTGCGCCACTAGAAGTTGTGTTGTTGTATTTTTGCCAATTTGATGATTAGTTCACTTTGGCTATCAGGTAATCAATACCCTCGTGCTGACTACTGATTCCACTTGTCTGCCGCTTGTGGTCAGCTGTGTGCCTTTCTATTTAAGTCCCATGTCCTGGTTAACTGGGACTTGTTTGTCATACTTCATCACTTCTTCAGCACTGTTAGACTTTTTAATTTGTCTGAGCACAAATATGAGGTGTTAACAGACCGCTCAGTTGGAGAGGTCTGTGACTCTCGGTGGCCAGGGGTTTTTTGTGTTTGATACATGCGTGGCTGTTTGTTTGCACTTTTTGCTAATGTATAAATAATCCTGTGTTGTTAGGGGCATTCGAGGCATAATGCTGTTTTGTGTATTCTAGCCTCAGTATAAGCATCCTTCTTTGGTTGTTGAAGTTGGGTTAATGTGTTTCATAGTTCCCATCTCTTTTTAAAGTAATCCTGCTTTGTCAGGGAATTGAATTGTAAAGGTTATTTCATGTATTCTAGTGCTAGGGCCAGTATTCCTGCTGTGGAATCAGAGACGGGATTTCTTGTATGTTTTTCGTAATCGCATTACCGTTCCGTTCCTAGGTAGGCTATAGCGCAGTAGGGTGCCTGGGTAGGCGTCTTCCTCTCGCTATAGGCGTACATAGGTTCTACTCGCCTCGTCTTACGACCACCATAATCAGTAGGATGTAAGTTTCCCTACCGTTTGTTTCCTTGCTTGACTCTAATTAAACTTCTTGACCGTTTTGATAGGTCATTTTGTTAGTTGGCTAATTGCCAAGGAGTTGCCCTTCCTCCTCTGGGGTGTATCCCATGTCTCTAGGAGTGCCCTCAGAAAATATCAGTGGTTATCTCACGTCCTGTGGGTAACTTTTAGAACCCAACTCGGTTGCATTTGGTCCTCCCCCTTACACCATTAAAATATGTTCTTCAATTAAAATGTTTTTGAACCTTTTTTTTCCCACAGGCAGTGTAGTGAATGTCATGTGTCACATGCATTTTGTGTGAAAAATAAATGTAAATCTGTTAAACCCATCTTTAGTTTGCCATTAATTTTGTAAGTGCCAAAATAATTCACTGAATTATTTCTCGTGGAAGAAGTATTTAAAGGAAGAGATAAGAGGAGAGATAAAAGGATGGAAATTTACTTGCATGGCAAGTTATGCCGGAAAAGTGAAAAAGTAGAAGAACAGAACCAACAAGATCTCAGCCATGAATCTGAAATACTTACAGTTTTAGGTCTTTGATTGAATCATACTTTTTCCTCAGTTCTTCACACTGATACAGTCTCAGCAATACAGAGAAAGGTTCTTGTCTACAACACAGCACATGATAGTTTAAAAAAAATAGTTTCAATCATTCAATATGCCTCAAATGATATTCCATCTCCTGTTTTTCATATTGATTCCTTTTTCAATTGGCCCAGAAGCTGTTGACATTTACAGAGGTTTCTGACAACCTGTCGGCTTTATAATGGCTGTATAATTTATAAAGGGGCATTTTGGAGTTTGTGGTCTAAAACATGAAAATACAATTCAATTAACTACAAAAATGTACTTACTGCAAAAAGTATCTGTAATCTTAGTTTCTATGACATATGCAGTTGTGCTTGTTTTGTGTACTGTAGCTACATGTTTACACTCAAAACTGAAAAGGCTTGGGTATAGTCAGTAAATGCCTGTTGTGCTAATGTGCAACTTGCCAGTAAAAGCGCACTTTGAGTTGGTACCAGTATTTGCATACAGGCGCAGGTTATATAAGAAGGGCGCTTGGCTGGCTCTCACACCTTAATTATCTGGTTACTAGTATGCTTACCTAATTTGTATGCTTACTTTGCTTTTGAGTATGATGGCTCAACTGCAAAATCCACCTGGGGCCTGTGTCATGAAGCAGGATTGCTGACTTAGCTGGATAACTGCACTGAGTAAAACCTGGAACTCTCCCAAGTCTGAAACATGGACTGAAGTAAAAAAGAGCTGTTCCGGGTTTTATCCAGCCAATCCTGGTTCAGGGAACAGGCCCCTGGTTTGTCCCTCAATGAAATCAGTATACTGTATATTGTTTAATATCTCAAGATCCATAAGGCCACAAACAATCATTTGTACGCCACAAATGCAATGTGTAAAGTTAATATGTGCATGTATGAATTTACTGAGATGTACTCTACTCTTTAATATTTCAAAGTTGAGCCCAAAATATTTAACTAAAATTAGACAACAATTCTGTTAAGTTCCACCGACTAAAACCTGACAAAAATAGCTGCCCCAGCTGGAATATGTACACATTTTTTCCTGCACTGGATACGTTTTTATGTGCCAGCCCATACATGGATATCGCCACACGCAGGGAAGGTATTCAATGCACAAAACACTTAACTGCGCTGTTTAAGATACTTCGCAAAATGCGGTTTGTATTCGCTGTCGCCAGCTGATTATGTAATTGACTGTACCCTTCGTACATAACATGTTAATCACTGGCAGACTGCAACCGCACTAACTCATCAGCCCTCATTTTGCGCTGCTAGCTTCGTGTACGTAAATCTGGCCCTAAAACGAAAATTAAAAATGAAATTTAGTTTCCAACTTAAACACTTGTTGGTATGGCGTATGACATAGGCTTATAAGTCCAAGAGTGTGTAGTCAATCGCTACAAAACTCATAATTACATAAATACAGACATTGGCTAGTATTTCAAATTGTCTCCAAGTACAGCTGCCTCAGCTTTTGTGTGAAAAAGTTAAAAATGCAATAGTAAATACATAAAACAAAAACAAAAAAATCAGGTGACCTACATTCTTCCATCATTGCTATACAGTTTTGGATTTACAAGTGCAGAAATCTGCAAAGGCCACTATTTCAGTCACTGCCAGCAGGTCATCAGAAACGTATTTTAGCTATTTACGGATAACGGACAACTATAAATATCTAAAATAGCCTATCCAATATCATCATCGCACAAAAAAAAAAAACCTTTTTTCATAACAGCTCTTCAAGGATCTTCCCCAATGCACTGAGTGAACCTATAGCGTGACAATACACATCGCAAATACGTTTAAAATTGTAAACAATTTGGACATTATTTGTAAATCTACAATACAAAAATACATTTGACCATTTTAAGCCCCTCAAGTAAAATATTATAAAACATGTTTTCCATAATGACACTTTTCCATGAGCTCAAAATATACTTTCAATCCATTGTGAGACTTACCTATCAATGTGCTGGAACATAAGGTGATATGTAATCAAGAAAAAAGTACAGAAACAACCCAGTGTAAAAACATGTCGATTCTTCATCTCTACAGCAGATGTTGGCCAACACTGTCAGCATGGGCAGGAAAAAAGGACTGGGATTATTTGTGTACATGGGAAAGGAGGAGCTAGCATCTTAAAGATTGGGTTACAGAATGAATGAAAAACTGCCGTATATGACCCCCCAGTGGCTATCTTCCAATTTTATTTAATCCCCACTCAATACTCAATAAACATCAGTTTCATATTGGGTCATTTTAACCTTTGAATGTGAATAGTTAAGGTGAATTTAACTATATATAATATAACTACCCTCTCCCTTTTAAGAATGAAAGCAAATTCCTTAAAACCAGTCAATCAGATTTCACTTCTGTGTGAGTGATGGGCTTTGAGAATTCTTAGGAAAAGGTACAAAGTACAGTGGCCTTTTGAAAGCTAGTGAAAAGCTACTTTCTGGTCTAAATATTGCGTATATGTATTAACAAAAGATATTCATATTTATTGAGCCTTTATTGCATTGGATAATCATAATTGTCAAATGTAATTCCCCATAGTGAGTTTCTGTCCCTTTTGTTACAGTATATTGTATAGGAGTTTTAGCCATTTATTTTCCTGACAACCAATGAGCTGTGTGTGCCTGAATTAATAGCTGCAGCGCCTTTGGAAAGGTCATGTGACTGAGCCCACTGCTCTATCAATGTACTGTTCCCCTCCTCTTCCTGACTCACCACCAGTTCCAGTCTTGCCTGCTCTTCCTGTCTTGTTGTCATGCTCATGCTTCTCTTTGTCACTTAGCCCCTGGGGGTTCGCACCAAAACCTGTCTAACATCAAATTCTTTCAGCCGCCTTTCAGGGTTGCATGGTCCAACTGTGATTGATCTATTTTTTGAAAAGTCAAAACGTCAAAAACGAAAAGTCAAAAAGGATGATTTTTTTTTTGCACTGGCAAATCAAGTTTAAAAAACTTTCTTCGTTTATCTAGCTCAAACAAAATGAGATGTAAGCATGTAACAACTGTTCTATTGATTCTGTATGACTATCAGAGACAGTGCTTTAAGCAGGAGTACTTCTCCATCTTGTGCATATGCAGGTCGCAACAAAGTCACTTGTGAGATAGATGACGTAAGGCAGGCCCCGTAAATACCCGCATCTTCTGCTAATCTGTTATCACGGAATGGTCTCGCAAGACTCCACTGCATTACATCACAGGCATTTAGCAGACGCTCTTATCCAGAGCGACATACATTAATTAATGAATTCATTATCCTAACCCGCTTATCCTGAACAGGGTTGTAAGCGGGGTGGACCTATCCCAGCATACATTGGGCGAAAGGCAGGAATACACCCTGGACAGGTCGCCAGTCCATCGCAGGGCAGTGACATACAATGAAGTGCAAATCGAACACAGGGATAAATGTGATGAGGACCCCAGAGAAAAGTACGGTTCCGAGCCCTAGTGTGACCATATAGATGCAATTTAAACCCTTGAAGAATACATCAACTTACCAACTAGCATACCACGGTTGGCAGCTAGAGTACAACAACTCCGAGCGACAGTAGACATACAATGTAACATCCAATCACTATTTTTCAATGATTTTTATGAAAAAGAATCCTTGGTTAAAACACCCAACGTCGTTTTACGCGCCACACCGTGCGTTTTTTTTTTCAGTTGCAACCACCCTACACTGTATCGCTTGCAGCATAGCTAACGTTGCAGTTCCGCATGTTGTGATCTCTGGGTATGAATACTTCACATAAAAGTCAGTCAGTTTAACAGCACAGGAGCTAATGCCACCGCCAAAACGTTGATTGCTGTTGCCAAACGTTACCTAAACTGTTGTGTTGGCCAGACTCAGTATAATGTTTGTATCACTGTTTAATCAGCATCACAGAAGCGCAAAATTACTTATTTGGTTGAGAAGTTGTAGCGACGTTGGCTTGCATTTCAAAAAGTTATGCAAGCTAACTAGAGAAGCACTAGCGTAATGTAAGAATACACAATAACGTAAGAACGAACTTCTTTGGGTTGGCTTGAAAAGCCCCTTTTGTTTAAATTGTCAACATAGATCACAGAAGCAGCTGCGTTTGCATGAACAAAGGATTGCACTATTTAAAAAATCTTCGAGTATACACTTTAAGCTCGATATGCAAGCAGGACAGCGAGGCTTTTTGAATATCCTGTTATGTAGAAGTTGCGTGGACATTGATTGTTATTCCTGTGAAAAAATAACAACTGGATGTATTTTTGGTTAGGTTGTTTGTAATAGACGTTGACATTAAGAGGTTTTGGCAAAGCCTTTCCCCAACGGAGACATTTCAGACAAAAACCGACCCACGTTAATTGCGTGAACTTGAGTAAATTCAACGGAATACACAATCAGCCATAGGCTACTTATATCTCTGTCCATTATGTGCGCAATCCTCCCTTAAATACATATGCATTAAGGAAAGATGCACACCTTGCAATAACTCAGGTGGATGGCATGCATACTGCGTTTCCAGGCCGCTGCGCCTGTTTTATCATAAGATGTGTGTTTCTGGGGCACAATGTGTGGGACCTTATATACACAGGTGTGTGCCTTTCTAAACTATGTCCAATCAATTAAATTTGCCATAGGTGGATTCCAATCAAGTTTGAGACACATCAAGGATAATTAAAGAAAACAGGATGCACCTGACCACAATTTGGAGCACCACAGCACAGGGTCTGAATACTTATTTAAAGCTTTATTGAGATTTTTTTTTATAAATGCAAAAAATGTCTCAAAACATGTTTTCACTTTCATTGAGTGTAGATTGATGGGCAAAAATGGCAATTTTACACAGAACACAATAACAGAATACAATAAACTGCAAAAACTGAAGGGTCTGAATACTTTCTGAAGCCACTGTACTTTGGGGGGAGATGGGGCCACAGAAAAAAAAGAAAAGCCTTTGGATGCAAACTGCTTGAATTGGTAAAGTGTTATATTGGTGACATTGTTTATTGAATTGTTAAAATCTATCATATGTTGGTGATGCCGTTTAGAATGGCCACTGAGTAAATATTTTTGTTTACAGACAGATTGAAGTTTTATCTTATAATTTGCTAAGAGTACTGTTTAAGGAGAGCAGAGATGTAATGTTTGCATAGGTTATATACAACTCTAAGTCTGACATCCTATGGTTCATTGTCAAAGAAAAAAGAAAGGATTCAACGATCGGAATTTATTGTGCATACGCTTGTTGCAATATGTTCTGTTATTGTGGTAGCTTAGATATCTGGAAAGATCAGGTTGAACATGTGGAATTAGTGAGGGAACTGCACAAGCTTCTTCTGATTAATATACTGCAGTGGTCAACCAAGGACATTGGCTCTTAAAGGGAATGAAAAGAGGTTATTTGTGGCAGTGTTTGAATCAAGATTACATGAATGGCATTTGGCAGACGCTCTTATCCAGAGCGACGTACAACAAAGTGCATACCCATAACCAGGGATAAGTGCACTGAAAGACCCTAGAGGGAAGTATAATTTCAACTGCTACCAGTACAACAAAGTTTTTTTTTTTACAGAAAAACAAACAAACAAAATGCTAAAGTATGACCAAACCCCTTAACTAGCCAAACACTGCTTACCTAGCCAAACTAAAAATACTGACACACAAAAAAGTAAATCACAGAAAGACAACAATTAAGGTTTACAGGGAGGTGGGGAGGGACGGGGAGAGGTGCAGCTTGAAGAGGTGCGTCTTCAGTTTGCGCTTGAAGGTGGGAAGAGATTCTACAGTTCTGTCCTCAACGGGGAGTTTGTTCCACCACCGTGGAGCCAGAACAGACAGTAGTCGTGAGCGTGCAACACACCCACCGATAATAGATCCAATAGAATCCATATATTTTCCACCTATACTGTGAGCTTTTACATTACATTACATGGCATTTAGCAGACACTCTTATCCAGAGCGACGTACAATGGAGTGCAACTCAAACACAAGTATGAGTGTTACGAGGACCTGAGAGGACAGTCCAGTTCCGAGTCCTAGTGTAAACATACAGATAATCAGAACCCTTGAGGAGTACAATCAACTTCCAAACTAGCATACCACAGTTGGCAGCTAGAATACCCTGAATACAACAATACAACAGCCAATAAAAACAACAATATACAGGGAGGGAAAGGTGTAGCCTGCAGAGATGAGTCTTCAGTCTGCGCTGAGCTGTGTGGTCCTTGGCTCTGCTTATTAAAATACCAACATTCAGTAGCCACACCCAGTGCATCCATGTGCTATGCAATTGACTGCGCTTATGCGCAATGCGACATTGATTCTGAAAAATAGAGCCTTCAATCTCTGGACAGGAGCACTGCGATGATCATAAACTGCCTTCTTATAAGTAGATAATAGGACTCACAGCTACGGGAGGTGCAAAGGAACATATATGACCCCAAAATCCGATGCTGTGGTTCATTCACAGTTACAGTGGTACAAATAAAACATTATGCTTTTATCAAAAGTGACTGACAGTTGATGAGACTAAGCAGGGGACAATCCCTCCAGGAGCAATGAGGGGATAAGGGCCTTGCTCAAGGGCTCAACAGCTGTGTGGATCTTATTGCGACTCCACCGGGGATTGAACCACCAACCTTGTCCAGTCATGTACAGTGGTGTGCAAACATTTTCAAAAAGCCTTTTACAATTAATATCTAAGTGAACAGAAAAACGAACTGACCACTAAATGGTACAAAGCTAGATTACTTTTTATTTTTATTTTTTACAAATAATAAAAAAGGCCCTGTGCAAAAGTTTGGGAACCATCTTCATTCTGAAATCCTTGGACAACTGTTTAAAGGAACCCATGGTTGTTAACAACAGACAGAACAGCCATTGCAGTCCGATACTTTAGAAGGCATGGATTTGCTTCGGAATAAAAAGTTTAGTCCTGGAATTATACTCACCTGACTCATTGAAGCCCTAACGAGTAAATTACTGGGGTCTAGGCCTAAGTAATGATCTTTTGGGTTACTTTTTTTACTTTCTAAAGATCATTACTAAAAAGTACCAAACTTTTGCACTTTTGTATCATTTATAAACAGTAAAAATTTCTGCTTTAAAATTTGCTGAAAGGTCTCATGTTTAAGTGAGGTGCCATTTAGAGTTCAGGTTTGCTTTCAATCATTTACAGATTAATTGTTACAGACATTTAAACCAGGGGTGCCTAAATCTTTGCACGCCGCTGTGCCTTAACCACTATGCTACTGGCTGTCCATAGAAATGGGGTACAGGGGCCAGGTTTACAGCGGAAGTTGTGTAAGAATGACTCATTTAAAAAAGATTCACATAGCAGTGGGACACATTTATATGCTACTGCTGTGGAAAGGGTGTTACGCTCTATACAGTATTTCTCTTAACATAAGGGACATTGAACTAAAATTGAATAAAATTCATTTTTGGAAATATGTATTTATATGTGTAATCGGAGTCATCCCAATATTTTCCCCTATCAGGTAGATAATGTTTACATAAGGTAACAACTTAACAAGTGGAATGTTATGCAAATGTCCAGTAAATGGTGAAAACAAAATAATTAAAAGGAATAGTCATAATGTCTAACATTTTAACCCCTTTCACATCCCCCATTCCTTTTCCCAACAACCACCTCCTATTTCAAATTTTCAAGATTTCTGAATATGTGTCTGGGAGCATTATGAACACACACTGTATTATCTGTATAAGTAATTACTATGAGATGTGATGACTAGGAAGGGATGGCACAAAGGGAGCATGCAGTTATCGGCACTGTGTCAGATGCAAATGTATTGACCCAAGACTGTGCATCTTCAGCAGCTTGAGAAATTCCTTTGGCATAACATGCATCCTACGACTTGGTCCAATATCATCATAGTAATGGTGTGTCACTGGACGCAGGAAAAGGTCCTTCGAAAAGGGCCAAAAACCATAGAGGTGTACATCGTCACAAAGTTCCATGGCCACACTTGCTAGCATTAACCCTGTGGTAAGACGAAGCTCCTTAAGTCCTTGGCGCTTCCAGTACCGGAAGAGCTCCCGCAGATATTCAGGGTTGAAGAAAACGACCTTCTGCTCAGGGCGTAACTTCTGTAGGACCCTGTGAACTGTGAAGGATATGCCGGTACAGAAGGGGTAGGTAAAGGCAGAAACAGCGATGGGTGCATCTCCGTATGCAGACACCCTCTCTGCCAGTGGCTTGGGGTGCTTCTCTAGGTTTGGGTAGCTGGAGGACAAGAAGAGTTAAGTTTAAGTTATTAATAGAAGAGTTAAGTTTAAGTTATTAATAGAAGAGTTAAGTTCAAGTTATTAATAGAAGAGTTAAGTTTAAGTTATTAATAGAAGAAGGGTACTTACTCTAGTATTGCTTTGCTACAGCCCCTTTCAGCTACCTAGCGTTCTCTGAGTGTAGGCTAGCCAGATATTGAACTTTATTTTGCATTAGGCCTTGAAAGGAACCCATGACATGAGTATGCCTCATTCGAAGGGAGGCTCACTTCCCTATTACTGTTGGCTGGGGGCAATGAAGGGGCCCAAAACAATAAAAAGCGAGAGAAAGCTGATGCATGCCAACCCTGCCACCCCTGCCTTGCCCGCTGTGGTTGTGAACCTGGACAGTTTGTCATTTGTTCTGAGAGCTTAATTTGTTCCAACCTCCTGACTGCATCAGCCCAAGCTGATTAACATTCACATCTTACATACATTTTCAATATCCCAAAACATAACTATATAGTGTCTGTACAACTCACATTCAACCTATAGAGTTCACGTTAGTGGTTTTGTCTTGTATTTATATGCCCTTATAAATATCTGGCACCAACAATCATTCCACGGTCAAAGTCACTTGAATCTCTGAATCTCTTGATCATGTCTGCATGCTTGTATGCATTTAACTGCTGCCACATGATTAGCTGATTAATCATCGCTTGAATACCACAGCCTATTTGAGTGTTCTTGCTGACCATGTGCATCCTTTCATGGCCACAATGTACCTGTCTTCTAATGGCTACTTCTAGCATGATAATGTGCCATGCCATAAAGCAAAAATTGTTTCAAACTGGTTTCATGAACATGACAATGAATTCAATGGTATTCAGTAGGGCCTCCATTAGGGGGGGGAACTGGGAACGCTGCCCCAGGCCTGGGGGGGTTAAATTGTGTGCCAATTGCCAAGGATTGTCCCGGGCCCTGAGAATCCTAATGGGGGCCCTGGTCTTCAGTGGCCACTCACCGGATCTGAATCCAATAGAACACCATAGGGATGTGGTAGAATGTGAGATTTGCAACATGAATGTGCAACTGACAAATCTTCAGAATTTGTGGGATGCAATCAAGTCTACATGGAACAGAATCTCGTGGAATCCATGCCATGAACAATTGCCCCCACAAAGGGAGGCCCTACACACTATCAGTATAGGGCTCCTAATAAAGTGCTCAGTGAGTGTAGATGTTGTTTTTTCACCAATTATTGCATTTGGTTTTGCATTGGTGAGTTTGCATTTTGGTTTAACTTACAGCATGGCCTTTCCTTCCCATAAAAAAACAGGCTAAACCGGCTTTACTACACACCTTTCCTTTAATTCAGACTTGTCAGACAGAATGCCATGATATTGTTACCGACATTCTTGAAGATGGTCATGTCTGGTCTTAACAACAGTCATACCATGTATGCATTGCGTTGCACATGTTGTGTTAAATATATATCCAACGTAAACTCATTTTGTCAAACTATAAGTAGTTGTTCTCCATTAGTATCCATCTACATTCCTCTGGTAGTGTCCTTTTGTTACAATATCTGTTGTTCAGGGAGTAGCCTATTGCTGAATATGCTGATATTGATGTTTAGAGTTGCAATTATTACCGGTGATAAACTGCTCTAGACATGTTGTCTTTTTTGCAACCATAAATTTGTTAAGCCATTTTTTGCCAAAGTTTTTTCCTGAAATGATGCCCATCTTGTGCAGTAGTATATCTAATTAATGTGCTCATACATTATTTTTTGTTTTGGCTGTGGTCCAGCCTATTGCAGTATGCTTATACAGCCTATTATGGGAGTTCTAATTAGAATTTTAATTGGTTAATCGATTATAATAATACTGATAATGCCCATCCCTACGATGTGAATACTGTTTTTCACTTGTATTTTGGGTAACAAATAGTTCTTAAATCACATTTCTTGTGCCATTAAAAGGTATTAAAAACTCAAATTAACTTGAAACCTGCATGAATTGGAATGTGTTTTGGCTGTAATTAATTAAAAATCACCACTGATGCAATGTGATTTACAGCAGGCTAGCTTGTATACGTATTTATAATAAAATACTGTATTCAAATTGTCTTTGTACTTTGCTTTTGAGGCCATTTCTACTTAGATTTTATTTCAATTTTCAAGAACATTGATATATATATATATATACACACACACACACACACACACACACACACACACACACACATACACATACACACTCACACACTCTTATTTTTTACATCAAAAGGGACTGAAGAGTTGCTGGGAAATGGTTTACCTACTTTACTAGAATTTGGCTGGGGTTGACTGTGACCAGGCTGGTCTTCACCCCAACATCTGTGCTGTTATTGATAGGAGCCAAATTCAACCTAGAAGACAAGAATACAACCCAGTTTTTCCCACTCATGAGAACTGCATAGCATGTGCATGTAAAACTTGTGTGAAAGCACACTCAAATTCTTCTCATTTTAAGCTGAGATAGATAGTTCCAACATGACAGAGGTCCAGGCTGCTCATAAAGTAACCAAACAAGAGAGTGCAACTTGTCATTGAGCAAGGTATTGTTTATTGCTCTGCAGAGATAGCAGAACTTGCCGGAAAGATGACCATCTCAGCAACACATCAATTAGACCTTTATGGTAGAGTGGCTAGGCGGAAGCCACTCTTGAGTAAAAGGCGTATGACAGCCCACTTTTCCAAACAGCATTTAAAGGCATTGAGGAAAAAGATTCTCTGTCCTGATGAGAGAAAAATGTACCGCTTTGGGCAAAACTCCAAGCACTTTGGCCAGCAAACACCAGGCACTGGCTAATACCATCACTATGGTGAAGCAGGGTGGTGGCAGCATCATGCTATGCAGGGACTTCTCAGTAGCAGGCACAGGGAGACTGGTCACAATTGAGGGAAAGATGAATGGAGCCAATCTCCATTCGGAGCTTGAGAGGATCTGCCAGGAAGAATGGGATAAACTGCCCAAATCCAAGTGTGCAAAGCTTGTAGAGACTTACCCAAGAAGCTGTAATTGCTGTCAAAGGGGCTCCTACAAGTCCTCCTGACTTAATACTTATATACTAATATAAATGAGAGATTTGTTTTTTATTTTTAATACATTTGCAAACATTTCTAAAAAACATGTTTTCTCTGTCATTATTGGTTATTGATGGGCAAACATGGCCATTTTATCTATTTAAAATTAAATCTACAACACAATAAAGTGTGCAAAAAATCTGAATACATTCTGAAGCCACTGTATTTGAAAATATCAAGTGTATCCAAAATTACAATGTGAGGCAAAGCTTTCTCTCACAGAGCACCAATCTTATGGAACAATCTCCCTATGCATGTGTGGGCTTCAGGCGTATTGTCATATTCTGTCTAGTGGGCAGCCTGTAGTGTAGTGGTTAAGGTACAAAACTGGGACCTGCAAGGTCAAGGATCCCCAGTGTAGCCACAATAAAAATCCGCACTGCGGTTTGGCCCTTGAGCAAGGCCCACATTTCGGAATTATCACCTGCTTAGGTTTGGATGTAAGCTTTAGCCAAATAACATGAGTATATATATATAATAATAATAATAATAATAATAATTATTATTATTATTATTATTATTATTATTATTATTTTTAAAAAATTCATTCTTTATTTTATTTATAAAACAAACCAAAAAACTATGTATGCTGAAATGGAAATTAGAGTTTACTAGCTTATAGCCTACACGAGTGAAACAGATCTGTCGGGGGACTTTTAGGAGGGTGGGGAGTCGATTTGACTGCCGTCAAATGAGGAGGGGGAAATCAGAGTGGTGGGGATTCTCCATTTGACAGTCGGGGGAAGCGGAGTCACAGCCAATCCAAGACATGCAGGATAGGGACTACAGATGAACATTAACTCCAGCACATTTACATTGATGTGAAAACTGAAAATGTTGATTAATGTGCACTCTCCCTGATAAGAAAAAGAGTAAATAAATAAATACAATGCCGCTGTGTGATAGTCTGTGCAGTGCAGTCTATAAATATTTGGACAGGGGCCACTCCAGCCCTGTCCTTCACCCTGAGTTCACACACCGTTCAAGCTCACACCTTGATGCAACCTGGAACCCCAGATGCGTCACCCTGCTCCACTGAACTGCATCCCCTAATTTCTTCAGGCCAGGTTTTTGCCCAATTTTCCTTTTTTTATTAATCTCTGTGACAGTTAAAGGTACAATAGGTAATGTAGGATTTCTAACGGTCAAGAAAGGAATAGCAGCAACAAACACCTTCAAATCACAGCACTGTTTATCCTTCCCTCTTCTCTGTAAACATGCTGACGTTGAAATGCCATTGGCTGCGGCAATTAGAAACAATTTTCAACCAATGAGCTTGAATTATTATGTTTTGGTACAGAGTGTCGGGTCATCAACTGTATATTTTGAAACCCGAATTTAAGGGCTATGAAAACAGGCAGAGGGTGAGTGAACATGTCAGTGAGCCTTTTTCAATGATAGAAAGGGATTTACAATGGTCTTGTAACAATTTGTGTTTTAACACAAAGGAGCTCAGAGTTTCCTAAGAACCGCATTCAGCATTGCAGATCCACCAACATAATGAAAAGTTCACTAGGAGACATCAGTGCACAGTAGGTCAAAGTAAGTATGATTGCTCTGTTGTCATGTGGGCTTTAATGTGGTGCTCTATTCGGAACAGTCTCTAACCTGATGACGATATCTGCACTGTCAATTTCAGCCCCACAGCAGCTGTTCCTCAAAATCCCTGAATTTCCCACCACTGCGCAGCGCTGGAATCCACTCTTCTTCCTCCATGGGGTGCTCTAACAAGTTAAAATGGAATTTGTGAAAGGCTCCATGGTGGCTCAGTAAAAGAAAAATAGAAACAAAGGAAGCATGGTTGTGAATTCTGTCTTTTGATATTATAGGAAGACATTTTTCCCACAAATAAGATCTAATGAATGTATTTTTTTTACTTCTCTGCTGACCTCATATTCTCTGCTTTTTAGTAACACATTTTTGATTATGTTAAAACTGCAAAAACAATGAAACCTCAGCAATTTGTGGAATTTGTGCCTAGTATTTACCAAAGGGGGTTTGAACCATGTGCTCTTGGCCATGTGTTAATAAATTAATCTTTTGCAGTGCAAATACACTGTACACATTTCAATTTAGACAGTAAAATACTGGCAACTGGGTTGCAGGTTGTATATGTAACAAATAATACAATTATTTTCATTTTTGTTCTTTTACAGTCTTTTACCAACAAATTCAAACTTCAACTTTTTACAGGGTATAAAGCAAATTACAGTGCTCATACAATCAGAGTGCTCATATTACCACCTGTGTGTTAGTCTTTCAGGAATATTTCCATTCATGAATACAATTCTGACCTTGGGAAGCATCTTGAAGAGAGAATCATCCACACGTTTTTTCTTTCTGCTTGTTTCATACTGGATCATTTGTCTCTGATGGGTGTTTTTTCTGGTAAGAAAAAGGTTCCCTGTTGCATTGCAGCAGAATTGTAGTTGAGCTCTGTGTCAGGACATAACAAAGAATAACATGCATTGATGAATATATACAGTGGCTTCAGAAAGTATTCAGACCCCTTAACTTTTTGCACACTTTATTGTGTCGATTTAATTTTAAAAGGATAAAATTGCCATTTTTGCCCGTTAATATACACTCAATAACCCATAATGAAAATTTATTAAAAATCAAAAGCTGAAATCTCTCTGTGGCAGCTAGGGTGGGTTTGTGGGAAGGAAGAAGGCAATCGGAGGAAAACACCAACTGGTTAAATAGGCATACATCTGGGCTACATTACAAATCAGTCCAGGGTTTAGTAAGCGTGTTTATTTTCACAGTAGATGGCTGAGACCAGGAAAACCCAGGAGAGCAGAGAGTGTTGTAATTCATGGTTATTTGCGTTACTGTCATCTTCTTGTCAGCTTCTTGTCTGGTCCTTCTCCGCTGACCCGTCTCATTAACAATGCATTTCTAACCACAGAACTTTTTCTTGTTTTTCGTACCATTTTCTGCAAAGTACGAAATCTAGAGACTGTTGTGCGTGAAAATCCCAAGAGATCAGCCATTGATAACATATACGTGTCATCTGCATTTGGAGTCTATTGTTGTTGCCTGCCAACATGCGGAGACATAGACTCTCATTCAGAGACATAGACAAAAAAGATAATCCAAAGTGTTATGGCTGCAGACGGCGGAGCTGACAGAGCATCACCAATTTGGTGATGTCTATGGGTCATAGACTTTAGGCAGTCATTGATTGCAAAGGATTGTGGGGACGATGTATTAAAAGGGCTATAATTCCTTCATGGTTCACCCAATATGTAATATTGTTTGCTGGAAGACAGAGAAAAAACATGCGATTCATGCGATTATCTATTCAGCCAATCGTGTGGCAGCAGTGCAATGCATAAAATCTTGAAGATAGGGGTCAGGAGCTCAGGAGTTAATGTTCATATCAACCATCAGAATGGTAGAAAAAAATTTGATCTTAAGTGACTTGACCATGGAATGATTGTTGGTGTCAGACAGGGTGATTTGAGTATCTCAGAAATCTCCTGGGATTTTCACACACAACAGGCTCTAGGGTTTGCAGAGAAAACAACATGGTGCAAAAAACAGTGAGCAGCAGTTCTGCGGGTAGAAACACGTTGTTAATGAGAGAGGTCAGAGGAGAAGGGCCAGACTGGTCGAAGGTGACAGGAAAGTGACAGTAATGCAAATAACCACGCATTACAACAGTGGTATGCAGAAGAGCATCTCTGAACACACAACGTGTCAAACCTATAAATGGATAGGCTACAGCAGCAGAAGACTTAATAAGTCTAAAAATTAGGTCTAATAAATACATAATAAAGTGCTCACTGAATGTATATTTGCCATTATAACTATATTATAATGCTGTACTGTATTAAACCAAAAACATCCATTGAGCTGCAGTTCTGTGGGCGAAAACACCTTGTTAATAAGAGAGGTCAGAGATAAATGGCCATACACTAACAGAAATACATCAAAATAGTAGTTGTAGTAGTAGTAACAAGCCATTAATGAATATGAATAATCTATGCTATCTGACAAGTAAAATATGAAGACCAATGAAAAATATTCAGTACCTGCGATGTTCTCGTTGGGTGCTATTTGATTCATAGGGACAGCTCATCAATTCTTGCAAATCCTCTGTGACCGCCGAACCCTTTGTGATCGATTTAATTCTAGGACAGAAGAAGAGTATGAGAGAGAGATACTACAACCTGTACAAACAGTTTATAATTGAAAAAACACAAACGTTTCTAAACAAAAGGCTAAAATCAGACCTCCCTCTTCCTGTGCCTTGCACACAACACCCCTCCCCAGGTAAGACTTAAAAGTGTCTAGTAGGCATGCTCAATTCACAGACAAACATTTACCAGCCCAGTTGCCACCTGTAATAATTCTACTGATTGCGAGTAATCCAAATGGCAAGTTTTGCCATTCCAGACATAAAATTAATCAGTACATGCACACCTTTTTCTAGCAGAGTACCAGAGTACCCAAAAATAAAGAAATTAGAAATAGGAACCTCCCCCAGCCCTGAAAACCACAACTTTAACAAATCAAATAGCCCTACAAACTAGGGGTGATCCAAATACTCAGACAAAACCTGTTACGAGTAATGACGTTTTTCCGAGCATGAACGCTGTACTAGCAATTGGACCATTATCCATGATGATCGAAGAATTGGCGTAATTGGCTGCAGTAGCTGTATATCAGAAAGGAATGTGTAACATAACCTTCATACTGTCTCTGTGTAAAGCCTCAAACAAAAAATGGGATGACACAGGACCCTGGGTTAAATTATGTTTGGACTACAGACTGGGAGACAGGAGAACTCACAAAATATTCTCCCTCTCTGCGTGTTACTGCCCACCTGTTTCCAGATTCTTTGACAGTTGTTTGCAGAATTCATGCATTGCCATATGACACTAACATGTATTTGCATGTGTCAGACCCAAAACTGAGTGCAATTCCCTCTCAATTGTGGGCCATGCCCAAATATGATGTGGGGTTTATGACTGGGGTTATTCCACTTCTGGGGCAAATTACCCCTAAGTCAGAGTACAGGCCATGTAAACACCAATATCCCCCAATGAATTGGGACCTGTTTTTCACATGTTGTTCAAAGCTGGTGTTGTGGTTCCATGCCCTAACTCTCCATGCAATACAATTCTGCCTGTAAAAAAAGCATAATGGATCTTGCCGTTTTGTGCAAGATTTAGGAGCTGTAAACAGTGCTGTTCAACACCGTGCTCCAGCTGTATCTAACCCAAACTACTATTTTTTTTGTATATCGGTTGATATTGATTCCCAGTACTGGTTTGCTTTTACATTTAAGACAAAACGATACACCAGGTCTACACTACTAGAAGGGTATTCTCTGCTGCTCTGCAGGAGAATTTGGAACAATTCCAGTTCTCTACAGTACACTAATTCAGTAAGTTGTTGACATTCTTGTCTGCTCACCAGATAAGGACAGTTGCATTCAAGACTCGCTCAAGCTGCTAAAATTCCTAGTAACAGGGCCGCAGGGTCAAATGAGAAAAACTCCAGTTCAGCTTGATTGAAGATATATATGTAGGCCACTAAATTTCTAATTTTTCCTCAACCCCAAAGTAAAAAACAAAATTATCTTTTCTAGGTATGACAGGTTATTGTAGACAGTGGATCCCTGACTACTTGGCCCATAGCCTAAATCTCTCTGCTAATGATAAGGTTACATGGACAGAGACTGCTGACATGTATTTTTTGAAATTAAAACGACATCAGCCCCCATTTTGGGTCATCCTGACATGAAAAAACCTTTTCTTTTGACTGTGGATGAGAAGGCTGGTTATACGTCTGCTGTTCTTCTACAAAACATGGTGATAGAAACAGGCCTGTTGCATATTATTCTCAGAGACTTGATGCTGTTGCTAGGGTTCTCCCCCTTGTCTGCGATCAATTTTAGCAGCTGCTTCTGGTGTTACGGCTTCTGCATCGATCATTGCTCATTGCCCACTCACTGTTTTGGTTCCTCATGCAGTAGCTGAAATTCTGCTAAAGCAGAAAACTGCTCATTTCTCATCAGCCTGACTTCCAGGTCACTTGTCTGCCCAGGCATGTGAGAACTGAACTTTCTACTCTCACATGTGCCTGCTATTTGTCCCAAGGTAAAACTGTAAATATTTTCACTGACAGCAGATATGCTTTTGGGGTAGTGTGATTTTGGAACACTTTGGAAACACAGGGGTTTTCTTACTTCCCCAGGAAACACTATTCGGTGTGGACATTTGGTGCAAAGCCGCCTGGAGGCCATGCCTACATCTATTTCAATATGTAAATGTCCCGCTCACACAGGCCAGCCAGATGCTATCTCTCTGCCTCAGCCCTCCCAATATGATTCTCAGTCTGCACACACAGGCTCCTACTTATTGGAAATGGGACGGCACCTGCACTGAAATGCGGCTCGGCCCCACAGGAAAAGCATATTTAAAACGCTATTTGTTTCCCCCTATGCTAAACTGACACATGGACAGGTTCATGTGTCAAAAAGGGGAATGGTATCTTTCATTCAATGAAATTTAGCATAGTAGGGAAAGGGAAAAGGGGGAATTAATTTGATCTTTAATTAAATATTTTTTGTTGTTGTGAAAAATGTGTTATTTGTGCTGTGAAGGTCCCAAATGCAGGCCCTGCCAATAGTCCTCACAGGTATCTGAGATCTGAGGGAGGGTCCACTCCACGACAGGGTTGGCAGCCCATGAGAACTGGATGTCACCCCCCTGGGTTGATGCTGGACAAGGACCTGCCAGACACGCGAATGGTAAGTTACTGTGTTCAGCTAACCAATGTTCTGAGATCTGTGCATCAACAGGTTTGAGCAGCTCTCCCAGCGCCAGCCAGTGCAGCCAGGAGACTGGGTGGGTGGTGATAAAAGATTTCCAGAGGAAGAAGTGGCACCAGCCTAGGTGTAGAGGCCCTTACCAGGTTCTACTCGCCATTCCGACTGCCGAGCGAGTGGAAGGCCGGGTCCACACCAGGCACTGCAAAACAGCTCCACCAGTGCCAAAGGAGGAATAAGGGTGAAAAACCCACCTCAACCAACGCGCAGGACCAGCTAGTTCTCACAGTGTTTAAAAACTTGAGAGAACGAACACATGAAGGAGCACGTGATAGTAATTTCAGCTCCTAACATGCCACGCCCAGACAGGAAAGCTGAGGGGTACAATCCCTTCAGAAGAGCAGGCTGCAGTGCCGAGGTAGGCCTAGCCGTATTAGGCCTCATCTCCCTCATCAATGTTCAACACTTGTGGGCTCAGCATAGTAGGCCATATAGCTGAACTGACGAATCAGCCCAAAAGGTATGCAGCTACAGGGGATGAAGCTTGGCTGACACCAGGAACTGTATCACATCACTATGCTATTAACTCCTGAAGGCCCTATGCTAAGTGGACTGTGCTAAGTGAGTCTGCGATTGATTCCCCCGCCTGGGTTCTTGACAGTTACACCCATAATCAGTACATTGTTAGTTGCATAATTACCTAACTGATTCATACATGATTACAATGTTTATTGGATCTTCTTTTTATCTACAACTTATGATATTGTTTCTCAACGATGTTTTGCTCAATTGGTTAATGAAGTGCTATGTGCGTTCATCTGCCGGTATCCAGAAGCGACGCTTGGTTGCTCTACATTACATTACATTACATTACATTACATTACATGTCATTTGGCTGATGCTTTTATCCAAAGTGACTTACAGTTGATTGGACTAAGCAGGAGACAAAAGGAGAAAGGGGGCCGGGAAGTGTCTTCCCGGGATTGCCGGGTTTTTCGACTTCCCCTGTGTTACTGGAGCTCTGCACTGCTCAAATCCACAGCTGACCATTTTTGTCCTCCTTCTGTTATTTTAATTCAATTATTACCTGATTGAGTAAATGTGATCAGAAAATTGTTTTTGTTATCATGAAATGATAAAAGGAGGGAAATGTACGGGTAATTTTCTTGATTGATTCTTAATTGAGTCTTAATTGACAATGTGCGTTAACATAAAGACAATCACGTGATTAAAAATAACCTTTTAATTTTAATCTTTATTACTATTAGACCACTTTCTGAATTAAGTATTTACTAGGAGTCTGTCTCTGTCTCTCTCCCAGCAGACAGACAGTCTTTGACCTTAATGTCTCTGCTTCTCCTAGAAGGGCTACCCCTACATTAGCAGATCCCGGTCTTACAGCTAGGGCAAGGTTGGAGTTTATCTGGAGACTCAATAATAATAATACCAGGTTGTCAGGGTCATGTTTTCCTTGTTTTTGTCTCCGTCCTTGTGGAAATGTATGTATAAGAGTCTTACTAGGTCTGATTCAAATCAGAGAGCCGGTAAGCTGTCTCACTTTCTGTTATTTCTTTGCAAATAAATACAAAAGTTAAACTCAAGTATAGCTATCATTGTTTACTGTGGATCTGTTTCATCAGACAATGCTCACCTGTGAAATGTTAAGAAGGGCATTTTCCCATATAATGTTAGCTTGGGTCACACAAATGATATCAACTGAACAAAATAGCTTGAAATTGTTCACTTACATTGACGCCTTCATTGAAATAAACTTTTCCCTCAGTGTTGT
Organism: Conger conger; assembly: GCF_963514075.1. NCBI lineage: Eukaryota > Metazoa > Chordata > Actinopteri > Anguilliformes > Congridae > Conger > Conger conger. Next base: position 18,485,394 of record NC_083762.1, on the reverse strand, counting down.
GCATTGAAGATTTGGAGAATCAGACATCTCATTCCTTTAATAATAAAACAAAAACATTTACATTTAAGTGTCATTATACACTTGTAATCAGCATTCAAAGTTAAACCCATAGTATTTCTGTTTGGACCACTGTATGCATAGCAACTTCCTTGTGAAGCAGAAAAGCTTTTGCTTCTTATAGAGATCAGACATTACAAACCACAAATTCAGGGACTATGGGGAGGTCCCTTATTTGTGGTTGGGGGAGGGAGGCTTTTTTTTAAAATTACTGTTAAAACACTAACATTCCTCCTCAAATCTCAGATCAAAACTCATTTGTAGTTGTGTGCATTCATGCACATTGATTCTGTGCATTCATAGTTAAGACTGCAGCAATATTTGGGAGAAATAATTATATTTACAATATGTATGAAATCAACTATGGTACTACAATTACCTTATGAATATCTCTGCATTAGCTGCAGTATCTTCAGCCTCTGGACAAGGCTGGTGTAGGGGACCAACCCTCCCACCAAACTTGAAGCCACATACAAGAAGTGATGTGATTTACATATTCAGTGCAGCACTAAGAAGTCTGTATCTATAAATGTCTGGCAGAATGTAAGGGAAGTGCTGATACCAATGCTTGTTCCAGGAAAATTTCGTAGCTAGCCTAGAATAGTCTTGTCTAACTGTCTTGTAATATCTGAATGTCACACTTTCTAGCAGTTAAAAATAGGCTGCCCTGTACCCGCCAGCAAGTCAAATGTGTGGTATGGCATTTTTAAACCTTTCAAACAAGAATCAAACTAGACAGAGTGGCAAACAAACCCATTGAAGCGAGTCAAACCCAGCTTCCTGACATTTACTATAAACATGTGCCGAGGAAGGCCAGTGCCATTCTGGACTGTCCTGATCATCCTCTCTGGGAGGAATTTGAGCTGGTGCCCTCAGGCCATCAGCTGGAAAGACATTTTGTCCCAGTAGCCACTGACTGACAAATGCTTTTAGTGAATGTAGAACATGCAAATAAACACATTACAACAGTGGTATGCAAAAGAACATCATTGCACCTCAAAACTCTAAGTGGATAGGCTACAGCAGCAGAAGTAGTGCTTAGTGAGTGCTGACATACCCACAAATACTTCAATTCATTGTCGGCTCTTTAAATGGTAAACAGTTGGCATTTATATAGCGCCTTTATCCAAAGCGTTGTACAATTGATGCTTCTCATTCACCCATTCATACACACACTCACACACCGACGGCAATTGGCTGCCATGCAAGGCACCAACCAGCTCGTCAGGAGCATTTGGGGGATAGGTGTCTTGCTCAGGGACACTTCGACACAGCCCGGGCGGGGGATCGAACCGGCAACCCTCCGACTGCCAGACAACTGCTCTTACTGTCTGAGTCATGTCGCCCCTTTAAGCTCTACCTGGGTGGCCTTTCCCCTTCAGCAGATCAGAGAAGTAGGTTTGAATAGCCCTATCCAAGCCATAATATATAAAATTGTAGGCAAGACTGAAGGGAGTGCAACCGCTTAGATATAGCCACCACATATCGCTTTAGGGTTGACTCCGACAGAGCACTCCCCAGAAGGGACTGAAGAAAGGACAGAACCGCTGAGGTGCCACACGAGACCGGGTCTTCACCCCTGGATTGGCACCAACAACAACACCTGCTCCAGCGACCAGCATTGAGCACATGACATTGGAACACACTGGGCCCATGGGAACACCGCTTCGGAGTCGTAAGGCACCATTCTACAGCTGGCTGGCAATCTGGGCCCAATGATAGAAGCTGCTGGCCATTCTCCAAGCGCCTTACCTTGTGCTGGGAAAACCACTGCTACAGTGGGCACATATGGAGCAGCCCCAAAGGCGGCTCCTGTCAACAGCCCCAACAGCCTCCGGCCAAACGTTACGGTCACCCACTACCTCGTAATGTGGGACAAATATCCTCTCAACACTGATAGCCTCTCCAAAATCCGAGAGGCACTCATCATGGTCAAATCCAAAACCAAGCATAAGTCACTGTTCTCAAAGGAGTAAGGCAACTTTTCTTCCTGTTCAAGGCCACGCCTGGACAGTGGTTTTATTCAACCCATTTCCTGATACCAAAGGTTTGACTACATTTGGGGCTGAGCCAAAGTAATTTAGGGCTGAACTGGGCAAGGGTGTTCCATGGACTTTACCTTGACAGGGAGATGAAATACTTGTTTATATAACCACCTCAGATAATAATGCCATTGTTGTGTGACATCAGACAACTGCTTCTCGTGAAGTCAGTGTAGATGGATTTGCTCCAAATTCAAAGTAGGAATTCTGACTTTGAGTGAAGTTCTATTGCACTTTTACTAGTAGGAGGTCGGAAAAACTTGGCTTCCGAGGTGTCTGGAATGCAGCATTCGCCGTATTAGCTATGATATTGTGCTATGATTGAAGCAGGTGCTTCATTACACCAAAAAGATACATTTAAAAATACATAGTATGTGATAAGACAGTAAGTGTCAATTGTGAGGGAAATGTATTTGTTCCTGCAGGGCATTACAATAAATCATACCGTCATGTAGTAAAGCCTTTTCTGCGAGCGAATTGATGTGATTGAAACATTAGTTTCCAGTTTTAGAACTACGCTGTCCAACGAAACAAAGAAAGAACTATGGTTAAACATCGCACCAGTCCACAGAGAGAGTGGGAAATCGTCAGTTTATAAATATAATTTAAAAGGCAATTAGGCAACATGTTCAATAAAGTGCGACATGCATCCTTCGTAAAGTACAATTTTATTATTTGCATGAAAACAGTCTAATTAATGTGTTTTTTTTAGTAATATTATTATCTTTAACTGTAATTATTAACTACAACTGTAGAATTATTAGTGTACATATTGCTTAACATATTGAGATGTAACTAAGAGCAACAGCTCATTTCAGAGGCTTGCGGTCATAACAATGGTGGTGGCAACGACCGGAGAGAGCTGAAAACATCGATAAGGTATAGCTAAGAGTGGTCCAGACCAACCTTACGAAAGTACGACGTACAGAAGGTACGGTTTCGGTAAACACGCTAAAACGTGAAGGTAGAGCTTAAGGTATAACTTACGAACGACATAGCGTTAAGAAGGCTTCGGGAAACGCAGCCCAGATTAGTTACACCCTTTAAGCAGTTGTTTGCAATATAGCGCAATAAGCACAATGTGAACATGAAATGGACTTTTAGTCTTCACGGCATGCATTGCAATTTTAGACATAATGGCTTAAGAGGGGAAATACTCCATCAAAACATGACAAGTACCCAATTTAGAAAAAATAATAGCTTGTTCAAAATCTGGGATTGCTGTTGTGGTTAGACTTAAAACCAGCATACACAGGAGGGGCCCAGGACCGAGTCTGAGAAAGCCCTAGATCCTCAAAGTAGGCTTACTCGTACAGAACTGCCTCTTTGGTTTGATGCATAATTCCTCCTTGAGGAGAATACAACACTGTATTAAACTGAAATATTTGCAATGAAGGTAAAATGTATTATTATTAAGAATTATATTAAGAATATCTCTTGGGTGCCTGTGCCTGTTATTACGTGATGACAAATGGCGCACACTCATTTCTTTATGTTATTATTATTATTATTATTATTATTATTATTATTATTATTATTTTATTTTATTTTTTATTTTATTTTTTTCCCCCATCAAATTACTGTATGGTAGCGATGTAATGCAAAATACGTTTTTTTCCCCTGCTATTTATGCATTTAAAGAAAAAAAAAACTTTGAATAACCTCGTACAGTGAAGTATGTGTGTCTGTATCCACTGTAAGTTACAATAATTATTTGTTTAAACTTACCGTACAATCCAAATTGTCCCACGGAAGACCACAATTGTGTGACAAATCATCGTAATCATCATAATAAGAAATGCCAATTTCAGATGAAACACTGCCATTGGTAGAAATAAAAGTACAGACCTATTCTATCAATATATGCCAAAGTGAAGTCAAGAGTCAAGACGCGTAGACTCAGTTGCGTTGCTATACGTCTACACCTTTGTCAGATGAATGAAAAATGACACTGTGTGTGTGTGTGTGTGGGGGGGGGGGGGGGGGGGGGCGGGGGCGGGGGGGTAAGAGCGTCTGTCAAAATGCCATTAAATGGCATGTGCTCTTCAGCCCATCTAATTTCACGGTTGTATTTGAAACTATATCCGATTATTGCAGTGGGCTCCATATTTATTGGCACCCTTAATAAAAATGCAGGAAAAAAAAAAGTCTGCATATAATAGACAACATGGATAATAATTTACATGTTATGTTCAAACATGACAAAACTATATAGGCTACTTCTATTTCAATACATAAATGTTTCAATGTTTGTATTTCGCGATTTTGTTCTGTATGCTTGAAAAGTGCTCTACAAATAAAGTTATTATTTGTTGTTATTATTATTATTACAAACCCATTGGAGCGAGTCAAACCCAGCTTCCTGACATTTACTATAAACATGTGCCGAGGAAGGCCAGTGTCATTCTGGACTGTCCTGATAATCCTCTCTGGGAGTTATGTTGCCATAGTGCTATTCTGCTGGGATTTTCCTTATTGCACACAGGCACGCCTTTTCCCCCTCTTCTGCTGTCCTGTTTCTCTTCTCCAATTCTAACACTTTTACTGTCCACTAATCATTGTTTTGTTTCTGCTTTCCTCTCCCTGCACCGGGCTCTGGCCTGGAGCTGTAGCTCAAGCACCACAACCTGACTCTGGTTTCACCTAACCTGCTACTTCTGCCCTCCCTGTGCCAAGTACCGGTCCTTCCCCGATAATCATCTATATTTGTGACCTGCATAATTAGTATTTGTATAACCAATGATTGAATTTATTCATTTAATTTATATATTATAGATAATACTGCTGTTAAACTCACTGTTTGCCCAGTGCTGGCCAGAAGCAGGTAGGCTCAACTTCTGAGTCGGGTTCTGCTTCAGGTTTCTTCCTGTTTGTCAGGGATTTTTTCCTCGCTACTACCGCCCAAGGCTTGCTCTGAGGGGGCCTCAGGCCCGGGTTCTTAGTAAAGCTGCTTTGTGACGATTTGTGTTGTAAAAGGCATTATACAAATTAAACTGAATTGAATTTCTACAGAGGTGCTACAATGGTACAATGAATTGTAACCCCCTTCAGACCCTCCCCCCTCAAAAAAAAAAGTTTCAAAAATTCTTGCAGCACACCCCTGTACAACACCCACAGGAAAACTGGTTATTGCCAGTGTCACAAATTGCAATGTACTTGAAAACTGCGATGGGGAATCCAGTTTTTCCACAATTTACATACTTGAAATACTTTAACACAAAAATGTTCTTAAAATGTTTTCACAGAGAAGCTGCCAAAAAAGGTGTTCAATTGACTTCAACTACATGGCTTGACTGATGGGTTACTCATTATTTCATTATTGTTGAAATGTCCTGTGTTCAGAAATGGTGCTTTTCAAAGGTTTCACAGACTGGCTCAGCTCCCACACAGTTAGTGGTTGCCAAATTTTGTTTGTTGCTCTTGTAAATTCCTAAGCCGTGCCAAATCTAGCGACCTCAGTGAAAACACTCCTTTTAGATCTGGAAGTAATGCAAAGTGAAATGCCATCTTGTCTTCCAGGTGAAAACGGAGCTATACCCTGCTGATAAGTACAGCTATGCCAGCTTGACAAACTTGCTCAACAAGTAACTCCAGCTACCTACTGGTAAAGCGTATCACTTGAAAATGTGTCTTACAGTAGTATACAAAAAATGTGGGCACCCCTGGGAAAAAAGCCTTTTACAATTACTATCCAAGTCAACAGAAGAGAACCTGACCTATAAATGGTATAACGTTAAACATGACACATTTATTCATTTTAAAGCAAGATTACTTTATTTAAAAATTTTCCAGTTTCAAAATACTAAAGGAAAAAGGCCCTGTGCAAAAGTGTGGGAGCCCTGTCAGTTAGTACGTGCTGGTAAATGCCTCCTATAGCCAGCTAAGAGTCTTTCAGTTCTCGCTTTCAATGTCTCATCCGAGTATTTGGATCACCCCTAATTTATAAGCTTTGTAGGTGACCTGAGATTTTAAAAAACTATAGGCCTATTTTTGGCAGAAAAATACATTCAGTTATAAGGGTAGGTTGATTTCCAGCATAGAGATCGTACAGTCACATGGTTTGTCACATGCATTAAGAACTTAAAATAACTTAATACATATTGAGCATTGTTTAAATGCCACATGCAGCTTAACTGTGTATTGTTGCAGACCAGTCTACCAAACTTCTGATAGCTACTTCGAGCAGGATAACACACCATGTCACAAAGCATACATCATCTCAAGCTGGTTCCATGATCAGTTCATTGTATTCAAATGGTCTCCCCAGTCACCAGATCTTAACCCAATAAAACACCTTTCTCTGATGGGTATTTGATAACTTATTTCATTAAATAAATAAAATAATTATGAATTACGCTGTGGTGGCATTGGCACTGGACTTTAGTTTGATGCAGTTGCACTCCGAGGACCAGTTCTGCCAAATCAGAGTATGGCTGGCGCATGAGGGAGCAGCATAAGTGGGCTGCCGCTCCAGGGGTGGGTGGGGGGGGACTTGGAGGGGAGGTCCGCTGCATACACCGCCCCTGATTGCCCCAGAATCCCGGTCCGGGGCTCGAGATGATATGGCTTGAGGAAGGGCGCTTCCATCTGCTGGGGAGCAGGGTTGTAGTGTTTCCTAAACCAAATTAGGAAAAAATCAAAAACAATAGAGAGTAGAGAGATAACTTTGGTATCCTTAGAAAGTGTAATGGTTCCCACAGGAAATTCTTCAGGCTGGTCTGGGCGGGCAAACAAAAAACACATTACTGCACAAGTAATTTATTTATTTTTATACTCTGTAATACAGAACATAAACATGCACACAAAATAAATAAATAAATAAAAATTACTGAATTGATTCGACTGCTGTACATGAATAACTGTTCTTAGACAGAACAACTGCATGACTGCTTGAACTTGTGTGCGAGTCCAATGCGTCACACCTGTAGTTTGTACAGGGGACCTCTACAAATGGCCTTGAGATGGGCCATGTATTTCATGGGCCACGTTTAACTCTCTGCTGCTGCATATTCTGCAAAACATCCCTAGGGAGTAACACAATGACTTAACATTACGATATATTACAAAAAATTTATATAAATTAGCAACAATTCATGTTGTAATCGTTGTTTATTTTGTATAAAATATATATAAATAAATACACATGTACAGTATACATACAGGTGCAGTTATTTGAATGGGTCTTTGTGGATGATGCTTGTTCCGCTTGTTGGTGGCCGGAGGCAGCCTGATATTTTGGGCTGATTTCTTTCTTCCATGTCTCTTTACAATGTGAGAGAAATGTACTGATTAGAATGTAATATGTAATATGTAATATGCCTACTCTAACTAGCTGCTAGCCTACTGATAAATGTTGAGAAACAGACATGCAAAAGTCTTGGTTTCCCAAGTGCATGAGAAAACAATTATCTCACGAGACGTGTCCAGCAGGGAAATTGTGTGCACTAACTTAGCAAGGAATGAGAAACTCTGCTCGGTCATCCACAAGTCAGCTCCACGGGCCCACAATCTCAGTCAAAAGAAATGTTATGTCGTTGAAGGATTTTAGAATTACTGACACGGTGGCAAGATGTCTACCGTCCGGTATCTCTCCTTCCTTTTCTATCCAAATCCATTGAACGAGCCGCCTCCAACCAACTCTCTTCCTTCCTCTCTCAGAATAACCTGTTGGACCCCCACCAGTCCAGCTTCAGACCTGGCCACTCGACAGAGACTGCACTTCTCTCTGTCAACGAGTCCCTTCAGGCTGCACGAGCAACCTCTCTCTCCTCTGTCCTGATCCTTCTTGACCTCTCTGAGGCGTTCGACACGGTCAACCACTCCATCCTCTTAGCCTCCCTGGCATCTACAGGGATCTGTGGCACAGCCTTAGAGTGGATCCAATTTTATCTCTCTGGCAGGTCCTCCCAGGTGTCCTGGGCTGGAGGAGTGTCAACCCCTCGTCCCCTTGTTACAGGAGTCCCCCAGGGCTCAGTCCTCGGATCCCTCCTCTTCTCCATCTACACAAGATCCCTTGGCCCTGTTATCTCTGCTCATGGCATCTCCTATCATTGTGATGCCGATGACACCCAACTCTTTCTCTCCTTCCCCCCATCAGACACAGAGGTCTCTACCTGTATCTCCGCCTGCCTGAAGAGACATCCAGAGCTGGATGGGCAACCACCATCTAAAGCTCAACCCAGGTAAGACGGAGGTGATCTTCATCCCTGCTTTAACCTCTCCCTTCTCTGATTTCACCATCTCACTAGGGGATACCACAGTGACCTCAGCCCCTAGTGCAAGAAACCTTGGAGTGGTGATGGACAACAGGCTATCCTTCTCCAAGAACATCGCTACGGTGATCCGGGCATGCAGATTCTTCCTGTACAACATCCGGAGAATCCGAACCTTTCTCACCACCTACTCCACTCAGCTCCTTGTTCAAGCAATGGTCCTGTCCTGCCTGGACTATTGCAATTCTCTGCTGGCTGGCCTTCCAGCATCTGCCATCAGACCCCTACAACTGATCCAGAATGCTGCAGCCCGTCTGGTATTCAATGTTCCCAGACTTTCACATGTCACCCCCCTGCTCAGTAACCTCCACTGGCTGCCTGTTATGGCTCGCATCAAATTTAAAACTTTGGTGCTTGCATACCAGGCAGTTAAAGGATCAGCCCCTGTATATATTCAATCCCTTATCAAGACCTACACACCAACAAGACCCCGTTCTGCCACTTCGTGCCGTCTGGCGCCTCCCCCTCGCCACACCTGCACTTCACGCTCACGACTACAGTCTGTCCTGGTCCCACGGTGGTGGAATGACCTCCCGGTGGATGTCAGAACGGCAGAGTCTCTGACCTCCTTCAAGTGCAGACTGAAGACCCATCTCTTCAGGCTGCACCTTTCCCTCCCCAACACACAATCACCGTGATTAGCCTTAGACCGTAATGGCACTTATGTATAGATATCGTTACTTGTATAGGTATTGTTGTTTTTATTGGCTGTTGTATTGTATTCTAGCTGCCAACTGTGGTATGCTAGTTTGAAAGTTGATTGTACTCTTCAAGGGTTCTGAATTTCTGTATGTTTACACTAGGACTCGGAACAGTACTGTCCTCTCAGGTCCACTTTTGCACTTGTTCTTGTGTTTGATTTGCACTTTGTTGTACGTCGCTCTGGATAAGAGCGTCTGCTAAATGCCACGTAATGTAATGTAATGTAATGTCCTGTCCATCTCTGTTCCAGAAGGTGATTGAGATGCACACCCTTATAGTGCACAGCAACTGTGGGCAGTGTATGTATGGTATCTCACAACCTAGTGTCTCTTACAGTAGCTTCTGGTCGCCCCTGTGCTTCCCAGACATCAGAGAAGCCCCATCAAATACCTGGCTTAGAATCTTTGATGTGTCCGGTCCAACATCATTTAGCTATGCCAGAATGGTGTCTGATAATGTCCGTGCTTCACTTTGTCAGCTTTCGGTATGGTTAACAAGCGTTCTGTGACCTCATATGCCTCATTTACAAATCGAATGACAATTGATATATTATTCGATACCAGTGGGGTCACAGGTTCCATCTGCTTTTAATGTGTAATAGGAGTTGCCTACTTCCTCCACTATGGCCTCAGTCACCACACTGCTGAGTGTACTTATGAGTTCATTTTGTTCGTCGTGACAGGTTTAAGTGGCGTTCCGAGGAATCGGCTTCACCACGGCAGCCAATTCAGGGTCCTTTTTAATCGTGTAGTCCAGTAGAGAGAGAAAAATCCCACTTCCCCCATCCGATATGCTGTCAAAGGCCTCTATCTTCCCTCGTAAAGGCGACTGGTTTTCCACCTGAAATCCAAGAACATCTATAAGAGAGGAAACATAATACCTGTTCTTTCGTATTTGGTCTGCATTAACAAGTGTTGTAATCTCCGTTCCAGTACTGACACGCCTCTCTCGCTCCTTCCACAATGTATAGCAAGAGAGATGCTATATGCTTGAAGATGAATTTTTATGAAATCCCCGATCTCCCTCCAGAGCATTTTTCCAGTTACGGAAGCCAACAGTCACAAATATGTCCAGTGTCCGGGTGGAGTTAGTAAAATGCAGACAGCAATAACAAAATACGGCATCGACCTTGACACTGTATTCAAGCCAGTCTCGGTTGCGATACCAAGTGGAGACAAATGAATGCCTCCTACCACTGAAAATGCGGGCAGGGTACTGTGGTAAAACAATTTGGTTGCGCTGGTCAATTCCACGGTCATCTATGGGTTAATAGAACAGCTAATGTTGGCTTTTTTAGGCCCATCGCCGCTGGCATGGCTGGTGTATTGGCATGGCTGCTCACCGAAGGCGGCTCTTGCTGTTCAGATGTGGCACCGGTGGGCACATCGTTTGCTCCCTCTTCAAGTTCTGGAGCTCGAGGACGCCGAGAAGAGGCAGCATTGTGTAGCCATTTTCTTATATCCATTTTCTTTATCTTTAAGTGTAGTGTGATAATCACACAGATGTACGCTTGCTCTCAACAGTATTAAGGCCGTCTGACTTGGTCAGTGCCCGCACTTATTTTGATGTGATAGGTCAAGTACTACACCAATGAGCACACAATTCCTGAAATTTGACCTCACATAACGTAAATATGACCGACAAGGGTGTGTTCTTATTTGATTTTATTTATTTATTTTCCTGCTTTTTTTCTTGTATTTCATTTTACAAAGCATTTAGCAGTTTTAATATGATAAGTATAAATGAATTAATATAAAGCAATGTTACAGGGCTTGGCCTGGGAGGGGGGGGGGGGGGGGGGGGGGGGGGCGGGGTTTGCGCTTCAGTTCAGAATGCAGGTTTTTGATGGGAGTTACATCTAGAGACTGAGATAGCCATTGCACAACATGGATGTTATTTTCACTTTACCATTTCTGTGTGGATTTTGATGAGTGTTTGGAATCATTGCCATTGATCTTAAATAGTTCCCCTGGACCACTGGCAGCAAAATATCTCCAAAACATCATTGACCTACCTCCATGTTGACCCACTTCACCATAACATACTCTTCCAGTCATAATTCCAATGGTTTTTCACGAACTCCAGAAGCTTGGTTTTGTTTATTGTGTTCAGTAAGGGTTGTCACACTTCCCAAGAGTTTCTTGGTGTGGAGGTGCCATTTTATGGTCCTTTTTTTTGAGGTGCAACCAATTTCCACAATTCTTAAACTGTGATCCTTGTGTTATTCATGGCCTCCCTCACCATGTATAGTAACAACATGCACTTTCGTCCTGTTCCTGGCATGTTTGCAATCATTCCATATGTTTTAAATGTTTGTGTTATTGCGATGGCAGTGCCACATGGTATGCAGTTTATGTATTTTTTTGTACCCAAGTAAGATTTTATTTACAATTTCTTAGATTTTATTTACAATAATTGTGTTAGGAGTGATAATTATTTTTTAAACCTATGTTTTAAAAAAAGATTAATTGGATTACTTAATAAAAAAAAAACTTTATGAAGTAATATTAATACCACCTCGATGGCGTGTGCGAGGGGTTAACAATGCATTCCTGCCTAACCCATCCCTGTCAATCTCTCATTAGGGGGGCCTAGGGCCAGGTCCTCGACACTGGGTTCCACTCTGTCCACTATGAATAGGAAACTGAATCTACAGTGGGCACAGGCTCATCAAAACTGGACAGTTGAAGATTGATGAAACGTTGCCTGGTCTGATGAATCTCGATTTCTGCTGCGACATACAAACGGTAGGGTCAGAATTTGGTGTGAGCAACATGAATCCGTGGATCCATCCTGCCTTGTGTCAATGGTTCAGGCTGGTAGTGGTGGTGAAATAGTGAGGGAAATGTTTTCTTGCCGAACATTCGGCCCCTTAAGAACGCCCGTAAGAGGAAAAATATGCGGTTCAGAGCTAATGAGCAGCCCTAATTGTCAGCAGAGGAGTCTGAAGTCGGGGGACTTAGATGTAGAGTACTAAGGTTTGAGGTTAAAGGTTTGACTGAGGCCATGCATAGAATGAGTTCCAGCATGACCTTGGAGGAGATTCAACATGCTGAGCGAGCAGTCGGGGAATACCCCAACCCTACAGGGGAGGAGCACAATGCCTGGCTAAAGCAAAAAGATGAGGAAAACAATGTAGATGATTGGGAAATAAGAGTCTGAGGAGATGGAAAAATGTAGGAAAGATAAGGAAAACGGAAGGGATGTCAATACCGAAAGAAGATTAAGAGGCTTTAAGGGCCTTCCTGATTATAGCAGGAATAATTTATCAGATAGATTCAAAGGACTAACAGTAGAGGAGTTAAGTGATGAATTACACTCGGCTATTAGCTGGATGTCCATTGTAGATCCCTTAAGGCGCCACAAAAAAGAGCACCTGAAGAGTGTATTGAGATGGTGGAAGGCACTTACTTCTGGCTTGTATGAAGTCAAAGTGTGGAGAAAGTCAAGGAGAGACTATGAAATTGAAACAGATACCAGTGATTACAAAAGAGCTAGTGTTTTTCCACTCGTATAATGAGATGGTGGAAACTCCCAACCGGAGGTGTATATGAGATAAAGTATTGGGAAACTCCTTTTAAGGTATGGGGAAATGACAGTGAGACAAATAAAAGTGATGAATATGTTCATTAAAAAAGTTGCATAAAAGATAAATGTCTTTCCACTCTGGTATACTGGGGACATTTCTTATCTAAAAAGGTACACTTTTATACAAATTAAGAATATATAAGGACTTTTAGACGTTAGAAAAGCATCTTAGAATTTCGCTGTTGAAGATATCTATGGGCTGTTGAAGAGAGAGCAACGCAGGACAGCTGTAGTCAAGCTGGAGTGGCACGCTCCCTCTGCGTGCCACTCCAGGATATGGATATGGAGAATGGAGTGACGTATGCGGTGTGGACTCAGCCCAAGAGTTGTGGCAACAGGACTGATGTCGAAAGAGCAATGCAGAACAACTATAATCAAGCTTGAGTGGTAATTATAATCTATATTACTTGTAGAAGTAGGAAAAGTAGCACATAGAAGTTCAACGTTATAAGTTTCCTTTCATTTTTATGTCTTTTATTTTTCATTAAGATACTATATAAGGTAGAAAAAATGTAGATAAGTTGCACATAATGCAAATGTAGATGCACATAATATTCTAGGAATAGTTTCTTTTAACTTCCAGAAGGGGGAGCTATAGGATAAGGCTAAAGCCAAAGAGGATGGATATTTGAGGGGTGTACCTTGAATTTAACATCTGGTGGAAAGGTAAATTAGAAAGAGCTAAAGGGGTTATATGAAACTTGTATGTGATTAGCAAACTGAAAGATGATGTTTATGTCAGCTGTATATTCTATAGTGCTATTCTTTTGATTCTTTTGATTATAATAAAGTATATCTGACTATAATCATAGGTGATAAAGGTTCTTCTAGAGGAATACAGTGAATACAGGAAATCGTATACCAGATTTGCATCACACCCTTCACTTCGAGACTCGCCTGGAAGTTCAGTAGAACCTACCAGGTGATTTCAGTCACCTCACAGAACATTTTTTGCCCACTGTTTTTGCCCACAGAACCTGGTTGTCATGGGTTGTTTTTTGTTTTTAACACCATACTCTGCAAATTAGAGACTGTTGTGTGTGAAAATCCCAGGAAATTAGCAGTTTCTGAGATACTCTAACCCCATCTGGCACCATCATTCCACAGTCACTTGGATCACAATTATTCCCCATTTGGATGTTTGGTCTGAACAACTGAAGTCTGACATAACCAAGAACAAAACCTTTGCCCATATATGGATTTCCAGATCAAAGCACAATTTATCAAAGGGAAAAATGTATGGGATTTTCACATAACCATCTATGTCACAGTCTGTGATTTAAGCTAGCTTTTAATACTCGTCGTTTCGTTTTATCCAGACTCATTTCTCTTAAGTGGCACTGGATCCACTGCATTCCGATGCCACTTTCCAAACAAAATAGCTTTTTGCTAGGAAAATAATAAACACCACCATATTTTTTCTGTGAGAAGGGTTTCCAGACTAGTCAAAGCTACTTTTTCTTAGCAAGCAAAGACATTTAAAGCAACCACTTGAATAATTAAGGAATGAATGAGGACACTAACAATAAAGATATTTACAGTGATACACACAATGTCGGTCACTGAGGAAATGAAAGGTTCAGTTAATGTTCACATCAACCATCAGAATAAGGAAAAAATTTGATTAAAGTGACTTTGACCATGGAATGATTGTTGTTGCCAGATAGAGTGGTTTCACACACAACAGTCTCTATAGTTTGCAGACAATGCTGCGGGAAAAAGCAGCAGAAACGGGCAGAAACGCCTTAACGAGAGCGGTCCAAGGAGAATGGCCAGACTGGTCAAAACTGACAGTACAGACAGACAAAGCTGAATGTGACAGTAACGCAAATAACCATACATTACAACAGTGGTATGCAGAAGAGCATCGCTGAACACACAATGCGTCTAACCTCTAAGTGGATAGGCTACAGCAGCAGAAGACTTAAGTCTAAAAACTGCTCACTGGGTGTATATTTCATACAAAAAGCATCAAGGTCTCACCTCAGGCAGCATGTCGTACAGGATTTGTCCACCAACTTGGTAGCTTTCCTTTCCACCTCATAGGTTAAACGTTGTACCAACTTTGTGTTTCCCCATGTTATGAACAGCATACTAGAATTACAGTGAGTGTGCAGATCCGTCCTAAAAGAGATACATAGTTCAGATGCCACCTCTCAGCTTGCCTACAAGAGCTTGGATGGAAAACCACCACCTAAAGCTTTACTTTGATGCTGCAGTTCTCCCACCTGTTTGTTCCTTCATTCATCCACTCTTTCATTACAGCACTCACAGTGTCACCCAGGCTCAGCCATGTCACTCCCCTTCTCATCTCCATGCTTATCTACCAGTTATCTACCAGCCCCAATCAAATTTTAAAATATATATATATATATATAAATATACCGTATATGTTCAAAAGATCCTATGCTACCTACATTCAGTTGAGGCCAAAAGTTTACACACACCTAGAAGCCAAGTTTTAACTTTCTGGCTGATGTCTTGAGGTGTTGAATTTCTAGATAATTATAGGTTTCTAGGATAATGCTTCCTCATGACGCCATCTCTTTTCTGAAGTGCACCAGCATTGGGTATTCAGTATTGCAACACGTATTGGGGGTAGAATACGATGCTGTCACCCCCATGCTTCACAGTTGGGATGGTGTTCTTCAGATTAAAAGCCTCACCATTCTTCCTCCATATATAGTGCTAATGATTATGGCCAAACATTAACATGTTTAATCAGACCAGAGAACACTCCCTAAGCACCTGCAAATTTCAGTCTGGCTTTTTTAGACTGGTCTTGGTGTAGACGCTTCTTCCTTGCGTGACATCCTTCCAGGCCATGGCGATGAAGGACTAGTAGATGTAGTTACTTTGGTACCTGATGCCTCCACTCCTTCACCAGTTCCTTTGTTGTCTTGGGGTTCAGTTTAACCTTTTGGACCAAAGTCTGTTCATAGTTCGAGGTACCTTCAATTGTTTGAAAATTGCTACTGAGGAGAAATCAGACTTGTGGAGGTCCACAATCTTTTTTCTGAGGTCTTGGTTGAGTTGCTTGGATTTCCCCATGGTATCAAGGGCAACAAAGCACTCTAAAGATAGGCCCTTAAATACACCTACAGGTACACTCACAATAAGCAATTATGACTATCTGCCAAACAGAACCTTCTAAAAGTCAATTTCTGGAATCATCCAGACTGTTTAAAGGACCATCAACTTGGTGTACAGTCCCTTCAAAAGGTATGGGAACAGCAAGGCCTTTGTTTTTGCAATACACTGAATACATTTGGGATTGCGATAAAAAGATGAACATGGTAAATGGTTGGCATTTATATAGCGCCTTTATCCAAAGCGCTGTACAATTGATGCTTTTCATTCACCCATTCATACACACACTCACGGCAATTGGCTGCCATGCAAGGCGCCGACCAGCTCGACCAACCTTTTGTGGCCCATCTCTGTACTTCTTTGCAAACTGTAATCTCGTATTCTGATTCTTACTACCAATGAGTGGTTTGCATCTTGTGGGATAGCCTCTATATTGCTGCTCTCCAAGTCTTCTTTGAACGGTTGATTGAGATACCTTCACCCCTGCTCTGTGGAGATTGTTTGTAAAGTCACTGACTCATTTTGTTCACAGCTCTCACAATGTTTCTGTCTTCAACCGCTCTTGTTTTCCTTGACCTGTCCGATGTCTGTTGCTCAGTACACCAGCTTTCTTTCCCAAGTTGTTGTACAAGCTATCCCCAATCGATTTCTCCTCTTTTCTAAGCTTCAAAATGGCTTGCTTTTCTCCCAAAGACAGCTCTCTGGTCTTCATGTTGGTTTATCTTTTCTAACACAAATGCAGTCTTCACAGGCAAAACCCAGGGCTTAAACCAAAAGTAGACATTCTGACCAATGTATTGTTTAACCAAACAATCTAACAGGACATCTGGGCAACAAGAAACACCTGCCAGTCACATATTCCAATACTTTTCTCACCCAAAAAGTGGGTGGTCTGATACAAAAGGTGATGTGTTCTAAGTTGTTCAACAAATCTCGATAGAAAATACCAAGAAATAAAAGCTGAAATTCGTATACATCATTTACATCTTTTGACTTGAAACTCAATTTTCTTCAGTGTAAAGCAAAAACAAATTGACCTTGCTGTTTGAATACATTTTGAGTGGACTGTAAGTCACCGTTTGACTCACTGGAAATCAGATATATTAAATAAAAGCTGAAATAAATCAGTCTCTTAGCTATTATTTGGAAATGAAGTAGATCCCAACTTAACACGGGATATGTACAGTACTGTGCAAACGTTTTAGGCACATGTGAAAAAATGCTGTAAAATTAGAATGCTTTCAAAAATAGAAATGTTAATAGTTTATTTTTCTCAATTAACAAAATGCATGAACAGAAGAAGTGAATGAACAGAACAAAAATCTAAATCAAATCAATATTTGGTGTGACCACCCTTTGCCTTCAAAGCAGCAGTAATTCTTCTAGGTATACTTGCACACAGTTTTTGAAGGAATTCGGCAGGTATGTTGTTCCAAACGTCTGGATTTAGGCAGGTCGAGATCAGGGCTCTGTGGGGGCTATATCATCACTTCCAGGACTTCTTGTTCTTCTTTACGCTGAAGATAGTTCTAATGACATTGGCTGTATGTTTGGGGTGGTTGTCCTGCTGCAGAATACATTTGGGGCCAATCAGATGCCTCCCTGATGGTATTGCATGATGGATAAGTATCTGCCTGTACTTCTCAGCATTGAGGAGACCATTAATTCTGACCAAATCCCCAACTCCATTTGCAGAAATGCAGCCCCAAACTTGCAAGGAACCTCCACTATGCTTCACTGTTGCCTGCAGACTCTCCTTCTTGTACCGCTCTTCAGCCCTTCGGCAAAAAAACTGCCTTCTGCAACAGCCAAATATTTCAAATACTCATCAGTCCAGAGAACCTGCTGCCATTTTTCTGCACCCCAGTTCCTGTGTTTTCGTGCATAGTTGAGTCGCTTAGCCTTGTTTCCAGACGTATGGTTTTTTGGCCGCAATTTTTCCATGAAGACTACTTCATGTACCTTGTTCCTCCTGGTTTCTGCCAATTCTGAGCAGATGGCACTGCTGGACATCTTCCGATTGCAAAGGGAAATAAGCATGATGTGTATTTCATCTGCTGCACTAAGTATATATAATATATATATATAAATACGTATATATATATATATATATATATATATGCATATATATATGCATCTACGCTCCTCAACGTAGCCCGTTTATTTGTGCTTCTTCAACAGAGCTTGGGCAGCACATCTGGAAACCCCTGTCTGCCTTGAAATTTCTGCCTGGGAGAGACCTTGCTGATGCAGTATAACTACCTTGTGTCTTGTTGCTGTGCTCAGTCTTGCCATGGTGTATAACTTCTGACATTAAACAGTCTTCAGCAACCTCACCTTGGAAGCAGAGTTTGGCTGTTCCTCACCCAGTTTTAACCGTCCTACACAGCAGTTTCTGTTTCAGTTAATGATTGTGTTTCAATCTACATATTAAATTGATGGTCATTAGCTCCTATTTGGTATAATTGGTTAATCACACACCTGACTATATGCCTACAAAACTGAACTGATTCTGGTTTGAAGGCAAAGGGTGGTCACACCAAATATTGATTAGATCTCGATTTTTTCTTATGTTCACTCACTTTGCATTTTCTTAATTGATAAAAATAAACCATTAACATTTCGATTTTTGAAAGTATTCTTACTTAGAATTAATTCTTTAATTTTATGCCTTTTTCAGCTTTATTGGACAGTATATAGTATAGAGAGACAGGAAGAATGGGAGCGAGAGAGAGGGGAAGACTTGCGACAAATGTCGGACGGTCGGATTCGAACCACCGACGTCGCGGCTCGCAATGAGCATGCGGTCAGTGCTCTACAGGCTGCGCCACCGAGACACCCACTTAGAATTCATTCTTAGCATTTTTTCACACCTGCCTAAAATTGTTGCACAGTACTGTGTGGTAACATGAAATGTGTGGAGTTGTGAAAAATGTAATTTGCCAGGGTGTATATAAACTTTTGGCCTCAACTGTACCTACCAGACCTCTCTGGTCTGCTACCTGTCAGCACCTGGCACCATGCCCACATGTACAGTACCTGCACTTAACAGGTCATAACTCCTGTCTGTTTTGGACCTTGCTTCTCATTTCAACAAAGTAAATGAGAACTGGGGTCAAAGACGGTGTCCAAAACAAACTTTGCAGCACACCAGGAAGCACTACAAACTAAAAAAAAAGAAAACCAACAACACCATTTGACTTATGTAGCATGCCAAAATAAAAGACTGTAAATGCATTCCTATGTTTCTAATAAATGTAATATAATGCATTGGATTACTGAAGTTAAATTATGAAAATGAGTGCCTAAGAAATACAGTATAAATATAATGCTTAAATTAATGTGGCAGTGAGCTGGTTATGAGCATGCATGTGAATTTGTGCAGTGTGTCCCTCCGTATAACAAAATAGGAGTGTAATACAGTCTCTTACTTGTAAATAATTTGCTGGGTGAGGTTACTGGCAGCGCATCATTTCCTTCACCTCCAAGAAGAACTTGGTGAAATTTTGTATTCTGTGCACAAAATCAAATAATTAAGATTAGTCCAAAAAGCAGGATGGTTAAGGTCCTTGCAAATTGGAAATGTGTCTCACATGGTCTAAGTGTGTCCTAACCCTTTTTCTGGAGATCTACCATCTTGTAGGTTCATTTAAACCCAAATTTGGCAAACTTGATTCTAGTAACCAGCAGCTGAAAGTGGCCTCCAGCTGTAGAATGAGGTACGTTAGAGCTACTTTATTGCCGGGCGATACATCTCCAAAAACTGGAAGGTCTATGATTACAAAGGTGGTCTAGCCAACAGTTGGAAGTTCCATAATCATCTTAAGAAGTCCACACAGTGGATCACAAACACAAGATACAACAAGAAAAAACCAGGTTATGCTAGCATTTCTAATGCAGACCCCTAGGACCGAAGACCCTAGGATCTTTTCCAATGGTTTGGGTTTTGCAAGGATTCCCAGATTTACAGTACTGCATGCACACACATGCCAACAAATAGCAGATGCTTTGAGCCAGGCAGTGATCCTCATTCTTGGTTTTGGCAGACTTCAGGGTCGGGTTTTTGTTATTACTTGGGATTTATTTGATCAAATAAAGCAATCGATTTGGTCATTTGAGTCCAAATTGGTTGCTGATATTTTAGTGATTTTGTTCAAAGAACAACCCAAAAAAAATGAGTTCTTACACCTGCTGAGCTAAGCCGGCAAGCCCTCTAGAGGTCTAGATTGGTAAATACAGGAATATTCAGGAGTAGACGGTGAGAAACCATGACAAGAGCCATCAGAAAATTAAAGCCAAGGTATCTGGTTGGAAGAAAAGCAAGCATATAGAGTAATCATCCAGGATCTAAACTGGTTTTTACCATAGGGGAGGTGGAATGCTTACCCTTTTAATGACTTCATGGCAACAATCTGGTGACATAGTTTACTGCAGTACAGCGACTGTTCACGAGGAAAATACTCTGTTGGGGTTTCACTGAAACAAAATTAGTCACAGTGTGACTATTACTTTGTATTTATTTAAATGTTAAAGTTAACACTTTATTTTCTGGGATGATTTTTTGTGCATTCAAATTTCGTGCATTCATACAGTCCCAAAACCTCACTGATCCACCACCAAATGTCACCGTGGGTATGACGCGCATCTCCTTTTATCCATCGGCGAAGAAATGTCTACATGTGGAGTACCAAATCAAATCATGGATACAATTTTCTAAATTGTATTTATCATTTAACACGATATAAAGAAACTGCGTGTTAATTTCCGATTCATTAGTCAGAAAACAAGTTGGGCAATGAGCAATTCGTTTATAGGAAGGTTGTGCCCCATACATTTTTTGCTCTCGAGACGCCATGCACAGTCGAACGAATAAAATAACAAAATACAATTGTATGTAGACGGTCTGCACATGCTAACAGTGTTAGAAGTCTCTTGAAAAATTGCTACCAAAAACGCAGAAATTTGTAGACTACTGTTTTATATATATAATATATGAAATATATATAATTATATATATATAATATATTATATATATATATAATATTATTATATAATTATCTTTTAACGAATTATATGATTTAAGCAATGATTTTATTGAAACATTGACTTAATTTTAAAACATTGCGTGTGTTCTCCACTTATTGCCTTTTACTACTCAGAGTAGGACAGCATTTTTAAATATAAAAAAGAAATGGCTTGCAAACATAGGCTATTTCGGGAAGCCAGCTCGCGAGCGATAGTTCCTACAAAATAACTAAATGTCTGTCTGTCAGTGAATAATCGTAGGCTACTTAGATTTCTGGAGGATAGAGAATCAAAATAAATAGGCCTATAGCAATTGCACAAACTATCAGGACTAGGTTGCGACGTCTTCTTATGTTTGCCATTGAAGAAACTAAAAGAACGACAGTATAATATGAAGGCCATTAGTCAACTGTCAACAGGTTTGAAACCTTGCGAACATTATTTCCGGGAAACTGAAACCGACTGAAAGTCACTCAGATCTAGCCTAATTGTTATTTTAAAACTCTCAGACAGATTAGGCTATCTATTCTAATATCAGGATTTACATTAAAAAACGAAACTCATTTTTTGAACAGGTGTGTGCCTCTATTTGTGAGGAGAGTTAATTTGTGTGTACATTTATTTACAAAGGTTCTATGTCAATACAGTACATATCCGTTTGAATAATATTTGAATAGGTTTCAGTTAGAGGAACCATCAACATTGTTACGTTCTCAGGCATCCAGGGGTAGGAGGGAGTACACAACTAAATTATAATTAAATAAAATGACCGGGAGGATATATTTGAGCGTTATGGGAGTGAAAATGATCGAACAAACCATATTTGAGGTGCAATAAAGTGTATTTACAAAATAATTCCTTACAAAAGAATTTCAAACAAATATTCACAAGACAAAGACACATGGGGTACGAGGCCAAGGGACCTGGGTGTTGCACAATCAATGAAATTAACAAAACCAAAGAGAGCTAAAAACAAAATACATACTAATAGTTCCCTGAACAAAATAATATCTCTCTACTCTATAATCAAAACTACATAGGTGGCAATCACCCCTTTCCTAAGGTGTCTAAACAATTGTTCACCCTACGTGCAGCAACAGTGTATAGAGGCCTCTGTCTTACCTGCCCCAGGGCCTACACACGGACAACCACATTCACACAAGTAAGAGAACGAACGAACGAACGAACGAACGAACGAACGCACGCACGCACGCACGCACGCACGCACGCACGCACGCACCAGGGTTCTCAATAGAATGAGCAGCCTAGCATAGCCCCCAATAGGGCAGCCAACACACAGTTTATATAAGCAGAGGAGGGACGTGATTGGTGGAGGAGGGACCAGGGCAATGATGATTGACAGCAGGGACAGCGAATGGAAAGGGTTGATGGCTTCATCTGCAGAGTTTAAGGGGGGAAACAGACAGACATACATACGTGGAACGTAACATGCCCACCAACAAGAACACATTTACCCCGTAAATTTGTTCATATAAATACCGAAGAACAATTTTTTATTATTATTATTATTATTATTATTATTATTATTATTTATTTATTTTCCTAGGCCTACCCTATGTACGAGATAAGGCATCTGCCAACACATTGAAGTTAAAATGGGGCAGTAACTAAAACTGCATATAATTTTTTAGAAAAATATTTTTTCCTGAAAGAGACACTGATCATAAAACTTTACTTCATTCGTTCCTTATTCATATATCAACCTTATCACTGAAAGCTCAAACTTAGCATGCCATGCTACTTTCTTCACCAGTCTCCGTATTAAACGTTGCTCCGCCATCTTTAGCAACGTGAGACCAATCAAATCAGTTTCTACACGTCAAATACTATTGTGGCTACAGATAGAGATTATTTTCTGTGATTGCCTATTAAATCTTAAAGTGTTATGACGCCCCAACATTATCTGCTCCGTTTTAACTGATGGCTCAATTTACCCGACTTCACCCTATGTATTTAGAATTATGGGATACCGAGTCCAAAATATTCACTATTCAATGGAATAGCTACATGGCAAAATAAAATAACAAATGGTATTGTTTTGAATACAGTTGCCATTTTGGAGGACTTTGCAATCATAGGTCCGGTCCTTTGTCTCTATTGGTCAGTTTGTGTTCGAGTCGTGCCAATATCCATGATATACGCACGGCTAAATGGAATGTTCACACATCTTTTAATATTACTACGGTTTCGTAGATCACCATTGTCTGATTTGCAGGTGCGTCACCAAGGTTTGAATACATTTGGGCCTGAGCCAAAGCAGAGTGTACAGGTTAAATTGCTGTTATAAATCAGTAAATGAACAATGAGCCTGATGAACACAGTAGATCTTTTGGAGGTAAGCTGGGGTCGACCCCTTAACTGCAATGTATTGAATTTGATGTAAGCCATGACAGGCAGACAGTGGAGAGAAGTAAGCAGGTGGGTGACATGAGAGTGTTGGGGAAGGTTGAAGACCAGACAAGCTGCTGCATTCTGGATAAGTTGGGGGGGTCTGATGGCGGATGCTGGGAGGCCAGCCAAGACGGAATTGCAGTAGTCCAGGCAGGACAAAACCATCGCTTGGACCAGGAGCTGGGTTGAGTAGGGGGTGACCAAGGGGCGGATTCTCCGGATGTTGTATAGGAGGAACCTGCATGATCGGGTCACCGCCGCAGGTGTCATTAATTGTCCTTTATTAAGGAAGAAGGGAAGCAAATGTTTCAAACATTGTTATAAAATATATCCATCCATCCATTTTCTGAACCCGCTTATCCTGAACAGGGTCACAGGGGGGCTGGAGCCTATCCCAGCATACATTGGGAAAAAGGCAGGAATACACCCAGGACAGGTCACCAGTCCATCACAGAGCACACACACCATTGACTCACACACTCATACCCACGGGCAATTTAGACTCTCCAATCAGCCTAACCTGCATGTCTTTGGACTGTGGGAGGAAACCCACACAAACACGGGGAGAACATGCAAACTCCACACAGAGATGCCCCAGCCGACCGGGATTCGAACCTAGGACCTCCTTGCTGTGAGGCAGCAGTGCTGCCCTCTGCACCATCCGTGTCTTGTTATAAAATATATCTCCTTCTGAATTGCTAAGTAAAATGGGCCGTTTCAAACGGAGGAACAGCATCATTTGATTATAAAGTTAATTGGAGAGGGGAAAACGTATAAAAAAGTGCGGCAAATTATAGGATGCTCAGCTAAAATTATCTCAAATGCTTTAAAGTGGCAACAAAAACCTGAAACAAGCAGAAGAAAACGAGCAACTACTGTTAAAACAGATCGAGGAATAGTCAGAATGTCAAAGATTCAGCCATTCATCTGCTCCAGAAAGATCAAAGATGATCTATAATTACCTGGAAGTGCTTTTCCAGTCAGAAGACGTTTGATCGAAACTAAGCTATCAGCAAGAAGCCCCCGTAATACACCATTGTTGAAAAAAGGGCATGTGCAGAATCAGTTCCAATTTGCCAAGGAAAACATTGATTGGCCCAAAGAGAAATGGCGTAACATTCTGTGGGCTGATGAGAGTAAAATTGTTATTTTTGGGTCTAGTCATCGTCCACAGTATGTCAGACGACCCCCGGGTACTGAATTCAAGCCACAGTACACTGAAGACAGTGAAGCATGGTGGCACAAAAATCATAGTATGTGGATGTTTTTCATACTATGGTGTTGGGTTCGTATACCAGGGATCATGGATCAGTTTGAATACACCAAAATACTTGAAGAGACTATATGCCGTATGCCGAAGAGGAAGTGCCCCTGAAATGGGCGTTTCAACAAGACAACAACCGCAAACACACGAGTAAGCGAGCAACATCTTGGTTCCAGACAAAAAGGATTGAGGAAGTGGGCAGCTAGGTGCCAGAAGTTGGTTGACTTAAAGTTTGACGTTTGAAGAGAAAAATGTTCACACTGCCATTTTTTAAAACAGATTAATATTCATTTTCTTTGCTTCCTGTAAAAGAATAACACAGACTTGATAAAATTTGCTAATGCTTTGTTTTGGAATTGAATGTGTAATGTTTTCACTACATTTGAAATATTGAACTAAAAGCTATTAAAACATATTTGCACTTTATTCATTTTTTTTTAACACACTGGTATTTATTCCAACACAACTGTATATCAATGAACTACACGCCTGAGCCAACATTTTGGCAAAGCCTTTCTCAAAATGGCTGGAGAAAGGCTTGCCAAAACTTCAGGTCTGGTGTGGTAGGTAATTGATATATCAATAAGATCAAATAAATAACCATTCTATTTTTTAAGAACTCTGTGTGACTCATGTGACATAATGTAAGCATTACCATGGGCTGAAATATAAGATGATGGTCAATAACAAAATAGGGGCCGGTTAGATGAACACAGATTAAACTTAATCCTGGACTAAATGTAGCTTTGTATGAATAATCTCCAATTAAACATAATTCACTGCAAAAACCCTCTGACCATACTGAAAGGTTTTTACATTCCATTAATGGCATTTGGCAGACGCTCTTATCCAGAGCGACGTACAAAGTACAAAGTGCAGACCCATAACCAGGGATAAGTGCGCTGAAAGACGAGGGGGACTAGATAAGGACCAGGGCCTATTTGATCATCTTTTTTTAAATCGTAATGCCGCAACACACGAATGTATGAATAGTGCATTCAAGGGTTGCACAAGGGAATAGTGCAACCCTTGCTCAGGCTCCAGATCAAAATCTCATTACATGGCCGTTTTACTGAGAACGCAGCTGATTGTGTGAACAACGTTGACAATAAAAATGTACGGGGCTTTTCAAGCCAACCAAAAGAAGTTTGTTCGAACTTTACTGTAACGTTACGTTCGTGGTTCTCCTGCTTTCATAGCTTTTCAAGATCAACCATTTGAAATGCAAGCGAACATCGCTACAACTTGACAGCTAACAGAAAAAAAATGGGCTTCTGTTATGCTGATTAAACGGTGACACCAACATTATACTTCCGTTAACGCAACAGTGAACAGCGGTGGTGTCAGCTCGGGTGCAAATGTCTGTTGAAATTTGACGCGGTTGCTCCGGCATCTCTTATTTTAACTCTCCACATTTTGCTAGTTGCAATCATTTTGTTTCATTTTGCAATCTGAAATATTTAAACTCAAAGGCCACAACATGTGGAAGTGTAATCATAGCGAGCTCAGCTGCGATAAATAGTAGGGTGTTGCCATGGTTGCAAAACGACGTAGGGTGTTAAAAGTTTTTTACAATCGCTTCCACACTTGTCTTAATACCATGTCCACTTTTTCAAAACACTTAACACATTCACCATATCAATAGACCATGTGAACTAAACTGTGGATATTTCTGAATTGCTTTCATACTAAAGGCATTCAATCACCACTTCTTCCAAAATTCATGAATACCTCTCGCGGTCAGTGTTCACTACCAACAAAAGTCTGTACAAATACAGCAAATTTTGCAGACATTTAGATACAAAACAGTTCAAAACAGTTAACTTTAAGTTCAAAACCCAACAAAATTCTGATCACTGTGGATGGAAATATGTTGCATTTTGACAGAAAAATTAAACCATATACCTGAAATACCTAAGATAGATCATTCTGATTTTAGCAGAAAGTTTATTCAGTTTATTTTTTATTTTTTAGTTTGCAGCCTTGTTACCATCTATTCAAAAGTGGTCATACTTGCATTGAAATGTGCATGTATATAGGGAAAATATTACATTACACGACATGGCATTTGGAAGATGCTCTTATCGTACAGTTGATTAGACTAAGCAGCCAGGAGGTAGTTGCAGTAATCCAGAGAGCAAAAGTGCCAGGACTAAGAGCCTGTGTACACCTCCACAATGTACGCCATATGTCGACTGTTGACATTTTCAAGAAAAATCAATTTTCTAGGGGGCCAAAGTGGAAAGGGTTAAGAGGAGAGCACTGGTGCATGTTTGGGATCATTGGGGCTCATTTATCAATATTTTCGGAAATCCGTGTGCAAATGTATTTGTGATCGAAAGCAAACTAACAACTACTATCAGATTTATGAAACAGGTTTAGACATTTTTTCATATTCACATCAGAATTTACTCTGTAACTGCTATAAGCATTATCAATGGAGCATTATTAAAAATTATCAATGAAAGTGAGACGGGTGCATGGGGGGTTGGATCCAAAATGCACGACTCGACAACGGAGATGTAATAAAGTCCCGTCAGGGCTATATTCAGGGAATGTCCAGTGAGCGTAGTCGAAGTTCATATGCGTGAAATCCAGCCAAAACCAAAGTACAGTACCGAGGGAGAAGGCAGTCTCGTAATCGGTACACCAGACAAAAAGTCCAGTAACCAGGAAAGCCGTCAGCATGGCAGTAGTGCAGATGGACGGTAGGCAGGCTCGGGGTCAACGACGACGCAGGAGTCAAGACCGAAGTCTGCTCCACGGGGCAATAGACAACAGGCAAAAGTTTGTGGCACAGGCAGGCAAGTGGTCAACAAAACAGAAGTCAATTATCTTTGGTCAATAAACAGGCTTGGATCTTAACAGGTAGACAATGGCTCGGAAACGCACTGAAAAACAGAAGGCAACAATTTCACAAAGACATAACATGGAACTGAGCTTATATGCAGGTGTAGACAGGTGCAGACAATTAGGTTGAGAGTAGCATGCGAATGGAAATCAGGTGTGGAGGATTGACAGGTTAACAAGATAATTAGTAATCATTAGTAATAAACCTATCCTGCCCTAGCCTTAGTAAATTAGGAAATGACATTCACAAGAAACGTAAGGTAAACATGAACACATGGTTAGAATGTTAGTATTACCCAATTCTGATCTAAAGTTAGTAGATTAGTAAGAAGACCAGGGAAACTGAAACAATTAGGGAAGCGCGAGTGAGAAAGCATGAATGCAAGGTTTGCGGAAAGACACGAAAAAGTGTATGCTAATCAATGAACAGAACAACATAACATGAAACAAACATAAATCGTGACATAAGTGAGACGGGTACGTGGGGGTTGGACCCAAAATGCATGACTCAGAAACAATCGTAAATAAAGTCCTGTCAGGGCTTTATTCGGGACGAATCCCAGGAGCGTAGTCAAAACAAGCAAAGTCCATACACGTAGATCCAGCCAATAAAACAAGAAATAATCAGAAAACACGGTGCCGAGGGAAGAGGCAAACTCGTAGTCGGTCGACGTGCAGGGAGGTCCGGTATCAGGAGAGCTGTCAGCGGGGCAGAAGTACAGGCGGGCTGCAGGCAGGGTCGTAGTCGAGGGCGATGCGGAAGTCAAAACCATAAAACAAACAGCGAGGCAAAGGTACAAAAACAGTAGGCGAGGACGTGGTCAAAAACAAGCGATGGTCAACAAAACAGAAATCAAGCCTGTTTAACAGTGGTCGAAAAACAGGCTTGGATCTAAACGTGAAATCAATGGTAATAATGCTCACGCGTTGCTTTGACGGACAAGAGGCAGACAATTTCGCAAAGAACAGAAGTGCGACTGGGCTATAAATGCGGGTGTAGACAGGTGTAGACAATTAGTTAGAGAGCAGCAAGGGAATGGAAAACAGGTGCGATGGATGACAAGTTAACAAGGTAATTAGTAATCGTTAGTAATAAACCTATCCTGCCCTAGCATTAGTAAATTAGTAAATGACATGCACGAGAAACGTAAGGTAACATGAACACATGATTAGTCTGTTAGTATTACCCAATCCTGATCTAGCATTAGTAGTTTTAGTAAATAGACAAATAGAAACAATTAGGGCGTGAGTGACAGAAAGGGAGAGAGAGAAAGCCGGAATGCAAGGTTTGCGGAAAGACATGTAAGTGTATGCATAAACAACGACCAGTTTACGTAACAATAAAACAAATAAATTAATGTGGATAAATATTTATTAATAAATAAAATAAATCAAAACATAACACTAAACGAACTAAGACGATAACCACTCAACATAACAAGGTAAAAGTAATCATAACAAAAACATAACTAGACATCACAAGACAATTAATCGTAACAAGAAATAAACTAAACAACATGACGAACCTAGACTAACATAATACATGATAAGACAATACGTGACTAAGACAAATGATTAACATAAAACAAGGCAAGACAGACCTGAAACGTGACAATAAGTTTGCTAAACTGTGACATGAATAAACAATATAACGAGACAGACTAGAAAATACATCGAAACAAGAACTGAACATGAAATGTAACACAACATGAAAATGAAACGTAACAAGAAATAAAACATAAAAACGTGGCGAGACTAGACTAACATAATACGTGACATGACAATAAAATCACTAATGTTTCACAGATGAGGGGGGCAGGCTCTTGCAGTAACCAAAACAACTCTGAGCAACCTTGTGGTCAAATTTGTGATACTTCCATTTATATTGGCTTAAAATAGCTCATTTTTATATTGACTGGCAAGACCCTTTTCTACTGTATAATGGCATCACTGACACTTCCCAACGTGCAGCTGTAGCACTCCCTGGCTGTGCATGTGTAGCAGCTTCAAGAATTCTTCAGGCATTTGGTGCACCCCTTGTTTGGCTGCAACATTGTCATAGTAGTGATTGGACACTGGCTGCTGAGACAGGTCCATAGGAAAGGGCCAGAAACCATAGATGTCCACCTTCTCACAAAGCTCCAGGGCCACACTCACCAGCATGAACCCAGAGGAGAGGCGCAAACCTGTTTGTCCATTTTTCCGCCAGTAGCGACTCAGCATTAATAAATAGTCTGGGTGTATGTACAATACCCCTTGTTGGGGTCTCATTTCCTTCATGGTGTAGAAGACACGGAAGGAAAGGTCAGTGCTGATTACATAAGAGAATGGAGAAATGGCCAAGTAGGCATTTCCATATGCAGCTGCTTTGTCCACAAAAGGTTTTCGTGAATTACACAGGCCCATGAAGCTGGAGAGAGAGCGAGAGAAAGAGAGAGAGAATATATATATGTATTAAAGGAAACATGTACCCTCCGCCTAACCCCACCCCTTCATCATTGTGTAGCTTATTGCAATTTTCTGCCATTATACCTTTTGCCACAAGGCTGCTCAACCCAGATCTAAGGCTGAAGTTGCAGCACAGTGTATGGTGTATTTGATCATTTTGGGGTTTTCCAAAGACATAATTATTAAACTATAAATTACATCTATGTATAAATGACCAATTTATGGGAGCCACAATTGTTGAAATTTGGCACCAGCTACCAGTTGCAGTAGCCAAAGAACGTTCAACCATTTAACTGTACTAAATTAAAATTCAGAGGGGCATGCTGATGCATCTAGGCCTGCAGGTTTCATCATAGAATGGGCTTGAACCCGGGGAGGGATGGGGATTAAGTCTGCAAACTCAGGGCAGAGGGAAGGGGTTGAACTCCCACACAGTTAGTGGTTGCCTAATTTTCTTTGTTGTTCTTGTAAATTCCTAAGCCATGCCCAATCTAGCAACCTCAGTGAAAACACTGCTTTAAGAACTGGAGTAATGCAAAGTGAAATGCCATCTTGTCTTCCAGGTGAAAACTGAGCTATATCCTGCTGATAAGTACAGCTATGCCAGCTTGACAAACTTGCTCAACAAGTAACTCCAGCTACCTACTGGTAAAGAGTATCACTTGAAAATTTGTCTTACAGTAGCATACAAAAAATGTGGGCACCCCTGGGCAAAAAGCCTTTTACAATTACTATCCAAGTCAACAGAAGAGAACCTGACCTATAAATGGTATAACGTTAAACATGACACATTTATTAAAATTTTAAAGCAAGATTACTTTTTATTTAAAAATTTTCCAGTTTCAAAATACTAAAGGAAAAAGGCCCTGTGCAAAAGTGTGGGAGCCCTGTCAGTTAATATGTGCTTGTTGAAGCCTCATGTACACAGTTGATCAAAAGTGGAGCTCCTGGGAGTTCCTTTTTTCTGCTAAGTAACATGCATACAATTGCCTCTCAAATAATTAAAATCGTGTTACCTCTCAGTAACCTGGGAAGGATTGATTGTAACCAGGCTGGACTTGACACCAACATCAGAGGTGTAGTTCATTGGAGGGAAGTTAAGTCTGAAAAGAAAATGCAAAGTCATTGCCTATTTAGTATGAGAGAATATTGAAATTGGTGCATTCATCAAAGCTTCTGGGAATATTGCCATTATTTGTTCTCAACAGTACATACTGTGAAAGTACATGTAGTAGTTGCGGAGGCAGTTGAATTTCCAATTATTGTGCCAAAGTATATAGAAGCACATTTCCTGCATAGTGGCAGGCTGCAGGAGTCTGACCAATCAATCTTTATTTGCATGGCTCATTTCCAAAAACTGAATGTGTTTTACATTTGGAAAAATCAATAAAAGTCAATAATAAATAAAATCAATAATCTAAATAAATAAAAACAATAAAATAAAAAAATCAGAAAAACAATAAAATACAAATAAAATATAATAAAATAAAATAACGTCTATAAATATGAATATTCATATGGATTGTGTGGATTTATTTGGGCACGATGCGTTTTGATACTTTCACAGAGTTTTTATATCACCTACAACTCCTTTATAATACACATAGCCAGGGAATATGGGTTTTTTACAGCAAATTTGTTGCCAATGCCATGTGTTACGGCCACTTGGGCCTCTCAGCCTTATTCTGCATTATGTTGCTTATTTCTGTTCTGGTGTCTTGTAGGCCTGGTCCCGTGTGTTCCCGGATGGGATGTGCCAGCGCGCGGGGCGTGTCCCAGCCGAGGACATAAAGTGGGCCTGGCCTTCCAGAGAAGCGGCGGAGCTTTGCTTTGTCTTTTGCGTTTGAGAGCAGTTTGAAATACATATGTTTTCACGTAATTAAACCCTGAATGTGAAACAGTTGCGAAGTCTCTCCTGCCGTTTTCTTTGTTACCTTGAGCCGGTAACGCATGCAATCGCATAGTCCACAGATGCTGAGGAGATTTCTACTCAGTTTTGAATGGATCTAGGTCTGGTGTTGATCGCCTTAGGGTTGCCCTCATGTCTGTGCTGGTCCCTTGCCTCTTGTTCCATAGTGCTATTCTGCTGGTTCTCTTCTCCAATTTTAACACTTTTACTGTCCACTAATCATTGTTTTGTTTCTGCTTTCCTCTCCCTGCACCGGGCTCTGGCCTGGAGCTGTAGCTCAGGCACCACATCCTGACTCTGGTTTCAGCTAACCTGCTACTTCTGCCCTCCCTGCGCCAAGTACCGGTCCTTCCCCGATAATCATCTATATTTGTGATCTGCATAATTAGTATTTGTCTAACCAATGATTGAATTTATTCATTTAATTAATTTATATATTATAGAAAATACTGCTGTTAAAAAACTATAGGCCTATTTTTGGCAGAAAAATACATTCAGTTATAAGGGCAGGTTGATTTCCAGCAAAGCAGATGAGTCAAGGTCACATGGTTTGTCACGTGCATTAACAACTTAAAATAACAGGGTCACAGTGGGGCTGGTGCCTATCCCAGCATACATTGGGCAAAAGGCAGGAATACACCACGGACAGTTCGCCAGTCCATCACAGGGAATGTCTTTGGAATGTGGGAGGAAACCCACACAAACACCAGGAGACCATGCAACCTACCAGGATTCGAACCCAGGACCTCCTTGCTGCGAGGCGGCAGTGCTATCCTCTGCACCATCCGTGTCTTGTTATAAAACACATTTCCTTCTGAATTGCTAAGTAAAATGGGCCGTTTAAAACGGAGGAACAACATCATTTGATTATAAAGTTAATTGGAGAGGGGAAAATGTTTAAAGAAGTGCGGCAAATTATAGGATGCACAGCTAAATTATCTCAAAAGCTTTAAAGTGAGAATAGTTTTATAGTGAGAATATTTGGTATCCATTTGTTATTGATTGTTATGTATTGAGTAATTGATTGTATTATCTTTTCTTTTCTGAACTACAGTATATTTAACTGTGAACAAATGTAAAAATTGTGAACAAAATACAGTAAACCCCCTGAAGAATACTGTTGCTTTTGATTTGTTTCTTTATCATATTTTACATTACACAGTAAAAATTGTTATTCTGGGTTTCCGATACAGTAAAACATTCATTCATTTACAGTTTACTGTAAATTTACCTCACTCTGTCATGATGTCTATTGTGAGAGACAAACCAACAGATCAAAACTTTCTTTAGCTGCTTGGCTTGAAATATTTGTGGATGCAAAAATAGAGGAAAGGGAAACGCATAATATATGTATTTAGCAATGCTCCAAGTTGTTTGTGTTTTGTAGTTCATTATACATTGAGTGACAAAGTAGTCTTATGGGAGAAAGCATATGCTATAGAGTCACTTTTGGGTGAAATATTAAGTGTTTTGGTGGTTGAAGTGCATTTTGCACCAAAGGTTAACTGATGTGCTCAAATGCGTGTTTCAAAAGCACACTGTGAAGAGTTTTGAAAAAGTGGACATGGTATTGAGACGAGTGTGAAAACGATTGTAAAAAACTGTAACTAAGGAATATCTTTTATATAAATAATAGAAAAATAATTATTGGCCGTGACATATTCACTTTGTCATTTTCACAATGCCATTTGGCAGACTCTTATTGTTCCCGAGTCCTTATCGACGAATTCAAGTCGAGTCGATGTATGTGCGACTCAAGCGTGACTCGTCATCAGCGACGAAGGATGAGGACTGAGGTGGAGAGGAGTTGTCACCACAAATTCTGTCCCCCTTACAAAACTTATCCCCTACTTCCTTCTCTGCAATGACGTCAGTCATATGTGTTTACTGCTGTGTGTAATAGGCTCTGCATCAGCAAGCTAGCAATGCTTTTGTGAATATGTAGTGCTTCATGTTTCCGGGTGTTGAACGTGGAGTTGGGGGAGGGAGAATGAGATGAAGTGGCGATCAGACGTATGCAGAGGGTTAACTGAAATTGGAGCACGAGCAGTTCCTCACAAAGACAAGGTCAAGACCTACCTTGTGGGTTGGAGGAGGTAAAAAAATCCAGTATTACTGAATATAATTGTTTTCTGCCCTGTAATGCAGGGCTTGGCCTGTGGCCCATGAAATGTGGAGGGACAGGTCTGTACTGGAACATTATGTATTGGCACAGTGAATTTAGTCATGTTAAACCTGTGTGCAACACGCCTATATGACTCTTGGTTAGGGAAATACAAAGAACTTGTTTTTGTATTTGGCCGAGCTAGCCAAGTACCGCAGGTTATTCCAAGAATGTAGGCCCCATTGTTTGGAAGAAAATGAACACGAGTCTAGCAAGAATGACTTGCCTGACCAGGCAAGTCATTGACATTGCTACTCTCCCAACAGTGTACACCGCCGGACTTCACTAATTGCATGTTCAGGGAGAACATGCAAACTCCACACAGAGAGACCCCGACCGACCAGGATTCGAGCCCAGGACCTCCTTGCTGTGAGGCGGCAGTGCTACCCTCTGCACCACCCGTGTCTTGTTATAAAATAAAATATATCAAACGGAGGAACAACATCATTTGATTATAAAGTTAATTGGAGAGGGGAAAATGTAAAAAGAAGTGTGGCAAATTATAGGATGCTCAGCTAAATTATCTCAAATGCTTTAAAGTGGCAACAAAAACCTGAAACAAGCAGAAGAAAACGAGCAACTACGGTTAAAACAGATCGAGGAATAGTCAGAATGGCAAAGATTCAGCCATTCATCTGCTCCAGAAAGATCAAAGATGATCTACAATTACCTGTAAGTGCTTTTACAGTCAGAAGACATTTGATCGAAACTAAGCTATCAGCAAGAAGCCCCCGTAATACACCATTGTTGAAAAAAGGGCATGTGCAGAATCAGTTCAAATTTGCCAAGGAACACATCGATTGGCCCAAAGAGAAATGGCGTAACATTCTGTGGACTGATGAGAGTAAAATTGTTATTTTTGGGTCTAGTCGTCGTCCACAGTATGTCAGACGACCCCCGGGTACTGAATTCAAGCCACAGTACACTGTGAAGACAGTGAAGCATGGTGGCACAAAAATCATATTATGTGGATGTTTTTCATACTATGGTGTTGGGTTCATATACCAGGGATCATGGATCAGTTTTAATACACCAAAATACTTGAAGAGACTATGTTGCCGTATGCCGAAGAGGAAGTGCCCCTGAAATGGGTGTTTCAACAAGACAACAACCACAAACACACGAGTAAGCAAGCAACATCTTGGTTCCAGACAAAAAGGATTGAAGAAGTGGCCAGCTAGGTGCCAGAAGTTGGTTGACTTAAAGTTTGAAGTTTGAAGAGAAATGTTCACACTGCCATTTTTTAAAACAGATGAATATTCATTTTCTTTGCATCCTGTAAAAGAATAACACAGACTTGATAAAATTTGCTAATGCTTTGTTTTGGAATTGAATGTGTAATGTTTTCACTACATTTGAAATATTGAACTAAAAGCTATTAAAACATATTTGCACTTCATACATTTTTTTTAACACACTGGTATTTATTAGAACACAACTGTATATCAATGAACTACCACGCCTGAGCCAAAATTTTCAGAACTTCAGGTCTGGTGTGGAAGGTAATTGATATATCAATAAGATAAAATAAATAACCATTCTATTTTTTAAGAACTCTGACATAATGTAAGCATTACCATGGGCTGAAATATAAGATGATGGTCAATATCAAAATAGGGGCCGGTTAGATGAACACAGATTAAACTTAATCCTGGACTAAATGTAGCATTGTATGAATAATCTCCAATTAAACATAATTCACTGCAAAAAACCTCTGACCATACTGAAAGGTTTTTACATTACATTAATGGCATTTGGCAGACGCTCTTATCCAGAGCGACGTACAAAGTGCAAAGTGCAGACCCATAACCAGGGATAAGTGCGCTGAAAGACGAGGGGGACTAGATAAGGAACAGGGCCTATTTGATCATCTTTTTTTCTATTTTCTTTTTTAAAATCGTAATACCGCAACACGCAAACGTATGAATAGTGCATTCAAGGGTTACGCAAGGGAATAGTGCAACCCTTGCTCAGGTCCAGATCAAAATCTCATTACATGGCCGTTTTACTGAGAACGCAGCTGATTGTGTGAACAACGTTGACAATAAAAATGTACGGGGCTTTTCAAGCCAACCTAAAGAAGTTTGTTTGAACTTTACTGTAACGTTACGTTCGTGGGTCTCCTGCTTTCATAGCTTTTCAAGATCAACCATTTGAAATGCAAGCGAACATCGCTACAACTTGGCAGCTAACAGAAAAAAAATGGGCTTCTGTTATGCTGATTAAACGGTGTCACCAACATTATACTTACGTTAACGCAACAGTGAACAGCGGTGGTGTCAGCTCGGGTGCTGGTAATCTGATCCTGATACCTTTCACGTAAGAGTTTTCAAATGTCTGTTGAAATTTGACGTGGTTGCTCCGGCATCTTTTATTTTAATTCTCCACATTTTGCGAGTTGCAATCATTTTGTTTCATTTTGCAACCTGAAATATTTAAACTCAAAGGCCACAACATGTGGAAGTGTAATCATAGCGAGCTCAGCTGCGATAAATAGTAGGGTGTTGCTATGGTTGCAAAACGACGTTGGGTGTTAAACAGTTTTTTACAATCGCTTTCACACGTGTCTCAATACCATGTCCACTTTTTCAAAACACTTAACACATTCACCATATCAATAGACCATGTGAACTAAACTGGATATTTTTGCATTGCTTTCATACTAAAGGCATTCAATCACCACTTCTTCCAAAATTCATGAATACCTCTCGCGGTCAGTGTTCACTACCAACAAAAGTCTGTACAAATACAGCAAATTTTGCAGACATTTAGATACAAAACAGTTCAAAACAGTTCAACTTTTAGTTCAAAACCCAACAAAATTCTGATCACTGTGGATGGAAATATGTTGCATTTTGACAGACAAATTAAACCATATGCTTGAAATACGTGAGACAGATAATTCTGATATTAGCAGAAAGTTTATTCTGTTTATTTTTTATTTTTTAGTTTGCAGCCTTGTTACCATCTATTCAAAAGTAGTCATACTTGCATTGAAATGTGCATGTATATAGGGAAAATATTTCATTACACGGCATTTGGCAGATGCTCTTATCGTACAGTTATGTACAGTTGATTAGACTAAGCAGCCAGGAGGTAGTTGCAGTAATCCAGAGAGCAAAAGTGCCAGGACTAAGAGCCTGTGTACACCTCCACAATGTACGCCATATGTCAACTGTTGACATTTTCAAGAAAAATCTATTTTTCCCGGGACTATACCAAAGCAAATGTCGTTTTGAACTCCTTGCATAAATGCATTGCTAGGTCATTTCAGCACCAAACTAATTTCAAACATGGCAATCCTCTTTTACAGGGTTTCCTACCCTGCAAGGTATAATGTGTCATATTCAGGTGACAGACAGTTGAGGAACATTGCTTGAATTTAAGGACTATAAACACAGGCAGAGGGTGAGTCAACATGTCAGTGAGCCTTTTTCAATGATAGTAAGGGATTTACAATGGTCTTGTAACAATGTTAACGCAAACATCTTACCTATTGTACCTTTAAGTCTTCAACCATGCATGTGCTGTAAATCATTTTTGAGATATTGACACTTTTATAGGACCAGTACAAAATAGGTGCAAATTGCCTTCTAGGGGGCCAAAGTGGAAAGGGTTAAGAGGAGAGCACTGGTGCATGTTTGGGATCACTGGGGCTCATTTATCGATATTTTCGGAAATCCGTGTGCAAATGTATTGGTGATCGGAAGCAAACTAACAACTACCATCAGATTTATGAAACAGGCATAGACAGTTTTTTTTCATATTCACATCAGAATTTACTCTGTACCTGCTATAAGCATTATCAATGGAGCATTATCAAAAATTATCAATGAAAGTGAGGCGGGTG
The DNA here is from genome assembly GCF_963514075.1 of Conger conger. Lineage (NCBI taxonomy): Eukaryota > Metazoa > Chordata > Actinopteri > Anguilliformes > Congridae > Conger > Conger conger. The sequence goes on along the minus strand of NC_083762.1, from coordinate 18,447,721 downwards.
CAAGGGGGGTTGGATCCAAAATGCACGACTCAGACAATGGAGATGTAATAAAGTCCCGTCAGGGCTATATTCAGGGAATGTCCAGTGAGCGTAGTCGAAGTTCATATGCGTGAAATCCAGCCAAAACCAAAGTACAGTACCGAGGGAGAAGGCAGTCTCGTAATCGGTACACCAGACAAAAAGTCCAGTATCCAGGAAAGCCGTCAGCAGGGCAGTAGTGCAGACGGACGGTAGGCAGGCTCGGGGTCAACGACGACGCAGGAGTCAAGACCGAAGTCTGCTCCACGGGGCAAAAGACAACAGGCAAAGGTTTGTGGCACAGGCAGGCAAGTGGTCAACAAAACAGAAGTCAATAATCTTTGGTCAATAAACAGGCTTGGCTCTTAATGGGTAGACAATGGCTCGGAAACGCACTCAAAAGCACACTGAAAAACAGGAGGCAACGATTTCACAAAGACATAACATGGAACTGATCTTATATGCAGGTGTAGACAGGTGCAGACAATTAGCTTGAGAGCAGCATGCAAATGGAAATCAGGTGTGGAGGATTGACAGGTTAACAAGATAATTAGTGATCATTGTAATAAACCTATCCTGCCCTAGCCTTAGTAAATTAGTAAATGACATTCACAAGAAACGTAAGGTAAACATGAACACATGGTTAGAATGTTAGTATTACCCAATTCTGATCTAAAGTTAGTAGATTAGTAAGAAGACCAGGGAAATTGAAACAATTTGGGAAGCGTGAGTGAGAAAGCATGAATGCAAGGTTTGCGGAAAGACACGAAAAAGTGTTTGCTAATCAATGAACGGAACCACATAACATGAAACAAACATAAATCGTGACATAAGTTTGCTAAACTGACAAGCATAAAACGTGACAGAAAGCAAGTGACCCAGCACCTATCGCAGCCATACATGTTCAAACACTCCTGCCACCATGGTTCACAGATGAGGGGGGCAGGCTCTTGCAGTAACCAAAACAACTCTGAGCAACCTTGTGGTCAGATTTGTGATACTCCAATTATATTGGCTTAAAATAGTTCATTTTTATATTGACTGGCAGTCCCCAAGACCCTTTTCTACTGTATAATGGCATCACTGACACTTCCCAACGTGCAGCTGTAGCACTCCCTGGCTGTGCATGTGTAGCAGCTTCAAGAATTCTTCAGACATTTGGTGCACCCCTTGTTTGGCTGCAACATTGTCATAGTAGTGATTGGACACTGGCTGCTGAGACAGGTCCATAGGAAAGGGCCAGAAACCATAGATGTCCACCTTCTCACAAAGCTCCAGGGCCACACTCACCAGCATGAACCCAGAGGAGAGGCGCAAACCTGTTTGTTCATTTTTCCGCCAGTAGCGACTCAGCATTAATAAATAGTCTGGGTGTATGTACAATACCCCTTGTTGGGGTCTCATTTCCTTCATGGTGTAGAAGACACGGAAGGAAAGGTCAGTGCTGATTACATAAGAGAATGGAGAAATGGCCAAGTATGCATTTCCATACGCAGCTGCTTTGTCCACAAAAGGTTTTCGTGAATTACACAGGCCCATGAAGCTGGAGAGAGAGCGAGAGAAAGAGAGAGAGAATACCAGTTATTATTAATACTGGTTATTATTTCACACAGACAAGAATCCTCAATACTTATTAGTGGAAAATCATACACCAAAGATAATACATAAATAAAAATTACGTAATATATCTAATATATATATATATATATATATATATATATGTATTAAAGGAAACATGTACCCTCCGCCTAACCCCACCCCTTCATCATTGTGTAGCTTATTGCAATTTTCTGCCATTATACCTTTTGCCACAAGGCTGCTCAACCCAGGTCTAAGGCTGAAGTTGCAGCACAGTGTATGGCGTTTTTGATCATATTGGGGTTTTCCAAAGACATAATTATTAAACTATAAATTATATCTATGTATAAATTACCAATTCATGGGAGCCACAATTGTTGAAATTTGGCACCAGCTACCAGTTTAGAAAGAGAGGGTCTCTCTCCCCCTGATCGGGAGCTGTTCCTGATTGGTCTACATTGCAGTAGCCAAAGAACGTTCGACCATTAAACTGTACTAAATAAAAATTCAGAGGGGCATGCTGATGCATCTAGGCCTGCAGGTTTCATCATAGAATGGGCTTGAACCCGAGGAGGGACAGGGATTAAGTCTCCAAACTCAGGGCAGAGGGAAGGGGTTGAAGCCTCATGTGCACAGTTGATCAAAAGTGGAGCTCCTGGGAGCTCCTTTTTTCTGCTAAGTAACATGCATACAATTGCCTCTCAAATAATTTAAATCTTGTTACCTCTCAGTAACCTGGGAAGGATTGATTGTGACCAGGCTGGACTTGACACCAACATCAGAGCTGTAGTTCATTGGAGGGAAGTTAAGTCTGAAAAGAAAATGCAAAGTCATTGCCTATTTAGTATGAGAGAATGTTTTTTGTTTTTTTTGTTTTTGTTTCATTTGGCAGACGCTTTTAATCCAAAGCGATTTACAAGTGCATAGGTTCTTCCACAAGTCAAAGCATCACATTCATAACTAGGAAAATACACATGGAATGCTGTTCTATACATATAGTCATCATAAGTGCAAATTTCTTTTTTTGTTTTTTTGTTAGACAAGGAGGATAGGGATATCAGAAAGGGGGGGCGGGGGAAATCAGGAGGGAGGACTAAGGTAGAGTTTGAAATGGTATGTTTTGAGTCTGCCTCGAAATAGGGGCAGGGATTCTGCTGTCCTGACAGTGGTAGGCAAGTCATTCCACCACTGAAGAACCAGAACGGAAAACAGGCGTGAACGTGCAGCTCGACCACCAGGTGCACGTAGAGAGGAAACCATAAGGCGACCAGAGCTGGCAGACCGGAGTGGTCTCGCTGGGGAGTAGGGAGTGATCAAGGATTGTATGTAAGGTGGGGCAGTCCCCTTAGCAGCCTGAAATGCCAACACTAGGGCCTTGAATCGGATGCGTGCGGCAATAGGAAGCCAGTGGAGGCCAATGAGAAGCGGGGTGACATGAGCCGACCTGGGCTGACTGGTGATCAGGCGGGCTGCAGCATTCTGGATCAGCTGGAGGGGCTTGATGGCACATGCTGGGAGACCGGCTAGGAGGGAGTTTCAGTAATCCAGGCGGGAAATGACGAGCGCCTGGACTAGGAGCTGGGTGGCTTTCTCCGTCAGGAGATGACGGATACGGCGTATATTATACAGAAAGAACCTGCAGGTTCTGGCAGTGGAGGATACTTGTGGAGCCAGGGTGAGGCAGTTGTCAAGAGTCACCCCAAGATTCTTTGCCGGACAGGAGGAGGAAACTACAAAGTCCTCAACAGTCAGTGAGAGGTCAATTGACGGAGAGGACTCAGCAGGGATGTAGAGAAGCTCAGTTTTGGCAAGGTTGAGCTTCAGGTGGTGGGAAGTCATCCACACAGAGAGATCAGCCAAGCAGGCAGAGATCTGTGTGGTGACTTGGGTGTAAGAGTAAGAGTGATAAGAAAAGCCATGTGAAGAGATAATAGAACCAAGAGACATGGTGTATAGCGAGAAGAGGAGAGGCCCAAGAACTGAGCCCTGCGGGACTCCAGTTTGTAGGGGGTGAGGGTCAGAGACTGAGCCCTTCCAAGTCACCTGGTAGGAGCGACCAGAGAGGTAGGAGGAAAACCAAGCGAGTGCAGACCCTGTGACACCCATCCCAGACAGCGATGAGAGCAGAATCTCATGGTTGACTATATCGAAGGCGGCCGACAGGTCGAGGAAGATGAGGACAGAGGAGAGGGATTTGGCTTTAGCAGAGTGGAGTGCCTCAGTGACTGCGAGCAGGGCGGTCTCAGTGGAGTGGCCACTCTTGAATGGAGATTGTTCTGGAGAAGATAAGTGGACAGTTGGGAGCAGTTCCAGAATTTTAGCGAGAAAGGGAAGAAGAGAGACAGGCCGGTAGTTGTTCAGGGCAGAGGGGTCAAGAGTAGTTTTTTGAGCAGGGAAGTGACTCTGGCCCTCTTCAGGGAAGAGGGCATGGTGCCGGAAGAGAGGGAGGTGTTGATTAGAGAGGAGAGAAAAGGGAGAATGTCATTGGATATAGATTGTAGAAGGGGAGAGAGGATGGGGTCAAGAGGACAGGTGGTCGGGCGGTGGGATGTAAGGAGTTTCAATGTGTCGGAGTCAGAGAGGGGAGAAAAGGAGGCTAGGGAGTTGGGGAAGGTAGGAGGGTCAGCGGGGGGAGAAGGTTGGGAGAAGGAATTGCGAATGGCGTCGACCTTCTGTTCAAAGTAGGAGACAAAGTCATCAGGTGTGAGTGATGAGGGGGGTGGGGGGAGGGGGGGCCAGAAGAGAGGAGACGGTTGAAAACAGTTTGCGGGGATTAGAGGCGGCCACGTTAATTTTTGAGTGAAAGAAGGAACATTTAGCTCGAGAGACAGAGGAATGGAAAGATGATAAGAGGAAGGAAGGAAGCTATATCACTGGGGAGACAGGACCTTTTCCATTTTCTCTCCGCTGCCCGCAGTTCGGTTCGGACAGCTCGTAGAGCATCAGAAAGCCAAGGACTGGGGGGGAGGCCCGAGCTAATTTGGTGGTGAGGGGACACAGAAATTCAAAGGAAGATGAGAGGGAGGACATGAGAGTTGTAGCAGCATCATCGGGAGACAGTCGAGAGAAAGACTCTGCGGATGGTAGGGAGGAGAGGATTGTAGATGGGAGGGTGGAGGAAGACAGGTGGCGTAGGTTCCGCCGACAGGTGACAGTGGATAAAACCAACCTCTTAAACTGGAAAACAAGACACAATAAACATAACACATTGGTCTAATCCACTCAAAGAACACATATCCATGGAACTAATTTCACACCAGCGCCAAAGCTCACACATGGCAAACATTTGGGGTCCTTTCATAAAATCATTCAATTTGCCTGTGGACTAACCCCCCAACACCCAACCTATCCAACATATACTCACATAATCTAGAAACACTATCCATGCAATGCCATATCCTAATCCAACCCATCCATTTTTATTTTATTTTATGTTTTCCTCATCGTTACTTTTATTACTATTACTTTTTCTCCTCTTTTCTCTCCCTTTTTCCATACTATCTATTCAAGGCGCCAATCAACAACCACCCACTTGTCCACCTGTCTGTTTGTCTGTTTATCTTCCTGTCTATCTGCACGTTGGTCTCCGTGTTCATATGTAAACACAAGTCACTCTTTCCACACTTTATAATTATTTTTATTATTATTCTTTTTCTTTTCTTTTTTCCCATTTATTGTTATTTTTAGTGACTGTTTTGTTTTACCCTCCCCTCAAAGGCTTCATACTGTTTTCTTCCTTCGCTCTCTCCCTCTCTCTCTCTCTCTCTCTGAAATTTACCACTGTATATATGTTTGTTTTTGTATTATTAAAAATAAACCTTATAAAATAAAATAAAATAAAGTTGACCTCCCAAGAGGGGGGGGGTGGTGGCAGGAATATAAAATTAAAAAATTAAAAAACAAAAGGTGAGAGTGGATGGTGGGAGAGATGGATGGGTGTTAGAGGAGAGTGGAAGAGAAAAAGAGATGGAGTGGTCAGATACATGGAGTGGTGTTACAGAGAGGTTGGTTGTTGTGCAGCTCCTTGTGAAGATGAGGTCAAGAAGGTTGCCTGCTTTGTGGGTGGGAGGGGAAAGAGTGAGGGTAAGGTCAAAAGAAGAAAGGAGGGAGAGAAAGGTAGACTGGGTGGACTCTGAGTTGAGGTTGAAGTCACCCAGGAGGATCAGGGGGGTGTCATTGACTGGTGAGGAGCTAAGGAGTGTTATGTACGGTGCAGAGAACCCAGACGCAGACCACAGGATAATCCAAAATCGTAGTTTTAATGTTCAGTAGTCAAAAGCCAAGAGATCCAGTACACAGCCAAAAACGAAAAGCAAAAGAATGGTCGAAAAACAAGCGAGAGGTCAAAATCCAGGAAATCACAGGGCGAAGGTACAAAAGGGCAAAAACAAAATCGTAGTCAAAAAATACAAAACAACACGTCGAAAAACCAGAAGATCAGATGTGCAAACAAAACAAGAGGGCAGGCAGGTACGAAAGTCAAGCAAAGGGGTGTCTATCAAGAATCTCTATAATAAGGCTTACACAAAATCGGCACTTACTAAGATCAACGTTCTGACAAAGAAGCATACTGAGAATGGGGTTTAAATACAAGAGGGAAGGTGACAATCTAGGCGGGGCAGAGAAAAAGGTGGGCTAAACAAATAGACAACAGGTGGGGAAACACAATAGGGTAATAACAATAACGGGAAGGAGACGAATACGCGGACTGGATGCACGAAACAAAACATGTAAAACATACGGCTCCGGATTAGGGAGTAGACATTTGCAAAGTTTGAAGACGTAGTGATAGTTAGAGACAGGTGCGAACACTTCGCTGAAACTAAACGAGTAATCAGGGATAGCATAGGGAGGCGGAGTTACAGAACAGTGCAGAAATACTAAGAGATTGCATTAGTGAGTTAGTTACGTGAATATTTCTAAACTACCCAATAAAAGTGATTGTTAGTTAGTTAGTTAGACAGACAGTAAGTGTATTAATCGGATTAGTACTGTACAAAACCTAGATTAGTAGTAGTTAATAAGAATCGTGCTATACAACATTTAACTACCAAGAAAAAGCAGGAAGTAAGAATCGCAAGTTTTAGAAGAAATGTTGAAAACTACTGTAACCACCCGAATAGTGGGACACGCAGACAGGGGAGTGACTAGACTGGTAAACATTCAGACGCAGACATAGCAGGGGAGGACAATAGAGAACTGTAATGGAAAACATAAACCAGGTAACTATGAAAAATGAATAATAAACAGGAATAAACATGAAAACATACAGAACAAATACAGAAACATTACAAGGAGGATGTCCATCTCATCCAAGAAGCTCCCCAGAGGACCAGGGGGGCGATAAACAACAATAATAAACAGTATGCACGGCAAAGTAACAGAAACCGCATGAAATTCAAAAGAGGAGAAGGCAAAGGATGAGGAGAAGACACTAGATTAAGAGACCTGTGCCACCTCCTCTGCCAGAGGTTCTGGGTGTGTGGGGAAAAGAGAAGGGCAGCCGGGGTGGCTGTGTTCTCTGGTGAGAGTCACGTTTCGGTTAGAGCAAGAAAGTCAAGGTTGAGGTGGGAGGCATAGTTGAATGTTGAAGTTGGTGCATTCATCAAAGCTTCTGGGAATATTGCCATTATTTGTTCTCAACAGTACATACTGTGAAAGTACAGTATAGTAGTTGCACATATAGTACATATAGTGGAGGCGAGGTAATTTCCAATTATTGTGCCAAAGTATACAGAAGCACATTTCCAATCAATCTTTATTTGCATGGCTCATTTCCAAAAACTGAATGTGTTTTACATTTGGAAAAATCAATAAAAGTCTATAATAAATAAAATCAATAATCTAAATAAATAAAAACAATAAAATATTATAAAATAAAATAACGTCTATAAATATGGATATTCATATGGATTGTGTGGATTTATTTGGGGACGATGCGTTTTGATACTTTCACAGAGTTTTTATATCACCTACAACTCCTTTATAATACACATAGCCAGGGAATATGGGTTCTTTACAGCAAATGTGTTGCCAATGCCATGCAATCGCATAGTCCACAGATGCTGAGTAGATTTCTACTCAGTTTTGAATGGATCTAGGTCTGGTGTTGATCGCCTTAGGGTTGCCCTCATGTCTGTGCTGGTCCCTTGCCTCTTGTTCCATAGTGCTATTCTGCTGGTTCTCTTCTCCAATTTTAACACTTTTACTGTCCACTAATCATTGTTTTGTTTCTGCTTTCCTCTCCCTGCACCGGGCTCTGGCCTGGAGCTGTAGCTCAGGCACCACATCCTGACTCTGGTTTCAGCTAACCTGCTACTTCTGCCCTCCCTGCGCCAAGTACCGGTCCTTCCCCGATAATCATCTATATTTGTGATCTGCATAATTAGTATTTGTATAACCAATGATTGAATTTATTCATTTATATATTATAGAAAATACTGCTGTTAAAAAACTATAGGCCTATTTTTGGCAGAAAAATACATTCAGTTATAAGGGCAGGTTGATTTCCAGCATAGCAGATGAGTCAAGGTCACATGGTTTGTCACGTGCATTAACAACTTAAAATAACAGGGTCACAGTATCCCAGCATACATTGGGCAAAAGGCAGGAATACACCACGGACAGGTCGCCAGTCCATCACAGGGCATGTCTTTGGAATGTGGGAGGAAACCCACACAAACACCGGGAGAACATGCAACCTACCAGGATTCAAACCCAGGACCTCCTTGCTGCGAGGCGGCAGTGCTACCCTCTGCACCATCCGTGTCTTGTTATAAAACATATTTCCTTCTGAATTGCTAAGTAAAATGGGTCGTTTCAAACGGAGGAACAACATAATTTGATTATAAAGTTAATTGGAGAGGGGAAAATGTATAAAGAAGTGCGGCAAATTATAGGATGCTCAGCTAAATTATCTCAAATGCTTTAAAGTGGCAACAAAAACCTGAAACAAGCAGAAGAAAACGAGCAACTACGGTTAAAACAGATCGAGGAATAGTCAGAATGGCAAAGATTCAGCCATTCATCTGCTCCAGAAAGATCAAAGATGATCTACAATTACCTGTAAGTGCTTTTACAGTCAGAAGACATTTGATCGAAACTAAGCTATCAGCAAGAAGCCCCCGTAATACACCATTGTTGAAAAAAGGGCATGTGCAGAATCAGTTCAAATTTGCCAAGGAACACATCGATTGGCCCAAAGAGAAATGGCGTAACATTCTGTGGACTGATGAGAGTAAAATTGTTATTTTTGGGTCTAGTCGTCGTCCACAGTATGTCAGACGACCCCCGGGTACTGAATTCAAGCCACAGTACACTGTGAAGACAGTGAAGCATGGTGGCACAAAAATCATATTATGTGGATGTTTTTCATACTATGGTGTTGGGTTCATATACCAGGGATCATGGATCAGTTTTAATACACCAAAATACTTGAAGAGACTATGTTGCCGTATGCCGAAGAGGAAGTGCCCCTGAAATGGGTGTTTCAACAAGACAACAACCACAAACACACGAGTAAGCAAGGACAAGACAAAAAGGATTGAAGAAGTGGCCAGCTAGGTGCCAGAAGTTGGTTGACTTAAAGTTTGAAGTTTGAAGAGAAATGTTCACACTGCCATTTTTTAAAACAGATGAATATTCATTTTCTTTGCATCCTGTAAAAGAATAACACAGACTTGATAAAATTTGCTAATGCTTTGTTTTGGAATTGAATGTGTAATGTTTTCACTACATTTGAAATATTGAACTAAAAGCTATTAAAACATATTTGCACTTCATAAATTTTTTTTAACACACTGGTATTTATTAGAACACAACTGTATATCAATGAACTACCACGCCTGAGCCAAAATTTTCAATATCAATAAGATAAAATAAATAACCATTCTATTTTTTAAGAACTCTGACATAATGTAAGCATTACCATGGGCTGAAATATAAGATGATGGTCAATATCAAAATAGGGGCCGGTTAGATGAACACAGATTAAACTTAATCCTGGACTAAATGTAGCATTGTATGAATAATCTCCAATTAAACATAATTCACTGCAAAAAACCTCTGACCATACTGAAAGGTTTTTACATTACATTAATGGCATTTGGCAGACGCTCTTATCCAGAGCGACGTACAAAGTGCAAAGTGCAGACCCATAACCAGGGATAAGTGCGCTGAAAGACGAGGGGGACTAGATAAGGAACAGGGCCTATTTGATCATCTTTTTTTTCTATTTTCTTTTTTAAAATCGTAATACCGCAACACGCAAACGTATGAATAGTGCATTCAAGGGTTACGCAAGGGAATAGTGCAACCCTTGCTCAGGCTCCAGATCAAAATCTCATTACATGGCCGTTTTACTGAGAACGCAGCTGATTGTGTGAACAACGTTGACAATAAAAATGTACGGGGCTTTTCAAGCCAACCTAAAGAAGTTTGTTTGAACTTTACTGTAACGTTACGTTCGTGGGTCTCCTGCTTTCATAGCTTTTCAAGATCAACCATTTGAAATGCAAGCGAACATCGCTACAACTTGGCAGCTAACAGAAAAAAAATGGGCTGCTGTAACGGTGTCACCAACATTATACTTACGTTAACGCAACAGTGAACAGCGGTGGTGTCAGCTCGGGTGCTGGTAAACTGATCCTGATACCTTTCACGTAAGAGTTTTCAATTGTCTGTTGAAATTTGACGTGGTTGCTCCGGCATCTTTTATTTTAATTCTCCACATTTTGCTAGTTGCAATCATTTTGTTTCATTTTGCAACCTGAAATATTTAAACTCAAAGGCCACAACATGTGGAAGTGTAATCATAGCGAGCTCAGCTGCGATAAATAGTAGGGTGTTGCTATGGTTGCAAAACGACGTTGGGTGTTAAACAGTTTTTTACAATCGCTTTCACACGTGTCTCAATACCATGTCCACTTTTTCAAAACACTTAACACATTCACCATATCAATAGACCATGTGAACTAAACTGGATATTTTTGCATTGCTTTCATACTACAGGCATTCAATCACCACTTCTTCCAAAATTCATGAATACCTCTCGCAGTCAGTGTTCACTACCAACAAAAGTCTGTACAAATCCAGCAAATTTTGCAGACATTTAGATACAAAACAGTTCAACTTTTAGTTCAAAACCCAACAAAATTCTGATCACTGTGGATGGAAATATGTTGCATTTTGACAGACAAATTAAACCATATGTCAGGGTGGGGTTGGAGCGGAGGACCAAGTGCGACTAAATAAAACCCCTCCTAGATCCCAGGGGCAGTGTACAGGGATAAGTGGGACAAAAAATTAGAATAACTCCCGTAACAGGGGGGAGAAACAAAAACAAACCCGAAGGCGATTCTTAATAGGGAAAACAGAAAAGGAGCCCAAAATGGCTGAAGAAAATAAAACGACCCTTTGAGAACAGGGCGAGTGTACCGACCAGTAACTGCCGAATAATGAGCACAGAGAGTGCCCAATCAGGGGCAATGAAATAAAAATACAACCTAGCCAAAAACAGCGTAGGCTAAACAAAAACCATGAGGCGCAGCTCAGGAATAAACACAAACCAAAATACATTTACCGGGGACAACGTCCCTCTACCGCCCAAAATAAAAGAAGAAAATAAACCCTTAGGGAAGGCGTCGGTAAAACCACACAAAACGCCTTCCTACCTTTTAGAATAATTTGTTAGGAAGTTTCGATAAGTGAACACACACCTGCACAGTACCTGACTCAAACCTCGATTCTACCGTGTGCATTTACCGGCTTGGTGTTAGAGCGAACAGTAACACAAAAGCACTGAGGCTCATACAAACTGGCCTTAAATACACAGCTGGGAGGTCATTCCCCTAATGCAAATGAGGAACAGGTGATAACAATGATCCCAGGCCCTCTAGCGGTCACCACGGCTCCATATGCTTGAAATATGTAAGACAGATCATTCTGATTTTAGCAGAAAGTTCATTCAGTTTATTTTTTCTTTTTTAGTTTGCAGCCTTGTTACCATCTATTCAAAAGTGGTCATACTTGCATGGAAATGTGCGTGTATATAGGGAAAATATTACATTGCTCTTATCGTACAGTTATGTACAGTTGATTAGACTAAGCAGCCAGGATGTAGTTGCAGTAATCCAGAGAGCAAAAGTGCCAGGACTAAGAGCCTGTGTACACCTCCACAATGTACGCCATATGTCAACTGTTGACATTTTCAAGAAAAATCTATTTTTCCCGGGACTATACCAAAGCAAATGTCGCTTTGAACTCCTTGTTGTTGCATAAATGCATTGCTAGGTCATTTCATCACCAAACTAATTTCAAACATGGCAATCCTCTTTTACAGGGTTACCTACCCTGCAACAAGGTATAATGTGTCATATTCAGGTGACAGACAGTTTAGGAACATTGCTTGAATTTAAGGACTATAAACACAGGCAGAGGGTGAGTCAACATGTCAGTGAGCCTTTTCAATGATAGTAAGGGATTAAATCCCTTGTAACAATGTTAACACAAACATCTTACCTATTGTACCTTTAAGTCTTCAACCATGCATGTGCTGTAAATCATTTTTGAGATATTGACACTTTTATAGGACCAGTACAAAATAGGTGCAAATTGCCTTCTAGGGGGCCAAAGTGGAAAGGGTTAAGAGGAGAGCACTGATGCATGTTTGGGATCACTGGGGGCTCATTTATCGATATTTTCGGAAATCCGTGTGCAAATGTATTTGTGATCGGAAGAAAACTAACAACTACCATCAGATTTATGAAACAGGCATAGACAGTTTTTTTTCCATATTCACATCAGAATTTACTCTGTAACTCTGTATCAATGGAGCATTATCAAAAAATTATCAATGAAAGTGAGACGGGTGCATGGGGGGTTGGATCCAAAATGCACGACTCAGACAACAGAGATGTAATAAAGTCCCGTCAGGGCTATATTCAGGGAATGTCCAGTGAGCGTAGTCGAAGTTCATATGCGCGAAATCCAGCCAAAACCAAAGTACAGTACCGAGGGAGAAGGCAGTCTCGTAATCGGTACACCAGACAAAAACTCCAGTAACCAGGAAAGCCGTCAGCTGGGCAGTAGTGCAGACAGACGGTAGGCAGGCTCGGGGTCAACGACGACGCAGGAGTCAAGACCGAAGTCTGCTCCACGGGGCAATAGACAACAGACAAAAGTTTGTGGCACAGGCAGACAAGTGGTCAACAAAACAGAAGTCAATAATCTTTGGTCAATAAACAGGCTTGGATCTTAATGGGTAGACAATGGCTCGGAAACGCACTCAAAAGCACACTGAAAAACAGGAGGCAACAATTTCACAAAGAAATAACATGGAACTAATCTTATATGGAGGTGTAGACAGGTGCAGACAATTAGCTTGAGAGCAGCATGCGAATGGAAATCAGGTGTGGAGGATTGACAGGTTAACAAGATAATTAGTAATCATTGTAATAAACCTATGCTGCCCTAGCCTTAGTAAATTAGTAAATGACATTCACAAGAAACGTAAGGTAAACATGAACACATGGTTAGAATGTTAGTATTACCCAATTCTGATCTAAAGTTAGTAGATTAGTAAAAAGACGAGGGGAATTGAAACAATTTGAGAAGCGTGAGTGAGAAAGCATGAATGCAAGGTTTGCGGAAAGACACTAAAAAGTGTATGCTAATCAATGAACGGAACAACATAACATGAAACAAACATAAATCGTGACATAAGTTTGCTAAACTGTGACATGAATAAAGAATATAACGAGACATGACAAGACTAGAAAATAAATAGAAACAAGAACTAAACATGAAATGTAACACGACATGAAAATGAAACGTAACAAGAAATAAAACATAAAAATGTGACTAGACTAACATAATACGTGACATGACAATAAAATCACTAAGACAATGACTAAACATGAAACATGACATGACAAGCATAAAACGTGACAGAAAGCAAGTGACCCAGCACCTATCGCAGCCATACATGTTCAAACACTCCCGCCACCATGTTTCACAGATGAGGGGGGCAGGCTCTTGCAGTAACCAAAACAACTCTGAGCAACCTTGTGGTCAGATTTGTGATACTTCCATTTATATTGGCTTAAAATAGCTCATTTTTATATTGACTGGCAGTCCCCAATACCCTTTTCTACTGTATAATGGCATCACTGACACTTCCCAACATGCAGCTGTAGCACTCCCTGGCTGTGCATGTGTAGCAGCTTCAAGAATTCTTCAGGCATTTGGTGCACCCATTGTTTGGCTGCAACATTGTCATAGTAGTGATTGGACACTGGCTGCTGAGACAGGTCCATAGGAAAGGGCCAGAAACCATAGATGTCCACCTTCTCACAAAGCTCCAGGGCCACACTCACCAGCATAAACCCAGAGGAGAGGCGCAAACCTGTTTGTCCATTTTTCCGCCAGTAGCGACTCAGCATTAATAAATAGTCTGGGTGTATGTACAATACCCCTTGTTGGGGTCTCATTTCCTTCATGGTGTAGAAGACACGGAAGGAAAGGTCAGTGCTGATTACATAAGAGAATGGAGAAATGGCCAAGTAGGCATTTCCATATGCAGCTGCTTTGTCCACAAAAGGTTTTCGTGAATTACACAGGCCCATGAAGCTGGAGAGAGAGCGAGAGAAAGAGAGAGAGAATACCAGTTATTATTAATACTGGTTATTATTTCACACAGACAAGAATCCTCAATACTTATTAGTGGAAAATCATACACCAAAGATAATAGATAAATAAAAATTACGTAATATATATATCTATATATATATATATATATATGTATTAAAGGAAACATGTACCCTCCGCCTAACCTCACCCCTTCATCATTGTGTAGCTTATTGCAATTTTCTGCCATTATACCTTTTGCCACAAGGCTGCTCAACCCAGGTCTAAGGCTGAAGTTGCAGCACAGTGTATGGCGTATTTGATCATTTTGGGGTTTTCCAAAGACATTGTCACGTTTCAGGTCTGTCTTGCCTTGTTTTATGTTTAGTCACATATTGTCTCATCATGTATTATGGTAGTCTAGGTTCGTCATGTTGTTTAGTCTGTTTCTTGTTACGATTCATTTTCTTGTCATGTCTAATTATGTTTCGTTACGATTATTTTACCTTATTATGTTCAGTGGTTATCGTCTTAGTTCGTTTAGTGTTATGTTTTGATTTATGTTTATTGTTACGCAGACTGGTCGTTGTTTAAACATACACTTTTACATGTCTTTCCGCAAACCTTGCATTCCGGCTTTCTCTCTCTCTCTTACTGTCACTCACACCCTAATTGTTTCTATTTGTCTATTTACTAAAACTACTAATGCTAGATCAGGATTGGGTAAAACTAACAGACTAATCATGTGTTCATGTTACCTTAAGTTTCTCGTGCATGTCATTTACTAATTTACTAATGCTAGGGCAGGATAGGTTTATTACTAACGATTACTAATTACCTTGTTAAACTTGTCATCCATCGCACCTGTTTTCCATTCCAGCCTGTTTATCGACCACCGTTATTGATTTCTGTTTCGTTGACCATCGTTTGTTTTTGACCACGTCCTCGCCTACTGTACTTTTGTACTGTACTCTACTTTTGTACCTTTGCCTCGCTGTTTGTTTTATGGTTTCGACTTCCGCATCGCCCTCGACTACGACTCTGCCTGCCGTCCGCCTGTACTTCTGCCCCGCTGACAACTCTCCTGCTACCGGACCTCCCTGCATGTCTACCGACTACGAGTTTGCCTCTTCCCTCGGCACCGTGTTTTCTGTTTATTTAATGTTTTATTGGCTGGATCTACATGTATGGACTTTGCTTGTTTTGACTACGCTTCTGGGATTTGTCCCGAATAAAGCCCTGATGGGACTTTATTTTACTATTGTTTCTGAGTCGTGCATTTTGGGTCCAACCCCCACGCACCCGTCTCACACATAATTATTAAATTATATCTATGTATAAATTACCAATTTATCGGAGCCACAATTGTTGAAATTTGGCACCAGCTACCAGTTTAGATTGGGAGCTGTTCCTGATTGGTCTACATTGCAGTAGCCAAAGAATGTTCGACCATTAAACTGTACTAAATTAAAATTCAGAGGGGCATGCTGATGCATCTAGGCCTGCAGGTTTCATCATAGAATGGGCCTGAACCTGGGGAGGGATGGGGATTAAGTCTGCAAACTCAGGGCAGAGGGAAGGGGTTGAACTCCCACACAGTTAGTGGTTGCCTAATTTTCTTTGTTGTTCTTGTAAATTCCAATCTAGCAACCTCAGTGAAAACACTCCTTTAAAGATCTGGAAGTAATGCAAAGTTGGCTTTCAGGTGAAAACTGAGCAATACCCTTTTGATAAGTACAGCTATGCCAGCTTGACCAACTTGCTCAACGAGTGACTTCAGCTACCTACTGGTAAAGAGTGTCACTTGAAAATTTGTCTTACACTAGTATACAAAAAATGGGCAAAAAGCCTTTTACAATTACTATCCAAGTCAACAGAAGAGAACCTGACCTATAAATGGTATAACGTTAAACATGACACATTTATTAAAATTTTAAAGCAAGACTACTTTTTATTTAAAATTTTTCCAGTTTCAAAATACTAAAGGAAAAAGGCCCTGTGCAAAAGTGTGGGAGCCCTGTCAGTTAGTACGTGCTTGTTGAAGCCTCATGTACACAGTTGATCAAAAGTGGAGCTCCTGGGAGCTCCTTTTTTCTGCTAAGTAACATGCATACAATTGCCTCTCAAATAATTAAAATCTCGTTACCTCTCAGTAACCTGGGAAGGATTGATTGTGACCAGGCTGGACTTGACACCAACATCAGAGCTGTAGTTCATTGGAGGGAAGTTAAGTCTGAAAAGAAAATGCAAAGTCATTGCCTATTTAGTATGAGAGAATATTGAAGTTGGTGCATTCATTAAAGCTTCTGGGAATATTGCCATTATTTGTTCTCAACAGTACATACTGTGAAAGTACATATAGTACTTGCACATATAGTACATATAGTGGAGGCGGTTGAATTTCCAATTATTGTGCCATATAAGTATACATTTTACATTTACATTTTAGTCATTTGGCAGACGCTTTTAATCCAAAGCGACTTACAAGTGCATAGGTTCTACCACAAGTCAAAGCATCACATCCAGAACTAGGAAAATACACCTGGACTGTTGTTCTAAACATATAGTCGTCATCATAAGTGCAATTTTTTTTTTTTTTTTTTTTTTGGGGGGGGGGGGGGGGGGGTTAGACAGGGATAGGGGTATCAGAAGGGGGGGTGGGGTAAATCAGGAGGGGGGACTAAGGTAGAGTTTGAAGAGGTGTGTTTTGAGTCTGCGTCGAAATAGGGGGAGGGATTCTGCTGTCCTGACAGCGGTAGGCAAGTCATTCCACCACTGAGGAACCAGAACGGAAAACAGGCGTGAACGTGCAGCTCGACCGCCAGGTGCCCGTAGAGAGGGAATCGTAAGGCGACCAGAGCTGGCAGACCGGAGTGGTCTAGCTGGGGAGTAGGGAGTGATCAGGGATTGTATGTAATGTGGGGCAGTCCCCTTAGCAGCCTGAAATGCCAACACTAGGGCCTTGAATCGGATGCGTGTGGCAAAACAGAAGCACATTTCCTGCATAGTGGCAGGCTGCAGGAGTCTGACCAATCAATCTTTATTTGCATGGCTCATTTCCAAAAACTGAATGTGTTTTACATTTGGAAAAATCAATAAAAGTCAATAATAAATAAAATCAATAATCTAAATAAATAAAAACAATAAAATAATCAGAAAAACAATAAAATACAAATAAAATATTATAAAATAAAATAACGTCTATAAATATGGATATTCATATGGATTGTGTGGATTTCTTTGGGGACGATCCGTTTTGATACTTTCACAGAGTTTTTATATCACCTACAACTTTATAATACACATAGCCAGGGAATATGGGTTCTTTACAGCAAATTTGTTGCCAATGCCATGCAATCGCATAGTCCACAGACGCTGAGTAGATTTCTACTCAGTTTTGAATGGATCTAGGTCTGGTGTTGATCGCCTTATGCCCTCATGTCTGTGCTGGTCCCTTGCCTCTTGTTCCTTAGTTATGTTGCTATAGTGCTATTCTGCTGGAATTTTCCTTATTGCACACAGGCACGCCTGTTCCCCCTCTTCTGCTGTCCTGTTTCTCTTCTCCAATTCTAACACTTTTACTGTCCACTAATCATTGTTTTGTTTCTGCTTTCCTCTCCCTCCCTGGAGCTGTAGCTCAAGCACCACAACCTGACTCTGGTTTCAGCTAACCTGCTACTTCTGCCCTCCCTGTGCCAAGTACCGGTCCTTCCCCGATAATCATCTATATTTGTGACCTGCATAATTAGTATTTGTAAAACCAATGATTGAATTTATTAATTTAATTTATTTATATATTATAGATAATACTGCTGTTAAACTCACTGTTTGCCCAGTGCTGGCCAGAAGCAGATTGGCTCAACTTCTGAGTCGGGTTCTGCTTCAGGTTTCTTCCTGTTTGTCAGGGATTTTTTCCTCGCTACTACCGCCCAAGGCTTGCTCTGAGGGGGCCTCAGGCCCAGGTTCTTAGTAAAGCTGCTTTGTGAAGATTTGTGTTGTAAAAGGCATTATACAAATTAAATTGAATTGAATTTCTTCAGAGGGGCTACAATGGTACAATGAATTGTAACCGCCTTCAGACCCTCCCCCCTCAAAAAAAAAAGGAAAACTGGTTAGTGGCAGTGTTGCAATTGCAATGTACTTGACAACCGCGATGGGGAATCCAGTTTTTCCACAATTGACATACTGAAATGTCAGTTAGTACGTGCTTGTAAATGCCTCCTATAGCCAGCTAAGAGTCTTTCAGTTCTCACTTTCAATGTCTCGTCCGAGTGTTTGGATCACCCCTAATTTATAAGCTTTGTAGGTGACCTGAGATTAAAAAAAACTATAGGCCTATTTTTGGCAGAAAAATACATTCAGTTATAAGGGCAGGTTGATTTTCAACATAGCAGATGAGTCAAGGTTACATGGTTTGTCACGTGCATTAAGAACTTAAAATAACTTAATATTACTTCATTTTCAAAAAATAATGCTTTTTATTAAGTAATCCAATTTATCTTTTTTTAAACCATAGGTTTAAATAATTAGCACTCCTAACACAATTATTGTACATAAAATCAAAGAGAAATTGTAAATAAAATCTTACTTGGGTACAAAAAAATACATAAACTGCATACCATGTGGCACTGCCATCGCAATAACACAAACATTTAGAACATATGGAATGATTGCAAACGTGCCAGGAACAGGACGAAAGTGCATGTTGTCACTATAGATGGTGAGGGAGGCCATGAATAACACAAGGATCACAGGTTAAGAATTGTGGAGATTGGTTGCACCTCAAAAAAAAGGACCAGAAAATGGCACCTCCACACCAAGAACCTCTTGGGAAGTATGACAACCCTTACTGAACACAATAAACAAAACCAAGCATCTGGAGTTTGTGAAAAACCATTGGAATTATGACTGGAAGAGTATGCTATGGTGAAGTGGGTCAACATGGAGGTAAGTCAATGATGTTTTGGAGATATTTTGCTGCCAGTGGTCCACGGGCACTATTTAAGATCAATGCATCATGAATTCAGTAGTACCAGGACATTGGTTGGTTGGCTGAGAATTTGTCATAGGAAGATTGACAATGATTCCAAACACTCATCAAAATCCACACAGAAATGGTTAAGTGAAAATAACATCCATGTTGTGCAATGGCTATCTCAGTCTCGAGATGTAACTCCCATCAAAAACCTGCGTTCTGAACTGAAGCCCAAATCCTGCATGGACAAATGGTCAAAAATCTCTCTGAAATGTGTTCTTATCACAAATTATATGAAGAGACTCAAGACAGTCTTTGCCAGGGGTGCAAATAATTGTGAAACCTATTTTTTGGGGTTGATCCATTGAAGATGGGTTGATTCATTGAATCATTAATAAAGCACACTACTTTGGTTTATGTCAATACCTACAGTATTTTTTTCACATATTTATCAAGGGTGCCAATAATTCTTGAGCCCACTGTATATTAAATTTGGGCCGTATGCGGCCTGGGCCACATGTTGAGTGCCGCAGGTTTAAAAGGTAAGTATCCACACATCAAACTGCTTAACTGCTTATCCACATGTACACAATTGATTTTGAAAATGAATGCCAATATAAACAATCATTTTCCCATTAAACAGAGTACTTCATCATCATCATCTGCAGATGGTAAAATCTTTTTCTTTTTACATTTGTGTGAATTATCTGTACAGAAGTATGAGGTAAATCCACTATGAGACATTTCATACCTGATGACAAAATCAGCTGTGTTAATCTTCTCCCCACAGGTGCTATTCTTGAGAATCCCTCCGTTCCCCACCACTGCACAGCGCCCAAACTGACGTGAGGTCCCCCAGGGAGCAGTCTAATGACGAAAGAGACAAGCCAAAGGGAGTAGTTAGAAGCACTGATAGGTTTTGCAATGGCTTTCTAATGCAGCTGAGGTCACGGTCACAATAACTACAGCATTATGTGTCAGACTTCAGAAAAATGGACCCAGTAGCGAACTTGCAGAATTTCCAATAAAAGTCTTTATTGGTAAAATAGATGCATGCCCTTTACAGACACAGTAAAGGAAATCCAAAATGTAGTGGCAGTCAAAGGCAAAAGTTTGATAACAAGTAGGCAGTCCAAACAGGCATTCATTCATTCCTTCATTATCCAAACCTGCTGAACAGGGTCGCAGGGGGGCTGGAGCCTATCCCAGCATACATTGGGCGAAAGGCAGGAATACACCCTGGACAGGTTGCCAGTCCATCGCAGGGCACACAACATGCAAACTCCACACAGAGAGGCTGTGGCCGACAGGGATTTGAACCCAGGACCTCCTTGCTGTGAGGCGGCAGTGCTACCCACTGCATATCATCATACACCATTCATTTGTGTCATGATCACTATTTTCTGTATCTGTTTTCTGTCCCCAGCGTTTCACCTATTAATTCCCTTTGTGACCACCATTAATTTCATTCATATGTTTCACCTGTCTCGCAATTCCTGATTATCGTGCACACCTGATTCTTGTCTCCCTCGTTATATGTTCTAATTAAACCTGTCTGTTCTTTGTTGGATTGTAATGTGCTCCTGCTATTCTCTCCAGCCTTTTGAATTCTCCTTCTGTTCGTGTTTGACCTGCTGTGTTTGGACTTGGTTTGGATTCTCGATTTGTGTCTTTGGATTTAGTTTCTGTCTGCCTAGTTTTAGATCAACTCAGTTGCTATTTTCCCATCCAGTGCCCATGTTGTTTACAGTGCCGTGAAAAAGTGTTTGCCCCCAACCTGATTTCCTCTATTATTGCATAGTTGTCATACTGAATGGTTTCAGATCATTAGACAATATCCACCCTGTGAAAAGGTAATTGCCCTCTTTCATGTAATCACCACGGTAAAACTGCAGCCACCAAACACCTCCTATAATTTGATAACAATCAGTCACATCTCTGTTGAAGAATTCTAACCCACTCTTGTGTTAAGTTAAATGGAAGACAGAACTTTGACTAGACCACTCTCGTCAAAAATGCATTTTTTTTTAAAACAAACTATGCATTGTGTGGAATTGACCAGCCCAACCAAATTGTTTTACCACAGTACCCTGCCCGCATTTTCAGTGGTAGGAGGCATTCATTTGTCTCCACTTGGTATCGCAACCGAGACTGGCTTGAATACAGTGTCAAGGTCGATGCCGTATTTTGTTATTCCTGTCTGCATTTTACTAACTCCACCCGGACACTGGACATATTTGTGACTGTTGGCTTCCGTAACTGGAAAAATGCTCTGGAGAGAGATCGGGGATTTCATAAAAATTAATCTTCAAAGGAGCATCTCTCTTGCTATACATTGGGGAAGGAGCGAGAGAGGAGTGTCAATACTGGAACAGAGATTACTTGTTAACGCAGACCAAATATGAAAGAACAGGTATTATGTTTCCTCTCTTATAGATGTTCCTGGATTTCTGGTGGAAAACCAGTTGCCTTTTACGAGGGAAGATAGAGGCCTTTGACAGCATGTCGGAGGGGGGGAGTGGGATTTTTCTTTCTCTACTGGACTACACGATTAAAAAGGACCCTGAATTGGCTGCCGTGCTGAAGCCGATTCCTCGGAACCCCACTTACACCTGTCACGACAAACAAAATGAACTCATAAGTACACTCAGCAGTGTGGTGACTGAGGCTATAGTGGAGGAAGTAGGCAACTCCTATTACACATTAAAAGCAGATGGAACCCGTGACACCACTGGTTTTGAACAATATATCAATTGTCATTTGATTTGTAAATGAGGCATATGAGGTCACAGAACGCTTGTTAACCATACCGAAAGCTGACAAAGGTGATGCACGGACATTAACAGACACCATTCTGGCATAGCTAAATGAAGTTGGACCAGACACATCAAAGATTCTAAGCCAGGTATTTGATGGGGCTTCTCTGATGTCTGGGAAGCACAGGAGTAACCATAAGCTACTGTAAGAGACACTAGGTTGTGAGATACCATACATACACTGCCCACAGTTGCTGTGCACTATAAGGGTGGGCATCTCAAACACCTTCTGGAACAGAGATGGACAGGACATCTTGCCACCGTGTCTGTAATTCTAAAATCCTTCAACGGCATAACATCTCTTTTGACTGAGATTGTGGGCCCGTGGAGCTGACTTGTGGATGACCGAGCAGAGTTTCTCATTCATTGCTAAGTTAGTGCACACAATTTCCCTGCTGTACACGTCTCGTAAGATAATTGTTTTCTCATGCACTTGGGAAACTTTTGCACGTCTGTTTCTCAACATTTATCAGTAGGCTAGCAGCTAGTTAGAGTAGGCATATTACATTTTTCTAATCAGTGCATTTCTCTCACATTGTAAAGAGAGATGGAAGAAAGAAATCAGCCCAAAATATCAGGCTGCCTCCGGCCACGAACAAGCGGAACAAGCATCCACAAAGACCCATTCAAATAACTGCACCTGTATGTATACTGTACGTGTATTTATTTTTAAATATTTTATAAAAAATACGATTACAACATGAATTGCTGCTATTTTATATTTAATAAATAAATTACTTGTGCAAGTAAAAATGTGTGTGCCTCCTTCAGACAAACAAAAATGCGTTTTTTGTTTGCCCACCCAGACCAGCCTGAGGAATTTCCTGTGGGAACCATTACACTTTGGTTGCAACTGGCCCAATGGGATGATGTTCTCGCTTTGGTACCTTGGGTGAGCAGTGAAGCTTCATTTCCATCCATCCATCCATCCATTATCTGAACCCGCTTATCCTGATCAGGGTCGCAGGGGGGCTGGAGCCTATCCCAGCATACATTGGGCGAAAGGCAGGAATACACCCTGGACAGGTCGCCAGTCTATCTCAGGGCACACACACCATTCACTCACACACTCATACCTACGGGCAATTTAGACTCTCCAATCAGCCTAACGTGCATGTCTTTGGACTGTGGGAGGAAACCGGAGTACCCGGAGGAAACCCACGCAGACACGGGGAGAACATGCAAACTCCGCACAGAGAGGCCCCGGCCGACGGGGATTCGAACCCAGGACCTCCTTGCTGTGAGGCGGCAGTGCTACCCACTGCACCATCCGTGCCGCCCGCTTCATTTCCAGCCCTGTGCAATTTATCTATTACTTATTACTTGAAGAGAGAGAGGAGAATGTAAGCTTTCTAAGGATACCAAAGTTATCTCTCTACTCTCTATTGTTTTCCCCCCCCCCCTAATTTGGTTTAGGAAAGATTACTACAACCCTGCTCCCCAGCAGCCGGAAAGAGATGGAAGCGCCTTCCTCAAGCCATATCGTTTCGAGCCCCAGACCGGGATTCTGGGGCAATCAGGGGCGGTGTATGCAGCGGACCTCCCCTCCAAGTCCCCCCCCCCCCCCCACCCACCCTTGGAGCGGCAGCTGCTCCCTCATGCGCCAGCCATACTCTGATTTGGCAGAACTGGTCCTCGGAGTGCAACTGCATCAAACTAAAGTCCAGTGCCAATGCCACCACAGTGTAATTCATAATTATTTTATTTATTTAATGAAATAAGTTATCAAATACCCATCAGAGAAAGGTGTTTTATTGGGTTAAGATCTGGTGACTGGGGAGACCATTTCAGTACAATGAACTGATTGTCATGTTCATGGAACCAGCTTGAGATGATGTATGCTTTGTCACATGGTGTGTTATCCTGCTGGAAGTAGCGATCAGAAGTTTGGTAGACTGGTCTGCAACAATACACAGGTAAGCTGCATGTGGCATTTAAACAATGTTCATTATGTATTAAGGGGCCTAATGTTCGGCAAGAAAACATTCCCCTCACTATTTCACCACCATTACCAGCCTGAACCATTGACACAAGGCAGGATGGATCCACGGATTCATGTTGCTTACACCACTGTCCAGTTTTGATGAGCCTGTGCCCACTGTAGATTCAGTTTCCTATTCATAGTGGACAGAGTGGAACCCAGTGTGGTCTTCTGCTGCTGTAACCCATCCACTTCAAGGCTTGACATGTTGTGTGTTCAGAGATGCTATTCTGCATTCCAGATATGTGGTGATTTCAGTCACCTCACAAAACGTTTTTTGCCCACTGTTTTTGCCCACAGAACCTTCGGTCACTGGTTGTTTTTTGTTTTTCACACCATACTCTGCAAATTAGAGACTGTTGTGTGTGAAAATCCCAGGAAATTTGCAGTTTTTGAGATACTCTAACCACCCTGTCTGGCACCATCATTCCGCAGTCACTTGGATCACAATTATTCCCCATTCGGATGTTTGGTCTGAACAACTGAAGTCCGACAAAACCAAGAACAAAACCTTTGCCCATATATGGATTTCCAGATTAAAGCACAATTTATCAAAGGAAAAAATGTAAGGGATTTTCACATAACCATCTGGGTCACAGTCTGTGATTTAAGATAGCTTTTAATACTTAACGTTTTATCCAGACTCATTTCTATTAAGTGGCACTGGATCCACTGAATTCCGATGCCACTTTCCAAACAAAATTGCTTTTTGCTAGGAAAATAATAAACACCACCATATTGTTTCTGTGAGAAGGGTTTCCAAACTAGTCAAAGCAAGCATAGACATTTAAAGCAACCACTTGAATAATTAAGGAACTAATGAGAACACTAACAATAAAGATATTTACAGTGATACACACAATGTCGGTCACTGAGGAAAAGAAAGGTTCAGTTAATGTTCACATCAACCATCAGAATAAGGAAAAAAATTGATCAAAGTGACTTTGACCATGGAATGATTGTTGTTGCCAGACAGAGTGGTTTCACACACAACAGTCTCTATAGTTTGCAGACAATGCTGCGGGAAAAAGCAGCAGAAACGGGCAGAAACGCCTTAACGAGAGCGGTCCAAGGAGAATGGCCAGACTGGTCAAAACTGACAGTACAGACAGACAAAGCTGAATGTGACAGTAACGCAAATAACCATACATTACAACAGTGGTATGCAGAAGAGCATCTCTGAACACACAACGCGTCTAACCTCTAAGTGGATAGGCTACAGCAGCAGAAGACTTAAGTCGAAAAAAAGTGCTCACTGGGTGTATATTTCATAGAAAAAACTTCAAGGTCTCACCTCAGGCAGCATGTCGTACAGGATTTTGTCCACCAACTTGGTAGCTTTCCTTTCCACCTCATAGGTTAAACGTTGTCCCAACTTTGTGTTCTCCCGTGTTATGAACAGCATACTAGAATTACAGTGAGTGTGCAGATCCGTCCTAAAAGAGATACAGAGTTCAGATGCCACATCTCAGCTTGCCTACAAGACGAGCTTGGATGGAAAACCACCACCTAAAGCTTTACTTTGATGCTGCAGTTCTCCCACCTGTTTGTTCCTTCATTCATCCACGCTTTCATTACAGCGCTCACAGTGTCACCCAGGCTCAGCCATGTCACTCCCCTTCTCATCTCCATGCTTATCTACCAGTTATCTACCAGCCCCAATCAAATTTTAAATATAAATATATATATATATATATATATATATAAATATACCGTATATGTTCAAAAGATCCTATGCTACCTACATTCAGTTGAGGCCAAAAGTTTACACACACCTAGAGTGCCAAGTTTTAACTTTCTGGCTGATGTCTTGAGGTGTTGAATTTCTAGATAATTATAGGTTTCTAGGATAATGCTTCCTCACTCTTTTCTGAAGTGCACCAGCATTGGGTATTCAGTATTGCAACACATATTGGGGGTAGAATACGATGCTGTCACCCCCATGCTTCACAGTTGGGATGGTGTTCTTCAGATTAAAAGCCTTACCATTCTTCCTCCATATATAGTGCTAATGATTATGGCCAAACAGTAACATGTTTAATCTGACCAGAGAACACTCCCTAAGCACCTGCAAATTTCAGTCTGGCTTTTTTAGACTGGTCTTGGTGTAGAGGCTTCTTCCTTGCGTGACCGCCTTCCAGGCCATGGCGATGAAGGACTAGTAGATGTAGTTACTTTGGTACCTGATGCCTCCACTCCTTCACCAGTTCCTTTGTTGTCTTGGGGTTCAGTTGAACCTTTTGGACCAAAGTCTGTTCATTATTCGAGGTACCTTCAATTGTTTGAAAATCGCTACTGAGGAGAAATCAGACTTGTGGAGGTCCACAATCTTTTTTCTGAGGTCTTGGTTGAGTTGCTTGGATTTCCCCATGGTATCAAGGGCAACAAAGCACTCTAAAGATAGGCCCTTAAATACACCTACAGGTACACTCACAATAAGCAATTATGACAATCTGCCAAACAGAACCTTCTAAAAGTCAATTTCTGGAATCATCCAGACTGTTTAAAGGACCATCAACTTGGTGTACAGTCCCTTCAAAAGGTATGGGAACAGCAAGGCCTTTGTTTATGCAATACACTGAATACATTTGGGATTGAGATAAAAAGATGACCATGGTAAATGGTTGGCATTTATATAGCGCCTTTATCCAAAGCGCTGTACAATTGATGCTTCTCATTCACCCATTCATACACACACTCAAGACGATTGGCTGCCATGCAAGGCGCCGACCAGCTCGACCGACCTTTTGTGGCCCATCTCTGTACTTCTTTGCAAACTGTAATCTCGTATTCTGATTCTTACTACCAATGAGTGGTTTGCATCTTGTGGGATAGCCTCTATATTGCTGATCTCCAAGTCTTCTTTGAACAGTTGATTGAGATACCTTCACTCCTGCTCTGTGGAGACTGTTTGTAAAGTCACTGACACTGATATTTTGGGGCTTTTGTTCACAGCTCTCACAATGTTTCTGTCTTCAACCGCTCTTGTTTTCCTTGACCTGTCCGTAGTCTGTTGCTCAGTACACCAGCTTTCTTTTCCAAGTTGTTGTACAAGCTATCCCCAATCGATTTCCCCTCTTTTCTAAGCTTCAAAATGGCTTGCTTTTCTCCCAAAGACAGCTCTTTGGTCTTCATGTTGGTTTATCTTTTCTAACACAAATGCAGTCTTCACAGGCAACACCCAGGGCTTAAACCAAAAGTAGACATTCTGACCAATGTATTGTTTAACCAAACAATCTAACAGGACATCTGGGCAACAAGAAACACCTGCCAGTCACATATTCCAATACTTTTTCTCACCCAAAAAGTGGGTGGTCTGATACAAAAGGTGATGTGTTCTAAGTTGTTCAACAAATCTCGATTGAAAATACCAAGAAATAAAAGCTGAAATTCATATCAGTCATCATGTACATCTTTTGACTTGAAACTCAATTGTCTTCAGTGTACAGCAAAAACAAATTGACCTTGCTGTTTGAATACTTTTGGAGTGGACTGTAAGTCACCGTTTGACCCACTGGAAATCTGATATATTAAATAAAAGCTGAAATAAATCAGTCTCTTAGCTATTATTTGGAAATGACCTCTTATGGAAATGAAGTAGATCCCAACTTAACACAGGATATGTACAGTACTGTGCAAACGTTTTAGGCACATGTGAAAAAATGCTGTAAAATTAGAATGCTTTCAAAAATAGAAATGTTAATAGTTTATTTTTCTCAATTAACAAAATGCATGAACAGAAGAAGTGAATGAACAGAAGAAAAATCTAAATCAAATCAATATTTGGTGTGACCACCCTTTGCCTTCAAATCAGCATTAATTCTTCTAGGTATACATGCACACAGTTCTTGAAGGAATTCGGCAGGTAGGTTGTTCCAAACGTCTTGATTTAGGCAGCCTCGAATGCTTCGGTCTCTTCATGTAATCCCAGACAGACTTGATGATGTCGAGATCAGGGCTCTGTGGGGGCTATATCATCACTTCCGGGACTTCTTGTTCTTCTTTACGCTGAAGATAGTTCTAATGACATTGGCTGTATGTTTGGGGTGGTTGTCCTGCTGCAGAATACATTTGGGGCCAATCAGATGCCTCCCTGATGGTATTGCATGATGGATAAGTATCTGCCTGTACTTCTCAGCATTGAGGAGACCATTCATTCTGACCAAATCCCCAACTCCATTTGCAGAAATGCAGCCCCAAACTTGCAAGGAACCTCCACTATGCTTCACTGTTGCCTGCAGACTCTCCTTCTTGTACCGCTCTTCAGCCCTTCGGCAAAAAAACTGCCTTCTGCTACAGCCAAATATTTCTAATACTCATCAGTCCAGAGAACCTGCTGCCATTTTTCTGCACCCCAGTTCCTGTGTTTTCGTGCATAGTTGAGTCGCTTAGCCTTGTTTCCACGTCAGACGTATGGTTTTTTGGCCGCAATTTTTCCATGAAGACTACTTCATGTACCTTGTTCCTCCTGGTTTCTGCCAATTCTGAGCAGATGGCACTGCTGGACATCTTCCGATTGCAAAGGGAAGTAAGCATGATGTGTATTTCATCTGCTGCACTAAGTATATATAATATATATATATAAATACGTATATATATATATATATATATATATATATATATATATATATATATATATATATATGCATATATATATGCATCTACGCTCCTCAACGTAGCCCGTTTATTTGTGCTTCTTCAACAGAGCTTGGGCAGCACATCTGGAAACCCCTGTCTGCCTTGAAATTTCTGCCTGGGAGAGACCTTGCTGATGCAGTATAACTACCTTGTGTCTTGTTGCTGTGCTCAGTCTTGCCATGGTGTATGACTTCTGACATTAAACGGTCTTCAGCAACCTCACCTTGGAAGCAGAGTTTGGCTGTTCCTCACCCAGTTTTAACCGTCCTACACAGCAGTTTCTGTTTCAGTTAATGATTGTGTTTCAATCTACACATTAAATTGACGGTCATTAGCTCCTATTTGGTATAATTGGTTAATCACACACCTGACTATATGCCTACAAAACTGAACTGATGCTGATTTGAAGGCAAAGGGTGGTCACACCAAATATTGATTAGATCTAGATTTTTCTTATGTTCACTCACTTTGCATTTTCTTAATTGATAAAAATAAACTATTAACATTTCTATTTTTGAAAGTATTCTTACTTATAATTAATTCTTTTTTTTATGCCTTTTTCAGCTTTATTGGACAGTATATAGTATAGAGAGAGCGAGAGAGAGGGGAAGACATGCGACAAATGTCGGACGGTCGGATTCGAACCGCCGACGTCGCGGCTCGCAATGAGCATGCGGTCAGTGCTCTACAGGCTGCGCCACCGAGACACCCACTTAGAATTAATTCTTAGCATTTTTTCACACCTGCCTAAAATTGTTGCACAGTACTGTGTGGTAACATGAAATGTGTGGAGTTGTGAAAAATGTAATTTTCCAGGGTGTATATAAACTTTTGGCCTCAACTGTACCTACCAGACCTCTCTGGTCTGCTACCTGTCAGCACCTGGCACCATGCCCACATGTACAGTACCTGCACTTAACAGGTCATAACTCCTGTCTGTTTTGGACCTTGCTTCTCATTTCAACAAAGTAAATGAGAACTGGGGTCAAAGACGGTGTCCCAAACAAACTTTGCAGCACACCAGGAAGCACTACAAACTAAAAAAAAAGAAAACCAACAACACCATTTGACTTATGTAGCATGCCAAAATAAAAGACTGTGAATGCATTCCTATGTTTCTAATAAATGTAATATAATGCATTGGATTACTGAAGTTAAATTATGAAAATGAGTGCCTAAGAAATACAGTATAAATATAATGCTTAAATTAATGTGTCAGTGAGCTGGTAATGAGCATGCATGTGAATTTGTGCAGTGTGTCCCTCCGTATAACAAAATAGGAGTGTAATACAGTCTCTTACTTGTAAATAATTTGCTGGGTGAGGTTACTGGTCCAGGGGCAGCGCATCATTTCCTTCACCTCCAAGAAGAACTTGGTGAAATTTTGTATTCTGTGCACAAAATCAAATAATTAAGATTAGTCCAAAAAGCAGGATGGTTAAGGTCCTTGCAAATTGGAAATGTGTCTCACATGGTCTAAGTGTGTCCTAACCCTTTTTCTGGAGATCTACCATCTTGTAGGTTCATTTAAACCCAAATTTGGCAAACTTGATTCTAGTAACCAGCAGCAGTGGCCTCCAGCTGTAGAATGAGGTACGTTAGAGCTACTTTATTGCTGGGCGATACATCTCCAAAAACTGGGAAGGTCTATGATTACAAAGGTGGTCTAGCCAACAGTTGGAAGTTCCATAATCATCTTAAGAAGTCCACACAGTGGATCACAAACACAAGATACAACAAGAAAAAAACAGGTTATGCTAGCATTTCTAATGCAGACCCCTAGGACCGAAGACCCTAGGATCTTTTCCAATGGTTTGGGTTTTGCAAGGATTCCCAGATTTACAGTACTGCATGCACACACATGCCAACAAATAGCAGATGCTTGGTATAGGAGCCAAGGTAAGATGTGTTTTGAATTAGGTAAGCATATGAAAACGTTTTATTTAGCTCAGAGCTCATAATAGAATATTAGGGCTACCGTCACTTTAAGAAGAACGCGCCTTTCTGTAATCATGTTCAGGAGCGGCTAAGTTTGTCAGTGTAGAGTCGGCGGTGACTTGGGAGACTGAAGCTAAACAGTTTTCTTACCGTAGCTGTTAGTAACGTGGCATAAAGAGCCAGCCTAAGTTATAGTTTTGGAAATTCCTATTTGAATACTCCTGTATGAAGATTTGTCGCGGTGGAACGTGAATAAATATTAGTTTATCATCTTTTTACATCGGAGTCCCGTGGAGGTTTTTCCTTGCTAACAAGAACGTAACGTTACTGTGCGCGAGTAGTTAACTTTAGCCTTGGACCGTCGGCCCTCACAAAAGTAAGAAAACTTTACAGCAAGTGGAAAAAGGACTCACTTCTGAACAGCTGGACCTCTGGAGGGAAGAGAAGGAAGGTAGGCGCCATCTAGGCCTCTTCTATCCACTGGAAACATTGATGGTCATCATGATTAAAGAGAGTCAATGCTAGCTGACGTTATCCAGCTCTTGGACCTTGTGTTTGACATTGCCTTCACGTGATAGACCAGCACGGTCAATTTTGAGGAAGCCATCACTGGGCCTACAGTGAGCTTTTTGACGGGCAATATATTCCCAAAGTAAATATGAGCCAAACAGACAAAATCCCATCAGCTCAGCCTACTCAGCCTGAGCCTACAGTGCGTAGACAGGTTAAAATCACAGCAAAGGCCTTTGATGAAAAGGTGAAAAAATGCCATCAGCAAAAGGAAAGCTAAGCTAGGTCAGCTAACTGGTAAAATGAATCAGATGCATCAGTTAATGGATGATGGCGACGACAGTAACCTGCAAGTTATACAGACAACCATGATAGTTGAGTTCAACAAGCTATTTGGACAGTTTTGTGAGCTTAATACCTCAGTTAAGGCGTTACTAAATGAGATATCAGAAGAGGAGATGAATACAGATCAGGATGGATGGTTTACGCCCAAAGCTGACAGATTTTACAGCTTCACTGTAGAGGCTGAGACATGGATGAAAGAGGTTCATCTTCGCTTAGCTGAGTCTAAGAAGCACAATGATGAGGTCTCGCCGGACGATAGTGCATCTGCTATGACTGCCTTAAAAAGGAAAGGGTCTAAGCCACCATCCACAACACATTCCAAAACATCGTCATCTGCATCAGCAGCGCGTCTGAAAGCTGAATTAGAGAGAGCTGAGTTGCAAGCCCAAGCTTCCGCTTTAAAACAAAAACGACTACTTGATGAACAGGAGGCCAAGCTAAGGGCAGAGAGAGAAGAGCTACAGATACAGACCGCTTTAGCCGCCTCAGATGCCAAGTTAAAAGTATTAGACGAGTACGAGAGTCTCCGAGCTTCATCCAGAGTCACTAAGGGGGATGGAATGAGCTCTTACT
This sequence comes from Conger conger, assembly GCF_963514075.1. Classification (NCBI taxonomy): domain Eukaryota; kingdom Metazoa; phylum Chordata; class Actinopteri; order Anguilliformes; family Congridae; genus Conger; species Conger conger. The sequence goes on along the minus strand of NC_083762.1, from coordinate 18,415,725 downwards.
TAGAGAAAGAGCAGGAGCACTTGGAATCACAAGCTCACAAACAGGCTATGTCTACTCCCTATGCTGCAGCTATGGTAAAAACAGAACCTGCTAGCAGTAACAACCACAGTGCACCTGCTAGTGCTAAGAAGACCGAACAAGAGTCTCTGCAACAAGAGTCCACACAAGCCATCATGGATTTCCTAGTGAAACAACAAAACCTCACTACTCTGCCCCCACAACAGATTCCTATATTCAAGGGAGACCCTATGGAGTATAGGCTATTCATCAGGGCCTTCGAACATGGAGTGGAGGACAAGACAGATAGTAGCAAAGACCGTCTGTACTTCATGGAGCAGTACACGGATGGACAGCCAAGAGAGCTGATAAGAAGTTGTCTTCACATGGAACCAGAGCGTGGCTATCGCGAGGCAAAGAAGCTCTTGAAAGTGCATTTCGGAAATGGATACAAGATCTCAATGGCGTATATCGACAAGACACTGAACTGGCCGACTATCAAGTCTGATGATGGAGAGGCGCTTCACTCCTTTGGCCTCTATCTTATTGGATGCCTCAACGCAATGGCGGACGTGGAGTACATGGAGGAGCTTGACTGCGTATCCAATATGCGTGCTATCGTAGCCAAGCTTCCGTACAGACAGAGGGAGCGGTGGAGAAGCAAAGCCTATGCTCTCCTAGAGAAAGAGCAGCGCAGCGCTAAGTTCAGCGATCTTGCCGAGTTTGTAAACCTCCAAGCCAAAGAAGCCCTGCACCCTGTCTTCGGCAACCTAACAGATGGAAACAGGAGCCAAGCTAAGGCTCACAAGGACGAGAAGTCAACCAGAAAGAGTGGCGCTCGGAGAAGCTTCACTACTGCTGCTACAGAAGTCAAGAACCCAGCAGAGATGAAAGCAAAGGCCAAGGGGGATACACTCTGTGCTTTCTCGAACCCTTGTCTCTTCTGCCAAAATGAACAGCACGCCATGGAGCACTGCAAAAAGATGAAGATTTCTCTTCACAAAGAGAAGATAGACTTTCTCAAAAGCAAGGGTCTGTGTTTCAGCTGTCTGAAACAGGGACATATGAGCAAGGCCTGCAATGAAAAGATGAGCTGCCAAGTCTGTGAGCTTACTCACCCGACAGTTCTGCATAGGAAGAACAAAGCTGCAGCTGATGAAACAAGGCACAAGAGCGTGCCAGCGGAAGAAGGAGAAACCAGTTCAGTGATCAGTGGATGCATCAATGCAGAGACAAGGACCTGCAGAGCTTCTGGGGCCGGCAACGTTGACAGCATCTTGGCGATCGTTCCGGTCCACGTCAAAGCCAAGAAGGGCAACAGGGTGGTGGCTACCTACGAATTCCTCGACCCAGGCAGGAATGTCACTTTCTGCACCGAGAAGTTAATAACAGAGCTCAACGTCACCGGCAGGAAAACCAGAATCCTGTTGAAGACCATGGGAGGCGAGCGGGTCGTGAGCAGTCAGATGGTATCTGGCTTGGAAGTCTCTAGCTTGGATAGTAGCAACTTCCTGGAGCTACCCAACATCTTCTCTCAGAAGGCAATACCAGCCCGTAAACAGAACATCCCGCTGCAAGAGGAAGTGGATAAGTGGCCCAATCTCAGTCAAGTGGAGATCCCGGAGATTCAGGCGGAGATAGGGCTTCTCATCGGGACTGACGTACCCAAGGCAATGGAACCATGGCAGGTTGTACCCAGCGTGGGAGAGGGGCCGTATGCGGTGAAAACACGACTGGGCTGGATCGTCAATGGCCCCCTTCGAGGAGATAGTGGCCATGAAGCTACCAGTGGACTCATACAGGTCACATCCAACCGCACATCAGTGGCCATGCTAGATGAGCTGTGGAGTCAACAGTTCAAGAACGACTTCCCAGAGTGTCAAGAAGACCGGCTGGAGATGTCGAGGGACGACATCCAGTTTCTGGAAATAGTCTCGGAGTCTGCGAAACTGACGGAGGGACACTACAGCATCGGCCTACCACCGAGGAACACAGTCTTCAAGATGCCGAACAACAGAAGAGTAGCTGAACAGCGAGCTCTCAACTTAAGGAAGAAGTTCATGAAGAATCCTCAGTTCCAAGCTGATTACTCTGCGTTCGTGGATGACTGGATCGCGAAGGGGGCTACGCAGTAAAGGTTCCCAGTGAGGAGCTTAGCCGCAGCGATGGAAAGGTGTGGTACTTGCCACACCATGGCGTGTACCATGCCAAGAAGATGAAGATCCGAGTGGTGTTTGATTGTGGAGCGTCGTTCCAAGGTACCACATTGAACAACCAGCTGCTACAGGGGCCGGATCTAACCAGTACTCTGCTCGGTGTCATCACTAGGTTCAGACAAGAGGAGGTGGCTGTCATGGCAGACGTGGAGGCCATGTTCCACCAGGTCAGGGTGGAGTTCAGGATGACGGTGCACATATTCGGTGCCACCTCATCTCCAAGTTGTGCCAGCTTCGCCCTACAGAAGTGTGCACAAGACAACAGAGAACAGTACAGCGCCGCTGAAGTCGACACAGTGCTACACAACTTCTACGTTGATGACTGCCTCAAGTCCGTTGGCTCAGAAGAGGAGGCTGTGTCCCTGTGTAACAACTTGAGGGCTATCCTTGATTCAGGAGGATTCCGGCTAACTAAGTGGGTGAGCAACAGCCGAGCCGTGCTATCTGTGATCCCTGCAGAGGAGAGGGCCGAGGAACTTAGGGAACTGGATCTGGACCTGGACATGCTCCCAGTCGAGCAAGCTTTGGGAGTCTGGTGGTGTACTGAGAGTGACAACTTCAAGTTCAAGATCGTCCTACAAGAAAGACCACCCACAAGAAGAGGCATCCTCTCTGTAGTTGGCTCAATCTACGATCCGCTGAGTATCCTAGCGCCGGTGGTCTTGACAGCGAAGAGGATCCTCCAAGAGCTCTGCAGACTCAAACTTGGATGGGATGATGACATTCCCAAGCAGCTCGCTCTACAATGGTCCAGCTGGATGGAGGACCTTCGTCTGTTGGAGGATTTCGGACTGTCTCGGTGTTTCAAGCCTAAGGGCTTCGGCGAGGCAACAAGCAACCAGCTGCATCACTTCGCAGATGCTAGCCAAGAAGGCTACGGAACGGTGAGCTACCTGCTACAGAAGAGCGACGACAACAAGCTTCATGTTGCCTTCGTCATGGCAAAGGCCAGAGTGGCGCCGCTCAAGCCCCTCACCATCCTGCGCATGGAACTAGTGGCGGCCACCATGGCAGCGCGCATGGACAGGACCCTGAGATCAGAACTGGAGCTCCGCCTAGAGGAATCAATGTTCTGGTCAGACAGCACCACTGTGCTCAAATACATCGGTAACCGAACCAGCAGGTTTCGCACCTTCGTAGCTAATCGAGTGGAGACCATCCTGAAGCTGTCAGAAGTACGACAGTGGCGGTACGTGAATACTGCAAAGAATCCTGCTGACTACGTGTCAAGAGGACTCAACGTGGAATCTTTCCTGCGCTATGAGACTTGGATACAGGGGCCGGACTTCCTCACCAAGCCCGAGGAGGAATGGCCACAGAACCCAGACCACCCTGGGGACCTAACCATGGAGGACCCAGAGGTAAGGAACGCCATGGTCAGCGCTACTGCAGCTGAAGAGCAGTTGGACACAGTTCAGCAGTTCCTGGAACACTTCTCTTCTTGGAACCGCCTCAAGAAGGCAGTCGGCTGGATGCGGAAACTGAGAAGCACTCTGCTGATTCTGTGTCGCAAGAGGAAAGAGATGAATGCTTCGCTCACACAGTCTGAGGTTCAGACACAGATGAAGATCTTCAAGGCAAGCCTTGCGAAGACCAGCCTCACTGTGGAGAACATAAAGGAAGCAGAGCTTGAGATTATTCGTTTCAGTCAGCGGCGGAAATACTCTGAAGAGATCTCTGCGCTTCAGAAAGGTGATGACATCAAGAGGAGCAGTCATATCTACAAGCTCAAACCTGTACTACAGGATGGAATCCTCAGAGTTGGAGGAAGACTCGGCAGATCGGCGATGCCTGAAGAAGCTAAGCACCCTGCCATCCTATCTAAAGATCTCCATGTGACAGAGCTTATTCTGAGAGATATTCACCAGAACGTGGGTCACAGCGGTCGTAACCATGTGCTGTCCAAGCTGCGACTCAAGTATTGGATCCCTGGTGCTCACGCAGCCATAAGAAGAGTCCTCTCCAAGTGTGTAACATGTCGACGCTCATATGGTGCTGCTGGACAACAACAGATGGCGGACTTACCCCAGGACAGGGTCCTCCCAGATGAACCCCCTTTCACCAACACTGGGGTAGACTACTTCGGTCCGTTCGAAGTCAAACGTGGAAGAAGCATCGTGAAGAGGTGGGGCGTTATCTTCACCTGTCTGGCTATCCGTGCTGTCCATTTAGAGGTCGCGTCATCGTTGGACACGGACTCGTTCATTGACGCTCTTCGTCGCTTCCTAGTGAGGAGAGGCCAGGTGAAAATCCTCCGTTCGGACAACGGGACTAACTTTGTTGGAGCGGAGCGTGAGCTAAGGAGAGCCATGGAACAATGGAATAGCTCCAAGATCGAGAACACTCTGTGTCAGAGGGGGATCCAGTGGATCTTCAATCCCCCAACCGGTTCTCATCATGGCGGAGTCTGGGAGCGGATGATCCGGTCGGTCAGGAAGATTCTCAGCACCACCTTAAAGCTCCAGACTCTGGATGAAGAAGGCCTACACACTGTCTTGTGTGAGGCAGAAGCCATCATCAACAATCGACCGATAACCAAGGCTTCCAGTGACCCTACGGACCTGGAAGCGCTTACCCCCAACCATCTCTTGCTCCTCCAGTCAAAGCCATCCCTGCCTCCAGGCCTCTTTGTGAAGGAAGATCTCTACTCTCGCAGGAGATGGAAACAAGTCCAGTATATGGCAGACATATTCTGGAAACGATGGACAAGAGAATATCTACCTCAGCTACAAGAGAGGCAGAAGTGGACGCGTGTGTCGCGCAACTTCGCTGAGGGGGACGTCGTCCTGATCGTCGATGACTCTGCGCCCCGCAACTCCTGGGTCCTGGGCAAGGTCATCGAGGCGGTCCCTGACAAGCACGGGCTCGTGCGCCAGGTCCGCGTCAAGACGAAGATGACCACGTTAGATAGACCCATCACCAAGGTCTGTCTTCTCCAAGAAGCTGCATGAGGCGGTGGTAAAGACTGTCCTCCTACGGTGTGCTATGTGCTTGTAACCTCTGGCACCAGGTACTGGTTATCCAGCAGCAGAGACACTTGTCAGTTACTATAGTGTTTTAGTTGTTGGCTCCTAGTTTTTTGGTTGTTAGTAATTGTCTCTTGGTTAGAAGTACAATTAGGGGCCGGTATATAGGAGCCAAGGTAAGATGTGTTTTGAATTAGGTAAGCATATGAAAACGTTTTATTTAGCTCAGAGCTCATAATAGAATATTAGGGCTACCGTCACTTTAAGAAGAACGCACCTTTCTGTAATCATGTTCAGGAGCGGCTAAGTTTGTCAGTGTAGATTCGGCGGTGACTTGGGAGACTGAAGCTAAACAGTTTTCTTACCGTAGCTGTTAGTAACGTGGCATAAAGAGCCAGCCTAAGTTATAGTTTTGGAAATTCCTATTTGAATACTCCTGTATGAAGATTTGTCGCGGTGGAACGTGAATAAATATTCGTTTATCATCTTTTTACATCGGAGTCCCGTGGAGGTTTTTCCTTGCTAACAAGAACGTAACGTTACTGTGCGCGAGTAGTTAACTTTAGCCTTGGACCGTCGGCCCTCACACTTGGTGCCAGGCAGTGATCCTCATTCTTGGTTTTGCCAGACTTCAGGGTCGGGTTTTTGTTATTACTTGGGATTTATTTGATCAAATAAAGCAATCGATTTGGTCATTTGAGTCCAAATTGGTTGCTGATATTTTAGTGATTTTGTTCAAAGACAGAAGATATCAATGCAAACCATTCTAATTTATTATTATTATTATTATTATTATTATTTTTATTATTATAAGCAATTCGGAGAAGGAACTCAGACTGTATGCTCTATTCATACGTTGCTTGGACCCTTAATGTAAACCTGACCTGGGTCATAAACGCCATTATTTCCTTCAAGAAAAGGGGAAATGTTGTGTTGTGTTGTGTTGTGTTGTTATAGTGAGAGACAGTTTGAGGGCGCTACAGGACATGGCAGTGTGATGTGCAAATATGTTGGGAGAAAAAAAAAAAACGATGAAGCGAAGTCATAGAGTTCCGTGAGTGAAGCACAGTGCACATCTCTTCGGCTAGTACTTTATATTGTTACAAGTGTAGGTTACTTTTGTGTTATAAATACACCATTTATGCGTTGAAAGTAAGAGGTCCTTAAATCTGAATGTCCTGCGAGGAAATGCGTATAAAACGTTGTATGACTTAAAATTTTGAACTGTGGAGTACAGGGCCAAATCAATACAAATGTATAAATATTGTTGAGAGTACTGTGTGAGCTGCGGCGAAGGCTCGGCGCGGGTTACCACAACAACACTAAGCGGGGAGCAGTTGTTGAGTTGTCGCCTTTAGCTGACTGGGAACGCTCATTCGTGTGGAAAATTATTTGGACGACCGAAAGCCGGCGTTTAAATCTCTCGTCCGACTAGGGGTGTGCATTCGGATATTCTTAGGGTGAAAAAACGGATATTCGGTTAATCGGGAATATAATTAGGCGGCACGGATGGTGCAGTGGGTAGCACTGCCGCCTCACAGCAAGGAGGTCCTGGGTTCGAATCCCCGTCGGCCACAGGCTCTCTGTGCGGAGTTTGCATGTTCTCCCCGTGTCTGCGTGGGTTTCCTCCGGGTACTCCGGTTTCCTCCCACAGTCCAAAGACATGCAGGTTAGGCTGATTGGAGAGTCTAAATTGCCCATAGGTATGAGTGTGTGTGAGTGAATGGTGTGTGTGCCCTGCGATGGACTGGCGACCTGTCCAGGGTGTATTCCTGCCTTTCGCCCAATGTATGCTGGGATAGGCTCCAGCCCCCAGCCCCCCTGCGACCCTGTTCAGGATAAGCGGGTTCAGATAATGGATGGATGGATGGGGAATATAATTAGTGGGAAATCGATTAAAAAGAAAAATACCAAATGGGAAACTGCATAAAATACCTGTAAGAGGTCTGGGACTGGCGGAGAGCCAAGAGCGACTAACGTGTTCGCCACAAAACCCCGGAAGATCGAGGAAACAGAAAATGCCTAGGAGATAACAGGAAAATAAAATAAAAGGAACAGCCCACAAAACGGCCACAGGAAAATAAAACGACCCTCAAAAACCAGGGCGAACAACCCAACAAAAATGAGTTCTTACACCTGCTGAGCTAAGCCGGCAAGCCCTCTAGAGGTCTAGATTGGTAAATACAGGAATATTCAGGAGTAGACGGTGAGAAACCATGACAAGAGCCATCAGAAAATTAAAGCCAAGGTATCTGGTTGGAAGAAAAGCAAGCATATAGAGTAATCATCCAGGATCAAAACTGGTTTTTACCATAGGGGAGGTGGAATGCTTACCCTTTTAATGACTTCATGGCAACAATCTGGTGACATAGTTTACTGCAGTACGGCGACTGTTCACGAGGAAAATACTCTGTTGGGGTTTCACTGAAACAAAATTAGTCACAGTGTGACTATTACTTTGTATTTATTTAAATGTTAAAGTTAACACTTTATTTTCTGGGATGATTGTTTGTGCATTCAAATTTCGTGCATTCATACAGTCCCAAAACCTCACTGATCCACCACCAAATGTCACCGTGGGTATGACGCGCATCTCCTTTTATCCATCGGCGAAGAAATAAGTCTACATGTGGAGTACCAAATCAAATCATGGATACAATTTTCTAAATTGTATTTATCATTTAACACGATATAAAGAAACTGCGTGTTAATTTCCGATTCATTAGTCAGAAAACAAGTTGAGCAATGAGCAATTCGTTTATAGGAAGGTTGTGCCCCATACATTTTTTGCTCACGAGACGCCATGCACAGTCCAACGAATAAAATAACAAAATACAATTGTATGTAGACGGTCTGCACATGCTAACAGTGTTAGAAGTCTCTTGAAAAATAGCTACCAAAAACGCAGAAATGTGTAGACTACTGTTGCGAATTATATATAATATAATTATATAATTATCTTTTAACGAATTATATGATTTAAGCAATGATTTTATTGAAACATTGACTTAATTTTAAAACATTGCGTGTGTTCTCCACTTATTGTCTTTTACTACTCAGAGTAGGACAGCATTTTTAAATATAAAAAAGAAATGGCTTGCAGACATAGGCTATTTCGGGAAGCCAGCTCGCGAGCGATAGTTCCTACAAAATAACTAAATGTCTGTCTGTCAGTGAATAATCGTAGGCTACTTAGATTTCTGGAGGATAGAGAATCAAAATAAATAGGCCTATAGCAATTGCACAAACTATCAGGACTAGGTTGCGACGTCTTCTTATGTTTGCCATTGAAGAAACTAAAAGAACGACAGTATAATATGAAGGCCATTAGTCAACTGTCAACAGGTTTGAAACCTTGCGAACATTATTTCCGGGAAACTGAAACCGACTGAAAGTCACTCAGATCTAGCCTAATTGTTATTTTAAAACTCTCACACAGATTAGGCTATCTATTCTAATATCAGGATTTACATTAAAAAACGAAACTCATTTTTTGAACAGGTGTGTGCCTCTATTTGTGAGGAGAGTTAATTTGTGTGTACATTTATTTACAAAGGTTCTATGTCAACACAGTACAGTACATATCCGTTTGAATAATATTTGAATAGGTTTCAGTTAGAGGAACCATCAACATTGTTACGTTCTCAGGCATCCAGGGGTAGGAGGGAGTACGCAACAAAATTATAATTAAATAAAATGACCGGGAGGATATATTTGAGCGTTATGGGAGTGAAAATGATCGAACAAACCATATTTGAGGTGCAATAAAGTGTATTTACAAAATAATTCCTTACAAAAGAATTTCAAACAAATATTCACAAGACAAAGACACATGGGGTACGAGGCCAAGGGACCTGGGTGTTGCCAAATCAATGAAATTAACAAAACCAAAGAGAGCTAAAAACAAAATACATACTAATAGTTCCCTGAACAAAATAATATCTCTCTACTCTATAATCGAAACTACATAGGTGGCAATCACCCCTTTCCTAAGGTGTCTAAACAATTGTTCACCCTACGTGCAGCAAGTGTATAGAGGCCTCTGTCTTACCTGCCCCAGGGCCTACACACGGACAACCACATTCACACAAGTAAGAGAACACACACACACACACACACACACACACACACACACACACACACACACACACACACACACACACACACACCAGGGTTCTCAATAAAATGAGCAGCCTAGCATAGCCCCCAATAGGGCAGCCAACACACAGTTTATATAAGCAGAGGAGGGACGTGATTGGTGGAGGCGGGACCAGGGCAATGATGATTGACAGCAGGGACAGCGAATGGAAAGGGTTGATGGCTTCATCTGCAGAGTTTAAGGGGGGAAACAGACAGACATACATACGAACGTAACACGCCCACCAACAAGAACACATTTACCCCGTAAATTTGTTCATATAAATACCGAAGAACAATTTTTTATTATTATTATTATTATTATTATTATTATTATTATTATTTATTTATTTTCCTAGGCCTACCCTATGTACGAGATAAGGCATCTGCCAACACATTGTCCTTACCTTTTTTATATTTTATTTCTAGGTTGTAACTTTGTATTATTAGTGACCAACACATTAATCTCTGGTTTTGATTATACATTCTGGACAGAAAAACTAAGAGATTAACACATAACAAACATATCTGCTGAAAGTCAATGCAGAAGTTGGGCCATTTTAACTGAAGTAAATGGCCCATTTTATCTAAGACATGAAGTTAAAATGGGGCAGTAACTAAAACTGCATATAATTTTTTAGAAATTTTTTTTTTTCCTGAAAGAGACACTGATCATAAAACTTTACTTCATTCGTTCCTTATTCATATATCAACCTTATCACTGAAAGCTCAAACTTAGCATGCCATGCCACTTTCTTCACCAGTCTCCGTATTAAACGTTGCTCCGCCATCTTTAGCAACGTGAGACCAATCAAATCAGTTTCTACATGTCAAATACTATTGTGGCTACAGATAGAGATTATTTTCTGTGATTGCCTATTAAATCTTAAAGTGTTATGACGCCCCAACATTATCTGCTCCGTTTTAACTGATGGCTCAATTTACCCGACTTCACCCTATGTATTTAGAATTATGGGATACCGAGTCCAAAATATTCACTATTCAATGGAATAGCTACATGGCAAAATAAAATAACAAATGGTATTGTTTTGAATACAGTTGCCATTTTGGAGGACTTTGCAATCATAGGTCCGGTCCTTTGTCTCTATTGGTCAGTTTGCGTTCGAGTCGTGCCAATATCCACGATATACGCACGGCTAAATGGAATGTTCACACATCTTTTAATATTACTCCGGTTTCGTAGATCACCATTATCTGATTTGCAGGTGCGTCACCAAGGTTTGAATACATTTGGGCCTGAGCCAGTGTACAGGTTAAATTGCTGTTATAAATCAGTAAATGAACAATGAGCCTGATGAACACAGTAGATCTTTTGGAGGTAAACTGGGGTCGACCACTTAACTGCAATGTATTGAATTTGATGTAAGCTATGACAGGCAGACAGTGGAGAGAAGTAAGCAGGTGGGTGACATGAGAGTGTTGGGGAAGGTTGAAGACCAGACAAGCTGCTGCATTCTGGATAAGTTGGGGGGGTCTGATGGCGGATGCTGGGAGGCCAGCCAAGATGGAATTGCAGTAGTCCAGGCAGGACAAAACCATCACTTGGACCAGGAGCTGGGTTGAGTAGGGGGTGACCAAGGGGCGGATTCTCCGGATGTTGTATAGGAGGAACCTGCATGATCGGGTCACCGCCACAGGTGTCATTAATTGTCCTTTATTAAGGAAGAAGGGAAGCAAATGTTTCAAACATTGTTATAAAATATATCCATCCATCCATTATCTGAACCCGCTTATCCTGAACAGGGTCACAGGGGGGCTGGAGCCTATCCCAGCATACATTGGGCGAAAGGCAGGAATACACCCTGGAGAGGTCACCAGTCCATCACAGAGCACACACACCCTTGACTCACACACTCATACCCACGGGCAATTTAGACTCTCCAATCAGCCTAACCTGCATGTCTTTGGACTGTGGGAGGAAACCCACACAAACACGGGGAGAACATGCAAACTCCACACAGAGATGCCCCAGCCGACCGGGATTCGAACCTAGGACCTCCTTGCAGTGAGGCGGCAGTGCTGCCCTCTGCACCATCCGTGTCTTGTTATAAAATATAGCTCCTTCTGAATTGCTAAGTAAAATGGGCCGTTCCAAACGGAGGAACAGCATCATTTGATTATAAAGTTAATTGGAGAGGGGAAAACGTATAAAAAAGTGCGGCAAATTATAGGATGCTCAGCTAAAATTATCTCAAATGCTTTAAAGTGGCAACAAAAACCTGAAACAAGCAGAAGAAAACGAGCAACTACTGTTAAAACAGATCGAGGAATAGTCAGAATGGCAAAGATTCAGCCATTCATCTGCTCCAGAAAGATCAAAGATGATCTATAATTACCTGTAAGTGCTTTTCCAGTCAGAAGACGTTTAATCGAAACTAAGCTATCAGCAAGAAGCCCCCGTAATACACCATTGTTGAAAAAAGGGCATGTGCAGAATCAGTTCCAATTTGCCAAGGAACACATTGATTGGCCCAAAGAGAAATGGTGTAACATTCTGTGGACTGATGAGAGTAAAATTGTTATTTTTGGGTCTAGTCGTCGTCCACAGTATGTCAGACGACCCCCGGGTACTGAATTCAAGCCACAGTACATTGAAGACAGTGAAGCATGGTGGCACAAAAATCATAGTATGTGGATGTTTTTCATACTATGGTGTTGGGATCGTACACCAGGGATCATGGATCAGTTGGAATACACCAAAATACTTGAAGAGACTATGCTGCCGTATGCCGAAGAGGAAGTGCCCCTGAAATGGGGGTTTCAACAAGACAACAACCGCAAACACACGAGTAAGCGAGCAACATCTTGGTTCCAGACAAAAAGGATTGAGGAAGTGGCCAGCTAGGTGCCAGAAGTTGGTTGACTTAAAGTTTGACGTTTGAAGAGAAAAATGTTCACACTGCCATTTTTTAAAACAGATTAATATTCATTTTCTTTGCTTCCTGTAAAAGAATAACACAGACTTGATAAAATTTGCTAATGCTTTGTTTTGGAATTGAATGTGTAATGTTTTCACTACATTTGAAATATTGAACTAAAAGCTATTAAAACATATTTGCACTTTATTCTTTTTTTTTTAACACACTGGTATTTATTCCAACACAACTGTGTATCAATGAACTACCACGCCTGAGCCAACATTTTGGCAAAGCCTTTCTCAAAATGGCTGGAGAAAGGCTTGCCAAAACTTCAGGTCTGGTGTGGTAGGTAATTGATATATCAATAAGATAAAATAAATAACCATTCTATTTTTTAAGAACTCTGTGTGACTCATGTGACATAATGTAAGCATTACCATGGGCTGAAATATAAGATGATGGTCAATAACAAAATAGGGGCCGGTTAGATGAACACAGATTAAACTTAATCCTGGACTAAATGTAGCGTTGTATGAATAATCTCCAATTAAACATAATTCACTGCAAAAAACCTGTGACCATACTGAAAAGTTTTTACATTCCATTAAAGGCATTTGGTAGACGCTCTTATCCAGAGCGACGTACAAAGTGCAAAGTGCAGACCCATAACCAGGGATAAGTGCGCTGAAAGACGAGGGGGACTAGATAAGGACCAGGGCCTATTTGATCATCTTTTTTTTTCTTTTTTCTTTTTTAAAATCGTAATACCGCAACACGCGAATGTATGAATAGTGCATTCAAGGGTTGCACAAGGGAATAGTGCAACCCTTGCTCAGGCTCCAGATCAAAATCTCATTACATGGCCGTTTTACTGAGAACGCAGCTGATTGTGTGAACAACGTTGACAATAAAAATGTACGGGGCTTTTCAAGCCAACCAAAAGAAGTTTGTTCGAACTTTACTGTAACGTTACGTTTGTGGTTCTCCTGCTTTCATAGCTTTTCAAGATCAACCATTTGAAATGCAAGCGAACATCGGTACAACTTGACAGCTAACAGAAAAAAAATGGGCTTCTGGTATGCTGATTAAACGGTGACACCAACATTATACTTCCGTTAACGCAACAGTGAACAGCGGTGGTGTCAGCTCGGGTGCAAATGTCTGTTGAAATTTGACGCGGTTGCTCCGGCATCTTTTATTTTAATTCTCCACATTTTGCTAGTTGCAATCATTTTGTTTCATTTTGCAACCTGAAATATTTAAACTCAAAGGCCACAACATGTGGAAGTGTAATCATAGCGAGCTCAGCTGCGATAAATAGTAGGGTGTTGCCATGGTTGCAAAACGACGTAGGGTGTTAAAAGTTTTTTACAATCGCTTCCACACTTGTCTTAATACCATGTCCACTTTTTCAAAACACTTAACACATTCACCATATCAATAGACCATGTGAACTAAACTGTGGATATTTCTGAATTGCTTTCATAATAAAGGCATTCAATCACCACTTCTTCCAAAATTCATGAATACCTCTTGCAGTCAGTGTTCACTACCAACAAAAGTCTGTACAAATACAGCAAATTTTGCAGACATTTAGATACAAAACAGTTCAAAACAGTTAACTAAGTTCAAAACCCAACAAAATTCTGATCACTGTGGATGGAAATATGTTGCATTTTGACAGACAAATTAAACCATATGCTTGAAATACCTAAGATAGATCATTCTGATTTTAGCAGAAAGTTTATTCAGTTTATTTTTATTTTTTTAGTTTGCAGCCTTGTTACCATCTATTCAAAAGTGGTCATACTTGCATTGAAATGTGCATGTATGTAGGGAAAATATTACATTACATTACATGGCATTTGGCAGATGCTCTTATCGTACAGTTGATTAGACTACGCAGCCAGGAGGTAGTTGCAGTAATCCAGAGAGCAAAAGTGCCAGGACTAAGAGCCTGTGTACACCTCCACAATGTACGCCATGTCGACTGTTGACATTTTCAAGAAAAATCTATTTTCTAGGGGGCCAAAGTGGAAAGGGTTAAGAGGAGAGCACTGGTGCATGTTTGGGATCATTGGGGCTCATTTATCAATATTTTCGGAAATCCGTGTGCAAATGTATTTGTGATCGAAAGCAAACTAACAACTACTATCATATTTATGAAACAGGTTTAGACATTTTTTCATATTCACATCAGAATTTACTCTGTAACTGCTATAAGCATTATCAATGGAGCATTATTAAAAATTATCAATGAAAGTGAGACGGGTGCATGGGGGGTTGGACTTGACAACGGAGATGTAATAAAGTCCCGTCAGGGCTATATTCAGGGAATGTCCAGTGAGCGTAGTCGAAGTTCATATGCGTGAAATCCAGCCAAAACCAAAGTACAGTACCGAGGGAGAAGGCAGTCTCGTAATCGGTACACCAGACAAAAAGTCCAGTAACCAGGAAAGCCGTCAGCATGGCAGTAGTGCAGATGGACGGTAGGCAGGCTCGGGGTCAACGACGACGCAGGAGTCAAGACCGAAGTCTGCTCCACGGGGCAATAGACAACAGGCAAAAGTTTGTGGCACAGGCAGGCAAGTGGTCAACCAAACAGAAGTCAATTATCTTTGGTCAATAAACAGGCTTGGATCTTAACAGGTAGACAATGGCTCGGAAACGCACTGAAAAACAGAAGGCAACAATTTCACAAAGACATAACATGGAACTGAGCTTATATGCAGGTGTAGACAGGTGCAGACAATTAGGTTGAGAGCAGCATGCGAATGGAAATCAGGTGTGGAGGATTGACAGGTTAACAAGATAATTAGTAATCATTAGTAATAAACCTATCCTGCCCTAGCCTTAGTAAATTAGGAAATGACATTCACAAGAAACGTAAGGTAAACATGAACACATGGTTAGAATGTTAGTATTACCCAATTCTGATCTAAAGTTAGTAGATTAGTAAGAAGACCAGGGAAACTGAAACAATTAGGGAAGCGTGAGTGAGAAAGCATGAATGCAAGGTTTGCGGAAAGACACGAAAAAGTGTATGCTAATCAATGAACAGAACAACATAACATGAAACAAACATAAATCGTGACATAAGTGAGACGGGTACGTGGGGGTTGGACCCAAAATGCATGACTCAGAAACAATCGTAAATAAAGTCCTGTCAGGGCTTTATTCGGGACGAATCCCAGGAGCGTAGTCAAAACAAGCAAAGTCCATACACGTAGATCCAGCAAATAAAACAAGAAATAATCAGAAAACACGGTGCCGAGGGAAGAGGCAAACTCGTAGTCGGTCGACGTGCAGGGAGGTCCGGTAGCAGGAGAGCTGTCAGCAGGGCAGAAGTACAGGCGGGCAGCAGGCAGGGTCGTAGTCGAGGGCGATGCGGAAGTCAAAACCATAAAACAAACAGCGAGGCAAAGGTACAAAAACAGTAGGCGAGGACGTGGTCAAAAACAAGCGATCAACAAAACAGAAACCAAGCCTGTTTAACAGTGGTCGAAAAACAGGCTTGGATCTAAACGTGAAATCAATGGTAATAATGCTCACGCGTTGCTTTGACGGACAAGAGGCAGACAATTTCGCAAAGAACAGAAGTGCGACTGGGCTATAAATGCGGGTGTAGACAGGTGTAGACAATTAGTTAGAGAGCAGCAAGGGAATGGAAAACAGGTGCGATGGATGACAAGTTAACAAGGTAATTAGTAATCGTTAGTAATAAACCTATCCTGCCCTAGCATTAGTAAATTAGTAAATGACATGCACGAGAAACGTAAGGTAACATGAACACATGATTAGTCTGTTAGTATTACCCAATCCTGATCTAGCATTAGTAGTTTTAGTAAATAGACAAATAGAAACAATTAGGGCGTGAGTGACAGAAAGGGAGAGAGAGAAAGCCGGAATGCAAGGTTTGCGGAAAGACATGTAAGTGTATGTATAAACAACGACCAGTTTACGTAACAATAAACATAAATCAAAACATAACACTAAACGAACTAAGACGATAACCACTCAACATAACAAGGTAAAAGTCATCGTAACAAAAACATAACTAGACATCACAAGACAATTAATCGTAACAAGAAATAAACTAAACAACATGACGAACCTAGACTAACATAATACATAAGACAATACGTGACTAAGACAAATGATTAACATAAAACAAGGCAAGACAGACCTGAAACGTGACAATAAGTTTGCTAAACTGTGACAGGAATAAACAATATAACGAGACATGACAAGACTAGAAAATACATCGAAACAAGAACTGAACATGAAATGTAACACAACATGAAAATGAAACGTAACAAGAAATAAAACATAAAAACGTGGCGAGACTAGACTAACATAATACGTGACATGACAATAAAATCACTAATGTTTCACAGATGAGGGGGGGCAGGCTCTTGCAGTAACCAAAACAACTCTGAGCAACCTTGTGGTCAAATTTGTGATACTTCCATTTATATTGGCTTAAAATAGCTCATTTTTATATTGACTGGCAAGACCCTTTTCTACTGTATAATGGCATCACTGACACTTCCCAACGTGCAGCTGTAGCACTCCCTGGCTGTGCATGTGTAGCAGCTTCAAGAATTCTTCAGGCATTTGGTGCACCCCTTGTTTGGCTGCAACATTGTCATAGTAGTGATTGGACACTGGCTGCTGAGACAGGTCCATAGGAAAGGGCCAGAAACCATAGATGTCCACCTTCTCACAAAGCTCCAGGGCCACACTCACCAGCATGAACCCAGAGGAGAGGCGCAAACCTGTTTGTCCATTTTTCCGCCAGTAGCGACTCAGCATTAATAAATAGTCTGGGTGTATGTACAATACCCCTTGTTGGGGTCTCATTTCCTTCATGGTGTAGAAGACACGGAAGGAAAGGTCAGTGCTGATTACATAAGAGAATGGAGAAATGGCCAAGTAGGCATTTCCATATGCAGCTGCTTTGTCCACAAAAGGTTTTCGTGAATTACACAGGCCCATGAAGCTGGAGAGAGAGCGAGAGAAAGAAAGAGAGAATATCAGTTATTATTAATACTGGTTATTATTTCACACAGACAAGAATCCTCAATACTTATTAGTGGAAAATCATACACCAAAGATAATACATAAATAAAAATGACGTAATATATCTATATATATATATATATATATATATATATATATATATATATATATGTATTAAAGGAAACATGTACCCTCCGCCTAACCCCACCCCTTCATCATTGTGTAGCTTATTGCAATTTTCTGCCATTATACCTTTTGCCACAAGGCTGCTCAACCCAGATCTAAGGCTGAAGTTGCAGCACAGTGTATGGTGTATTTGATCATTTTGGGGTTTTCCAAAGACATAATTATTCAACTATAAATTACATCTATGTATAAATGACCAATTTATGGGAGCCACAATTGTTGAAATTTGGCACCAGCTACCAGTTGCAGTAGCCAAAGAACGTTCGACCATTAAACTGTACTAAATTAAAATTCAGAGGGGCATGCTGATGCATCTAGGCCTGCAGGTTTCATCATAGAATGGGCTTGAACCCGGGGAGGGATGGGGATTAAGTCTGCAAACTCAGGGCAGAGGGAAGGGGTTGAACTCCCACACAGTTAGTGGTTGCCTAATTTTCTTTGTTGTTCTTGTAAATTCCTAAGCCATGCCCAATCTAGCAACCTCAGTGAAAACACTGCTTTAAGAACTGGAAGTAATGCAAAGTGAAATGCCATCTTGTCTTCCAGGTGAAAACTGAGCTATATCCTGCTGATAAGTACAGCTATGCCAGCTTGACAAACTTGCTCAACAAGTAACTCGAAACTCAAAAAGCCTTTTACAATTACTATCCAAGTCAACAGAAGAGAACCTGACCTATAAATGGTATAACGTTAAACATCCATCCATCCATCCATTATCTGAACCCGCTTATCCTGAACAGGGTCACGGGGGGGCTGGAGCCTATCCCAGCATACATTGGGCGAAAGGCAGGAATACACCCTGGACGGGTCGCCAGTCCATCGCAGGGCACACACACCATTCATTCACACACTCATACCTTTGGGCAATTTAGACTCTCCAATCAGCCTAACGTGCATGTCTTTGGACTGTGGGAGGAAACCGGAGTACCCGGAGGAAACCCACGCAGACACGGGGAGAACATGCAAACTCCGCACAGAGAGGCCCCGGCCGACGGGGATTCGAACCCAGGACCTCGTTGCTGTGAGGCGGCAGTGCTACCCACTGCACCATCCGTGCCGCCACGTTAAACATGACACATTTATTAAAATTTTAAAGCAAGATTCCTTTTTATTTAAAATTTTTCCAGTTTCAAAATACTAAAGGAAAAAGGCCCTGTGCAAAAGTGTGGGAGCCCTGTCAGTTAATATGTGCTTGTTGAAGCCTCATGTACACAGTTGATCAAAAGTGGAGCTCCTGGGAGTTCCTTTTTTCTGCTAAGTAACATGCATACAATTGCCTCTCAAATAATTAAAATCTTGTTACCTCTCAGTAACCTGGGAAGGATTGATTGTAACCAGGCTGGACTTGACACCAACATCAGAGGTGTAGTTCATTGGAGGGAAGTTAAGTCTGAAAAGAAAATGCAAAGTCATTGCCTATTTAGTATGAGAGAATATTGAAGTTGGTGCATTCATCAAAGCTTCTGGGAATATTGCCATTATTTGTTCTCAACAGTACATACTGTGAAAGTACATATAGTAGTTGCACATATAGTACATATAGTGGAGGCGGAGGCAGTTGAATTTCCAATTATTGTGCCAAAGTATACAGAAGCACATTTCCTGCATAGTGGCAGGCTGCAGGAGTCTGACCAATCAATCTTTATTTGCATGGCTCATTTCCAAAAACTGAATGTGTTTTACATTTGGAAAAATCAATAAAAGTCAATAATAAATAAAATCAATAATCTAAATAAATAAAAACAATAAAATAAAATCATCAGAAAAACAATAAAATACAAATAAAATATAATAAAATAACGTCTATAAATATGGATATTCATATGGATTGTGTGGATTTCTTTGGGGACGATCCGTTTTGATACTTTCACAGAGTTTTTATATTACCTACAACTCCTTTATAATACACATAGCCAGGGAATATGGGTTCTTTACAGCAAATTTGTTGCCAATGCCATGCAATCGCATAGTCCACAGACGCTGAGTAGATTTCTACTCAGTTTTGAATGGATCTAGGTCTGGTGTTGATCGCCTTAGGGTTGCCCTCATGTCTGTGCTGGTCCCTTGCCTCTTGTTCCTTAGTTATGTTGCTATAGTGCTATTCTGCTGGGATTTTGCTTATTGCACACAGGCACGCCTGTTCCCCCTCTTCTGCTGTCCTGTTTCTCTTCTCCAATTCTAACACTTTTACTGTCCACTAATCATTGTTTTGTTTCTGCTTTCCTCTGCCTCCCTGGAGCTGTAGCTCAAGCACCACAACCTGACCATCATCATCATCTGCAGAAGGTAAAATCTTTTTCTTTTTACATTTGTGTGAATTATCTGTACAGAAGTATGAGGTAAATCCACTATGAGACATTTCATACCTGATGACAAAATCTGCTGTGTTAATCTTCTCCCCACAGGTGCTATTCTTGAGAATCCCTCCGTTCCCCACCACTGCACAGCGCCCGAACTGACGTGAGGTCCCCCAGGGAGCAGTCTAATGAGGAAAGAGACAAGCCAAAGGGAGTAGTTAGAAGCACTGATAGGTTTAATTTGCATTGGCTTTCTAGTGCAGCTGAGGTCACGGTCACAATAACTACAGCATTATGTGTCAGATTCAGAACAATGGACCCAGTCGCGAACTTGCAGAATTTCCAATAAAAGTCTTTATTGGTAAAACAGATGCATGCCCTTTACAGGCACAGTAAAGGAAATCCAAAATGTAGTGGCACTCAAGGCAAAAGTTTGATAACAAGTAGGCAGTCCAAACAGGCATTCATTCATTCCTTCATTATCCAAACCTGCTGAACAGGGTCGCAGGGGGGCTGGAGCCTATCCCAGCATACATTGGGCGAAAGGCAGGAATACACCCTGGACAGGTTGCCAGTCCATCGCAGGGCACACACCATTCACTCATACACTCATACCTACGGGCAATTTAGACTCTCCAATCAGCCTAACCTGAATGTCTTTGGACTGTGGGAGGAAACCGGATTACCCGGAGGAAACCCACACAAACACGGGGAGAACATGCAAACTCCACACAGAGAGGCTGTGGCCGACGGGGATTTGAACCCAGGACCTCCTTGCTGTGAGGCGGCAGTGCTACCCACTGCATATCATCATAAACCATTCATTTGCGTCATGATCCGTATTTTCTGTTTCCGTTTTCTGTCCCCAGCGTTTCACCTATTAATTCCCTTTGTGACCACCATAGTTCTGTTTTCTGTTCATTAATTTCATTAATTTGTTTCACCTGTCTCCCAATTACTGATTATCGTGCACACCTGATTCTTGTCTCCCTCGTTGTATGTTCTCATTAAACCCGTCTGTTCTGTCTGTTCTTTGTTGGATTGTAATGTGCTCCTGCTATTCTCTCCAGCCTTTTGAATTCTCCTTCTGTTCATGTTTGACCTGCTGTGTTTGGACTTGGTTTGGATTCTCGATTTGTGTCTTTGGATTTAGTTTCTGTCTGCCTAGTTTTAGATCAACTCAGTTGCTATTTTCCCATCCAGTGCCCATGTTGTTTACAGTGCCGTGAAAAAGTGTTTGCCCCCAACCTGATTTCCTCTATTATTGCATAGTTGTCATACTGAATGGTTTCAGATCATTAGACAATATCCACCCTGTGAAAAGGTAATTGCCCTCTTTCATGTAATCACCACAGTAAAACTGCAGCCAAAACTCCACCAAACACCTCCTATAATTTGATAACAATCAGTCACATCTCTGTTGAAGAATTCTAACCCACTCTTGTGTTAATGTAAATGGAAGACAGAACTTTGACTTGACCACTCTAGTCAAAACAAACTATGCATTGTGTAGCAATTAATCGTATTATGAATATGAATATAATATGACATGATGTACCTGTAAAAACATTCACGCTACAGAACAGTGTTGAATACTGAATTCAAATTCATTGCCTGACTGAAGGCTGTCACGTCATCATGACACAGAAATCTAAGGCAACACCACACGCACACATCGGGGTAGAGCAGTGTCGGAGTCATGGGGGGGTATTCACGGGCCATGCCCCCCCAGATCAGTTCCAACATTAGCTGTGGAAAACAACCCATAGATGACTGTGGAATTGAGCAGCCCAACCAAATTATTTTACCACAGTACCCTACCCGCATTTTCAGTGGTAGGAGGCATTAATTTGTCTCCACTTGGTATCGCAACCGAGACTGGCTTGAATACAGTGTCAAGGTCGATGCCGTATTTTGTTATTCCTGTCTGCATTTTACTAACTCCACCCGGACACTGGACATATTTGTGACTGTTGGCTTCCGTAACTGGAAAAATGCTCTGGAGAGAGATCGGGGATTTCATAAAAATTAATCTTCAAAGGAGCATCTCTCTTGCTATACATTGGGGAAGGAGCGAGAGAGGAGTGTCAATACTGGAACAGAGATTACTTGTTAACGCAGACCAAATATGAAAGAACAGGTATTATGTTTCCTCTCTTATAGATGTTCCTGGATTTCTGGTGGAAAACCAGTTGCCTTTTACGAGGGAAGATAGAGGCCTTTGACAGCATGTCGGAGGGGGGGAGTGGGATTTTTCTTTCTCTACTGGACTACACGATTAAAAAGGACCCTGAATTGGCTGCCGTGCTGAAGCCGATTCCTCGAAACCCCACTTACACCTGTCACGACAAACAAAATGAACTCATAAGTACACTCAGCAATGTGTTGACTGAGGCTATAGTGGAGGAAGTAGGCAACTCCTATTACACATTAAAAGCAGATGGAACCCGTCACACCACTGGTTTCGAATAATATATCAATTGTCATTCGATTTGTAAATGAGGCATATGAGGTCACAGAACGCTTGTTAACCATACCGAAAGCTGACAAAGGTGATGCACGGACATTAACAGACAACATTCTGTTCTATTCTATTCATGTACAGCAGTCGAATCAATTCAGTAATTTTTATTTATTTTGTGTGCATGTTTATGTTCTGTATTACAGAGTATAAAAATAAATAAATTACTTGTGCAAGTTAAAAATGTGTGTGCCTCCTTCAGACAAACAAAAATGTGTTTTTTGTTTGCCCACCCAGACCAGCCTGAAGAATTTCCTGTGGGAACCATTACACTTTCATTGCAACTGGCCCAGTGGGATGATGTTCTCGTTTTGGTACTCGCCTTGGGTGAGCAGTGAAGCTTCATTTCCAGCCCTGTGCATTTTATCTATTACTTATTACTTTAAGAGAGAGAGGAGAATGTAACCTTTCTAAGGATACCAAAGTTCTCTCTCTACTCTCTATTGTTCTTTCCCCCCCCTAATTTGGTTTAGGAAACACTACTACAACCCTGCTCCCCAGCAGCCTGAAAGAGATGGAAGCGCCTTCCTCAAGCCATATCATCTCGAGCCCCGGACCGGGATTCTGGGGCAATCAGGGGCGGTGTATGCAGTGGACCTCCCCTCCAAGTCCCCCCCCACCCACCCTTGGAGTGGCAGCCCACTTATGCTGCTCCCTCATGCGCCAGCCATACTCTGATTTGGCAGAACTGGTCCTCGGAGTGCAACTGCATCAAACTAAAGTCCAGTGCCAATGCCACCACAGCGTAATTCATAATTATTTTATTTATTTAATGAATTAAGTTATCAAATACCCATCAGAGAAAGGTGTTTTATTGGGTTAAGATCTGGTGACTGGGGAGACCATTTGAGTACAATGAACTGATTGTCATGTTCATGGAACCAGCTTGAGATGATGTATGCTTTGTCACATGGTGTGTTATCCTGCTGGAAGTAGCGATCAGAAGTTTGGTAGACTGGTCTGCAACAATACACAGGTAAGCTGCATGTGGCATTTAAACAATGCTCAATATGTATTAAGGGGCCTAATGTTCGGCAAGAAAACATTCCCCTCACTATTTCACCACCATTACCAGCCTGAACCATTGACACAAGGCAGGATGGATCCACGGATTCATGTTGCTTACACCACTGTCCAGTTTTGATGAGCCTGTGCCCACTGTAGATTCAGTTTCCTATTCATAGTGGACAGAGTGGAACCCAGTGTTGTCTTCTGCTGCTGTAACCCATCCACTTCAAGGCTTGACATGTTTTGTGTTCAGAGATGCTATTCTGCATTCCAGATACGTGGTGATTTCAGTCACCTCACAGAACGTTTTTTGCCCACTGTGAACCTTCGGTCACTGGTTGTTTTTTGTTTTTAACACCATACTCTGCAAATTAGAGACTGTTGTGTGTGAAAATCCCAGGAAATTTGCAGTTTCTGAGATACTCTAACCACTATGGCACCATCATTCCACAGTCACTTGGATCACAATTATTCCCCATTCGGATGTTTGGTCTGAACAACTGAAGTCTGACATAACCAAGAACAAAACCTTTTCCCATATATGGATTTCCAGATTAAAGCACAATTTATCAAAGGAAAAAATGTAAGGGATTTTCACATAACCATCTGGGTCACAGTCTGTGATTTAAGATAGCTTTTAATACTTAACGTTTTATCCAGACTCATTTCTATTAAGTGGCACTGGATCCACTGAATTCCGATGCCACTTTCCAAACAAAATTGCTTTTTGCTAGGAAAATAATAAACACCACCATATTGTTTCTGTGAGAAGGGTTTCCAGACTAGTCAAAGCTACTTTTTCTTAGCAAGCATAGACATTTAAAGCAACCACTTGAATAATTAAGGAACTAATGAGAACACTAACAATAAAGATATTTACAGTGATACACACAATGTCGGTCACTGAGGAAAAGAAAGGTTCAGTTAATGTTCACATCAACCATCAGAATAAGGAAAAAAATTGATCAAAGTGACTTTGACCATGGAATGATTGTTGTTGCCAGACAGAGTGGTTTCACACACAACAGTCTCTATAGTTTGCAGACAATGCTGCGGGAAAAAGCAGCAGAAACGGGCAGAAACGCCTTAACGAGAGCGGTCCAAGGAGAATGGCCAGACTGGTCAAAGCTGACAGTACAGACAGACAAAGCTGAATGTGACAGTAACGCAAATAACCATACATTACAACAGTGGTATGCAGAAGAGCATCTCTGAACACACAACGCGTCTAACCTCTAAGTGGATAGGCTACAGCAGCAGAAGACTTAAGTCGAAAAAAAGTGCTCACTGGGTGTATATTTCATAGAAAAAACTTCAAGGTCTCACCTCAGGCAGCATGTCGTACAGGATTTTGTCCACCAACTTGGTAGCTTTCCTTTCCACCTCATAGGTTAAACGTTGTCCCAACTTTGTGTTCTCCCGTGTTATGAACAGCATACTAGAATTACAGTGAGTGTGCAGATCCGTCCTAAAAGAGATATAGAGTTCAGATACCACATCTCAGCTTGCCTACAAGACGAGCTTGGATGGAAAACCACCACCTAAAGCTTTACTTTGATGCTGCAGTTCTCCCACCTGTTTGTTCCTTCATTCATCCACTCTTTCATTACAGCACTCACAGTGTCACCCAGGCTCAGCCATGTCACTCCCCTTCTCATCTCCATGCTTATCTACCAGTTATCTACCAGCCCCAATCAAATTTTAAAATATATATATATATATATATATATATATATATATATATATATATATATATATAAATATACCGTATATGTTCAAAAGATCCTATGCTACCTACATTCAGTTGAGGCCAAAAGTTTACAAACACCTAGAAGCCAAGTTTTAACTTTCTGGCTGATGTCTTGAGGTGTTGAATTTCTAGATAATTATAGGTTTCTAGGATAATGCTTCCTCACTCTTTTCTGAAGTGCACCAGCATTGGGTATTCAGTATTGCAACACATATTGGGGGTAGAATACGATGCTGTCACCCCCATGCTTCACAGTTGGGATGGTGTTCTTCAGATTAAAAGCCTCACCATTCTTCCTCCATATATAGTGCTAATGATTATGGCCAAACAGTAACATGTTTAATCTGACCAGAGAACACTCCCTAAGCACCTGCAAATTTCAGTCTGGCTTTTTTAGACTGGTCTTGGTGTAGAGGCTTCTTCCTTGCGTGGCAGCCTTCCAGGCCATGGCGATGAAGGACTAGTAGATGTAGTTACTTTGGTACCTGATCCCTCCACTCCTTCACCAATTCCTTTGTTGTCTTGGGGTTCAGTTTAACCTTTTGGACCAAAGTCTGTTCATTGTTCGAGGTACCTTCAATTGTTTGAAAATTGCTACTGAGGAGAAATCCGACTTGTGGAGGTCCACAATCTTTTTTCAGAAGTCTTGGTTGAGTTGCTTGGATTTCCCCATGGTATCAAGGGCAACAAAGCACTCTAAAGATAGGCCCTTAAATACACCTTCAGGTACACTCACAATAAGCAATTATGACAATTTGCCAAACAGAACCTTCTAAAAGTCCATTTCTGGAATCATCCAGACTGTTTAATGGACCATCAACTTGGTGTACAGTCCCTTCAAAAGGTATGGGAACAGCAAGGCCTTTGTTTTTGCAATACACTGAATACATTTGGGATTGAGATAAAAAGATGAACATGGTAAATGGTTGGCATTTATATAGCGCCTTTATCCAAAGCGCTGTACAATTGATGCTTCTCATTCACCCATTCATACACACACTCACGACGATTGGCTGCCATGCAAGGCGCCGACCAGCTCGACCGACCTTTTGTGGCCCATCTCTGTACTTCTTTGCAAACTGTAATCTCGTATTCTGATTCTTACTACCAATGAGTGGTTTGCATCTTGTGGGATAGCCTCTATATTGCTGATCTCCAAGTCTTCTTTGAACGGTTGATTGAGATACCTTCACCCCTGCTCTGTGGAGACTGTTTGTAAAGTCACTGACACTGATATTTTGGGGCTTTTGTTCACAGCTCTCACAATGTTTCTGTCTTCAACCGCTCTTGTTTTCCTTGACCTGTCCGATGTCTGTTGCTCAGTACACCAGCTTTCTTTTCCAAGTTGTTGTACAAGCTATCCCCAATCGATTTCTCCTCTTTTCTAAGCTTCAAAATGGCTTGCTTTTCTCCCAAAGACAGCTCTCTGGTCTTCATGTTGGTTTATCTTTTCTAACACAAATGCAGTCTTCACAGGCAAAACCCAGGGCTTAAACCAAAAGTAGACATTCTGACCAATGTATTGTTTAACCAAACAATCTAACAGGACATCTGGGCAACAAGAAACACCTGCCAGTCACATATTCCAATACTTTTCTCACCCAAAAAGTGGGTGGTCTGATACAAAAGGTGATGTGTTCTAAGTTGTTCAACAAGTCTCGATAGAAAATACCAAGAAATAAAAGCTGAAATTCGTATACATCATTTACATCTTTTGACTTGAAACTCAATTGTCTTCAGTGTAAAGCAAAAACAAATTGACCTTGCTGTTTGAATACATTTTGAGTGGACTGTAAGTCACCGTTTGACTCACTGGAAATCTGATATATTAAATAAAAGCTGAAATAAATCAGTCTCTTAGCTATTATTTGGAAATGAAGTAGATCCCAACTTAACACGGGATATGTACAGTACTGTGCAAACGTTTTAGGCACATGTGAAAAAATGCTGTAAAATTAGAATGCTTTCAAAAATAGAAATGTTAATAGTTTATTTTTCTCAATTAACAAAATGCATGAACAGAAGTGAATGAACAGAAGAAAAATCTAAATCAAATCAATATTTGGTGTGACCACCCTTTGCCTTCAAAGCAGCAGTAATTCTTCTAGGTATACTTGCACACAGGAATTCAGCAGGTATGTTGTTCCAAACGTCTGGATTTAGGCAGCCTCAAATGCTTCGGTCTCTTCATGTCATCCCAGACAGACTCAATGATGTCGAGATCAGGGCTCTGTGGGGGCTATATCATCACTTCCAGGACTTCTTGTTCTTCTTCACACTGAAGATAGTTCTAATGACATTGGCTGTATGTTTGAGGTCGTTGTCCTGCTGCAGAATACATTTGGGGCCAATCAGATGCCTCCCTGATGGTATTGCATGATGGATAAATATCTGCCTGTACTTCTCAGCATTGAGGAGACCATTAATTCTGACCAAATCCCCAACTCCATTTGCAGAAATGCAGCCCCAAACTTGCAAGGAACCTCCACTATGCTTCACTGTTGCCTGCAGACTCTCCTTCTTGTACCGCTCTTCAGCCCTTCGGCGAAAAAACTGCCTTCTGCTACAGCCAAATATTTCTAATACTCATCAGTCCAGAGAACCTGCTGCCATTTTTCTGCACCCCAGTTCCTGTGTTTTCGTGCATAGTTGAGTCGCTTAGCCTTGTTTCCACGTCAGACGTATGGCTTTTTGTCCGCAATTCTTCCATGAAGACCACTTCATATACCTTGTTCCTGCTGGTTTCTACCAATTCTGAGCAGATGGCACTGCTGGACATCTTCCGATTGCAAAGGGAAGTAAGCATGATGTGTCTTTCATCTGCTGCACTAAGTTTATATTAAAAATATATATATATGCATATATACAGTCAGGTCCATAAATATTGGGACATCGACACAATTCTCATCTTTTTGGCTCTATATATGCTTTAACTGCAGACTTTCAGCTTTAATTTGACTAGACATCACCAGATGCTGGGTTTCATCCCTGGTGATGCTCTGCCAGGCCTCTACTGCAACTGTCTTCAGTTCCTTCTTGTTCTTGGGGCATTTTCCCTTCAGTTTTGTCTTCAGCAAGTGAAATGCATGTTCAATCGGATTCAGGTCAGGTGATTGACATGGCCATTGCATAACATTCCACTTCTTTGCCTTAAAAAACTCTTTGGTTGCTTTCGCAGTATGCATCGGGTCATTGTCCATCTGCACTGTGAAGCACCGTCCAATGAGTTCTGAAGCATTTGGCTGAATATGAGCAGATAATATTGCCCGAAACACTTCAGAATTCATGAGAACTGGGGTCAAAGACGGCGTCTCAAACAAACTTTGCAGCACACCAGGAAGCACTACAAACTAAAAAAAAAAAACCCAATAACACCATTTGACTTATGTAGCATGCCAAAATAAAAGACTGTGAATGCATTCCTATGTTTCTAATGAATGTAATACAATGCATTGGATTACTGAAGTCAAATTATGAATATTGATTTGATGTAGATTTTTCTTTTGTTCACTCACTTTGCATTTTCTTAATTGATAAAAATAAACCATTAACATTTTAATTTTTGAAAGTATTCTTACTTTACAGCATTTTTTAACACCTGTCTAAAATCTTTGACAGTACTGTGTGGTAACATGAAATGTGTGGAGTTGTCAAAAATGTAGTCTGCCAGGGTGTATATAAACTATAATGCATTGGATTACTGAAGTTAAATTATGAAAATGAGTGCCTAAGAAATACAGTATAAATATAATGCTTAAATTAATGTGGCAGTGAGCTGGTAATGAGCATGCATGTGAATTTGTGCTGTGTGTCTCTCCATATAACAAAATAGGAGTGTAATACAGTCTTTCTTACTTGTAAATAATTTGCTGGGTGAGGTTACTGGTCCAGGGGCAGCGCATCATTTCCTTCACCTCCAAGAAGAACTTGGTGAAATTTTGTATTCTGTGCACAAAATCAAATAATTAAGATTAGTCCAAAAAGCAGTATGGTTAAGGTCCTTGCAAATTGGAAAAGTGTCTCACATGGTCTAAGTGTGTCCTAA
The DNA here is from genome assembly GCF_963514075.1 of Conger conger. NCBI lineage: Eukaryota > Metazoa > Chordata > Actinopteri > Anguilliformes > Congridae > Conger > Conger conger. The sequence continues at coordinate 18,386,701 of NC_083762.1, read as the reverse complement.
CCCTTTTTCTGGAGATCTACCATCTTGTAGGTTCATATAAACCCAAATTTGGCAAACTTGATTCTAGTAACCAGCAGGTGAAAGTGGCCTCCAGCTGTAGAATGAGGTACGTTAGAGCTACTTTATTGCCGGACGATACATCTCCAAAAACTGGGAAGGTCTATGATTACAAAGGTGGTCTAGCCAACAGTTGGAAGTTCCATAATCATCTTAAGAAGTCCACACAGTGGATCACAAACACAAGATACAACAAGAAAAAACCAGGTTATGCTAGCATTTCTAATGCAGACCCCTAGGACCGAAGACCCTAGGATCTTTTCCAATGGTACAAATAGCAGATAGCAGTGATCCTCATTCTTGGTTTTGGCAGACTTCAGGGTCTGGTTTTTGTTATTACTTGGGATTTATTTGATCAAATAAAGCAGTGGACTTGGTCATTTGAGTCCAAATTGGTTGCTGATATTTTAGTGATTTTGTTAAAAGACAGATGATATCAATGCAAAACCATTCTGATTTATTATTAATTATTATTATTATTATTATTATTATTATTATTATATGAAATTCAGAGAAGGAACTCAGACTGTATGCTCTATTCATACGTTTATGTAAACCTGACCTGGGTCATAAACGCCATTATTTCCAGGGCCAAATCAATATAAATGTATAAATATTGTTGAGAGTACTGTGTGAGGTGCGGCGAAGGCTCGGCGCAGGTTACCACAACAACACTAAGCGGGGAGCAGTTGTTTGTTGTCGCCTTTAGCTGACTGGTAACGCTTGTTCATGTGGAAAATTATTTGGACGACCGAAAGCCGGCGTTTAAATCTCTCATCCGACTAGGGGTGTGCATTCGGTTATTCTTTGGGTGAAAAAAACAATATTCGGTTAATCGGAAATATAATTAGTGGGAAATCGATTAAAAAGAAAAATACCAAATGAGAAAAACTGCATAAAATACCTGTAAGAGGTCGGGGACTGGCGGAGAGCCAAAAGTGACTTCGCCACAAAACCCCGGAAGAACGAGGAAACAGAAAATGCCTAGGAGATAACTCCGGCCAAAATAAAAGGAACAGCCCACAAAACGGCCACAGGAAAATAAAACGACCCTCAAAAACCAGGGCGAACAACCCAACAAAAATGAGTTCTTACTCCTGCTGAGCTAATACTCACACGTCACCCCCCTGCTTACTTCCCTCCACTGGCTGCCTGTCATGGCTCGCATCAAATTCAAAACATTGGTGCTAGCCTTCCAAGCAGTTAAGGGGTCTTCCCCAGCTTATCTACAGAAAATCATCAGACCCTACACCCCTGCCAGACCTCTTCGTTCAGCCTCCACAGGCCGCTTGGCACCTCCCTCTCTCCGAACCTCCACCTCACGCTCCCGACTACTGTCTGTTCTAGCTCCACGGTGGTGGAATAAACTCACCGTTGAGGTCAGAACTGTAGAATCTCTCCCCACCTTCAAGCGCAAGCTGAAGACACACCTCTTCAAGCCCCTCTCCCCATCCCTCCCTGTGAATGTTAATTGTTGTCTCTGTGACTTGCTTTGTGTATCGGTATTTTTAGTTGACTAGGTAAGCAGTGTTTCGATAGTTAACTTTGGTCACTTTTGCTGTTTGTTTGTTTCTTTGTTCAAAATAAATAAATAAATAAATAAATAAAAGAAAAATTTGGCCCTCATCCTTATCTTTGTTGTACAGGTAGCAGTTGAAATTGTACTTCCCTCTAGGGTCTTTCAGCGAACTTATCCCTGGTTATGGGAATGCACTTTGTCGTACGTCGATCTGGAAAAGAGCGTCTGCCAAATGCCAATAATGTAATGTAATGTAAGCCGGCAAGCCCTCTAGAGGTCTAGATTGGTAAATACAGGAATATTCAGCAGTAGACAGTGAGAAACCATGACAAGAGCCATCAGAAAATTAAAGCCAAGGTATCTGGTTGGAAGAAAAGCAAGCATATAGAGTAATCATCCAGGATCTAAACTGGTTTTTACCATAGGGGAGGTGGAATGCTTACCCTTTTAATGACTTCATGGCAACAATCTGGTGACATAGTTTACTGCAGTACGGCGACTGTTCACGAGGAAAATACTCTGTTGGGGTTTCACTGAAACAAAATTAGTCACAGTGTGACTATTACTTTGTATTTATTTAAATGTTAAAGTTAACACTTTATTTTCTGGGATGATTTTTTGTGCATTCAAATTTCGTGCATTCATACAGTCCCAAAACCTCACTGATCCACCACCAAATGTCACCGTGGGTATGACGCGCATCTCCTTTTATCCATCGGCGAAGAAATAAGTCTACATGTGGAATACCAAATCAAATCATGGATACAATTTTCTAAATTGTATTTATCATTTAACACGATATAAAGAAACTGCGTGTTAATTTCCGATTCATTAGTCAGAAAACAAGTTGAGCAATGAGCAATTAATTTATAGGAAGGTTTTGTGCCCCCTCCATTTTTTGCTCACGAGACGCCATGCACAGTCCAACGAATAAAATAACAAAATACAATTGTATGTAGACGGTCTGCACATGCTAACAGTGTTAGAAGTCTCTTGAAAAATAGCTACCAAAAACTTTGTAGACTGATGTTGCGAATTATATATAATTATAGAATCTTTTAAAGAATTATATGATTTAAGCAATGATTTTATTGAAACATTGACTTAATTTTAAAACATTGCGTGTGTTCTCCGCTTATTGTCTTTTACTACTCACAAAGAGTAAGACAGCATTTTTAAATATAAAAAAGAAATGGCTTGCAAACATAGGCTATTTCGGAAAGCCAGCTCGCGAGCGATACTTCCTACAAAATAACTAAATGTCTATCAGTGAATATTCGTAGGCTACTTACATTTCTGGAGGATAGAGAATCAAAATAAATAGGCCTATAGCAATTGCACAAACTATCAGGACTAGTTTGCGACGTCTTCTTATGTTTGCCATTGAAGAAACTAAAAGAACGACAGGATAATATGAAGGCCATTAGTCAACTGTGAACAGGTTTGAAACCTTGCGAACATTATTTCCGGGAAACTGAAACCGACTGAAAGTCACTCAGATCTAGCCTAATTGTTATTTTAAAACTCTAACACAGATTAGGCTATCTATTCTCTAATATCAGGATTTACATTAAAAAACGAAACTAATTTTTTGAACATGTGTGTGCCTCTATTTGTGAGGAGTTAATTTGTGTGTACATTTATTTACAAAGGTTCTATGTCAAAACAGTACATATCCGTGAATAATATTTGAATAGGTTTCAGTTAGAGGAACCATCAACATATATGCTGAAAGTCAATGCAGTCCATTTACTTCAGTTAAAATTGCCCAACTTCTGCATTGACTTTCAGCAGATATGTTGATGGTTCCTCTAACTGAAACCTATTCAAATATTATGATTATGATTATGATTTTATCTAACACATGAAGTTAAAATGGGGCAGTAACTAAAACAGCATATAATGTTTTAGAAACTTTTTTTAGCTAATTTTTTTTTTTTTTCTGAAAGAGACACTGATCATAAAACTTTTCTTCATTCGTTCCTTATTCATATATCACTTATTATCACTGAAAGCTCAAACTTTGCATGCCATGCCACTTTCTTCACAAGTCTCCGTATTAAACGTTGCTCCGCCATCTTTAGCAACGTGAGACCAATCAAATCAGTTTCTACATGTCAAATACTATTGTGGCTACAGATAGAGATTATTTTCTGTGATTGCCTATTACATTTTAAAGCGTTATGACGCCCCAACCTTATCTGCTCCATTTTAACTGATGGCTTAATTTACCCGACTTCACCCTATGTATTTAGAATTATGGGATACCGACTCCAAAATATTCACTATTCAATGAAATAGCTACATGGCAAAATAAAATAACAAATGGTATTGTATTGAATACAGTTGCCATTTTGGAGGACTTTGCAATCATAGGTCCGGTCCTTTGTCTCTATTGGTCAGTTTGCGTTCGAGTCGTGCCAATATCCACGATATACGCACGGCTAAATGGAATGTTCACACATCATTTAATATTACTCCGGGTTCGTAGATCACCATTATCTGATTTGCAGGTGCGTCACCAAGGTTTGAATACATTTGGGCCTGAGCCAAAGCAGAGTGTACAGGTTAAATTGCTGTAATAAATCAGTCTGTATGCAAAAATATAATGAACAATGAGCCTGATGGCCACAGTAGTAGCAGTCAAGAGTCTATAAGAGAGAAAGTGGAAAAGGAAGGGATGGGCCTGGAGAAGGGAGGGGCACAGAGAGGGGTGGTGGCAGAGATAATCACAAGCCATCAAATGCAAGTCTGAGTCAAGTCTCAAGTCTCTGAGCTAGAGTCCAAGTCAAATCTCAAGTCTCTGAGCTAGAATCCAAGTCAAGTCTCAAGTCTCCAGAATGATGCAGCCTAAACAACAGTATGACCATAGAAATTCATCACGATTCTTATGCTAATTGAAGATATAGAAACCAGAAGTGAAGAAAACATATTTTGTATATGACATCAAGTGTGTGACAACTGAAGAGGCAGTATTATCAAGGCCGACAAAAAGATAGTGGTTATTTCATTTCTTTATTCCTACAGTAAATAGCAGTAGAACATCAGTAAAACACTAGTGTGTTGCCCTTTGAGGTATGCCATCTCTGATTCCAGGTTTTTGTTGCTCTGAAGAGCAAGACTAATCTGTCTGGCAAAGTTCAAGACCAGACAACTGAGAATTGGGTCTTTTGACTGGGTGGGGGAGTGACTTTTCTCAAGACGTACTGTCCTCATAGGAGCCGCGATGGTGCTGTGAATGCGTGTACTGGAGAGGTGCGCAAAGCTGGGGCGTTCCCGTCTTAGCCGCGCATAGCTGTCTGGTCCGCTCGATTGCTGGAAGGACGTTCGTTTCCGGGTGGAAAAGTTTGTTGATGTTGTTCCTTGGTGAACTTTGCAGGAATAAACTGATGTAGCATTCCGCGTACACCAATTTCCACTCGCTATAGGCCACAAAGTTACCGCAAGGTAACTAGGTGTGTCCGTAGGTCTGGTAGAGCGCTGTGCAGCATTCAGCCTCTGTCCGAGTCTCGGAGCAGATGAGCTGGAGCAAATGGCCAAAAAGGGTGCGTCGAGGAAGGGTGGAAGAAGAGAAAGAAGAAGAGGAATCCCGAGAACGTCTTGCTCTTATAGGGAAAGTTTATTGCTCCCGCCATTACGGGATTGGCTGAACCAAGCTAGACGTCATGCGGGGTGGACGTCGCGGAATTGTCCTGTGGGATTGTGGGAGTTGTAGTTCCTACATCCCCCCTGTGGTCTCAGGATGCGGCTGAAGCCAGTGTTCCTTGAGAGCACAAAAGTCAGTTCACAGTCCACAGGTCAAGTACATTTGTTCGGTAACACAGTTCACAATTGACTGACAAACATCCAGGCATTTATCAACAATTAACTAAACTGGTCTCAAACACATGACACTAACAATGTGAAACACTAAGGTCGAACAGTGAAAACATTGTCACAAAACATAAGAAACCTTGGTGAAAGGGTTAGTCGTTTTGTTAGTTCAGGTGTTTTGTTAGTTATTGGATGGTATCCAGAAGGTGGAGCACCAACAGGAATGACCCAGCCATGAAAATGTTCAGATGACGTAGGGGTCTAGGATGGAGAGGCTGTAGCCTTTTTGGAAGTCTTGTTCAGACTGACCAATTGTTCTAGTCCCTACAGTCAGGTTGCTGACGAGGGTTGTCATCTGAAATATGAGGGGACATTTTCAAATTAGGACAGCTTCCTGTATCCAAGCTTAACCTTATGGCTGTGTCATCAGAAAGGAAATGGAGAGGTGGTCTCATTTCTAAATGATGAGGTAAGCTCACAAGTGGTCTTGTCTAACTTGGGGAAGAGGTGGAGTAAGACACACTGGGGTGTGGCAATATATTTGTAAAGATTACACTGTAGTTCCTACATGCAATACTTTACCATGGTTCAGTAGCTGTAGAAAGAAGCAATGAACGTTTACGAGTTATAACGGGTGTCGGATTTAACTCTACAGTACCTACTTACGATCTGCGTTTGCTGCTGCTACATGCAAATCTAAGTGACTGCTGTAAACTACCAGTTTATTTTGCCACCCCCCTTTGGTAGGAAAGGTGTGCAAAAGAAAGTGGTCAAAGCTTCAGCTGGGAGTCTGCCTGTGAGGAGACGACGGCTATTGATCAGTCTTACTCAACGTCTTTTGATGGAGGTTGAACAAGACCAGATAGCTCTTTGGAGTGGTTACTCAAGGCATACACACTACTGAACAAAGGTTAGAGGCTTTAGTTGTCCTCAGAAGAACTGAAGAAGCTCTCTTCAGACAAGGTATCTTCCCTATCAGAATCATGCTGGTGACTCTCAGGCTTGGGCCTACCGGGTCGGTCTTCTCTCCAATTCCGGCTGGAATCAGAGTGTGAGAAGCAACCACGGTGGTGTAGGGGTCCTCGCACGGGACTCCAAATTACGCAGGGATTTTACTCTCTACGAAACCGGGGCGCCAGTTAAACGTTGTGTAGCAGTATAACTGCAAAAAGTAATCAGTCTCATAAAATTACTATTATCAGAAATATCTAACCACAAATTTAGTATTTTAATTAATAATTAAAATAACCAATATTAATGATTAAACATACCGATAACATGAAGGTTGGAAGTTCTTCGAAAGACTGCTTTAACTCGGCTCTCATGTCTATGTGATTCCAAAACGGACACCGGGGTTTAATAAAATATATTTATTAAACAAACATACAACACAGAACAGATAAACTAACGGGAAGTTAGTAAGGAAATTTAGTAGGTTAAGTTAGGGCGTGTATGTGTGTGTGGGGGCGCGCGCGAGCGCCCGTGTCGCTTGAACAAAGGAAAGGTGGGAGTAGCTAGCTTGAGTAAGCTAGAGTTCTGGGTATGGTAATGAGTTAGAGTTAGCTGTGAGATGGGACTACTTGAGTAGTTTTACTCTATATATGCGCAAAAGACGGCGAATCAATTCACGTACATATATATGTAGCTAACCAAACACATTACAATAGTAGGATGGTAAATATTGAAACACAGATTCACAAAAACAGTTAAGACTAAACTAAACACTGGCTATGCCTGAATGTTTGTTCTCTTACTGAGTCCATACGCATTGGATCCAAAAGACGTGCTGTCCTAATAGGAGCCGCGATGGTGCTGTGAATGCGTGTCCTGGAGAGATGCGCAGGCTGGGGCGTCTTAGCCGCGCGCTGTCGTCTGGTCCACTCGGTTGCTGGAAGGATGTTCGCTTGTCCTTTTTCCGGGTGGAAAAGTTTGTTGCTGTTGTTCGATGGTGAGCTTTGCAGGAGTAAACTGATGTAGCGTTCCGCGTACACCAGTTTCCACTCGCTATAGGCCACGAAGTTACCGCGAGGTAACTGGGTGTGTCCGTAGGCCTGGTAGTGCGCTGTGCAGCATTCAGCCTCTGTCCGAGTCTCGGAGCAGATGAGCTGAAGCGAATGGCCAAAAGGGGTGCGTTGAAGAGAAGAAGCAGAAGAACAGAAGAAGCAGAAGAGAGATCCCAAGAACGTGTCTTGCTCTTATACGGGACCGTTTATTGCTCCCGCCATTACGGGATTGGCTGAACCAAGTTAGACGTCATTCGTGGTGGACGTCGCAGAATTTTCCTGTGGGAATGTGGAAGTTGTAGTCCCTACAGTGGCACTTAACTGGGAACTTACTCATATGCCTTTGTTTTAAGCCAGGGGTCGGCAACCCTGGTCCTGGAGAGCCACAGGGTGTGCTGGCTTTTGTCGTTACTCAGCACTTAATTGATCGATTAAAGCAGTGGATTACACAGTTAACTCACCTGGTTTCTTGGGTATGAATCAGTTGCTGGTATTAAGGCAAAAACAAAAACCAGCACACCCTGCGGCTCTCCAGGACCAGGGTTGCCGACCCCTGTTTTAAGCTATTAAGACTTTAAAGGGGCAACCTGGAAAGTGCCAGCAGGCTTGGTTGGGACAACGTGCTTAGCTGTTTCCAATCCCTCGTTCCTGGGCACAATCCTTAAAGTGTCCCAGACCATGTAGGGACTACAACTTCCACATTCCCACAGGAAAATTCTGCAACGTCCACCACGAATGACGTCTAACTTGGTTCAGCCAATCCCGTAATGGCGGGAGCAATAAACGGTAACGTATAAGAGCAAGACACGTTCTTGGGATCTCTCTTCTGCTTTTTCTTTCTCTTCTGCTTCTTCTCTTCGACGCACCCTTTTTGGCCATTCGCTTCAGTTCATCTGCTCCGAGACTCGGACAGAGGCTGAATGCTGCACAGCGCACTACCAGGCCTACGGACACACCCAGTTACCTCACGGTAACTTCGTGGCCTATAGCGAGTGGAAACTGGTGCACGCGGAACGCTACATCAGTTTACTCCTGCAAAGCTCACCATCGAACAACAGCAACAAACTTTTCCACCCGGAAAAAGGACAAGCGAACATCCTTCCAGCAACCGAGTGGACCAGACGACAACGCGCGGCTAAGACGCCCCAGCCTGCGCATCTCTCCAGGACACGCATTCACAGCACCATCGCGGCTCCTATAAGGACAGCACGTTTTTTGGATCCAATGCGTATGGACTCAATAAGAGAATAAACATTCAGGCATAGCCAGTGTTTAGTTTAGTCTTAACTGTTTTTGTGAATCTGTGTTTCAATATTTACCATCCTACTATTGTAATGTGTTTGGTTAGCTACATATATATGTACGTGAATTGATTCGCCATCTTTTACGCATATATAGAGTAAAACTACGCAAGTAGTCCCATCTCACAGCTAACTCTAACTCATTACCATACCCAGAACTCTAGCTTACTCAAGCTAGCTACTCCCACCTTTCCTTTGTTCAAGCGACGCGCGCGCCCACACACACACACATACACGCCCTAACTTAACCCACTAATTTACCCAACTAAATTTCCGTTAGTTTATCTGTTATGTGTTTGTATGTTTGTTTAATAAATATATTTTATTAAACCCCGGTGTCCGTTTTAGAATCGCATAGACATGAGAGCCGAGTTAAAGCAGTCTTTCGAAGAACTTCCAACCTTCAGGTTATCGGTATGTTTAATCATTAATATTGGTTATTTTAATTATTAATTAAAATACTAAATTTGTGGTTAGATATTTCTGATAACAGTAATTTTATGAGACTGGTTACTTTTTTTTAGCAGTTATACTGCTACATAACATTAACTGGCGCCCCGGTTTCGTAGAGAGTAAAAACCCTACATAATTTGAAGTCCCGTGCGAGGACCCCTACAACCATTTGGGCTTAATTTCTTAATTCAAGGGCTGAGTGTTGGCCCCTTGAAAACAGTGAAACATGAGTTCGGACACGGGTGCAGGTTGTGCACAAAAAGGGATTTGAAAGCTTGATCTTCATCTAAGCCTGGTCCATTTCTGCCTTGGAAAAACGTTTAAGACGTTGGTAGAAGTTTTTTGGTCGTTCTGTACGGCTATGTTTAACCTCCACAGATTTGATCATGGCTGTGGCTTGATCAAACCGTGGCAGGTACTCAGCTACCAATGCTTCACAAACCTTAGGATAGCTAGAACGAACCTTTGGTGGAAGTTGTTCCCTAAATGTATGGATCTCTCTGGTAGAGGTTTTCCATACAAGTCTTACCTTCTCTCGATCGGTTGCCCTGGGCAGATCCGAGAGACAGTAGTCAACTTCACTCAAGTAACTCTGAATGTTAAATTCGGAGTCCTTGGGGTCAAATGTGTGGACATACTTCGCCATGGCCTCTAGCTCCTCAAAGCGAAGACCATGTGAAGTTGCACTAGTCTGCCTGTTTGGGGAAGGAGAGACTGAAATCACATTTGAATGTGAACGCGTTTCATGCGGAACTCGACGTCCTCGGTTTGGTTTAGGGGGCGGAGCTGCAAAACAGTCATTATTCTCACAATGGTTGGCAGAAGATGAATTGTTGCTGTCAGTGTACTGTACAGAGCTGTCACCTATCCTCTCAGTAATAAAGGGAAAGCTAGCGGGATTAGCGTTGCTTTTTGTGTGCCCAATTAATAACGCAGAATCTCCTCTACCGTGTCCACGGGAGGGTTCCCTGACCTCCTCGCGAGAGGGGTAAGCATGGAAGGTGCAGTCCTGTACTTGCCTGACTGTTTCTCCTTTGTGGAGATGGACCACCATTGGGATGGAGTCCCCCCTTTCCCTCTCTAGGGAAGAGGTAGACAAACCATTGCAAGGGTGGTCAACAACACTGCAATCTGAGGAGACTGAGGAGTTGGGCAAGCCTGAAAAAGCAGGTTTACAGAAGAGAGTGGATGTGGTAGCTTGTGGCATCCACTCTTCAACTGAAATAATTCCTCTCTGTAGGAATTAAGATCTGATTCGGCTGAATGCAGATCACGCAAGTATTGTACTGCTTTCTTGCCAACAGTTTGAAGCTCAAGTAAAACACTAGTGTGTTGTCCTTTGAGGTATGCCATCTCTGATTCCAGGTTTTTGTTGCTCTGAAGAGCAAGACTAATCTGTCTGGCAAAGTTCAAGACCAGACAACTGAGAATTGGGTCTTTTGACTGGGTGGGGGAGTGAACTTTCTCAAGACGTGCTGTCCTTATAGGAGCCGCGTTGGTGCTGTGAATGCATGTACTGGAGAGGTGCGCAAAGCTGGGGCGTTCCCGTCTTAGCCGTGCGTTGCTGTCTGGTCCGCTCGGTTGCTGAAGGATGTTCGCTGTTCCTTTTTCCAGGTGGAAAAGTTTGTTGATGTTGTTCCATGGTGAACTTTGCAGGGGTAAACTGTTTCCACTCGCTATAGGCCATGAAGTTACCGCAAGGTAAGTAGCTGTGTCCGTAGGCCTGGTAGTGCACTGTGCAGCATTCAACCTCTGTCCGAGTCTCGGAGCAGATGAGCTGAAGCGAACGGCCAAAAAGGGTGCGTCGAGGAAGGGTGGAAGAAGAGAAAGAAGAAGAGGAATCCCGAGAACATGTCTTGCTCTTATAGGGAAAGTTTAGTGCTCCCGCCATTACGGGATTGGCTGAACCAAGCTAGACGTCATGCGTTGCGGAATTATCCTGTGGGATTGTGTAGTTCCTACAACACCATTGACTCACACACTCATACCCACGGGCAATTTAGACTCTCCAATCAGCGTAACCTGCATGTCTTTGGACTGTGGGAGGAAACCCACACAAACACGGGGAGAACATGCAAACTCCACACAGAGAGGCCCCGGCCGACCAGGATTCTAACCCAGGACCTCCTTGCTGTGAGGCGGCAGTGCTACCCTCTGCACCATCTGTGTCTTGTAATAAAATATATTTCCTTCTGAATTGCTAAGTAAAATGGGCCGTTCCAAACGGAGGAACAAAATCATTCTGAGAACATTGCGGCGGTGACCCGGTCATGCAGGTTCTTCCTAGACAACATACGGAGAATACACCCCTTTCTCACCCCCTACTCGACCAAGCTCCTGGTCCAAGCGATGGTTCTGTCCCGCCTGGACTACTGCAATTCCCTCTTGGCTGGCCTGGCAGCGTCCGCCATCAGACCCCTCCAACTTATCCAGAATGCAGCAGCTCGTCTGGTCTTCAACCTTCCCAAATACTCACACGTCACCCCCCTGCTTACTTCCCTCCACTGGCTGCCTGTCATGGCTCGCATCAAATTCAAAACATTGGTGCTAGCCTTCCAAGCAGTTAAGGGGTCTTCCCCAGCTTACCTACAAAAAAATCATCAGACCCTACACCCCTGCCAGACCTCTTCGTTCAGCCTCCACAGGCCGCTCTCCGAACCTCCACCTCACGCTCACGACTACTGTCTGTTCTGGCTCCACGGTGGTGGAACGAACTCCCCGTTGAGGTCAGAACTGTACAATCTCTCCCCACTGAAGACGCACCTCTTCAAGCAGCACCTCTCCCCATCCCTCCCTACCTCCCTGTGATCCTTAATTGTTGTCTTTGTGATTTACGTAGTGTTTCAGTATTTTTAGTTGGCTAGGTAAGCAGTATTTGGATAGTTAAGTTTGGTCACTTTTGCTTTGTTGTTTGTTTATTTGTTTGAAAAAAAAAATAAAAGAAATAAAAATTGGCCCTGGTCCTTATCTTTGTTGTACAGGTAGCAATTGAAATTGTGCTTCCCTCTAGGGTCTTTCAGCGCACTTAGCCCTGGTTATGGGTATGCACTTTGTTGTACGTCGCTCTGGATAAGAGCGTCTGCCAAATGCCAATTGTGGGAGAAAAATATAATGTAGTACAATGTAACCTAGGATATATGTATCCAGATATGTACAATGCATATAGTTAGAAAACTGCTTAAAAGAATATTGTGCTTGTGACAGATAACCAGCAAAAATGTAAGGGAGGGGTGAGTGCTCTGCCACAGCTTACGTCATATGGGCATATGTGCAGGGGATAAAGCAGAACACGCTTCCATTGTTGGGTGCGCTCATGTGCTTGTTATGATAAAAAATAATGAGGAGGAATCGCACCCGAGGTCGGTTCCTCCTTACCCAGACTAAGGAGGAACCACGGATGATAAATATAACCTTGAAGATACTGTAGCAGTGGGCTAATTGCAACACAAATGTTATATGACTTAAGGAGCAGATGTGGGCCAAGGAGTACAACGCGTGGGAAAAATACTGAGACACTGTCTGAAGATGATTGGCTTTCACAGTAATGTATTCATGTGATAACTTAGGATGTGTAATGGCATAAGAATAGACACCCTGTCTGCTAAAATCCAGAGTGTTTTCTCACATTGGTGTGAGGCATTCTCCGTGCTTTGTTATAGGGTTAATAAAGCTTGTATTATTGAAACTCTCCTTGCTGTGAAAGAACTGGGTTCTTTTAAACGGGAAAGGTTGCTTGCAAGAAGTCTCTCCTAATTCAAAGGGAATTTTCCCCGACAGTAACTTGGCGTAGTCGGCAGGATCTCTAACTCGTTTCTGTCTCAGAAGGGGCTGAGTCTCACCAGTCCGGGACTGGAAAGGGATTGGCAGGATCTCTAACTGCTGTCTGTTTCAGAAGGGGCTTAGTCTTCCTAGTCTGGGACTAAAAACGAAGACCGCCTCCGGGAAGAGGGAGCGGCCCGAGATCCGGATCCCTAAAACGAAGACCGCCTTCGGGGGGAGAAAGCGATACGAGATCCGAATATTGAGGAAGGAGAAAGACTGAGTGGCAACCCCACAGCAACGAGAACAAGACTTGGGCAGACTACACCGGGTGTAGGGCGTGCCTATGCGTTGACGAACGCACCGGTCCGGGACCGGAGATCTCGTAAGGCCTTAAAGACTCATTTCAGGTTGGTACCTTTCTGTAATTGTTAAAATGGGGAATAGTTGTGGGAAGGAGTTAAATGTGGGCTCTCATCAATTTACAGGGCCCCTAAGAACAATGTGGAACCAACACGGACCATCAGCCGTGGAAGGTTTAAAAATTTGGCAAGAGCATGGGTTTCCTTTAAATGGCACATTTTCAACACAGAGGTTAGAGGATGTTAGAAAAAATATGGAAAGTTGTACTAAGAAAAGACATTTTTGTAAAAAAAAGGAATTAAGGGGATTTGAGTTATGGGAACGAGAGGCACGTGAAAGGCAGGCGAGACAACAAAGAAATAATGATAAAAAAGGGGAAACTCAGCCTCCGTCGTATTTTCCAGCTGGGGCGAGTGGGAAAAGCACACCCTGTTTATATCCCTCACTAACCATGTTAAAACATTCCGAGGTTGACACGGACCTGGACTGCCCGGTGCCCCGTCCACCTCCTCATGCACCTTCACCACACCAGCCAGCCCCGGTCCCCAACACCCCGACGAGACCGCCTGCTCCAGCCCTGACTCTGCCATCGCCACCACGCCTACAGACTCCTGGAAGAGGGACCCCTCAGCCACCAACTTTGACACCCTCCACCAGCCCCATGATCACCCTGTGGGACCAACCAGGCACCAAACCCTCCACAGGCCACACCAGATCGGGATTACAGTATCAGCCACGGAAAAACTACCCGTGTGCAATACCAAACTGTCAGTTCCCTGCCACAGGAACTGCAGCAGACAGAGCCCCTGTCTGTGCCTCACACACCGCAGAGGCACGGGAACGCCAGTATGGATTAAAAGACATTCCAGAAGGAGAATGGAATAAAGAACCATATCAGGGTGATCCCGAAGGGTGGTATGGACCTAAACCTGATGATCCTCCCCGGCCCCAGCTGACAATGGGACAGTTTCCGATGGTAGAATGTCCGGACCCCCATCAACCAGGGCAGGTACAATTGGTGTACCGACCCTATACTAGGGACGAACTAAGGGCAATCTGCTCGGAACTACCGAACCAAAGTCATACCGGGGGAGAAACTTTCTATGACAAATTGATGGAAATAATACAGTGTGCTAAACCAAGCAGTAATGATCTGGAAGGCATCATGCGCATGCATTTGGGCACCAGGTGGGGAAAGGTGAGAGACAGAGCTGGAGCCGGAAGGCAAGTGACTGCCTTCGACCCTACCGTCGTCTATAACCCAGTAGCAGGATCCCCATATGGCTTACAGACTGCGGCTTTGAGGGCAGCTCTCACACATGTTTTTCCCACTCACCTGGATACAGGTAAACTGGCCAGAACTGTGCAGAAACCCGAAGAAACAGTGGAAGAATATGAAGACAGGCTGCAGAGCGTTATGGAACTGCATGGAGGATTGCCGAAGCCCCAACCATTCCCGGGAGTACAAAACACACTATATGAGTCGTATCTCAGTCAACACTTTATGAACGGGCTGAGACCCAGCCTACGGGCAGCGATACAACAGACTCTTGTGGGATGGCAGCATGCCCGCCTGGATGACCTACGACGCCATGCACATCATGCCGAAAATAATGAAAGAGAAAAAAAAGAAAAAAACAACAAAAAACATCAGATGCAAATGGTACAAGTAACTGACCTCCAACTCAAACAGCTGAAGAGTCAGCAGCCAGCTAGAGGAAGAGGCAGAGGACGTGGAAGGGGGAGAGGAAGAGGGGCTGGGAGAAGCAGCGACAGAAACGGCCCTTGTTATGTCTGCGGAGAAGAAGGACATTGGGCACGAGACTGTCCCAGGAAATACAAAGGGCAGGGCGGAGGAGACCAAAGACTGGGCGAAAGAGGCGAGCAAGAATGGCAACACGCTCCACGGGGCCGGGGCACAGTGAATCATCCTGATCAGTTTGACGAACAAGATTGAAGGTGCGAGGGGAAAGGTGGATGGAGCATGCGGCAGACGGGTGAGTCCACATTAATGTTGATAAAATGCAAACCAGGAGATTTACCAAATTGGACATTAAAAGTAAATGGGAAAGACATGACCTTTATGGTCGATTCTGGGGCCGGGGTGTCGGTAATAAGTAAGAATGCATGGAAAGAGGCGCAGCCGGCAATGTCTGGAAGAGGCTTAAATACCGTGAATGCGGGGGGGAGTACTGTTTATGAAAATTTCACTGAGCCGCTGCCTACCGTTAGTGAAAACACCTCTACCCATCATTCTTTCTTATTTTCCGAAACATGTCCAGTAAACCTATTAGGAAGAGATTTAATTCGACTTTTTAATATTTGTATAATTGGTACAAACGGAGAAATGGTTGTTACACAAGGGACAAAGCCCGTTAAAAATAAAAAATGGATTTATGCATGGGGGATCACAGAGCCACCAACAGCTGCATGTCTAAAGAACGAAGCAATACATAGGAGAAGGAGATATTGCAAAGCACCAGGGGATGAAATGTCGTCAGACAAATTGCATGTAACAATGAGGGTAACAGAGCAGGAAGATTGGGGGTTCTTGGGTAAGCTTGGAGATGGCAAAGTGTATATAGGAGATCTCTATATAGGGCCACAAGCTACCGCATTTTCTGTAAATTTGACAGAGGAGCAAAAATCGCTGTTTTGTGTGCCAGGAAGTGTTCCACATATTTCGATTGAAAATAATTCTGATTGGGCATGGGAAGACCTGGGCCCTTGGATGGCTCAGTGTCAGAACACCAAAGATTGGGAAAACAAAGGGTGGGGCCAATATTCACCCTCCCTTCAGGTACGTCGAGTCTCAATAAGAGAATACATACCTGTTTTTCCGCAATTGTTAAAAGGAGGGAAAGGCCCTACAACGGGCACCTCCATTTTTCTCAATGCCTCGGAAAAGGAAACACTCCTGGCACAGGTCCCAGAAAAACTCTGGACCACAAACACAGCATCAGCGGGATTATTGGCAGGTGCCAAACCGCTGGAAGTCTCCCCAAAGTCATCTTACAGGCCATGCAAACGTCAATATCCTCTTCGACCAGAGGCCGAGGAGGGTATTACGCCAGTGTTTGAAGAACTATTAGAAGAAGGAATTATTGTGCCGTGTACAGGTTCCCCATGTAACACGCCTATACTGCCAGTACGAAAGCCTGATGGAACTTGGCGATTTGTACAAGATTTGAGGGCAGTAAATTCGGCTATAATTCCTAGAGCCCCTGTGGTGCCTAACCCCGCTACTATTATGTCCCAGATCCCGGGTGAAGCATGCTGGTTTACTGTGATCGATCTAGCAAATGCATTTTTCAGTATTCCTGTAGCTCAGGAATCGCAACCATGGTTTGCATTTACATTTCGAGGGAAACAATATACGTGGACTCGAATGCCACAGGGCTACGTTGAAAGCCCTGCTGTATACTCTGCCGCACTAAGTGAATGTTTGGAAGGATTCACTTTTCCTCAAGGAAGCACATTGGTGCAATATGTTGATGATTTATTGATCTGTTCAGAAACAGAACAAGATTGCACTGCAGACACTGTTGCGCTTCTCACATTCCTAGCAGAAACTGGGAATAAAGTGAAAAAGGCAAAATTACAATTGATACAAGAAACAGTGCGATATCTAGGTCATGACATTTCTAAAGACGGCCGTTCGTTGGGCTTAGAGAGAATCGAAGCGATTCTCAAAGTACCCAAACCACAGACTAAAACTCAGATGATGTCATTTTTTAGGCATGACAGGATACTGCAGATCCTGGATCATGGATTATGCGCAAAGAACGCAACCTTTGCAGGATATAATACATGGTAAAGGGTTAGGGTCACATGACCCCTTAGAATGGACTGAGGCAGCAGAAGCTGCATTTTTAGATTTAAAAGGGCAATTACAAATAGCCCCTACATTAGGAACACCAAATATGGACAAAGACTTTACTCTGACGGTACAAGAGAAGGGCGGATATATGTCCGCTGTCCTGCTCCAGGAGCATGGAGGTAAACAACGACCTGTCGGGTATTACTCGACGAGACTGGACTCAGTAATCCGGGGACTTCCCGCCTGCATGCGAGCAGTTGCAGCGGCTGCTGCGGCTGTAGAAGCCACCTGTGCTTTAGTGGCTTATCGACAGCTCACTGTCCTGGTTCCGCATGCTGTGGCAGAAATACTGCTGAAACAAAAAACCGCTCACCTTTCAGCTTCGCGCATGCTCCACTACCAACATGTATTAACAACCCTACCTAATGTTGTTGTGAAACGATGCACTGTTTTAAATCCCGCTACTCTTCTTCCCACAGAAGCAGACGGAGAAGCACATGACTGTGTTGCTGTTTTGGAGGAAGTCCTAACCCCCAGACCAGACCTAAAAACAGAACCCATACCAAATACGGATATTTAATTTTTCGTAGACGGATCCGCTTCAAAGGATCCCACAACCGGTGAAAATCATGTGGGCTATGCAATAGTAACCGAACATGCAGTACAAGAGTCCGCCCGGCTACCGGGTCACCTTTCTGCCCAAGCTGCAGAATTGTTCGCCCTTACCCGAGCGTGTCATTTGGCAAAAGGTAAAGTTGTAACAATTTACACAGACAGCAGATATGCATTTGGAGTGGTACATGATTTCGGTGCAATTTGGAAACACAGAGGATTTCTCACCAGTGCGGGAAAACCCATTCAGAATGGACCCCTGGTCAGAAATCTGGCTTATAAGGGAAATCATTCCCAGGTGGGGAATACCGAAACGAATATCCTCAGATCGAGGTTCACATTTCTATAACAATTTGATGAAAGCATTGACCGAATTTTTCTCCATTGACATGCGATTCCACTGCGCTTATCACCCGGCCAGTGCAGGAGCAGTGGAAAGAGCAAATGGAGTGGTCAAAAACAAATTGACAAAAACAATGGCGGAGACAGGGCTGGATTGGATAACAGTTCTGCCCATAGTCATGTTGTCCATGAGGTCAGCGGTAAGTAAGACGACAGGATTGTCACCCCACAAGGTCATCACGGGGAGACCCATGAGAACCCCCGTGGGGCCCCCAATTGCCGGGACAGACCTAGCCCTAGTAGATGATCAAATGGTTCAATATTGTGTGGAATTGAATAAGGCACTGCGATTTGTCTCAAAGCAGGTGAAAGCAGCACAACCGACCGTACGTGACGAACCTGGCCATCAGCTGAAACCAGGAGACTGGGTGGTGGTGAAGGACTTCCAGAGGAAGAGGTGGTGCGAACCCAGGTGGCGTGGACCGTTCCAGATCCTGCTCACCACTCCGACGGCTGTTCGAGTAGCTGAGCGCACTTCCTGGATACACGCCAGTCATTGCAAGCTGTACAAACGGGGGGGATGCCTGTGACGAGCCATAGGCTGTCTTTGATCAGCAACGGGGACAAATGGCGACTGGTATGGCTTGGGGTTATGACAATCACCATAGCCTCATGTGTATCAGACTCTCTCTGGGCCAGGGCCACCCACAACGTATGGTGGAAATGGGCTAATCACACAGCGATGAAAGAAACTGAAGGGAGAGGGGACTGTGTGGTTTGCGCTGAACACACACCAGACCATTGGGTCGTTCCGACACCCTACAACACTTCCACATGTGCAAGATGGCTGATGGAGCACCGAGAGACTTGTGAGGCAATGTGTGGGGTTGTAAACATAAATGATGAATGTGCAGCAGCAAACCAAACTGGTAGAAGAACTATATTGTTGAATATGACTAGAACAAAAAACTGTTTATGTGTACAAAATTGTACTAGAGGGGCAGGGACCTGCCCGTATTTGTGTTTAATGATGCAAGGATCAAGACACTTTAATGCTTCTGCCCACTGTACAAATGTGACCATGTGGCCCCAAACTAAGAGGGAAGAAAATAACAAAAAATGGGGAGTGGGCGAATCTAAAATAGAATGTTACAAACGTACAAATGGGGTAGTAAATGTAGGGGCATTCCCAGCCAGCAATTGTAGTAAAACGTGGAACGTAAATGAATTGGAAAATACACAGTCAACAAACAGGAGTGCTCTACCTCCACAGTGGGCTCTCCAGGGGACGGGGACACCACTGGCCGACTTATGGTGGGCCTGTGGTCTCTCCCGACCCTTAACCCAGACATTGCCCACCAATTGGACTGGAACTTGTGCTCGGGTTATGAAGGTGCTTAGGGTGGATGTAAGTACCTTCCATGACCAGAGCGCTCGAAGTATGCACCCAAGAGCGTATCAAGGCGACAGTAGAGTGTACTTAGATGCTATTGGCCAACCAAGGGGCATCCCATATGAACATAAGGCCATGGATGAGGTAAAAGCAGGTTTCGCATCTATATTTATATGGATACAACCTAATAAAAATGTGGAAAGGATAAATTATATATACTATAATCAACAGCGATTTATTAATTACACCGATGAGGCTTTGACCGCCCTGGGCGAACAATTGGATGCCACAAGCAAAATGGCCTGGCAAAACCGCCAGGCCTTAGACTGGCTATTAGCAGAGAAAGGAGGTGTATGTCAAATGTTTGGAGACCAATGTTGCACGTACATCCCTACGTACAAACCTACGAAAAGAACTTAGTGAGAACTCAGGAGTCAGTCCATGGGGGAATTGGTCATGGCTTCTAGATTCCTGGTACGGTGTTTTCGCTAAAATTGGAATGACTTGTGCGGTAATTTTTGTTATATTGGCATTGGTGTTTTGTTGCTGTGTTCCACTCCTGCGAAAGGTTATAGGAAAATGGATTTCTGAGGGGGTGACCACTCATCTGCTATGTCGGCAAGAATACCAGCCCCTGCAACAAACGGAGGAACAAGAGCTGCGAGAGGTGTTCGAGCAACTGCCCTACACACCCTACGACGACGCAGGAGCCAAGAGCGGATGAGCAAAGCAGACAAATGTTTTTTATTTTTATTTTTTTATTTTTTATTTTTCTCTTTGAATATGTTATCATTTATATGATAAAAGGAGGGATTGTGGGAGAAAAATATAATGTAACCTAGGATATATGTATCCAGATATGTACAATGCATATAGTTAGAAAACTGCTTAAAAGAATATTGTGCTTGTGACCGATAACCAGCAAAAATGTAAGGGAGGGGTGAGTGCTCTGCTACAGCTTACGTCATATGGGCATATGTGCAGGGGATAAAGCAGAACACGCTTCCATTGTTGGGTGCGCTCATGTGCTTGTTAAGATAAAAAATAATGAGGAGGAATCGCACCCGAGGTCGGTTCCTCCTTACCCAGACTAAGGAGGAACCACGGATGATAAATATAACCTTGAAGATACTGTAGCAGTGGGCTAATTGCAACACAAATGTTATATGACTTAAGGAGCAGATGTGGGCCTAGGAGTACAACGCGTGGGAAAAATACTGAGACACTGTCTGAAGATGATTGGCTTTCACAGTAATGTATTCATGTGATAACTTAGGATGTGTAATGGCATAAGAATAGACACCCTGTCTGCTAAAATCCAGAGTGTTTTCTCACATTGGTGTGAGGCATTCTCCGTGCTTTGTTATAGGGTTAATAAAGCTTGTATTATTGAAACTCTCCTTGCTGTGAAAGAACTGGGTTCTTTTAAACGGGAAAGGTTGCTTGCAAGAAGTCTCTCCTAATTCAAAGGGAATTTTCCCCGACACAATAATGTAATGTAATGTAATCATTTGATTATAAAGTTAATTGGAGAGGGGAAAATGTATAAAGAAGTGCGGCAAATTATAGGATGCTCAGCTAAAATTATCTCAAATGCTTTAAAGTGGCAACAAAAACCTGAAACAAGCAGAAGAAAACGAGCAACTACTGTTAAAACAGATCGAGGAATAGTCAGAATGGCAAAGATTCAGCCATTCATCTGCTCCAGAAAGATCAAAGATGATCTACAATTACCTGCAAGCGCTTTTAGTCAGAAGACGTTTGATCGAAACTAAGCTATCCGCAAGAAGCCCCCGTAATACACCATTGTTGAAAAAAGGGCATGTGCAGAATCAGTTCCAATTTGCCAAGGAACACATCGATTGGCCCAAAGAGAAATGGCGTAACATTCTGTGGACTGATGAGAGTAAAATTGTTATTTTTTGGGTCTAGTCGTCGTCCACAGTATGTCAGACGACCCCCGGGTACTGAATTCAAGCCACAGTACACTGTGAAGACAGTGAAGCATGGTGGCACAAAAATCATAGTATGTGGATGTTTTTCATACTATGGTGTTGGGATCGTACACCAGGGATCATGGATCAGTTTGAATACACCAAAAGACTTGAAGAGACTATGTTGCCGTATGCCGAAGAGGAAGTGCCCCTGAAATGGGCGTTTCAACAAGACAACAACCACAAACACACGAGTAAGCAAGCAACATCTTGGTTCCAGACAAAAAGGATTGAGGAAGTGGCCAGCTAGGTGCCAGAATTTGGTTGACTTAAAGTTTGACGTTTGAAGAGAAAAATGTTCACACCACCATTTTTTAAAACAGATTAATATTCATTTTCTTTGCTTCCTGTAAAAGAATAACACAGACTTGATAAAAATTAGCTAATGCTTTGTTTTGGAATTGAATGTGTAATGTTTTCACTACATTTGAAATATTGAACTAAAAGTTATTAAAACATATTTGCACTTCATTAATTTTTTTTAACACACTGGTATTTATTCGAACACAACTGTATAGCAATGAACTACCACGCCTGAGCCAACATTTTGGCAAGGCCTTTCTCAAAATGGCTGGAGAAAGGCTTGCCAAAACTTCAGGTCTGGTGTGGTAGGTAATTGATATATCAATAAGATAAAATAAATAACCATTCTATTTTTTAAGAACTCTGTGTGACTCATGTGACATAATGTAAGCATTACCATGGGCTGAAATATAAGATGATGGTCAGTAACAAAATAGGGGCCGGTTAGATGAACAAAGATTAAACTTAATCCTGGACTAAATGTAGCGTTGTATGAATAATCTCCAATGAAACATAATTCACAGCAAAAAACCTCTGACCATACTGAAAGGTTTTTACATTCAGTTAATGGCATTTGGCAGACGCTCTTATCCAGAGCGACATACAAAGTGCAAAGTGCAGACCCATAACCAGGGATAAGTCCGCTGAAAGACGAAGGGGACTAGATAAGGACCAGGGCCTATTCGATCATCTTTTTCTTCTTTTTTCTTTTTTAAAATCATAATACCGCAACACACAAATGTATGAATAGTGCATTCAAGGGTTGCACAAGGGAATAGTGCCACCCTTGCTCAGGCTGCAGATCAAAACCCCATTACATGGCCGTTTTACTGAGAACGCAGCTGATTGTGTGAACAATGTTGACAATAAAAATGTACGGGGCTTTTCAAGCCAACCTTGAACTTTACTGTAACGTTACGTTCGTGGTTCTCCTGCTTGCATTGCATTTCAAGATCAACCATTTGAAATGCAAGCGAACATCGCTACAACTTCGCAGCTAACAGAAAAAAATATGGGCATCTGTTATGCTGATTAAACGGTGACTATCAGCTCGGGTGCTGGTAAACAATTTGACTTCCTGTACAGAAGTTCCGGTCTCACTTCCTGTGATTTTCCGTCAAAATAAGAGCTGCTGAGTAACGTGAAATAATGAGAACATAGTTACGGCGTTTTCTGCGCTTCCTCACATAATTACCATAAATTCATTGCTGATACAACTTATAAAAGTCAGCAAGCAACTAGCTTGCTATTTGACTAGTTACTATAATGTAGGCCAAGCATAAATTGCTTGACACTGTCGGTTCAATAACAGCTCATTTGCATACCTGCTTACTGTTTGAAAGAAATGTTGCCAAATATGAAGGGGCATACATTAAATCTATGTATAATATCTATAAAATTATACATTTATTATCTAAAATCATGTTCCGAACAATTGTTGCTGTATTTACAGTGTGGTAAGGGCATGCAATGAAAGGGCGTATACATTTGTTAGCTGGACACATATCTTTAATATTAAACAGTTCTTTCTGTGAAATCCTGTTCCCAGCAATTGTTGCTGTGTTTCCAGTGTGGGGTGGCCATACGTTGCTATTGACTGTCAATTCACAAGCAGCTCATTTGCATAGCTGATAACTCAAAAGCTATAAATAGTTTCTAAATGAAAGCGGGTATACATTTGTTGGCTGGACCCATATTTTTAATATTCTATAGTCCTTTCTGTGAAATCCAGTTCCCAATTGACTGTCAATTCACAAGACATTGTCTGTGTCCTGGCTCCTGGCAACAATATCACCTTGAGCCGCACCATCGAGGAAGCTGGGAAGGAAGCCTGCTACGGTGTGCTTTATACCGCTGGCCTGAGGTAGATTTTATGTTATATTCAAATTTGTGTAGCTTCAACATTCTTTGCAATAGCTCCATGAGTTGTTTATAAAATTCTCATTTTGCTATTAAATGTAGGTTTTCGTCTTGGACTTCCCATCTCGGCTGACTGAGGACCTGCAATACCAGGACCTGCTCCGCCAGGAGTACCACCGTGTGGCAGCCCGGATGGGTGTGCGGTATCATTCTCCACCCGAGCACTCCTTTCCTGCATCTAACTCCAATCTGTGGTGCAGGGATGGAGTTCACCTAAGTGATTCTGCAGGTATGTCTGTTTTAGCAGAGCTGATTTGGTGTGCAGCATACACACAGCTGTCCAAACCATATGCCCCCACAGAAGCAAGTGTTGCAGTTATCCTGACCCCCGACCCCCAACCATCCCCAGCTGTGACAGAGGAGGCAGTCCGAGAGGAAGAAGACAGCAGGAGCTTGCCTCTACGAACAAATAATCGCAGTAGGCCGAATTCCTTCTGTGAACTGAGATTTACTATAATATGATTTTTTAAAATGAATTATCAAACCACATTTACATTTGATGTCATGACATTGACATAATTTATTTGCCTTCTAAATACATAATACTAAATACTCCTTTCATTGTAGGGTGTTAATGGTGGCACAGTGTGCAACATCCTCGGCACTGATGTCTTCTGCTACCCAAAAGCATACAGGCAGCAGAGGCAGCCAGGTGAGCAGACTGGAAAAAAGAACGGAGCCGCAAGAGGAAGAACGGATCAAGAAAGAAGCGTGCGGGAGTGGTAATTGGAAATCGTAGGGCAGTCAGCAGAGTTCAAACTCCAGATACAGTTAGTGCATCTGGGGCAGGTAAGAGGCATGGTGAGGGTGAGGTAGGACCACATAAAGAGGAAGTTGTGTGTGGTGTGAAAGTGCTATTTGGCATGGGAGTGCACTTTGATGAGGGTGTCACAGAAAGGACTATAGAATATTAAAGATATGTGTCCAGCTAACAAATGTATACCCCCTTTCATTTTGAAACAATTTATAGTTTTTGAGTTATGAGCTATGCAAATGAGCTGCTTGTGAATTGACAGTCAATAGCAACGTATGGCCACCCCACACTGGAAACACAGCAACAATTGCTGGGAACAGGATTTCACAGAAAGGACTGTTTAATATTAAATATATGTGTCCAGCTAACAAATGTATGCCCCCATTCATTTTGAAACAATTTATAGTTTTTGAGTTATGAGCTATGCAAATGAGCTGCTTGTGAAATGACAGTCTATGGCAATGCATGCCCATACCACACCTGACAGATAGCAACAACAGGTGGCAAACAGTTTTTATTGAAATTTGTGCACAATTTTATATTCTCTGCAAATACATCACAATAATATCCAACTGTATTAATTTAACAATTAAAATGGACAAAATTACAGAACTTTTATTTTGATAAATGCTAACCGGAAGTCTCCAATTGTGGCCAGCAACATTTGCCAACTTCACGGAGCTTTTCAAATGTCTGTTGAAATTTGACGCGGTTGCTCCGGCATCTTTTATTTTAATTCTCCACATTTTGCTAGTTGCAATCATTTTGTTTCATTTTGCAACCTGAAATATTTAAACTCAAAGGCCACAACATGTGGAAGTGTAATCATAGCGAGCTCAGCTGCGATAAATAGTAGGGTGTTGCTATGGTTGCAAAACGACGTTGGGTATTTCAGTTTTTTACAATCGCTTTCACACTTGTCTCAATACCATGTCCACTTTTTCAAAACACTTAACACATTGACCATATCAATAGACCATGTGAACTAAACTAAAAACTAAAATATTTCTGAATTGCTTTCATAATAAAGGCATTCAATCACCACTTCTTCCAAAATTCATGAATACCTCTCGCAGTCAGTGTTCACTTCCAACAAAAGTCTGTACAAATACAGCAAATTTTGCAGACATTTAGATACAAAACTGTTAACTTTTAGTTCAAAACCCAACAAAATTCTGATCACTGTGGATGGAAATATGTTGCATTTTGACAGACAAATTAAACCATATGCTTCAAATACGTAAGACAGATCATTCTGATTTTAGCAGAAAGTTTATTCTGTTTATTTTTTAGTTTTTAGTTTGCAGCCTTGTTACCATCTATTCAAAAGTAGTCATACTTGCATTGAAATGTGCATGTATATAGGGAAAATATTTCATTACACGGCATTTGGCAGATGCTCTTATCGTACAGTTATGTACAATTGATTAGACTAAGCAGCCAGGAGGTAGTTGCAGTAATCCAGAGAGCAAAAGTGCCAGGACTAAGAGCCTGTGTACACCTTCACAATGTACGCCATATGTCAACTGTTGACATTTTCAAGAAAAATCTATTTTTTTTTACATTACATTACATTACATTATTGGCATTTGACAGACGCTCTTATCCAGAGCGACGTACAACAAAGTGCATACCCATAACCAGGGATAAGTTCGCTGAAAGACCCTAGAGGGAAGTACAATTTCAACTGCTACCTGTACAACAAAGATAAGGACAAGGGCCATTTTTTTTTTTTTTTTTTTGAACAAACAAACAAACAGAGCAAAACTATCCAAACACTGCTTACCTAGCCAACTAAAAATACCGATACACAAAGCAAGTCACAGAGACAACAATTAAGGTTCACAGGGAGGTAGGGAGGGATGGAGAGAGGTGCTGCTTGAAGAGGTGTGTCTTCAGTTTGTGCTTGAAAGCGGGGAGAGATTCTACAGTTCTGACCTCAACAGGGAGTTCGTTCCACCACCGTGGAGCCAGAACAGATAGTAGTTGTGAGTGTGAGGTGGAGGTTCTGAGAGGGGGAGGCGCCAAGCGGCCTGTGGAGGCTGAACGAAGAGGTCTGGCAGGGGTGTAGGGTCTGATGATTTTTTGCAGATAAGCAGGGGAAGGCCCTTTAACTGCTTGGAAGGCTAGCACCAATGTTTTGAATTTGATGCGAGCCATGACAGGCAGCCAGTGGAGGGAAGTAAGCAGGGGGGTGACGTGTGAGTATTTGGGAAGGTTGAAGACCAGACGAGCTGCTGCATTCTGGATGAGTTGGAGGGGTCTGATGGCAGACGCTGGGAGGCCAGCCAAGAGGGAATTGCAGTAGTCCAGGCGGGACAGAACCATCGCTTGGACCAGGAGCTGGGTCGAGTAGGGGGTGAGAAAGGGGCGGATTCTCCGTATGTTGTATACCCCGGGACTATACCAAAGCAAATGTCGTTTTGAACTCCTTGCATAAATGCATTGCTAGGTCATTTCAGCACCAAACTAATTTCAAACATGGCAATCCTCTTTTACAGGGTTTCCTACCCTGCAAGGTATAATGTGTCATATTCAGGTGACAGACAGTTGAGGAACATTGCTTGAATTTAAGGACTATAAACACAGGCAGAGGGTGAGTCAACATGTCAGTGAGCCTTTTTCAATGATAGTAAGGGATTTACAATGGTCTTGTAACAATGTTAACACAAACATCTTACCTATTGTACCTTTAAGTCTTCAACCATGCATGTGCTGTAAATCATTTTTGAGATATTGACACTTTTATAGGACCAGTACAAAATAGGTGCAAATTGCCTTGTAGGGGGCCAAAGTGGAAAGGGTTAAGAGGAGAGCACTGGTGCATGTTTGGGATCACTGGGGCTCATTCATCGATATTTTCGGAAATCCATGTGCAAATGTATTGGTGATCGGAAGCAAACTAACAACTACCATCAGATTTATGAAACAGGCATAGACAGTTTTTTTTTCATATTCACATCAGAATTTACTCTGTACCTGCTATAAGCATTATCAATGGAGCATTATCAATAATTATCAATGAAAGTGAGGCGGGTGCAAGGGGGGTTGGATCCAAAATGCACGACTCAGACAATGGAGATGTAATAAAGTCCCGTCAGGGCTATTCAGGGAATGTCCAGTGAGCGTAGTCGAAGTTCATATGCGTGAAATCCAGCCAAAACCAAAGTACAGTACTGAGGGAGAAGGCAGTCTCGTAATCGGTACACCAGACAAAAAGTCCAGTAACCAGGAAAGCCGTCAGCAGGGCAGTAGTGCAGACGGACGGTAGGCAGGCTCGGGGTCAATGATGACGCAGGAGTCAAGACCGAAGTCTGCTCCACGGGGCAAAAGACAACAGGCAAAAGTTTGTGGCACAGGCAGGCAAGTGGTCAACAAAACAGAAGAAAAAACCAGAAAACAGGCTTGGCTCTTAACGGGTAGACAATGGCTCG
The DNA here is from genome assembly GCF_963514075.1 of Conger conger. Classification (NCBI taxonomy): domain Eukaryota; kingdom Metazoa; phylum Chordata; class Actinopteri; order Anguilliformes; family Congridae; genus Conger; species Conger conger. The sequence continues at coordinate 18,358,861 of NC_083762.1, read as the reverse complement.
GAAACGCACTCAAAAGCACACTGAAAAACAGGAGGCAACAATTTCACAAAGACACTGAAGGAACTGATCTTATATGCAGGTGTAGACAGGTGCAGACAATTAGCTTGAGAGCAGCATGCAAATGGAAATCAGGTGTGGAGGATTGACAGGTTAACAAGATAATTAGTGATCATTGTAATAAACTTATCCTGCCCTAGCCTTAATAAATTAGTAAATGACATTCACAAGAAACGTAAGGTAAACATGAACACATGGTTAGAATGTTAGTATTACCAAATTCTGATCTAAAGTTAGTAGATTAGTAAGAAGACCAGGGAAATTGAAACAATTAGGGAAGCGTGAGTGAGAAAGCATGAATGCAAGGTTTGCGGAAAGACACGAAAAAGTGTATGCTAATCAATGAACGGAACCACATAACATGAAACAAACATAAATCGGGACATAAGTTTGCTAAACTGACAAGCATAAAACGTGACAGAAAGCAAGTGACCCAGCACCTATCGCAGCCATACATGTTCAAACACTCCTGCCACCATGTTTCACAGATGAGGGGGGCAGGCTCTTGCAGTAACCAAAACAACTCTGAGCAACCTTGTGGTCAGATTTGTGATACTCCAATTATATTGGCTTAAAATAGTTCATTTTTATATTGACTGGCAGTCCCCAAGACCCTTTTCTACTGCATAATGGCATCACTGACACTTCCCAACGTGCAGCTGTAGCACTCCCTGGCTGTGCATGTGTAGCAGCTTCAAGAATTCTTCAGACATTTGGTGCACCCCTTGTTTGGCTGCAACATTGTCATAGTAGTGATTGGACACTGGCTGCTGAGACAGGTCCATAGGAAAGGGCCAGAAACCATAGATGTCCACCTTCTCACAAAGCTCCAGGGCCACACTCACCAGCATGAACCCAGAGGAGAGGCGCAAGCCTGTTTGTCCATTTTTCCGCCAGTAGCGACTCAGCATTAATAAATAGTCTGGGTGTATGTACAATACCCCTTGTTGGGGTCTCATTTCCTTCATGGTGTAGAAGACACGGAAGGAAAGGTCAGTGCTGATTACATAAGAGAATGGAGAAATGGCCAAGTAGGCATTTCCATATGCAGCTGCTTTGTCCACAAAAGGTTTTCGTGAATTACACAGGCCCATGAAGCTGGAGAGAGAGCGAGAGAAAGAGAGAGAGAATACCAGTTATTATTAATACTGGTTATTATTTCACAAAGACAAGAATCCTCAATACTTATTAGTGCAAAATCATACACCAAAGATAATACATAAATAAAAATTACGTAATATATCTATATATATATATATATATATATATATATATGTATTAAAGGAAACAAGTACCCTCCGCCTAACCCCACCCCTTCATCATTGTGTAGCTTATTGCAATTTTCTGCCATTATATCTTTTGCCACAAGGCTGCTCAACCCAGGTCTAAGGCTGAAGTTGCAGCACAGTGTATGGCGTATTTGATCATTTTGGGGTTTTCCAAAGACATAATTATTAAACTATAAATTATATCTATGTATAAATTACCAATTTATGGGAGCTACAATTGTTGAAATTTGGCACCAGCTACCAGTTTAGAAAGAGAGGGTCTCTCTCCCCCTGATCGGGAGCTGTTCCTGATTGGTCTACATTGCAGTAGCCAAAGAATGTTCGACCATTAAACTATACTAAATTAAAATTCAGAGGGGCATGCTGATGCATCTAGGCCTGCAGGTTTCATCATAGAATGGGCTTGAACCCGAGGAGGGACGGGGATTAAGTCTCCAAACTCAGGGCAGAGGGAAGGGGTTGAAGCCTCATGTACACAGTTGATCAAAAGTGGAGCTCCTGGGAGCTCCTTTTTTCTGCTAAGTAACATGCACACAATTGCCTCTCAAATAATTTAAATCTTGTTACCTCCCAGTAACCTGGGAAGGATTGATTGTGACCAGGCTGGACTTGACACCAACATCAGAGCTGTAGTTCATTGGAGGGAAGTTAAGTCTGAAAAGAAAATGCAAAGTCATTGCCTATTTAGTATGAGAGAATTTTTTTTGTTTTTTTTGTTTTTGTTTCATTTGGCAGACGCTTTTAATCCAAAGCGACTTACAAGTGCATAGGTTCTTCCACAAGTCAAAGCATCACATCCATAACTAGGAAAATACACATGGAATGCTGTTCTATACATATAGTCATCATAAGTGCAAATTTCTTTTTTTGTTTTTTTGTTAGACAAGGAGGATAGGGATATCAGAAAGGGGGGCGGGGGAAATCAGGAGGGAGGACTAAGGTAGAGTTTGAAAAGGTATGTTTTGAGTCATGAGTTTATGTTTTGGCAGACCGGAGTGGTCTCGCTGGGGAGTAGGGAGTGAACAAGGATTGTATGTACGGTGGGGCAGTCCCGTTAGCAGCCTGAAATGCCAACACTAGGGCCTTGAATCGGATGCGTGCGGCAATAGGAAGCCAGTGGAGGCCAATGAGAAGCGGGGTGACATGAGCCGACCTGGGCTGACTGGTGATCAGGCGGGCTGCAGCATTCTGGATCAGCTGGAGGGGCTTGATGGCATACGCTGGGAGACCGGCTAGGAAGGAGTTTCAGTAATCCAGGCGGGAAATGACGAGCGCCTGGACTAGGAGATGGGTGGCTTTCTCCGTCAGGAGATGACGGATACGGCGTATATTATACAGAAAGAACCTGCATGTTCTGGCAGTGGAGGATACTTGTGGAGCCAGGGTGAGGCAATTGTCAAGAGTCACCCCAAGATTCTTTGCCGTACGGGAGGAGGAAACTACAAAGTCCTCAACATTCAGTGAGAGGTCGATTGACGGAGAGGACTTAGCAGGGATGTAGAGAAGCTCAGTTTTGGCAAGGTTGAGCTTCAGGTGGTGGGAAGTCATCCACGCAGAGATATCAGCCAAGCAGGCAGAGATCTGTGTGGTGACTTGGGTGTCGGGGGGGAAGGAAATAAAGAGTTGGGTGTCATCAGCGTAAGAGTGATAAGAAAAGCCATGTGAAGAGATAACAGAACCAAGAGACAAAATTTTTTTATTGAGAACAAAGAAACAAACAAACAGAGCAAAAGTGACCAAAGTTAACTATCCAAACACTGCTTACCTAGCCAACTAAAAATACCGATACACAAAGCAAGTCACAGAGACAACAATTAAGGTTCACAGGGAGGTAGGGAGGGATGGGGAGAGGTGCTGCTTGAAGAGGTGTGTCTTCAGCTTGTGCTTGAAAGCGGGGAGAGATTCTACAGTTCTGACCTCAACGGGGAGTTCGTTCCACCACCGTGGAGCCAGAACAGACAGTAGTCGTGAGCGTGATGTGGAGGTTCGGAGAGGGGGAGGTGCCAAGCGGCCTGTGGAGGCTGAACGAAGAGGTCTGGCAGGGGTGTAGGGTCTGATGATTTTTTGTAGATAAGCTGGGGAAGGCCCTTTAACTGCTTGGAAGGCTAGCACCAATGTTTTGAATTTGATGCGAGCCATGACAGGCAGCCAGTGGAGGGAAGTAAGCAGGGGGGTGACGTGTGAGTATTTGGGAAGGTTGAAGACCAGACGAGCTGCTGCATTCTGGATGAGTTGGAGGGGTCTGATGGCAGACGCTGGGAGGCCAGCCAAGAGGGAATTGCAGTAGTCCAGGCGGGACAGAACCATCGCTTGGACCAGGAGCTGGGTCGAGTAGGGGGTGAGAAAGGGGCGGATTCTCCGTATGTTGTATAGGAAGAACCTGCATGACCGGGTCACTGCCACAATGTTCTCGGAGAGGGACAGTCTGCTGTCCATCACCACGCCGAGGTTCCTTGCACTGGGTGACGGCGTGAGTGTGGTATCCCCGAGGGAAATGGAGAGATCCAGATGGGGAGAGGTTTTAGCAGGGATGAATATCATTTCAGTCTTGCCTGGGTTGGGCTTTAGATGGTGGTTGTCCATCCAGCTCTGGATGTCCCTCAGGCAAGCAGAGATACGGGCTGAAACCTGCGTATCAGACGGCGGGAACGAGACGAAGAGTTGGGTATCGTCCGCGTAGCAGTGGTAGGATAGCCCATGTGCAGTGATCACAGGGCCAAGGGAGCGAGTGTAAAGAGAAAAAAGAAGCGGGCCTAGGACTGAGCCCTGGGGAACTCCTGTGGCGAGGGGCCGAGGTGTCGATACCGAACCAGCCCAGGCAACCTGGAAGGAGCGACCAGAGAGGTAGGACTCAATCCAGTCCAGGGCTGTGCCACAGATGCCCGTTGCTGACAGGGCAGACAGGAGGATGGAGTGATCCACAGTGTCGAAGGCAGCAGAGAGATCTAGAAGAATGAGGACAGAGGAGAGGGAGGCTGCTCGTGCGGCATGGAGTGACTCACTGACGGAGAGGAGCGCAGTCTCTGTCGAGTGGCCCGATCTCAAGCCAGACTGATGGGGGTCTAGCAGGTTGTTGTTAGAAAAGAAAGAAGAAAGTTGAGTAGAAGCGGCTCGTTCTATAGTTTTAGAAAGGAAAGGAAGAAGAGATACCGAGCGGTAGTTCTGGATGATGGAGGGATCCAGAGTAGGCTTTTTTATCAGCGGAGTGATGTGGGCCCTCTTGGAGGATGCCGGAAAACAGCCGGAAGACAGAGAGGAGTTGACAAGGGAGGTGACAAATGGGAGAATATCAGGTGTGATAGTTTGGAGAAGAGAAGAGGGGATAGGGTCAAGGGCACAGGTTGTAGGGCGGTGGCAGTGCAGGAGTTGAGAAACATCAGAGTCTGTAAGGGGGGAGAAAGTGGAAAAGGAAGGGATGGGCCTAGAGGGGGGGAAGGGCACAGTGAGGGGGGCGGTGGTTGTAAAAGATCTACGGATGACTGTGACCTTCTCATCGAAGAAATCAGCAAAGTCATCAGCAGCAAAGGAGGACTGAGGAGGAGGAGGCGGTGCATTGAGGAGAGAGGATAAAATAGAGAAAAGTTTCCGGGGGTTAGAACCGGGTTCTGAATTTGTGTTTGAAAGCATTTCGCTTTGGCGGCAGTGACAGCGGAAGAGAATGCCGCCAGGAGAGACTGGTAAGTCGTGAGGTCTGAAGCGTCTCTGGATTTCCCCCACTTCCTCTCCGCTGCACGGAGGCTGGCCCTGGAGGTACGGAGGGTGTCAGATATCCAAGGACTGGGAGGGGATGTGTGAGGTGGCTTTGAGACAGGCGGACAGAGAGAGTCAAAGGCCGAGGAGAGAGATGAAAGGAGGGTGGCAGATGCAGAGTTAGTGGGGAGTTTGAAGAAGGATTCAAGAGGGGGGAGTGAGGCGATGACGGTGCTGGCGAAGGAAGAGGGTGAGAGGGAGCGGAGGTTACGGCGGGCTGAGGAAGTGTGGGTGGGAGGAGGGGGAGGAGGATGGGGAGGAAGAGGGAGGGAGAATGAGATGAAGTGGTGATCAGATGTGTGCAGAGGGGTAACCGTGAAATCGGAGCATGAGCAGTTCCTCACAAAGACAAGGTCTAGGACATTGCCCGCCTTGTGGGTTGGAGGAGAGTGTTGCAGGGAGAGGCCGAAGGAGTGGATTAGCGGTAGGAAGGCAGCAGCCTGGGAGGCTTCTAGGTGGATGTTGAAGTCTCCAAGGAGAATCAGTGGGGTGCCATCCTCAGGGAAGGAGCTGAGAAGGGTGTCTAGGAAAAGGTTAGTAGGGTAGGATACTGCAACAGAATGGAATTCAAAAGTGGATATGGACAGGTCAGAGAGGGGGAGAACAGAGAATTTCCACGAGGGGGAAATTAAAAGACCAGTACCACCGCCACGGCCAGAAGGCCGGGGAGTGTGCGAGAAGGAGAAGGAGGATGAGAGGGCAGCAGGAGTGGCGGTGTTGTCAGGTGTGATCCAGGTCTCAGTGAGGGCAAGGAATTGTAGGGACTGGAGGGAGGCATACGCAGGGATGAAGTCAGCCTTCCGAGTGGCAGACTGGCAGTTCCATAGTCCCCCTGTGACAGCAAAGTCCTATCAAGGGGTCAGCTGAGGTTCGAGGGGTTCCGACGGGGGGGGGTCTTCGAGGGAGAGAGCAGACTGGGATGGGGTGAAACATAACATCACAAACTGGGAAGGAGCGACGCTAGCGTCACTCTGACACGCCTATTTAAATGGCCTACAATTGCTCACAAGCAATATGAAGTTTGTAGGGGGTGAGGGTCAGAGACTGAGCCCTTCCAAGTCACCTGGTAGGAGCGACCAGAGAGGTAGGAGGAAAACCAAGCGAGTGCAGACCCTGTGACACCCATCCCAGGGTGCTGCCAGTGGTCCAGGGGCACTATTTAAGATCAATGGCATCATGAATTCAGTAGTACCAGGACATTGTTTGTCTCTGCTAGGAAGCTGAGAATTGGTCAAAGGAAGATTGACAATGATTCCAAACACTCATCAAAATCCACACAGAAATGGTTAAGTGAAAATAATATCCATGTTGTGCAATTTCTATCTCAGTCTCTAGATGTAACTCCCATCAAAAACCTGTGTTGGACCAAATCCTGCATGGACAAATGGTCAAAAATCTCTCCAAATGTGTTCTGAAATGTCTTATCACAAATTATATGAAAAAACTCAAGGCAGTCTTTGCGAGGGGTGTTTGCATATTAGTATTAAACCAGGGGTGCAAAACATTGTGAAACCTGTTTTTTGGGGTTGATCCTTTGAAGATGGGTAGATCCATTGAATCATTAATAAAGCACACTACTTTACAAAATAAGGTTTATATCAATACCTACAGTATTTCTTTAACATATTTATCAAGGGTGCCAATAATTCTTGAGCCCACTGTATATTAAATGTGGGCAGTATGCGGCCTGGGCCACATGTTGAGTGCCGCAGGTTTAAAAGGTAAGTATCCACACATCAAACTGCTTAACTGCTTATCCACGTGTACACAATTGATTTAGAAAATTGATGCCAATATAAACAAGCATTTTCCCATGAAACAGAGTACTTCATCATCATCATCATCATCATCATCTGCAGATGGTAAAATCTCTTTTTTTTTTTTACATTTGTGTGAAAGAAGTATGAGGTAAATCCACTGAGACATTTCATACCTGATGACAAAATCAGCTGTGTTAATCTTCTCCCCACAGCTGCTATTCTTGAGAATCCCTCCGTTCCCCACCACTGCACAGCGCCCGAACTGACGTGAGGTCCCCCAGGGAGCAGTCTAATGACGAAAGAGACAACAATCCAAAGACATGCAGATTAGGCCGATTGGAGAGTCTAAATTGCCCGTAGGTATGAGTGTGTGAGTGAATGGTGTGTGTGCCCTGCAATGGACTGGCGACCTGTCCAGGGTGTATTCCTGCCTTTCGCCCAATGTATGCTGGGATACGCTCCAGCCCCCCTGTGATCCTGTTCAGGATAAGCGTGTTAAGATAATGGACGGATGGATGATATGCATTTTTTTAATTATTATTTTTTTTTACAAACTTCAAGCTTTTACAGCTCTCTCTAACACTCGCCACAAAGTAGCGGTGACCAAAACGCAAGTGTCCTTACTAGTTTTAGATCAACTCAGTTGCTATTTTCCCATGTTGTTTACAGTGCCGTGAAAAAGTGTCTGACCCCGACCTGATTTCCTCTATTATTGCATAGTTGTCATACTGAATGGTTTCAGATCATTAGACAATATCCACCCTGTGAAAAGATAGTTGCCCTCTTTCATGTAATCACCACAGTAAAACTGCAGCCACGGTAAAACTACAGCCAAAACTCCACCAAACACCTCCTATAATTTGATAACAATCAGTCACATCTCTGTTGAAGAATTCTAACCCACTCTTGTGTTAATTTAAATGGAAGACAGAACTTTGATGAGACCACTCCAGTCAAAAATGCTATTTTTTAGAAAACAAACTATGCATTGTGTAGCAATTAATCGTATTATGAATATGAATATAATATATGACATGATGTACCTGTAAAAACATTCACGCTACAGAACAGTGTTGAATACTGAATTAAAATTAATTGCCTGACTGAAGGCTGTCACGTCATCATGACACAGAAATCTAAGGCAACACCACAGGCACACATCGGGGTAGAGCAGTGTCGGAGTCATGGGGGGGCATTCACGGGCTAAATGCTTTGTAAAATGAAATACAAAGAAAAAAAGCCGGAAAATAAATAAATAAAATCAAATAAGAACACACCCTTGTCGGTCATATTTACGTTACGTCAAATTTCAGGAATTGTGTGCTCATTGGTGTAGTACTTGACCTATCACATCAAAATAAGTGCGGGCACTGACCAAGTCAGACGGCCTTAATACTGTTGAGAGCAAGCGTACGTTTGTGTGATTATCGCACTACACTTAAAGATAAAGAAAATGGATATAAGAAAATGGCTACACAATGCTCTCTCTTCTCGGTGTCCTCGAGCTCCAGAACTTGAAGAGGGAGCAAATGATGGGCCCACCGGTGCCACATCTGAACAGCAAGAGCCGCCTTCGGTGAGCAGCCATGCCAATACACCAGCCATGCCAGCGGTGATGGGCCTAAAAAGGCCAACATTAGCTGTGGAAAATAACCCATAGATGACCATGGAATTGACCAGCCCAACCAAATTGATTTACCACAGTACCCTGCCCGCATTTTCAGTGGTAGGAGGCGTTCATTTGTCTCCACTTGGTATCACAACCGAGACTGGCTTGAATACTTTGTTGTACGTCTGCTAAATGCCACGTAATGTAATGTAATGTAATACAGTGTCAAGGTCGATGGCGTATTTTGTTATTGCTGTCTGCATTTTACTAACTCCACCCGGACACTGGACATATTTTTGACTGTTGGCTTCCATAACTGGAAAAATGCTGTGGAGGGAGATTGGGGATTTTATAAAAATTAATCTTCAAAGGAGCATCTCTCTTGCTATACATTGTGGAAGGAGCGAGAGAGGAGTGTCAATACTGGAACGGAGATTACAACACTTGTTAACGCAGACCAAATACGAAAGAACAGGTATTATGTTTCCTCTCTGTAGGTGCCAGGTATAGTTTGTTATTTGTGTTATTGTCCGTTATTTATTGTTGGTCACATACGGGGATTTGGGTCACGTGGGTTTGGTGGTTACGTCAGCAGTAGCAAGGGATTTCAGCTGTTCACCTGGCGGGATTTGTAAAAGCATGAATGAATGGAGAGGGGGTGAGCCAGGGGGAAGTCTTACTTTTTGCTGACCGCTTTTAACACCGCTGTACTCGAGTCGCTGTTCTGTGATGCCGTTTTCAATGTTTGTTTTATGTCCAATAAATCAACAAAATGCAGTACGTCGCAGCAGTGAGTCATTGACAGCCAGCGCGTCCGGCAGGTGTACGTTTCCCCACCTTAGCCTCTCGGCGACTAAGTTTTGTTTTTGATAGTCGCCTATACTCTCTTATAGATGTTCTTGGATTTCTGGTGGAAAACCAGTTGCCTTTACGAGGGAAGATAGAGGCCTTTGACAGCATGTCAGAGGGGGGAAGTGGGATTTTTCTCTCTCTACTGGACTACACGATTAAAAAGGACCCTGAATTGGCTGCCGTGGTGAAGCCAATTCCTCGGAACGCCACTTACACCTGTCACGACGAACAAAATAAACTCATAAGTACACTCAGCAGTGTGGTGACTGAGGCTATAGTGGAGGAAGTAGGCAACTCCTATTACACATTAAAAGCAGATGGAACCCGTGACCCCACTGGTATCAAATAATATATCAATTGTCATTTGATTTGTAAATGAGGCATATGAGGTCACAGAACGCTTGTTAACCATACCGAAAGCTGACAAAGGTGATGCACGGACATTAACAGACACCACTCTGGCATAGTTATATGAAGTTGGACTGGACACATCAAAGATTCTAAGCCAGGTATTTGATGGGGCTTCTCTGATGTCTGGGAAGCACAGGGGCGACCAGAAGCTACTGTAAGAGACACTAGGTTGTGAGATACCATACATACACTGCCCACAGTTGCTGTGCACTATAAGGGTGTGCATCTCAAACACCTTCTGGAATAGAGATGGACAGGACATCTTGCCACCGTGTCTGTAATTCTAAAATCCTTCAACGACATAACATCTCTTTTGACTGAGATTGTGGGCCTGTGGAGCTGACTTGTGGATGACCGAGCAGAGTTTCTCATTCATTGCTAAGTTAGTGCACACAATTTCCCTGCTGGACACGTCTCGTAAGATAATTGTTTTCTCATGCACTTGGGAAACCAAGACTTTTGCACGTTGCCTCCTTCAGACAAACAAAAATGTGTTTTTTGTTTCCCTGCCCAGACTAGCCTGAAGAATTTCCTGTGGGAAACAGTCTCTATTGTTTGCTGACAATGCTGCGGGAAAAAGCAGCAGAAACAGGTAGAAACGCCTTAATGAGAGCGGTCCAAGGAGAATGGCCAGACTGGTCAAAGCTGACAGTACAGACAGACAAAGCTGAATGTGACAGTAACGCAAATAACCATACATTACAACAGTGGTATGCAGAAGAGCATCTCTGAACACACAACGCGTCTAACCTCTAAGTGGATAGGCTACAGTAGCAGAAGACTTAAGTCGAAAAAAAGTGCTCACTGGGTGTATATTTCATAGAAAAAACTTCAAGGTCTCACCTCAGGCAGCATGTCGTACAGGATTTTGTCCACCAACTTGGTAGCTTTCCTTTCCACCTCATAGGTTAAACGTTGTCCCAACTTTGTGTTCTCCCGTGTTATGAACAGCATACTAGAATTACAGTGAGTGTGCAGATCCGTCCTAAAAGAGATACAGAGTTCAGATGCCACATCTCAGCTTGCCTACAAGATGAGCTTGGATGGAAAACCACCACCTAAAGCTTTACTTTGATGCTGCAGTTCTCCCACCTGTTTGTTCCTTCATTCATCCACTCTTTCATTACAGCGCTCACAGTGTCACCCAGGCTCAGCCATGTCACTCCCCTTCTCATCTCCATGCTTATCTACCAGTTATCTACCAGCCCCAATCAAATTTTAAATATAAATATATATATACATATAAATATACTGTATATGTTCAAAAGATCCTATGCTACCTACATTCAGTTGAGGCCAAAGGTTTACACACACCTAGAAGCCAAGTTTTAACTTTCTGGCTGATGTCTTGAGGTGTTGAATTTCTAGATAATTATAGGTTTCCTCATGACGCCATCTCTTTTCTGAAGTGCACCAGCATTGGGTATTCAGTATTGCAACACGTATTGGGGGTAGAATACGATGCTGTCACCCCCATGCTTCACAGTTGGGATGGTGTTCTTCAGATTAAAAGCCTCACCATTCTTCCTCCATATATAGTGCTAATGATTATGGCCAAACAGTAACATGTTTAATCTGACCAGAGAACACTCCCTAAGCACCTGCAAATTTCAGTCTGGCTTTTTTAGACTGGTCTTGGTGTAGAGGCTTCTTCCTTGCGTGACAGCCTTCCAGGCCATGGCGATGAAGGACTAGTAGATGTAGTTACTTTGGTACCTGATGCCTCCACTCCTTCACCAGTTCCTTTGTTTTCTTGGGGTTCAGTTGAACCTTTTGGACCAAAGTCTGTTCATTGTTAGAGGTACCTTCAATTGTTTGAAAATTGCTACTGAGGAGAAATCAGACTTGTGGAGGTCCACAATCTTTTTTCTGAGGTCTTGGTTGAGTTGCTTGGATTTCCCCATGGTATCAAGGGCAACAAAGCACTCTAAAGATAGGCCCTTAAATACACCTACAGGTACAGTCACAATAAGCAATTATGACAATTTGCCAATCCAGAATTTCTGGAATCATCCAGACTGTTTAAAGGACCATCAACTTGGTGTACAGTCCCTTCAAAAGGTATGGGAACAGCAAGGCCTTTGTTTTTGCAATACACTGAATACATTTGGGGTTGAGATAAAAAGATGAACATGGTAAATGGTTGGCATTTATATAGCGCCTTTATCCAAAGTGCTGTACAATTGATGCTTCTCATTCACCCATTCATACACACACTCACACAAAACAAGACAATAGCTCAGAATTTCAGCTTTTATTTCCTGATATTTACACCTAGATGTGTTAAACTACTTAGAACATAGCACCTTTGGTATCAGACCACCCAATTTTTAGGTGAGCAAATTGGAAGAGAGTCTGTCAACTTTCTCCATAAGTTGACAGACAGAATGTTTTTGTATTCATTCTGCTGCTACCATCATGAGCAGCCATGCAAGCCCAAGCCATGACACTTCCTCCACCATGCTTCACAGATGAGCTTGTATGTTTTGGATTATGAGCAGATCCCTTCTTTCTCCACATTTTGGCCTTTCCATCACTTTGGTAGAGGTTAATCTTGGTCTCATCAGTCCATAAAACTTTGTTCCAGACCTTTTGTGGCCCATCTCTGTACTTCTTTGCAAACTGTAATCTCGTATTCTGATTCCGAATACCAATGACTGGTTTCCAGCTTGTGGGATAGCCTCTATATTGCTGCTCTCCAAGTCTTCTTTGAACAATTGATTGAGATACTTTCACCCCTGCTCTGTGGAGATCGTGTGTAATGTCACTGACTCATTTTTTGGGGCTTTTGTTCACAGCTCTCACAATGTTTCTGTCTTCAACCGCTCTTGTTTTCCTTGACCTGTCCGATGTCTGTTGCTCAGTACACCAGTGGTTTCTTTCTTTTCCAAGTTGTTGTACAAGCTATCCCCAATCGATTTCCCCTCTTTTCTACGCTTCAAAATGGCTTGCTTTTCTCCCTAAGACAGCTCTCTGGTCTTCATGTTGGTTTATCTTTTCTAACACAAATGCAGGCTTCACAGGCAAAACCCAGGGCTAAAACCAAAAGTAGACATTCTGACCTATGTATTGTTTAACCAAACAATCTAACAGGACATCTAGGCAACAAGAAACACCTGCCAGTCACTGTTTGACCCACTGGAAATCTGATATATTAAATCAAAGCTGAAATAAATCAGTCTCTTAGCAATTATTTGGAAATTACCTCTTATGGAAATAAAGTAGATCCCAACTTGCTTAACACAGGATATGTACAGTACTGTGCAAACGTTTTAGGCACGTGTGAAAAAAAGCTGTAAAATAAGAATGCTTTCAAAAATAGAAATGTTAATAGTTTATTTTTCTCAATTAACAAAATGCATGAACAGAAGAAAAATCTAAATCAAATCAATATTTGGTGTGACCACCCTTTGCCTTCAAATCAGCATTAATTCTTCTAGGTATACTTGCACACAGTTCTTGAAGGAATTCGGCAGGTAGGTTGTTCCAAACGTCTGGATTTAGGCAGCCTCAAATGCTTCGGACTTCATGTAATCCCAGACAGACTTGATGATGTTGAGATCAGGGCTCTGTGGGGGCCATATCATCACTTACAGGACTTCTTGTTCTTCTTTACGCTCAAGATAGTTCTAATGACATTGGCTGTATGTTTGGGGTCATTGTCCTGCTGCAGAATACATTTGGGGCCAATCAGATGCCTCCCTGATGGTATTGCATGGATAAGTATCTGCCTGTACTTCTCAGCATTGAGGAGACCATTAATTCTGACCAAATCCCCAACTCCATTTGCAGAAATGCAGCCCCAAACTTGCAAGGAACCTCCACTATGCTTCACTGTTGCCTGCAGACTCTCCTTCTTGTACCGCTCTTCAGCCCTTCGGCGAAAAAACTGCCTTCTGCAACAGCCAAATATTTCTAATACTCATCAGTCCAGAGAACCTGCTGTCACTTTTCTGCACCCCAGTTCCTGTGTTTTTGTGCATAGTTGAGTCGCTTAGCCTTGTTTCCACGTCAGACGTATGGCCGCAATTCTTCCATGAAGACCACTTCATGTACCTTATTCCTCCTGGTTTCTGCCAATTCTGAGCAGATGGCACTGTTGGACATCTTCCGATTGCAAAGGGAAGTAAGCATGATGAGTATTTCATCTGCTGCAATAAGTTTATATAAATATATATATATTAACGCGGCCGCCAGGCGCTCGTCATTTCCCGCCTGGATTACTGCAACTCCCTCCTAGCCGGTCTCCCAGCGTGCGCCATCAAGCCCCTCCAGCTGGTCCAGAATGCTGCAGCCCGCTTGATCACCAGTCAGCCCAGGTCGGCTCATGTCACCCCGCTTCTCATTGGCCTCCACTGGCTTCCTATTGCCGCACGCATCCGATTCAAGGCCCTAGTGTTGGCATTTCAGGCTGCTAAGGGGACTGCCCCACATTACATACAATCCCTGATCACTCCCTACTCCCCAGCTAGACCACTCCGGTCTGCCAGCTCTGGTCGCCTTACGATTCCCTCTCTACGGGCACCTGGCGGTCGAGCTGCACGTTCACGCCTGTTTTCCGTTCTGGTTCCTCAGTGGTGGAATGACTTGCCTACCACTGTCAGGACAGCAGAATCCCTCCCCCTATTTCGACGCAGACTCAAAACACACCTCTTCAAACTCTACCTTAGTCCCCCTCCTGATTTACCCCGCCCCCCCCTTCTGATACCCCTATCCCTGTCTAACCCCCCCCCCCCCCCCCCCCAAAAAAAAATAAAATAAAATAAAATAAAAAATGGCACTTACGATGACGACTATATGTTTAGAACAGCAGTCCAGGTGTATTTTTCTAGTTCTGGATGTGATGCTTTGACTTGTGGTAGAACCTATGCACTTGTAAGTCGCTTTGGATTAAAAGCGTCTGCCAAATGACTAAAATGTAAATGTAAATATATATATATATATATATATATATATATATATGCATCTACTTTCCTCGACTTTGCCCGTTTATTTGTGCTTCTTCAACAGAGCTTGGGCAGCACATCTGGAAACCCCTGTCTGCCTTGAAATTTCTGCCTGGGAGAGACCTTGCTAATGCAGTATAACTACCTTGTGTCTTGTTTCTGTGCTCAGTCTTGCCATGGTGTATGACTTCTGACATTAAACTGTCTTCAGCAACCTCACCTTGGAAACAGAGTTTGGCTGTTCCTCACCCAGTTTTAACCCTCCTACACAGCTGTTTCTGTTTAAGTTTCAGTTTCAATCTACATATTAAATTGATGGTCATTAGCTCCTATTTGGTATAATTGGTTAATCACACACCTGGCTATATGCCTACAAAATCCCTGACTTTGTGAAAGTATACCTAGAAGAATTGATGCTGGTTTGAAGGCAAAGGGTGGTCACACCAAATATTGATTTGACCTAGATTTTTCTTTTGTTCACTCACTTTGCATTTTCTTAATTGATAAAAATAAACCATTAACATTTCTATTTTTGAAAGTATTCTTACTTTACAGCATTTTTTAACACCTGTCTAAAATTTTTGCACAGTACTGTGTGGTAACATGAAATGTGTGGAGTTGTGAAAAATGTAGTTTGCCAGGGTGTATATAAACTATAATGCATTGGATTACTGAAGTTAAATTATGAAAATGAGTGCCTAAGAAATACAGTATAAATATAATGCTTAAATTAATGTGTCAGTGAGCTGGTAATGTGCATGCATGTGAATTTGTGCTGTGTGTCTCTCCGTATAACAAAATAGGAGTGTAATACAGTCTTTCTTACTTGTAAATAATTTGCTGGGTGAGGTTACTGGTCCAGGGGCAGCGCATTATTTCCTTCACCTCCAAGAAGAACTTGGTGAAATTTTGTATTCTGTGCACAAAATCAAATAATTAAGATTAGTCCAAAAAGCAGTATGGTTAAGGTCCTTGCAAATTGGAAATGTGTCTCACATGGTCTAAGTGTGTCCTAACCCTTTTTCTGGAGATCTACCATCTTGTAGGTTCATATAAACCCAAATTTGGCAAACTTGATTCAAGTAACCAGCAGCTGAAAGTGGCCTCTAGCTGTTGAATGAGGTACGTTAGAGCTACTTTATTGCCGGACGATACATCTCCAAAAACTGGGAAGGTCTATGATTACAAAGGTGGTCTAGCACAAACCTTTAGCAGTAATTGTTGCCAACAGTTGGAAGTTCTATCATCATCTTAAGAAGTCCACACAGTAGATCACAAACACAAGATACAACAAGAAAAAAACAGGTTATGCTAGCATTTCTAATGCAGACCCCTAGGACCTAAGACCCTAGGATCTTCTCCAATGGTTTGGGTTTTGCAAGGGTTCCCAGATTTACAGTACTGCATGCACACACATGCCAACAAATAGCAGATTCTTGGAGCCAGGCAGTGATCCTCATTCTTGGTTTTGGCAGACTTCAGGGTCTGGTTTTTTTATTACTCAGGATTTATTTGATCAAATAAAGCAGTCGATTTGGTAATTTGGGTCCAAATTGGTTGTTGATATTTTAGTGATTTTGTTAAAAGACAGATGATGTCAATGCAAAACCATTCTTATTTATTATTATTATTATTATTATTATTATTATTATTATTATTATTATACAGCTTGAGGGCGCTACAGGACATGGCAGTGTGATGTGCAAATATGTTGGGAGAAAAAAAAAAACGATGAAGCGAAGTCATAGAGTTCCGTGAGTGAAGCACAGTGCACATCTCTTCGGCTAGTACTTCATATTGTTACAAGTGTAGGTTACTTTTGTGTTATAAATACACCATTCATGCGTTGAAAGTAAGATGTCCTTAAATCTGAATGTCCTGCGAGGAAATACGTATAAAACGTTGTCTGACTTAAAATCTTTAACTGTGGCGTACAGGGCCAAATCAATGTCTTTGTCATAAATATTGTTGACAGTACTGTGTGAGGTGCGGCGAAGGCTCGGCGCAGGTTACCACAACAGCACTTTTGTGTGACTTTAGCTGACTGGTAACGCGTTCGTGTGGAAAATTATTTGGACGACCGAGAGCCGGCGTTTAAATCTCTCGTCCGACTAGGGGTGTGCATTCGGTTATTCTTAAGGTGAAAAAACGGATATTCGGTTAAGCGGGAATATAATTAGTGGTTTATATTTAAATTTGTACCTTAACAAAAAACGGCCCCGCCTTAACTAACGTTGGATTGAAAAATTTAAATCGACTAAAAAGAAAAATACCAAATGAGAAAAACTGTATAAAATACCAGCATAACTTCTAATATTCTAATATCTAATCTAATATCTAGTCTAATATTTCGCTAATCATTAACCTAATTGTTTTGTCATGGTATTGCGAAACCATGATTTATTCAGCGAATACGCAGACCCCCTGCTAGTGTAGCCTATACAAAAGAGCTTATTGTGCTCAAGTACAGGAGTGAATCAGCACACTTTATAGAGCCATCAGAAAATTAAAGCCAATGTATCTGGTCGGAAGAAAAGCAAGCATATAGAGTAATCATCCAGGACCGGATTTGCAGACACGGCTTTGAAGAAATACCATGATCTAAACTGGTGGAATGCTTACCCTTTTAATGACTTCATGGCAACAATCTGGTCACATAGTTTACTGCAGTACGGCGACTGTTCACGAGGAAAAGACTCTGTTGGGGTTTCACTGAAACAAAATTAGTCACAGTGTGACTATTACTTTGTTTTTATTTAAATGTTAAAGTTAACACTTTATTTTCTGGGATGATTTTTTTTGTGCATTCAAATTTCGTGCATTCATACAGTCCCAAAACCTCACTGATCCACCACCAAATGTCACCGTGGGTATGACGCGCATCTCCTTTTATCCATCGGCGAAGAAATAAGTCTACATGTGGAGTACAGGGCCAAATCAAATCATGGATACAATTTTCTAAATTGTATTTATCATTTAACACGAAAACAGCATATGAAGAAACAGCGTGTTAATTTCCGATTCATTAGTCAGAAAACAAGTTGAGCAATGAGCAAATAGTTTATAGGAAGGTTTTGAGCCCCATACATTTTTTGCTCACGAGACGCCATGCACAGTCCAACGAATAAAATAACAAAATACAATTGTATGTAGACGGTCTGCACATGCTAACAGTGTTAGAAGTCTCTTGAAAAAACAGATATTTATAGACTACTGTTGCGAATGATCTTTTAACGAATTACATGATTTAAGCAATGATTTTAGTGAAACATTGACTTAATTTTAAAACATTGCGTGTGTTCTCCGCTTATTGTATTTTACTACTCACAAAGAGTAAGACAGCCTTTTTAAATATAAAAAAGAAATGGCTTGCAAACATAGCCTATTTCGGAAAGCCAGCTCGCGAGCGATACTACCTACAAAATAACTAAATGTCTGTCGATCAGTGAATATTCGTAGGCTACTTACATTTCTGGAGGAGAGCGAATCAAAATAAATAGGCCTATAGCAATTGCACAAACTATCAGGACTAGTTTGAGACGTCTTCTTCTGTTTGCCATTGAAGAAACAAAAAGAAAGACAGGATAATATGAACGCGACAAGTCAACTGTCAACAGGTTTGAAACCTTGCGAACATTATTTCCGGGAAACTGAAACCGACTGAAGATCTAGCCTAATGATTATTTTAAAACTCTCACACAGATTAGGCTATCTATTTTCTAATATCAGGATTTCCCACAATATGGTATTTTGGGATTTTTAAACTCTCACTCAGATATAATTAATCCAATATTTCATCTGTAACGCTTCTTCGCTAGGTTTTTGTTATGCCTTTTGTCCTCTTCATCGTTGACAGCAAAAACGTCATTCTGAACAATTCATATTCTTTATCTCATTTTCATTTAGTTTAGTTTCATTTAGTTGAACGAGGCGTCATAGCAAGACATTCATATATTAATTTATACTTGCATGCATCCACACATACCCACATATATATATATATATATATATATATATATATATATATATATATATATATATATATATATATATATATGTATGTATGTGGGTATGTGTGGATGCATGCATGCATGCGGATACCCGTATGTCTGATTTGTGTGCGTGAATGATGTGGAGGTGGGTCTGTGGGTGTTTAACAATAGAACATATTGAAATAACATTAAAACACAAGAGAAATTACATGTCATGTAATACATGAAATTACACGCACAAATTACATTCAAAAACTAAACTCATTTTTTGAACATGTGTGTGCCTCTGTGTGAGGAGAGGAATTTGTGTGTACATTTATTTATAAAGGTTCTATGTCAGTACAGTACATATCCGTTTGAATAATATTTGAATAGGTTTAAATTAGAGGAACCATCAACATATCTGCTGAAAGTCAATGCAGAAGTTGGGCCATTTTAACTGAAGGAACTGGCCCCTTTTATCTAACACATTAAGTGAAAATGGGGGAGTAACTAAAACTGCATAGAATATTTTTTAAACTTTTTTTTAGCAAAATATTTTTTTCCTGAAAGAGACACTGATCATAAAACTTTTCTTCATTCGTTCATTCGATCCATTCATATCTCAACCTTATCACTGAAAGCTCAAACTTTGCATGCCATGCCACTTTCTTCACAAGTCTCCGTATTAAACGTTGCCCCGCCATCTTTAGCAAAGTGAGACCAATCAAATCAGTTTCTACATGTCAAATACTATTGTGGCTACAGATAGAGATTATTTTCTGTGATTGCCTATTACATTTTAAAGCGTTATGACGCCCCAACCTTATCTGCTCCGTTTTAACTGATGACTCAATTTACCCGACTTCACCCTATGTATTTAGAATTATGGGATACCAACTCCAAAATATTCACTATTCAATTAAATAGCTACATGGCAAAATAAAATAACAAATGGTATTGTATTGAATACAGTTGCCATTTTGGAGGACTTTGCAATCATAGGTCCGGTCCTTTGTCTCCAATATCCACTATATATGCACGGCTAAATGGAATGTTCACACATCTTTTAATCTTACTCCGGGTTCGTAGATCACCGTTATCTGATTTGCAGGTGCGTCACCAAGGTTTGAATACATCTGGGCCTGAGCCAAAGCAGAGTGTACAGGTTAAATTGTTGTAATAAATCAGTCTGTACGCATAAATATAATGAACAATTTGATGTAAGCCATGACAGGCAGACAGAGGAGAGAAGTAAGCAGAGTTTTTATATCACCTACAACTCCTTTATAATACACATAGCCAGGGAATATGGGTTCTTTACAGCAAATTTGTTGCCAATGCCATGCAATCACATAGTCCACAGATGCTGAGTGGATTTCTACTCAGTTTTGAATTCTAGGTCTGGTGTTGATCGCCTTAGGGTTGCCCTCATGTCTGTGCTGGTCCCTTGCGTCTTGTTCCATAATGCTATTCTGCTGGTTCTCTTCTCCAATTTCAACACTTTTACTGTCCACTAATCATTGTTTTCTTTCTGCTTTCCTCTCCCTGCACCGGGCTCTGGCCTGGAGCTGTAGCTCAAGCACCACAACCTGACTCTGGTTTCAGCTAACCTGCTACTTCTGCCCTCCCTGCGCCAAGTACCGGTCCTTCCCCGATAATCATCTATATTTGTGACCTGCATAATTAGTATTTGTATAACCAATGATTGAATTTATTAATTTAATTAATTTATATATTATAGAAAATGAGGCGGCACGGATGGTGCAGTGGGTAGCACTGCCGCCTCACAGCAAGGAGGTCCTGGGTTCGAATCCCCGTCGGCCGGGGCCTCTCTGTGTGGAGTTTGCATGTTCTCCCCGTGTCTGCGTGGGTTTCCTCCGGGTACTCCGGTTTCCTCCCACAGTCCAAAGACATGCACGTTAGGCTGATTGGAGAGTCTAAATTGCCCGTAGGTATGAGTGTATGAGTGTGTGAGTGAATGGTGTGTGTACCCTGCGATAGACGAGGCGACCTGTCCAGGGTGTATTCCTGCCTTTCGCCCAATGTATGCTGGGATAGGCTCCAGCCCCCCCGCGACCCTGATCAGGATAAGCGGGTTCAGATAATGGATGGATTGATGGATTATAGAAAATACTGCTGTTAAAAAACTATAGGCCTATTTTTGGCAGAAAAATACATTCAGTTATAAGGGCAGGTTGATTTCCAGCATAGCAGATGAGTCAAGGTCACATGGTTTGTCACATGCATTAAGAACTTAAAATAACACAGGGGGGCTGGTGCCTATCCCAGCATACATTAGGCAAAAGGCAGGAATACACCATGGACAGGTCGCCAGTCCATCACAGGGCATGTCTTTGGAATGTGGGAGGAAACCCACACAAACACAGTGAGAACATGCAAACTCCACACAGAGAGGCCCCGGCCAACCGGAATTCGAACCCAGGACCTCCTTGTTGTGAGGTGGCAGTGCTACCCTCTGCACCATCCGTGTCTTGTTATAAAATATATTTCCTAATCCTGGACTAAATGTAGCGTTGTATGAATAATCTCCAGTTAAACATAATTCACTGCAAAAACCCTCTGACCATACTGAAAGGTTTTTACATTCCATTAATGACATTTGGCAAACGCTCTTATCCAGAGCGACGTACAAAGTGCAAAGTGCAGACCCAGGGATAAGTGCGCTGAAAGACGAGGGGAACTAGATAAGGACCAGGGCCTACTTGATCATCTTTTTTTTTTTTTTTTTTTATCGTAATACCGCAACACGCAAATGTATGAATAGTGCATTCAAGGGTTGCACAAGGGAATAGTGCAACTCTTGCTCAGGCTCCAGATCAAAATCCCATTACATGGCCGTTTTACTGAGAACGCAGCTGATTGTGTGAACAACGTTGACAATAAAAATGTACGGGGCTTTTCAAGCCAACCTAAAGAAGTTTGTTTGAACTTTACTGTAACGTTACGTTCGTGGTTCTCCTGCTTGCATAGCTTTTCAAGATCAACCATTTGAAATGCAAGCGAACATCGCTACAACTTGGCAGCTAACAGAAAAAAAGGGCTTCTGTTATGCTGATTAAACGGTGACACCAACATTATACTTACGTTAACGCAACATTGAACAGCGGTGGTGTCAGCTCGGGTGCTGGTAAACTGATTTACCTTTCCCGTAAGAGTTTTCAAATGTCTGTTGAAATTTGACGTGGTTGCTCCGGCATCTTTTATTTTAATTCTCCACATTTTGCTAGTTGCAATCATTTTGTTTCATTTTGCAACCTGAAATATTTAAACTCAAAGGCCACAACATGTGGAAGTGTAATCATAGCGAGCTCAGCTGCCATAAATAGTAGGGTGTTGCTATGGTTGCAAAACGACGTTGGGTGTTAAACAGTTTTTTACAATCGCTTTCACACGTGTCTCAATACCATGTCCACTTTTTCAAAACACTTAACACATTCACCATATCAATAGACCATGTTAACTAAACTGTGGATATTTTTGCAATGCATTCATACTAAAGGCATTCAATCACCACTTCTTCCAAAATTCATGAATACCTCTCGCAGTCAGTGTTCACTACCAACAAAAGTCTGTACAAATCCAGCAAATTTTGCAGACATTTAGCTACAAAACAGTTCAAAACAGTTAACTTTTAGTTCAAAACCCAACAAAATTCTGATCACTGTGGATGGAAATATGTTGCATTTTGACAGACAAATTAAACCATATGCTTGAAATATGTAACACAGATCATTCTGATTTTAGCATAAAGTTTATTCAATTTTTTCTTTTTTAGTTTGCAGCCTTGTTACCATGTATTCAAAAGTGGTCATACTTGCATTGAAATGTGTTATGCCGGGGGGAACAGAGGAACCAGTAGCAGACAGGGGTGCAGAAAAATGGCAGGTTTTAATATCAAAAGGGGCAGACAGAGCAGAGTCGAAAAACATGCCAGGGTCAAAACCAGGGGGTCCGTCCAAAAGGCTGAGGTACAAAAATCCAAAAAGCAAAGAAAAGTCCAGGGAAGCAGGCAGGGGTCAAAACCAGAAAACCAAAACCAAAAACTAGGGCAAGGACTCAGGGGCAGGGGCAGGGGCAGGGGCAAGGGCAAGGGCAAGGGCAAGGGCAAGGGCAAGGGCAAGGGCAAGGGCAAGGGCAAGGGCAAGGGCAAGGGCAAGGGCAAGGGCAAGGGCAAGGCAACAAGGAGGCTAGAACTGGGGGACGGAATCAAGGGCTCGGCAACAGAAACAGGACAAGACAAACTAGCAGCGTGCAACTGAAAAGGACAGGTATAAATAGGCAGGGCATGGGAGTGAGGGCGGTCTAACAAATAAACATCAGGTGAGACACATGAAAGGGTAATAGGAAAATAACGAGGGGGGAATGAAAACGCGGACTGGATTCACAATGACACACATGTAAAACAAACGGCTCCGGACTAGAGAGTAGACAATTGCAGAGAATCAGGAGATGCAGAGATACAGAGAGACAGGTGCGAATACTTTGCTGAAACTAAGCAAGTCATCAGTGATAGAATAGGGAGGCGGAGTTACAGAACAGAATTGAAACTGGAGATGCGTTAGTAAGTTAGTTAAGTGATTTTAATTACAAATACCCAAAACTAGTGAATGTTATTTTGTTAGTTTGACAAACATATTAGTGTGTTAGTATAATTAGTACTGTACAAATTCTATGTTAGTTGGGATTAGTATATTAGTGCTATGTACAAACATGAAATGGAGAGAAAGCAGGAAGTAAGGAATGTAAGATTGGAAGGAAGACTGAACCCCGGAACTACCGTAAACACCCGAATAGTGGGGCACGCAGACAAGGGAGTGACTGGGCTAGAAAACATTCAGACTCAGACATCACAGGGGAAGACGAGTGCAAAGACTAACGAATATAAACAGAACACCAGACATGAATATGAAAAATAATAAATTACAAGAATGATGATAATAAACAATGATAAACTAGCACACAGAACACAGGAACATAACAGAAATGTGCATGTATATAGGGAAAATGTTACATTACATTACATGGCATTTGGCAGATGCCCTTATCGTACAGTTATGTACAGTTGATTAGACTAAGCAGGAGACAGTCCGCCCCTGGAGCAAGGCAGGGTTAAGGGCCTTACTCAAGGGCCCAACGGCTGTGTGGATCTTATAGTGGCTACACCGGGGACTGAACAACCAACCTTGCATGTCCCAGTCATGCACCTTAACCACTACGCTACAGGCCGCTCTATAGATGTAGATGTAGTTGTCACTGAAGAGCTTGTTCCACTATTACTGCTGTATATTTACTGCTGAAACACCTGGCTGTCATTTCAGCGAACAACCTGCCCAGGTGTTTTTTGTTTGTGCCCCATTACCACATATACAAAAGGGGCCATCTTTGGATTGGCATTTGCATTCTTTAGCCTTATTGGGGAAAATGGATGCAGGCAGAGGCCAAGGAAGAGGAAGAGGAAGAGGAAGAGGAAGAGGAAGAGGAAGAGGAAGAGGAAAAGGAAAAACAGTTGTGTCAGATGAAATCAGAGCCACAGTGGTTGAACATGTGGTAAATCCTGGTCTATACCTGAGGGTTCAACCGAACTTGCCTAGATGCACAGTGGCTTCAATAGTGAGGATTTTCAGGCAAACCAGCGGGTACTATACAGTATTTACAGCATTCTGACTGAAGGAATTCAGTTGATGTGTATATTACAGTAGTACTGTGATTTGAGATGTCTCTAGAAAAAGCAGATGTATCAGTGCACATTTGTCTTTGACTCACTACAGGACCCAGCGGTTACCTCACACAGGGGGAAGGGGAAGAATATTTACACCTCAACAGGAGGATGCAATAGTTGGGATGGTCATTGCCAACAACAGCATCCGGCTAAGAGAAATATTAAACAACATAATCGCAGACAACAACTTATTTCCAAACATTGACAGTGTTCGCACTAGAACCATTTCAAGAGTGCTACAGAAACATCATATCCGGATGAAACAGTTGTACACTGTCCCCATTGACAGGAACTCTGAGCGTGTCAAGGAACTCAGGTACAAATATGTCCAGGTAAGATATCTAAGGTCATTTTGAACAACACAGCACACAGGCATTTTCTTTGAGATTTTGCACAGTAAGCTATACAATTTGTGACTTATGGTACCTTATGTATTCTCAAATTTATTGTAGAGAGTCATGGAGCTTGAGGCCAGTGAAACCGAACACACATTCATCTACGTGGATGAGGCCGGTTTCAACTTGGCAAAAAGACGCCGCCGTGGAAGGAATTTAATCGGGAGATGGGCAGCTGTAGATGTTCCAGGCCAGAGGGGGGCTAACATCATTACATTACATTACATTACATTACATTACATTAATGGCATTTGGCAGACGCTCTTATCCAGAGCGACATACAGTTGATTCGACTAAGCAGGAGACAATCCTCCCCTGGAGCAATGCAGGGTTAAGGGCCTTGCTCAAGAGCCCAACGGCTGTGCGGATCTTATTGTGGCTACACCGGGGATTGAACCACTGACCTTGCGGGTCCCAGTCATGTACCTTAACCACTACGCTACAGGCCGCCCTGTACTTCACCATGTGTGCAGCAATATCTGTTGATGGATTGCAGCTGTATAAGGCCATCATTGGCCCATACAATTCAGCACACCTTATTGCTTATCTCGATGAACTATTTGAAAGGCTTTCAGCAGAAAGAGAGCAAGAGTGCACCAGTATATGTGATTGTATGGGACAATGTGGCCTTTCACCACTCCTGACAGGTCACAGAGTGGTTTACGGCCCATCCCAGGATGACGTTGTTATTCCTGCCACCATACTCGCCTTTCCTCAACCCCATAGAATAATTATTTTCTGCATGGAGATGGAAGGTTTATGACCACCACCCACATGACCAGATGTCACTTCTCGATGCAATGACTGCTGGGTGTATGGACATAACAGTGGAACACATCCAGGGCTGGATAAGGCACGCAAAGAGATTTTGTCCTCGGTGTCTGGCAAGGGATAACATTCGCTGTGATGTTGATTAAAATCTATTGCCAAATGCAGAGGACAGGATGGATGGGCCAGGCCAACAGTAGACAAACAGTTGACAATATGTGTGAATTACTGTATATAGTGAGAATATTTGGTATCCATTTGTTATTGATTGTTATGTATTGAGTAATTGATTGTATTATCTTTTCTTTTCTGAACTACAGTATATTTCACTGTGAACAAAAGGCAAAATACAGTAAACCCCCTGAAGAATACTGTTGCTTTTGATTTGTTTCTTTATCATATTTTACATTACACAGTAAAAATTGTTGTTCTGGGTTTCCGATACAGTAAAACATTCATTCATTTACAGTTTACTGTAAATTTACCTCACTCTGTCATGATGTCTATTGTGAGAGGCAGACCAACAGATCAAAATTTTCTTTAGCTGCTTGGCTTGAAATATTTGTGGATGCAAAAATAGAGGAAAGGGAAACACACAATATATGTATTTAGCAATGCTCCAAGTTGTTTGTGTTTTGTAGTTCATTGTACATTGAGTGACAAAGTAGTCTTATGGGAGAAAGCATATGCTATAGTTACGGCAGCATGAGTCACTTTTTTGTGAAATATTAAGTGTTTTGGTGGTTGAAGTGCATTTTGCACCATTTTGCGTGTTTCAAAAGCACACTGTGTGAAGAGTTTTGAAAAAGTGGACATGGTATTGAGACGAGTGTGAAAACGATTGTAAAAAACTGTAACTAAGGAATATCTTTTATATAAATAATAGAAAAATAATCATTGGCCGTGACATTCACTTTGTCATTTTCACAACGCCATTTGGCAGACTCTTATTGTTCCCGAGTCCTTATCGACGAATTCAAGTCAAGTCGATGTATGTGCGACTCAAGCGTGACTCGTCATCAGCGACGAAGGATGAGGACTGAGGTGGAGAGGAGTTGTCACCACAAATTCTATACAAAACTTATCCCCTACTTCCTTCTCTGCAATGACGTCAGTCATATGCGTTTACTGCTGTGTGTAATATGCTCTGCATCAGCAAGCTAGCAATGCTTTTGTGAATATGTAGTGCTTCATGTTTCCGGGTGTTGAACGTGGAGTTGGGGGAGGGAGAATGAGATGAAGTGGTGATCAGATTTATGCAGAGGGTTAACTGAAATTGGAGCACGAGCAGTTCCTCACGAAGACAAGGTCAAGACCAACCTTGTGGGTTGGAGGAGGTCAAAAAATCCAGTTAGTATTACTGAATATAATTGTTTTCTGCCCTGTAATGCAGGGCTTGGCCTGTGGCCCATGAAATGTGGCGGGACAGGTTGTACTGGAACATTATGTATTGGCACAGTGGATTTAGTTAAACCTGTGTGCAACACGCCTATATGACTCTCGGTTAGAGAATCCACAGACGGGCAACAACACTTGGTAAGTGGCAACTTGGTGTGCTGCTTATTCATGTAAACAGGGCCAAGGGCAATTATCAGTTCCTGGGTGGTTGAGGAAAGAGCAAGAATTATTATTATATATAATAGAGGCATGAATTGTAATAGCATTCATAGAATGCCTGCCAATTGTATACTTACTTCCAAATGAACAATCGATAGCGAAGGGAAGGACGCTGACTTATCCAATAATATTTTCTGGTAGCTAGCTAACCAAGTTAAAATAAAAGCACAACTATAAAGTCTTTATGAAAGCAAATTAGCTAGCTAATATGATCGATAAGGTCACCTTATGAAAGCAAATTAGCTAGCTAGCTAACATTAGAATATAACTAGAAATAGTCTAATAGTCCTTAAAAGACAATCTTGCTTTCTGACCATTGGAGACTACCGTGTGATAGCCGTGATAAGAATGCGCTAAGAAAACCTTGATCTAATATAATTCCTAAAACATCTGCTTTAGCAGTCGCTTTTCACACGAGCCATTTAGCAAACTATTTAACTGACGTTACTTGTTTTTGTACTTGGCCTAGCTAGCTAAGTACCGCAGGTTATTCCAAGAATGTAGGCCCCATTGTCTGGAAGAAAATGAACACGAGTCTAGCTAGAAAGATTTGCCTGACCAGGCAAGTCATTGACATTGCTACTCTCCCAACACAGTGTACACCGCCTGATTTCACTAATTAGCTTATTATCTGAACCAAGCAGGTAAAATAATTAGTGAAATCAGGTGGTGTAGCGCAAGGTAGGAGCAAATACCTACAGCAGGGATGTTCAATCTTATTCAGAAAGGGCCGGCGTGTGTGCAGGTTGTTGTTTTAGCACAGGACTAAGACAGCTGATTCTACACATCAAGGTCTTGATTAAAGACCATGATTAATTCATTAGTATAATCAGGTGTGTTACTGCTGGGTTAAAACAAAAGATCATCAAGGTAAAAAAATTCAGTCAAGAGTATTCACCCAGATCACGGTATAACAAGGTCGTATATTTATTTGTGCAGGTCACCTAAGGCTTATAACCCAAGAAGCTTGCCTTCCTCAAAGTCTGTCTGGCTGCAGCCACGACAGGTCTCCAGGAACCTCCCATATTCTGTAAAAATTGTAGGTTGAGTGCTCCAGAATGGAGTCTCCATCATACAACCCCCCATCCTTAAACAAGAATAGAAGGCCAAATATTATTTCAAAACTTTATTCTATATTTCAACCACAGAAATAATTTAATGCTCTTTGTACAAAGCACAGCATGGAAAACATTTACAGTAAAAGTAGTCACACTTAAAAACAAGAATAAACTGGATTACGTAATAGTATGGAAGATTAAAGCAAACCAAAAGTTTTCCTAAAATACTTCCTATAAATTGTAGCATTTGTGAAAGCACTGCTTCTTGATATGAAAACTTGTATACCTATTTTGGCTCAATGTATTAAACTACACATTCCAATGTATTTCTTATTGGAAATTTAATTTGCATCAAGTCAAGAAGACTTAAAAATAAAATAAATAAAATTCTTGTCTACACCCCTCCGATATAATTAATGTACTGTAATAGTCAAAGCACACATTCACCTCCAATATAATGTACTGATGGAATCCTATATGATATACAATGGCCACAGCTTTATTCATGAGTGATGAAGGGAAAGTCTTGGATAATACTATAATTTACAGAGAAATAATGAACTGTAGTAGGTCCCTTCTACCTCTCTGTCACCCATTTCCAAAACCAGGTTAATTTAAAAGCCTTTTCACCTTCTCACTAACAAATTTACACAAGAATAAAACTTATATTACTTACAAACTGAAACAAGCACACATCCAGATATACAAAGAGTAACACACAAACACACCTGAGGGGAAATGCAGAGTGTAAAGATTTCAGCTGTAACCACCTGGTTTACTACAATTTCCATTAGTACACCATATTGCTCTGGAATATGCTAATTTAACCAATGTACTGTGCATATTCAGCTGAAAGGCCATGTGGTGCACTTCAGGAAAGTGCCATTCTTAGGCAATACAATTAAGTCAATATATCAAAAATAGTTTCCCTACGCAACATTTAGAATTTGTGACAAGCCTTCAATAAAACTACGCAAGGGCAGGAATTTGCCCTCCCCACCTACCTTATACAATTCTGGGGTTATGATTTTTTTTCTCTCTCTTTCAGAATTCTTTGAAATCCAATCACTGTCACAAGGTATCACAAAGTCTGTCTGCTACTGTAGGTTTTCAAGTTCTGAAAAAAGGCAGCATTTATGATTAATGTCTCCTTTTAAACGCGTCCATAACCCTGGTCATCCAACCCACTGACCTTCAGTTAATGGTTATTAGTTTACCAAATTGAGATTTCAATTTATGGGCTCACAATTTTAATTATAACCAAACCTAAAATTGAAAAACCAGATCCGGATCAGGAATCTGATACTGCGGTTTCAGCTGTACTGCACTGGCTACAATGGCACTAAATCTAGAAAGTGTTTGAGCCAGGTTTGCAATTTTACACATATAAACAGTACAATGATATGAAACCAGGAATGATCTTAATCCTTCCAGGACCATTTTGTCTCTTGTTTTGAAATTCAAGAGCCTCATAATTCTAGTGACCAGTTGCATAAAACTCTCTGCTAAAACTTTGACGAACACAAAAA
The DNA here is from genome assembly GCF_963514075.1 of Conger conger. Lineage (NCBI taxonomy): Eukaryota > Metazoa > Chordata > Actinopteri > Anguilliformes > Congridae > Conger > Conger conger. The sequence continues at coordinate 18,329,106 of NC_083762.1, read as the reverse complement.
AACATTAACCTTTAATTACCTGGTGGTCTGATCACCATATTTTCTGTTGCAAAAAGGTAGTGGTTGACAGATAATTTTCAAGATGTATTTTTGTCTATCTTAGAAAAATACTAAGGATACATTTCCTAAGATAACATTCATAAAATGCAGATTAAATTGTACAATTTAAATCCTATGGACCCCTAATCACCAACTTACTTTAGCAATGAGAGCAGCTGAAAGTGTTTTATGCAACTAGTATATCCCCCTGTCTCCCCACCGCTTAAAATACATCATGTCAGATTTCCCTCCAGACCGTCACCCATACCCACCCATACGCCCTCGTGCATGCGTTTATGGGTCAACAAAAGAGACCATAATATATCGGGTGCCCTGTGTGGTGGGGAGCCCTTCATGATAGTGAGTGAGACGACCTGGGTGCATGAAGGACCACCCCTTCCGTGGAGCCTCGACTTTGCAGTCATAGCGCAGGAAACGACATCCCCCACCCTGAAAACAAAAAGTGCAATGCACACACACAATTAATTTCTATACATTTTCATATATAATATGAACTGCTAAATGCCTTATTTTAATACATTTGCTATGAATCATATGCAAGATATCTCACAAAACTGAAACTGCTGGCTCAATGTAGAGAACACATTTATGCCGAGTCACAAAAATGCCTCTCTCACCTACAGCAGGCTTGGTTTACATATCACATGGAAGAAATGGCAATATATACAGTTTGTGATGTGAATACAGGCATGCACTGTTTTTATTATGCCCACACCTGATAGTCAATGCCCTTGCTGTTGAGGGCTACATTGATGGTGAAGGTGGAAGAGTCATGGTGTGGCCGTAGGAAGGGCTGTTCATCGGGTCTGTAACGCACCACGAAGTTCATCACTGCCTGGGCCTGGTGCAGGGAGGAGACAGCATATGAATAGTGAATGTATAAACCAAGACTCGACAGAGCCATGGTTTTCAGCCTCGAAAGCGGTTCCAAAAGTGTGGCGACTACAGTCAGACATTTTGGGCCAGCATGTTCATCACACCAGATGAAGTGGAGGGAGAGAACAATTTTTCTGGCTATTAAATCAGGGGATGATTACACATTTCATTTGACGTTCTGCCTCTGCGGCAAGAATGCTGCCGGCTGAGATGCGAGGTTCCGATAGTAGGGGACAGCCACGTTGCATTTCGGGCTGTAATTACCCATAATCCATAGTGATTTGGGGTTTGTTTTCGCACAACCACCACCAAATGGTGGCAAATGTGAGTACTCTACTCCACAGCTGAACAACAGACCTTTTAGTGCATGTCATTGATCCCATGTGCGTTGTTTTAGTTAAATTGCTTACTTTTAAAACCCTTTTCTTGAAATATCTTTGTTTCAGTGAAATTTATACATGGTAGTAGCTAACCTACAATGTGACTAGAGTGTTAACCATGTGTTTTACGCACAGATTTACAAAATCGGAAAAAAATTAAGTTTATAAGTTTATAACCACTTGAACTGTCCACATTCTGCTCTGACACAATGAAAGAAATATACCAGTAATATTACTTGTTAAGCCTGGTGTAAAATCCAGCTATGACCGGCTACCAGTGGTTTCAAAGCCTAGCTTGAGCATTTTTTTAAGTAGGCAGCTATGCTCCCTCCATAGTAACCAGAAAACAATGATAGTGTTCGCCTATGGTTTTGGCTTTACTCAGAGCCACAGAGAGAGAGAGTTGCGTCAATGGAGGGTCAAACCGCTAGGCGGTCACATGGTTCAAAGGCTTCAAATAGTTACAAACAAAACTTTATGGTGAGCACTTGTACACCTGTACACTTACTTGTTCATGTGATTATCTAATCAGCCAATCTAAATGCAGAAGGATCTGCAACTTTGTCTACGTTAATCAATAAAGTCACAACAAATAGCCGATGCAATGAGATCTGAATCAAAGACATGGAGCCTAGTCTAGAAGAATGGTACTACTTAATAGGAAGATCCATGGATATCAAGAACAACCTAGCGGTCTGGTGATAGCTGTAACATTAACAGTAATATAAATGTACAATGAAAGCAACCTAACGTTAGGCGCCTATATATTTCGATATCCTCATTTCACAATCACCTCCCAGCAGACCTCTAAGCACACACTAATGTTAAGCTAGGCCATATTTAACTAATACATGTCTATTTCCCCCTAAACACATGGAGCCTCTGTGTCTAATTTAGTAATGTTATCCATGAAATGGCAACGCAATTGGCCAACGCCCTGCTCAGTCTTATGAACTGCACTTTGATCTAGATAAGAGTGTGCTAAAATGCTGTGAATGTAAAGCAGTTGGCCAGGGTGTGGTACCTGGCAGGAATGTTATAAAAGGTCACGCTGTGGCTTTCTGGAGAGGCTTTTGTTTGTCCACCTGTCACACCCCGCTTTTGTTTTTACATTATTGGCATTTGGCAGACGCTCTTATCCAGAGCGACGTACAGTTGATTAGACTAAGCAGGAGACAATCCTCCCCTGGAGCAATGCAGGGTTAAGGGCCTTGCTCAAGGGCCCAACGGCTGTGCGGATCTTATTGTGGCTAGACCGGGATTAGAACCACTGACCTTGCGTGTCCCAGTCATTTACCTTAACCACTACGCTACAGGCCGCCCTGCGGAGGTTGTTTCACGTACCTTGCTGTGTTGTCTCCCTCTGTTACATTTTAACAATGGTTGTTGTGGGAGGTGGCTTGGTATCGTTTGATATTTATTTATATTTGATATAGTCTGTGTTTTGAGAAAATGTAATTTATTTGGCAACGGTACCCATATTAAGCCTTTAAAACTACACTACCAGCCAATGCTCTGTCCCCAATGCTCAGATTGGCTCTGGAGACACAGTGCGACGCATGTGACATCACAGATACAATGCAGAGGAAATGGTGCCGGGCATATTGTAGTGGGATATGTAGTTATTACATCATTTCAAAGCATTGAAATTGTATTTTCGGCCTCTTTGGATAAATGAGTACTTTACTGGTATTTGGCAGACGCTCTTATCCAGAGCGACGTACAGTTGATTAGACTAAGCAGGAGACAATCCTCCCCTGGAGCAATGCAGGGTTAAGGGCCTTGCTCAAGGGTCCAACGGCTGTGCAGATCTTATTGTGGCTACACCGGGGATCAAACCACCAACCTTGCGTGTCCCAGTTATTTACTTTAACCACTACGCTACAGGCCGCCCTACTTTTCCAGCATCAGTTTATGGCTGGTAACCATATAAGTAAAATACCTGCTCATTGGGATTTTTGATTTTTGGAGTGCTCACATTTGGTGGTGGTGGTGATGTAAACAACATGTAGTTAAATAGCCAAATAACTGCACATTCACTAAGTTCAAAAACATGAAGACAAATGGCAACACAGAAATGGATGTGATCCTGTGGGGGTGCATGGCCGTCTCACCTTGGGATAGTATCCAGGGTAGAGCTTCTCAGTGACGGGGACAATGTACTCCTTGAGGAATTTAAGCCACTCCTTCTCAAAACTGATCTGGTTCATGTGGATGTCCACGGTGGGCACATTCTCGTACCCCCCCGCTAGACGTTCATCCTGTCACATCCAAAATCACATTACAAAGGCACGCAGACACAAATGCATGCACATAGATGTACAAAAGACAACTATTGATCAGACACAGACCTGGGTCAAATATGTAATTGTTTTGGATTCAATTACTTTTCAATCACAGACAATCACACGTACCGAGAGTAATAGAGATTACAGCTTCAGAGAAAACAATAGATGACAATGGAGTTTGTGACAAGTGTTGATGCAGTGGTATTGCGATTTACATTGTGCTTTCCTCCTGACCACCCGTTAAAATCTTCCATCGTCTCCACCAGTTCATCACACATCTTTTCAGAGAAGGCCGGGAACCAGTACACATCGGGGCAGGGCTGAGGAGGGAGACCAGAACAGAGAGCCATGGGAAATGGTTAAGTGTATACTGGGAGAGTGAGGGGGAGAGGGAAAGCAAGAGGGAGAGGTAGGGAGAAGGAGGACGGAAAAGCCCGCCAGTATACTGTATGATCTGTCATTTTGTCATACAATGGATAATTGTTGACTTCCTCATTTTCTTACCTGTTCCACAAAGTTTTCCTCCTCAAATATTTTGGAGTAGTTTTCATGGATATACTTCTCTCTCCAGTCCTAAATGCAGGAGAAAAATATTCATCCAACTTACATTTTTTACATTTACATTTTTGTCATTTGGCAGACGCTTTTAATCCAAAGCGACTTACAAGTGCATAGGTTCTTCCACAAGTCAAAGCATCACATCCATAACTAGGAAAATACACATGGAATGCTGTTCTAAACATATAGTCATCACCATAAGTGCAATATATATATCTTTTTTTTTTTTGGTTAGACATGGAGGATAGGGATATCAGAAAGGGGGGGCGGGGGAAATCAGGAGGGAGGACTAAGGTAGAGTTTCAAAAGGTGTGTTTTGAGTCTGTGTCGAAATAGGGGGAGGGATTCTGCTGTCCTGAAAGTGGTAGGCAAGTCATTCCACCACTGAAGAAGCAGAACGGAAAACAGGCGTGAACGTGCAGCTCGACTGCCAGGTGCACGTAGAGAGGGAACCATAAGGCGACCAGAGCTGGCAGACCGGACTGGTCTAGCTGGGGAGTAGGGAGTGATCAAGGATTGTATGTAAGGTGGGGCAGTCCCCTTAGCAGCCTGAAATGCCTACACTAGGGCCTTGAATCCGATGTGAGCGGCAATAGGAAGCCAGTGGAGGCCAATGAGAAGCAGGGTGACATGAGCCGACCTGGGCTGACTAGTGATCAGGCGGGCTGCAGCATTCTGGACCAGCTGGAGGGGCTTGATGGCACACGCTGGGAGACTGGCTAGGAGGGAGTTGTAGTAATCCAGGCGGGAAATGACGAGCGCCTGGACTAGGAGCTGGGTGGCGTTCTCCGTCAGGAGATGACGGATACGGCGTATATTATACAGAAAGAACCTGCAGGTTCTGGCAGTGGAGGATACTTGTGGAACCAGGGTGAGGCAGTTATCAAGAGTCACCCCAAGATTCTTTGCCGTACGGGAGGAGGAAACTACAAAGTCCTCAACAGTCAGTGAGAGGTCGATTGACGGAGAGGACTTAGCAGGGATGTAGAGAAGCTCAATTTTGGCAAGGTTCAGCTTCAGGTGGTGGGAAGTCATCCACGTAGAGATATCAGCCAAGCAGGCAGAGATCTGTGTGGTGACTTGGGTGTCGGGGGGGAAGGAAATAAAGAGTTGGGTGTCATCAGCGTAAGAGTGATAAGAAAAGCCAAGGGAAGAGATAACAGAACCAAGCAGAATCTCATGGTTGACTATATCGAAGGCGGCCGACAGGTTGAGGAAGATGAGGACAGAGGAGAGGGATTTGGCTTTAGCAGAGTGGAGTGCCTCAGTGACCACGAGCAGGGTGGTCTCAGTGGAGTGGCCACTCTTGAAGCAAGACTGGTTGGGGTCATGGAGATTGTTCTGGAGAAGATAAGTGGACAGTTGGGAGCAGACCGCCCGTTCCAGAGTTTTAGCGAAAAAGGGAAGAGACAGGCCGGTAGTTGTTCAGGGCAGAGTAGGTTTTTTGAGCAGGGGAGTGACTCTGGCCCTCTTCAGGGAAGAGGGCATGGTGCCGGAAGAGAGGGAGGTGTTGATTATTGAGCGCAATGGTTTTCCAGCATTAACTAGGTTAGTAATTAAGGTCAATTAATGCACACTCCCCATTGTCCAAAGTGTTAAGTAGCAAGGTTTGTAGTGTCAATATACAGTAGCAAATTGTAAGCAGTTCACTTTAATAAAGCACATGACAGCGCTGAAATTCATTAGTTCGACGGAATATTGCAGAAAATAAAATATGAATGTTTGTGCTTATCCACAGAATTAGATTAGGAAAGAGACTTTACTGTTGAATTTTTGGTACATGTTTGGCACTTTGAAGCCACAAGCTCCATTTTATCTGGATGAGCAGCAGCAAATACGTTGAAAACTTGTCACATTTCAGCACAATATATAGACAGACACTACTCTGGGTAAGAAGGTGTTGGTGAACTGCCACTTAAGGATGCATTCTAAAACTTCCTGGGACCTAGAATAATACATTCCCACTTCTTCATGTTTGTCAGCACACTGGCTGCTGCCTTTCAGATGATCTGTCATTTTGTAATGACAACATTTGGGAGCCCCCCCCCCCCCCCAAAAAAAAAAAAAGCATTGCAAAGTTTTATTTCAGTTTCATCAGCACAGACTGCACAGAAGGAGCTGAGTGGAAGGACATACCACAGGGTTATCAAAGATCTGCCACATGTCTGGATGAAGCCGGCTGGTGTTGTAGTTAGTAGTGGAAACAAGCCGCCCAAACTCATCTCTGTTCGACACGAACATGAACACGCCCTGTGAAACGCAACAAGAGAAAGGAGAGCCGCAGAACGAGGGTCAAAAGTTGAAGGCAAAACCATGTGCTGTTGGAAGCGTAAACAGAAAGAAATGAGCATGCCAGCGCATACTCGAATGTGGGATCACGCGCACTGGGGCCACGCACCTGGTCTCGGACTGTCCTGCAGAAGGCCATGTCGGCGTCCATGCCGTCCTGTGTGTACAGGCTGACCTGGGCCAGGCGTGTGCGCAGAGTAGTCCCTCGGATCAGATACACCTGAGTGATGTAGGGTACGTTCCACAGCCCACTACAGGAGGAGGGGAAGACAGAAAGGGTTAAACCTCCAATATATAGGTATCAGAATCCAGTCCTGTGAGGGGGGCAGTGTCTGCTGTTTTCACCGCCAGTGATTAATTTGTTTACGGGCTGCTGATTGAAAGGAAGCCGCAAATATCTGTAGACTGCGACCCTCCAGGACTGGGGTTTGACACCCCTGCTCTAATATGTCAGCATCATGACATATGCTGGATGTATCATGGGATATGCAACTGGCAGCCCAGTAATACCAACTTTTCCCAATAGGGGAAGCCATTAAACACCACCCGGTCTGCTACCAACAATTATTCCACAGTCAAAGTAACTTTTTCCCCATTCTGATGGTTGATGTAAACATTAACTGAAACTCCTGACCCGTATCTACATGATTGTATGCATTGCACTGCTGCCACACATTTGGCTGATTAGATAATCGTATGAATATGTAGGTGTAATGAAGTAAAAATCCTAATAAAGTGCTCAGTGAGTTTATATAATGATCATGCCATGGTCAATGACTGCTGTCCAAAATCAGCAGAAGGAAAATTGACAATGAATGCTGGGGTATATACTTACACACGCTTGCCCTGGACAATGTCAATGTAATCTTCAGCTCGAGCGTAAAACCCCTCTGGACTCAAAGCGCCCCAGAAATTAGACCACAGCTTTCCATGGCGGGAGAGCATGGGGGCGATGACTGGTCTGATCGAGAGATAGAGAGAGCAGAGAGGAGGGGGAGGTTGTGACAAGCCCTTTATGGAAATACAGCAGTGTTTTAAACAGGATTGTTCATGTCTGGAATTTATTTTACAAAATGTGACAAATTATATTGTGTCCTGGGGAAAACTACTCTCAGTCTATAAAAAGAGGGTTAAAAGTGAAAGTGCAAAGAAATCACTAGTCTGTCTTTTGGCTCCATCCTGCCTAGTAAAACTAAGGGTGAAGGATTTGGTTAAGCAGTTGGTCGATGGCTAACGGTTCTCACTTGTTCTCCTCAACCAGGATCCTCAGGATGTCTGGGTTGGTCACGGCAACATCAGCATCAATACTGAAGTAGTAATCGCACGTGGGGTCCTGCCGACATGAATCCCTGTTGAACAAACAGACAGGCGGGTTACGTGCATGTAAACTAGAATTCAAATCACTTTCCTGCTGACACCTGGGGCGGGGGTACTACGAAGAGAGTTCAACACATCCAGGGTTTCGCTGCATGACCTGGCTTCACAAACCCAAACAACCACTATGGTACTATGAAGAGGGGCTTTGTTAACGAAGAACTGCGCGTGTTCCCGTAAAAGTGGCGTTGTATGCAAAAATGAGCCTATAGCAGTGCACCTTGGGCCATAGGCTACTTGAGCGGCATATATCTTACCTGAGGAAAAACTGATATGAAAGAATATAATGGATGGACAAGAAGAACATGAAGCACTCCTAGCCTAAGAGTAAAAAAGCAACACTGATTCTGCCAGGACAAGGGTTGGCAAAAATTGCTAATCATAAACTTATTTAGGCTCAATCTCACAATTCTACAATCTCACAAATTGTTCATTTCTGCAGTGGGAAATAAGCTACACATTCTATAGGTCCTAAAACTTCATTATAAATATCTTGTATCAAGTTATTTTGCCTGAAGCCAAGATTTATTATTAAACCCAAACCTTAAGCTCTTAAACTCAACAAACCTATACTTAAGAGAAGTAGATATTGACACGCAGGGTTCATGAGGTTTGCATTATGTAGGCTACTGTATTCTCCCCATTGAGAATCTAGCTTACATTTTTCATAGTGTAACCATGGTCTCTGCCCAGCGACAACACCCCCAAGCTCTACGGGAATGTCCTGGAGAGACGTCCATTTCCAAGGAGCTGATTGGTTAAAGGGCAGAGCTTTTATATGTTTCAAGCTGATAGCCTGAACATAACCTGCCCTGGACCAGGTTAGGTGTGCAGCACATGTAGCCCCGGCGATATACCCAGATTTTAAAGTAACTTTGTAGTACAGGAAACCCAAAGTTAAAGGTCAAGTACACCCCCCTGGTCTTGCCTTATCTAGGGCATGCGACAAGCACCTAGGCAACCACAAATCTGTGTCATCTTGAGCCAAAACTGCTCTATTGCATTGGTGTGCACAATGGCATTTCCCAGCTATGCTCACAGTGCCATGGTTCTGGCCAGGTCGTGTTGGAGGTTCTCTTCTGGTCCCACGATGCGAGGGTTAGGGAACACAGTCCTGTGGCGATCCCAGAACTGCTGGATGTGCTGCTCATGGTAAACCACCTGGGACACATGCACACAACACACACAAGATCAATCCCATTGATCTCTGTTTGATTTCCAACTATGACACATTCTGTACTGTGATCCCAACTCTACCTGTAACCCTCTCTACCTTTCCTCTCTCTCTGAAAATCCCTAAAAATGTGTGGTATATAAATGAAAGAAAAATGTAATATCTGCTAATAATAGAATTGCTCAATTTGGGGGTCCAACACTCATTGTCAACAATAATGAGGTCCAACCCCAGACAGTGTAGTGATAAAAGCATACCTCGTCTTTTCAGTATCAACTGGAGAAAGAAACAGTGAATAGCAATATTTCTCAAGTTATAAAGGGACAATTTATTCACATGTGAGTCTCGAAGTTGAGGGGAGTCAATAATAACCACCAATGCTGTGTGATACTTTCCTTTTCGTTATATGACACACCAGGCTTGTGCGAGGAGTATTAATCAGGCTTTAATCTCACTGAGGGGAAAAAGGTTTACAGTACACCCTGCATAACCTAGAGGGGTTGTTTGAGCGAGCCGGAGAAGTTGTTCCTCACATTGTTGTGAATGAAGAGTCTCAGTCGGTTCATAGGATAGTTCAGGGTTGTCAACCTCTCCAAAAACTCTGGGAGAAAGGGCGTGGGATGTTCAATAAACACTGCAATCTGAATTATGGGCATCTCCTCATCCTGTAAAAAAAGAAAAGTCATTAAGTAACCGTAAGGAGTGATGAGGATATTGGCTCATGTGAGTGTCAAGCAGGTCAGGCACATAGTAGCATAATTGAGCCTGACAAATACAGTCCCATAACAACAAGCACTTTATCTTGGTCCGCAATTGGTAGTACGTCACTAAAAGTACTTATTAACCATAAGTTTCAAGGAACCATTAGGATTTTGAAACCCATTCAATGCTCTTTTGTGTTGTTACCGAACTGCAAAGAAAACAGTTACTCTGCATATGTCCGTAATAATAGGGAAGCAGAAATGAATACATTAATGGATGTCACAGATTTGACAACAGCCAGCTCTGCGATGTGGTTCATTCTGATGCAATCAATACATAATAGGAATTGAAAATGATGAATTATGCGAGATTCCTGAAATTGCACATGGTCAAGCTGTTGCTTTTTTTCTTTTTTATAGTAGCTGCCATTAGCTAAAAGTGGTATTTGTTTGTTCTCTCCCTATTGTTCCTGTTGAGGTCCTCTCTGAGGAGGAATAACACTATTCACACAGAAGAATAACACAATGGGAACATACAGTGCAACACTAAATGTCATGTTATTTTGAGAGATGCATCAACCATATTGATTTCTTTTGTTGGTGTCCCTATTGATTTTGACCAGTTTCGCATTTTGGAATTGATCCAGCCACATCATCAACACTTGAATCAGTGTATCGGTTCGAACCAGCAAGTCTTTACATCTTTACTGGTCATGCTGTGCATATGGCATGCACAGGCTGCTGTACTGGCTTCATGGAGACCCAGCACCTTGGCAGGTGACTAAATTAGCGTGTTTTTGCTGTAAATAGCAAAAATCACCCCCACAATCTAAAGGTTAATACAAGCAGACTGTATACCTATAATACAACAGTTCATATTACAATTTTGTTGTGTTATTTAATCCAAGCTACAATGTCATAAAAGCCTTCTGTAGGTTTTGGAACCCCCCCAATTTGTCTCTGCCCCAATAAGAAAAAGGACATTTGAACAATGCATTATCACTAGTACATGTAGTGGAGGCAGAGACTGGGGATTTACAAGACCAGGCTTCATACAGTGTTAGATACTATTTAGCTTTTAGGCAAACTAAGCAGTCGGGGTAGGAAAAGGCAAGCATTGCTGGGCTGAATGGTCTGTTTGCGCCATTACCTTATGTTATGTTAAATATGCAGCCAGCAGCCATAACATCATGCACCCTGCTCCTGCCAAATGGCTTTGGTTTACGGGCTGCTGATTGAAAGGAAGCCGCAAATATCTGTAGACGGCTAGGTTAATACTTGGAAGGGAAGCCTGAGGTTGCTGCCGGAAGTGGTGCTGATGGGCCAGTAGGGGGCAGGCTTTCCTCACGCTTAAAAAACCCCAATGCCCCAGAGCAACAGTGGACACCCAGATGAAGGCTACACATTGGTGGTGGTTGAGACTCATCATTGTAAAGTGGGTTAAGTGCAAGAAAAGTGCTATATAAATGGAAGGAATTATTAATAATAATAATAATTATTATTATTATTATTATAATAATTATATTATTATTATTATTATTATTTCAATTACCCTGCTAATGATTCTTATTTTGACATGCAACAGAGTTTAAGATGCTGACTCATGAGGAGTGCAGACCAAATACATCCTAGAGTAGATTTGCTAAAAAAGACTACTTTTCTGAGAGGGATAGAATTTGAATGTCTACAATTCTGTGATTTCAGTTTCCAATGTGCCTTCCAGCCAAAAAGCAGGCATCAAGGCTTGACTGCACTGTATACCAGTTGCAGAGTAGCAGAGGAAGGCCTATTAGTAAAATATCAGGTTTGAACGGAAATAAAGACTCACCGGCAGTTCGTTGACATCGAGCAGGTCGTCATCACAGATGCCACAACCGGTCTCATGTGTCCAGGCCGTCGGCACATAGTTCCCCAGGTAATTCAGTTGCAGCTGCATAGACAGAAGGAATCATTCAAGAGGAGACACCCATTTGTAACGGAGTTTCATCCTCACTGAAGCAAAGCCCTACCTTAGTGGGTCCGTTGCCATGGATGATGACAGGAAGGGTGTCGTAGGCCACATTCCTAGCACGCACACGCGCCTTTTCAAATTTGAGCACCACCTCCTCTGCAGAGTAGAGAATGTGTGCAGTTAATAGTCAAGTCAGAAATGTATTAGGAGGAGGTATAAAACCAAAGTTTAAAAATGTTGAAAAGAATTAGTGCACGACAGAAATAAAGTGTTACCACACATTTAATCAAGGGTCACTAAGCCGAAGCATTATCAGAAGGATTCTCCAGGTGAAGCACAGTCAAATGGAAATTCTTATTCAAAAGTATCAATCCAAAGCATTAGAACACTATCAAGAACCCACTTCAAACATCCATCCATCCATCTATTATCTGAACCCGCTTTTCCTAAACAGGGTCGCAGGGGGGCTGGAGCCTATCCCAGCATACATTGGGTGAAAGGCAGGAATACACCCTGGACAGGTCGCCAGTCCATCACAGGGCACACACACCATTCACTCACACACTCATACCTATGGGCAATTTAGACTCCCCAATCAGCCTAATCTGCATGTCTTTGGACTGTGGGAGGAAACCGGAGTACCCGGAGGAAACCCACGCAGACACGGGGAGAACATGCAAACTCCGCACAGAGAGGCCCTGGCCGACGGGGATTCGAACCCAGGACCTCCTTGCTGTAAGGCGGCAGTGCTACCCACTGCACCATCCATGCCGCCCCACTGCAAACAGTGCATGGTAATTTGGAGAGGTCTAATAGACAGGTTTAGGTCATCACCCACCCTTTTTGACAATTTGCCAAGTAAAAAGACAAAATAAAGACCTCAAAAAGGTGTAAAGAGCAAAAGAGTACATAGTCAAGACTATTTGTGGTTAATGCAAATAATAGTTGTCTTAGTTGATGTTTTCCTATATCAAATTAAACGTTTAGTATCCTTTTCAGGATATAAGCTCAATATTTCAAAAGCACCGATTTGTCACAAAGGAGCAATCTATGATTTTTCATATAAACAAATACCATATTTGATACATTTCTCTGGCTACAACAATTGAGACCATTTGCATAGTTTAATTTCATTTTTATATATTCAAATTATAAATTAGTAGCGGATTACCATTTTAAACATTCCCCGTCTATAGGAAACAAGATGACCATCGCAAAAAGAGGGTGGCGTTTTGGTTTTTTTACTGTATTTTGTTGCTATGGTCATTTATTTTTGGAAAAATACAATTAACATTTAAGTGACAAAAAAAATAAAGCATGTAAATGCAGACAGACCAATTGCTCCATTGAGGTTCTGGAAGATGCGGGAGCGATGGTCCAGAGTCATGTTGAACTTCGTCTGAGGATAAAAAAACACACATAAACTTGATTGCCCAGACGTCGGACTGACCAGGACAGAGGGCTGAGTGAGGAACCTCACATTACTGCTTCAGTAACAGCACCATCAAAACATCAAGGCTTGGAACTGAACTTCACTGTGTTCAGCTTTTTCATTATTTATGCACCTCTTAAAATGGCAGATGGCATTTTGTTGTTGGTCTGACCACTGCAATTGCCACAGTATGTGGCAAGAGCCCTCAATTGTTAAGCAGCCCAACATATCAAGACCATGCAAAAAAAAAAAAAAAGACCAGTCAAATTTCATTACCTCATGACTGGCAATTACCCTGTCAATTTATGCAAGAGAAGTTGTATCTTAATTGTTTGATTCTTAATTGGCAGTACAGCATACTTTCAGACACACTTAATTTCTTGCCAATTGGAAATGGAGGATTTTGGTCATTGTTAGTCTTTGATGACAAATGCAAAAATGGCTAGAAAACATCCCTCCCAGTATTTTATATACCAACATACAGCATTTATAGAGCACTGAAAAGGTGCTATATAAATGCAGTCCATTCACCAAAGAATAATCAAACATTTTGCCATCATGTCATTTAGTGTCACATTACAATAACTTCACATTGACAGTCTAGGGCGGCCTGTAGACTGGGACAAGCAAGGTTGGTGGTTCAATACCCGGTCTAGCCACAATAAGATCCGCACAGCCGTTGGGCCCTTAACCCTGCATTGCTCCAGGGGAGGATTGTCTCCTGTTTAGTCAAATCAACAGTACGTCCCTCTGGATAAGAGCGTCTGCAAAATGCCATTAATGTAAAAATGTAATGTTTAAGAAGCACTGACCCGCTGGGCCTTGTTCAGGTAGATCTTGGTGTAAAACAGCTGGTCATCATCATTGTCCTTGTACTTCCACTGCTGCACGATGCTGTTGAGCTCAGGGGCGTAGCCAATGAAACCTAAAGTGCACAGAGACTGTGAGACTTTGGAACTGAACCTGAAATATGTACACCTTCCTTTACAGCACCACTGCCATGACGCTGCTCACCTCCGGAGTTCAGATACCGCTTTCCAGTGTAGACAGGCGGGTATTTAGACGCCAGCTTCTGGTCAGGCCAGCAGAAGCCCTCCGCAGAGAAGACCACGCGGTGGCCGATCCTGGAGAACTTCCACAGCAGCTCCTGTGGCCCACTGGCCAGGATCACATCATAGCTGAAGAGCGGCAACAGTCATTAGCATCGGTCCAAACCAGCGCATGGCGAGACCATCAGCAACACAGAACGCCAAATACACTCCACAGAAGAGCAGCAGCAACCCAAGGTATGTCAACACTGTCTGCATACCAGAAAGTTCTGACATATTCGGCTCAAGATCATACGCTTACAACGTGAAAAACATAGCTCATTTACCATTTTAAAAGCTAATTTAAAAAGGCAACATTGTTCCCATTACTCTCTCTGGTAAAAATGCTGAATGTTGTATCAACTTCACAGTTCCCCAACTTGATGACAAGTTAGCAGATTCCCTTCACGCTTTTGCTAGGTATGAGATGACCACAAAGGACAGTGTGGGCAGGCTGCAGGATTGAGAAAGCAGTCATTCCACTACTGCTACTTCTACATTAACATTTGTGCACCCAAGACATCTATACATTCTAATTAAAGGCAAGAGCAAACCCAAAAGAGGAGCTAGCGTTCCTGGAGATTAGTGTGTCATTTTCATTACAACTATATTTAGAACAAGGACTATGAGCAGAGAACCTAACCCTAAAAAGTTTACACTCAGAACACTGTGAAAGTTACAAACTTTTTATACAAGACATGGATATGGGAGGGCCAAGCAGTGAAGTTACATGGAAGCAAAGCCTCCATTCATCAGAGTGCGGTAGCCACACGGTCTACAATTACACTAGGTGTTAAGTTAAGGAACAGGAGTAATCTGAACAATAAACGGGCAGATGGGGAAAAGATTACAAACAAAAAAGGAGAGTCAAAAAGTAAAAGAGAAAAGGGAGACCATGGGAAACTGTGCTTAACCCAGATAATTATGGAGCAACAAACAGAAAGACAAACACAGATACATAGAGATATAAAGAGAGAAGATACCATGTTCCCAAAATATACGATGTCAGACTCGATCCAATTTTGTAATGTCAAAGTAATAACAATGGCAGTTTCTTCCTCTCCAAATACATAATCCGGGAGTAGTGCTGATCTGCAGTTCCAATTTGCTTCTGGAGAGCAACACACTCACATTCACAAAAACACAAACACCCCACTGTGCAATTCAGCAACAGACTGACCTGTCCACAAAAAGAATGACCAGCTCCTCCTTGTCACTGTGCTTCTCAAGTTCCTTCTTCAGCCAGCGAACCTTCTGACCCCCACCAACTGTGCGAGCAACGTCCCCTCCCTTCCAGTCCTCCCCCAGACCCAGCACCTGAAGACAAAAATTGAGTTCTTCATATTACTGCCACTTACTCAGAAAAGCAACTACTTATATCACAGCTATTAGCATTCTTCCCTTGACTGCCATCACCACAATCATCGACAAATTAACATATGCACTCATTCAAAATATTTTGTATACATTACATGACATTATTGGCATTTGGCAGACGCTCTTATCCAGAGCGACATACAGTTGATTAGACAAAGCAGGAGACAATCCTCCCCTAGAGCAATGCATGGTTAAGGGCCTTGCTCAAGGGCCCAACGGCTGTGCAAATCTTATTGTGACTACACTGGGATTAGAACCACTGACCTTGCGTGTCCCAGTCATTTACCTTAACCGTAACGTATACTGCTGTGATAGATAGATATCATATCATCAAAAAATCACCTGTATCATCATACAGGTGTATGCATCAGTCCAGCACAGGCCTGCCCTTCAGTGGTCGACTAGTCGAAGCATTGGCTAGAGAACCTTTAGTAAATTCCTTCAGTCGAATCGTCGCAGGCAAAATAAATTCCCTCGTGCACTAGCATAAGTATATGGTCGCATAGCATGCCAGTATAGCAAATTATTCCTTAACTGAATACCCACTGCATACAATTTTTTTTGTTAGAATTGAATATAGGAATTAATATTATGGCCGTATTGCACATCATCACAGCATCACAAGGTTTTTTAATCCAAGGCGCATCCGCATTAACCTCCAGTCCAGGGTTAACTCAGGACACTCTTCTTTTATTTTTTTATCCATCAAAATGAATAAATAAATAAATAAATAAATAAATAAATAAAGTTACGGGTTAAAATGCTAATGCAAGTTACCAGTATGGTTAAAGAGTTTTTATAAAAATAAAACAGAAACAAAAATAACAGATTGTTTCAAATGACTGTTGTTGAGACTCGTTCTGGCAAGTGCTGACAGGTAAAACAGTCCTTGTCTACACAATCAAATGCCTCTTTTGTATGAACACTAACTAACACTACTAAATTTTAAAAAGTCGAATCGTCACTTCAAATACCGACTAGAAACAAATCCTTAGTCGGGGTCAGCCCTAGTCCAGCAGTTATACCTTTTGTGAGAAATGAGAGCCTGACCTAAAGCAAAAAGGCTGAAGTTCTAAAGCATGCCCTGATGCGGTTACCAAGAGTAAACCTGGGCTGGACAATATCATACCTTCACAGTGTAGTTGAACTCCCTTGCTGTCCGCATGAACCGATTAAAGCCATCAGTCTCCTCAGTAGCTGCAGTGATGACCAGCAGGTTCTCTGAAAATTGGGAGGCAGAAGAAAAATAAGTTGAAAGAAGCTGCAAACCAGTGCAAAACAGGATGGCATGGGTAAGAAGGTCTTGGTATGGAGTCATCTGACCACATGTATGTCTAGTTATGTATGTATTTTTTAGGCCATAACTAAAAGTCCATAACTTTGAAAATTATTGAAATTTTGTATCTAGAGGTAATTTTGCATGCATAATTAATATCGAATATCTCAGAAAACATGCAGCTTAAATATGTACTTTATTCACCGGGGACCAGTGTTGGAGAGTCATATCTCCAAAAGTAAACGTAAGTCATCTAAGAGCATAACATTTTTGGAGACAATATTCAATTTTCGCCATTTTTGGAAACCAAACTTCACCCAACCCTTTACCTCAGATATGTTGAAGTTATATCCTTAAAAATATTTTTTCTAGAAAGATTTGCTTTGGTACTCAATGGGTTTTGTTTATACAACACGTCCAACTAACCTAACTTCATACATCCTTTGCGAAATGAACACCAACTAGACAGGTGATATCAATACACTGTCCGGACCCCTGACCTAGTCTGACCTTTTCAGGAGAACAAGACAGACACGTCCTCACAAGCTTAACTCTACTTCTTACTCGAGTCAAGTTAGATTCCTAATCAACTGAGGTTCCCCCAGAGAGATACTCATCTAATCGTCCCCTCCTTGTGCAATAGCCTATATCCAACCACTCCCTCCCTCTGTTGCACAGCAGTTCCCCACCCATCTGGTTTGAGAAAAAAATAAACTCAGCATGTGAAATAACCTCAACATTTTGAGTTTTTAAATCACTTTAATAAAACCATTATCTTAGCACTGCCTTGGGTCATGAAAAAGTTAATTAATTATTCCAAATTAGAGCCTATTGATATCAATCCAGTAAATTGCTCCAGCACTTATGGTTCCAGCTAATTTAACATTGGCCTGCTTCTTCCATCTTGAAACCACAGCTATACTTAGAGGTTTCATTAAGGTCCGGATACACATGGGGCATTGTGTATTAGCTGGGCCTATTCATAAATGATCAAGAAGTCCTTTGGTAAGAAAATCCAGGAGAAAGATTTGATGTGTGTAGTTAAAACATTCCAAAATGATCTTCCTCGCTCTCTTTCTCAATGGAAAAGGAATTCATCTGGAATTTTCTAGAAGGAAGATGGAAAACCATCATGACATTACAAAACATCCCTTGAGGCAACAAACTTCTTTACAGTGGAACTCCACCGGAAGAATCCGGACTGCAGCTAGCTAAAGCAAACGAATGAATGTATGCTGAGAGGGGAGGAGCCAGTAATATGGGTGGGGGCAGGGTACTGAATCAATTTCGCTATTGTATGCTATAAACCTGGCTAGTAACGTAACCAAATCTCCCTTGCTACTTAACACGTATACGACTACGTATACATGAGCAGAATAGTTCAGACCACAAAGCACGTCTATGATGAGGTAACTGGATAATACTAGGCTATAGAAAATCGAATCACGAAATCAGATAACTTAACTAATTTAGGATAACCAATTATTTGAATCTTCCAACAATCAAGCAAACACGATTTAATGTTAGGCTACTTGGCAATGCTGCACTAAGGCGGTTTTGACATGATCAGGCGCCCCTGAATTTTTCTAAAGCCTATGCCCTGAACGGAGCAGGACTGTTAACTTACTTTAGCAACGCCAATAACAGTGTAATACCTAAACAAAGTCCTTATTATGTACTTGGAGAATACTTGCCAACTAGATTCGGGAGTGGGTAGCTATGCTTGATTGACCGTAAAATGAAATACTTGGTATTTTACTTGGCTCTGAAAAATTATTTGGCTCTGCAAAGGAAGTAGCTAGCTGACCGCTATACAACTAGCAATGGGCTAGCGTCAATCGCCTATTCAAGTCTCAAGTACATTACGACACATTTGCTTCTTTCGTAAGCATGAAACGGGTTTACGTAGCTAGTTAGTTGCTTAACACTATCAAGCTTCCACTAGTGTTACCGCCTTGTCAAATTAGCTAGCTAGCTATCTAGAGAAGCTAAATCAAACGGGACACTGAGCCGATAGTAACGGCTAATATTCCAATAAATTATGATGGGTTTTCAGATAGTCTACGATGTAAGCTAATAGGCAAGCAACTTCGTAATTATTAACTTCAGTATTAGACACAATGTAGGCAGAAAAATAGTCCGTGCAAAACCAGAGCTGCCTGACTAAAGAAAGCAAACTAACGGTAGTGAAGATGCTGACAAAAGATAGCATAGATTTATGCTAATAGCAACAGCCTGGAATGATACCTGAAGCTATGGTCTTCTGGTCCGCCGCAGTTGCATCGTCTGGCAGACTGAGAGCCAACACGAAAATCACGACAAGAAAAGACGGTTCCATCACTTCGTATTCCCCGAATTATTCCCCGCTTATCTCCCCAACCCTCTCACGTCCTGCAGTAAAAACCTTGCCTTTTACTCCACATCTGCAACTCTCGCGGAGTCTTCTTTCAAGAACTTTCTGTCAATATGTGGGAGGCGGCCACCCTGTACCCTTTACCACCCTGTACCCAATGAACGCTTACAAAGAGTTGATTGATCAAGCGAAAGGCCAGTTGGAGAAATAGATGGACTATCTTCCAACCAACCAGGAATGGACAAATGGAAGTTATCATCAAGCATCGCATTCCTTCAGCCTTGGAAAGTTCTTGAACCGGGAGAAAGTTAGGAATAATCTCGTTGCCACGTTTTAGGAATGTTTGAGCTGGGGGCTAGTATCTAGTTGGGTGACGTCCTCCTGTTCACGTTTTACAGGTTTTTTATAGCGCGTATTTCACACCATGAAGATTTACTTTAAAATACAAATCTTTTGAAAACGCCTCACGCAATTTTGGTTCCAATTTTTAAACAAAATGTTTTGACAAATTGCAAATATAAATAATACAGAAAATAATTGTCTACATTCACTTCAACCAGATCAATGAGCTAAACAGACAGGCTCTTTAATGGGGAGCACCCTCCCTATTCACCCAATGTGAACCAAATAGAACATGTTTTGCATAACCCTGGGTACCTCTACCACAGCCTAAGAAACGCTTTACTTTGTAATTTTTCCTAAATCATTTGATGGCTCTTTACCATTGATGTGCCACACTGCTCGGGTTTTAACAAGACAACTGACTGAAAATACATATCATATGTATATATCAGCATGCATGACTAATTACATAAACTAGTCTGTACATCATGCAGGATGAGATTATAAAATTTTTACGCACTGATCAACTGTGATTAACATCAGCTTTGTATATATATATATATATATATATATATATATATATATATATATATATATATATATATATATATTAACTCACCAAGTAAATAATTTTAGACACCAAATGGTTCTCAAAATAAGCAACATACAAGCCTAGCTAACACAACACAGCTGCTGTCCTCTGCAGCTGCTGTCCTTCTGGATGATTGTCATTCACTAAAGGTGCTAGCAGTGTTTTACAAAAATACACTGGGGCTCAGTTTTACTGCCCCGCAAAACTAGCACGAACACTAATCAATAGTGTTGTTCTTTACTATTGCATTTCTGTATCAGAATGCTTTCTTCTTTTTATTATTAGACCCAATGCTGCAGTACAGCTAGGTGACTTTTGGGACTCAGTTTTGTTTTTTGTTTCTACATTGCATTCCACATATACTGCTAGAATATAAGTATTACCAAAAGTCATCAATTTTAAACAAGCTTATATTCCATTCCCAGTTCTTGGTACAATAAATCATGTTTCATGCTGATGCTTTCATTTGCCCAAATTAGAAAATGGAATGAACCACATGCTTAGTCACAATGACTAAGCAGGACAGTTGTTACCAGAAGACATTAGTTGTTGCTGACAGGAAAACATAGTGGCAGGAGGAAATGTGCACAGAAAAATGTTCAGTGTTAAATTAACTGTTACAGTGTACTGCAAAAATGTTTTTCTTAAAGGGGAAGTTCCCAAAAAAATTAAATTAAATGATGTTTTCACTTACCCAGAGTACAATCTATCCATCTAGATAGCTTTGCGAAGATGTGACATTGAAATGTTCTAGATTTGCAACTTTTTTAGATGTAGTATGCTGTGACGTAATTCACCTCTTTTTTCTGGTAATGAATCAGCCAACAAAGTACAGTTGAAAAACTGAACCGCAAGGTCTCTTTCCAAATATAATGTCATAGTTACTCACAAACATCACTATTATAAACTATTTATTTTTCTATTTCTTTTCTTTACCCATTTATGTTCATTTGTGCAATTACTTTTGGTTAACCCAATACAGATGTAATAACCCTCAAATTAAAGCTGAAAGTCTACACTTTAACCAAATAATAAAATCATAATTTTGACTATTTGTTTGCTGGAGTACAGAGTGACAACAACAGAAATGTGTCACTGTCCAAATACTTATGGACTGCACAGTAGATTATTATCAGTGCTGCCTATTGAACGCAGCATTTTTCTTCGTTCTTATTATGGGTACCATTCATTGTGGATCCCATTGTAGCTTTTTACCGCAGTTATGAACAAGTAGCCAGCTCAGACTCTTTTTCAGCCATGTATTTATATGTACCTATTCAATCCATAGTAGGTACAGATTATTATATTGGTACAGTATTGTAAGGTACCACATTGTCCCGTTGAGAGTACATTAACAGCATTTTTATCTTAGAGAACAAAAATTGACCCCTCTCGTATCCTTTTTTTGACTGTGCTTTGTGTCATCAGGGCCCAATCTCACAATTTTTTAAAACTAAACATCAAACAAAAAGTTCGGAAATTTGTGTTTGGTAGATTATTTCTCTGTTGTAACAATGCTTCTTGGCAATAACGGTATAAAATTTATTGCCAGATAAATAATCTACCAAAAACTAATTTCCGAACTTTTTGTTTGATGTTTAGATCAGAATTATCCACATTTTGAAATCCATTGTTTTTGCTATCCCAGATCAAATATTGCGGGTTTTGTCCCGGTTTTTCAAAGCATTTTCAGATGGCATCTTTCTGATCCAGATACCACAAGATTAGGATTACAAAATCTAGATTTGCAGCCTTTGGATATGTCTCTGCCTGTTCATCAAAATAACAACAGTAAGACAAACAGAAGTGAGTGAACATGTCGGAAAACGTGCAAATCAGTTTGAATAATAGTCCTATTCATCTGCATTAGTACACAATACACAGGCCAAAGTCAAACCAATTTCAGAATTCAGTCCAGACGGCACACTGAGAAAAGCAACATAGGGTTCATGTAGATGCTCTGTTGCTTATCGTATGTGTGGATTTAGTGTGGTAGTTAGCCCATTAAAAAGATGTACCCCCTACATCGTTTGCCGCTGCTCTGCTATAGAATCAGATTTGTGTTAAATGTATGAAACAAAACATTGCTTTAAGTATCAAACAAAACAGATAGTTTGCACAGACACAAGATCACTGGCAATATTTTATCTTTTTGTTTGGTTTTGTTTTTAAATATATATTTTTCTTTGCCACATTAATTTCTTCTATCATAAATGGCTTGATAATTATGACACAAATCAGCATCAAAATAATGGTTTTGTTTGATAAAAATCTGATTCTGCGGTAAGTAACGAAGCTGCTAAATCAGAGTAATAGGCAAACTACCTCCATGCTACAGTAGGCCTACGTTACAACTACCTCCCACAGACATTGCGCTCACATATGCCCTATGTAACCTTTTTACAAAATATCATGATAAAAATAACAAAACATGAATTTCTCCAATATACGATGGATTTTAACTGCTAGCTTGTCATTTGAAACCCCTTTGACACAATTGGCCAAACTAAAAACTGTGCAGGGGAGACAGTATGGTGCAGAGTGGCTGACTCTTACCCCCCTATATGAATCCCCCTGTGAGGCCAGCGGTTCAGTTGCCCACCATGACCCTCTCTGTACTGTGATCCCATTTCTATCTGCTGTCCTGCTGCATAAATACTTTAAATATGATTTCATGTATTATACATTAGATTTATTTTACCTATTTGTAATTTGTCATGGTCTTTGGTACAATGCTTTGCAAAAGACAGTTAAAAAGGTTGTCTGCATGAACTGTGCTTAAAAATGTATCCCATTAACATATTAACGTATCCCATTTGTATATGTTTTAACAATGTTCTGTTTTTATGTAATAAAGTGGACCTGTTGAAGATTAAAATAGTTTAACATTGAAAAATTATTAAGGAAAACTAAATAATCAAACATGTCATTGCTACACAGTTACATTAAGCCAAAGTCTTTTTCAAGTCCTTGGGGGCAAATAGTACCACATGTAAATTGTTAAATTGTTCACTTTTTATGTTTTCTTAGCTTTCATGCAAAATGACTAACATACTGTAGGTACTTTGGCAAGTTGACTTTATTGTTATTAAAGAAACTACATTTATATTGGAGAACATCAGAAAGGGTTGGCACCCGTGTGATTTAGGTACAGAAAAAGGGACAATTTTCCTCTAACCTGCTTGAATTGTTAGAAAAGCAAATGCATGAACTCTTGTCCTGTTGACGTAACTGTAAGAGTAAATAAGGTTGATGTTTGCGGCTCAAAGTGCATGTAAAAATCACAATTCCCCCTCAGACAAATACAGTGGAAGTTGGTTTTCATGCTGGTGTTGCCTGGTACCTCGTGTCCAGACAGATCAAAAAGATATTCAGCAAATTCATCAAGAAACAAGTAATCTTCCACATCAGAACAGGTAAAGGGTCATATTTAAAATGATGGGCAGGTTTAAAAATAGTACATTTCAGTATAAGGCAAAAAGACTGAAATTTTCTTTACCCTTTATTTTCAAGAGGTGCACCAGCACCCACCTCAACCTAGTTAGAGTAAACCAAAGCTAACACTTGAACACCAGAGTTGCTAAACTCATTTCAAAATGTCTAGAATAGTACAATAATACATATGAGCACAATGTTGGAGAAAGCCATTTCTTCATTTATTGCTCTATCCTCATGAGACCCAGGAGAAAAAAACTTGAGTGTCCATATTGTCAAGAGAAATACAGTATAGGGTAGCCAAAATGCAATGTCCTTGTGTGAGGACACAGGGTCTCAGGAGGCTACACTTCACAGTGCAGCCAAAAAAAGATTTTTAAAATAATTGGAAAATGGTTAGCTTGTAATTTTCTCTCATTTTAAATGTCATTTCAATACATCACAAAAAAATGTAAAACTTTATGCCCACTGAAGGCTGTACATCAATCAACAGCTGATTGTTGAGCTATTTCCATATTTTATGCCCTCTTCCAATTTTGATGAATGGTGATGTTGTGTATATTTCTATATGCACTCATTAGTGTCATTTATAATGCTAAATGAATCACTGTTTCACTTTTTCATAAAAGTAAAAATTAAAAGCAGGAAAGGTTGCCGTTAAGGCATACATTGTTTTGCTTAATTGGATTTGCACAATCAGATATGTGTGTATGGGTGCTTTTGCCGCAGTTTGTGAAAATCAATTGCTGGATTACAGTAATAGTTTCTGTTAAATGACTGGCAATAGCTGGCTTTTCTTCTGGACAATGCACTGGAATAAAAAAGGAAGTAAAGGGAGGAAGTTTTCTGGTACAAGTGAAGTGAAACATTAGAAAATGTAGTTCTGAGAAATAATGGTATCCTTCATACAGAAAGAAATAATGAATTCAAAGGTACTTTTCAAATAAAACTATCTTCCATTTTCTGGAGTGTGTGTGTGGGTGGAATAACCTTCTTGAATATGACATGGCAGACATGTCATGACATCACAAAATGTTCCCTTTTGTCCCCTTTGTTTATTTGTT
This sequence comes from Conger conger, assembly GCF_963514075.1. Classification (NCBI taxonomy): domain Eukaryota; kingdom Metazoa; phylum Chordata; class Actinopteri; order Anguilliformes; family Congridae; genus Conger; species Conger conger. Next base: position 18,304,496 of record NC_083762.1, on the reverse strand, counting down.
TAACAAAATGGTAAGTTTTGGGCTCCGCACAATCCCTTAGAATGCTATGACTAGAGTATAATTTCTTGACTCAATGAATGAACAGGAGTGTGCATATTTGCAATAAGACACAGTATGTATTCATGGTTGGTCAATGCACTCATATAACTCATGACTTTTAGTTAGAGGAGGGGTTATCCGAGCACTGTTTGTTGGCCACTGATCTGCCCTATAAAAGGAGAGGACAGAAAGGACTCATCGGGGCTGTTTGTTAACAGTGTGTTGATCTAGAGAACAAGACTCTACCATTTTCCATTTAACAGGAATCTCTCCAACAGATTTCAGCTGCATTAATGAATGGGGCAGGGGAACCAGTCAACAGAACAATTCTCAAAGAATACCAAGATGATATTGAAAACATGGATACAAATGAGGACAGGGCCTTCTGGAAAAAAGAAGGTTAGAAACAAAATTGTAAACATGGGTGTGGGAAGAGGAGACATGCATGAGGCTTATTCAGTTGTGCATTTATGAGTGTTCCCACCACACTCCCACAACTGTATATACAGTATGAATGTAAAAGGTGCCTGTCATATGTACAGATACCAATATGTACATGTACACATATTAAGTGCAGCTGAAAACAATTGTGCTGCTTAATGAAACAAAAAAACTATCTTTCTTTCAGTTGCTACACTATCTATACTTCCGCTACATTGGAATCACAGAAATATGTTTCTGAAAGAAAGTGATAGTTGAGCGATATGTGTTTCACCAAGGTAGCATTAAATTGATCAAAGAATACACCCAAGACAGTGATAATTTTACAAATGACTATTACTGTTATTACTGTTTTTAATTAAATCTGTACAAATGATTGCAAAACCCCATTTCCAGCAGACTTTTGAACAGTAGTGTACATACATTATGTACTGTATATGAGTATCTATGTGCATTTGTGTTTCAGAATCCTTTCCACGGCTGGGAATAAGACCCCCTGCTGGCAGATCTCTGTGGCACATTTGCATTGTCCTGTCAGTGTCCGCGATTCTGTTGTTTGCTCTCATTATCACTGTGGCTGTTAACAGTAAGTACACAGTACATGAGGTACTTATACACAGCTAGGCATAGGGATTTCTGTTTCACAACACTACAAATATGTTGTCAGCTCAGAACATATTTATATTTTCTGGGCATGTTTACGAGGCTTTAAAAGAAATGGAAAAAAATACCTCAGTATGTTCAATGTTTCAGAAAAGTAGAGGGTGATATCACCCAAACAATACATTGTCAGAATCATCACCTGTTAGTAAATAAATACTTTAACAATAATTAACAATAAATAAACACAAAAGCAAATTGTAGCAGATGTTGTCATTGGTGGAAAACAGTAACAACATTGCTTATCGATGTAAGATTCTATCCAATCCATTGACACTGTGGCTTTGTCACTTCCATATTCCAAAATAAATGACATAACAGTAGAAAGTATCTTACACTGCAGTTCTATACTTATACCACAGTTATTGACTCAGCTTTCATGTTCTTCTGTAGATGTGAAAGTGGACAGGAAGTTCACAGCTCTGGAGAAAACAGTGGCCAACCTCAGTGTCTCAGTGACCTCCGTCCATTCCAAAATCCAGATGGGCAAGGAAACTGGTGAGTCACCTGTGTCTGCCAGATAACCACTGTGAATTCCATACTGTGTTGGTGGATTGAGTTTGACACTGATAACATGCACATGCATTATCCATCCATTATCCTCACCCGCTTATCTTGAACAGGGTCACAGGGGGGCTGGAGCCTATCCCAGCATACATTGGGCAAAAGGCAGGAATACACCCTGGATAGGTCGCCAGTCCATCACAGGGCACACACACCATTCACTCACACACTCATACCCATGGGCAATTTAGAATCTCCGGAGTACCCAGAGGAAATTGTGGGATGTTTGATTTGTTGATGGGGGTTGGGTATTTGACAGAAGCTTCAATCAATGGACCTAAATCAATACATTTATATACTAGATGTTATTATTTGTAATTTTTTACAATCTTCTGGATCTATTGCTGCCAGAGGGGAGAGCAAGGAGAGGGATGTTGAGAAGGATAGGTGGGGGGAGTGAGAACACTTCATTCAGAAGAATTTCAGGATTATTGTTAGGTTTTCTGTTGTTATATTTCTTTATATTCTTATATTGTTTTTAAATATATGACGATTTATAATTTACAATGATTTATTTAGTACTGAGAGTGTCAGCCTGTTCAAAAGCAGCCAGCTTGTCTGAAACCAATGAAAGACTTACTGAGTCAATTGTTCTTTTCCTCAGGTGAAAATATCCACTTAGAGATCAACATGCTGAAAGATTCATTAAAAATAGCGGAGCAGCAGCTTGTTACTCGTACGTTCCATTTTAAATTCCTTCGGCTCACTGATCCCTACTCTTGTTGATTCCTTAATGAGGTTTAACTTTTTCCCCTTGCATTTATGTTTCTAGTGTTACTTACTCTTGCACTAAACTGTAGTCAACAGGGAATTGAAGAGAATGGATGCACTGGCAACTCTGACAACTGAAATTTCCCAGATGAAGTGCACCCTGGAAAAAATTAGAAGAAATGGTAGGTTCCTGCGTTCTACAATTACCCAGTATTACATTGTATCAAAAATATTTTCTTTATTGAGGTTTAGTGATTAACCACATTACCGCTGGGCTAAAATCCAGCCTGATCTAAATTTCAGAATTTCTAGGTATTGGCCCCCCTTTTGCTTGAATGGTAACGTGCACGGAAGCTGGCATGGACAAAACCTGATGATCCGTGTTATCCCTGAATTATTTGACAATGTTCCAAACAGCATCTTGTGATGTTACTAAATACTTCGGTTTTGTCAGTCTTCAAGTATACCCATAAATATTTAATGGGGTTGAGGTCAGGTGATTATAGATTGTGCAGCACTCCTTTCTCCTCTTTGGTCTTAAAAAAACCCCATGATTTTCAGTGTGGTCTCAGACTTTTGGACCCCACTGTATATCCAAGGCATCTTGCATCAAAAATAATTGATCCATGATAGAGCATACAGGCCATGATTGTTCAATAATCATTTCCAAAACATTTATAAGCCTGTTCGATAAAGCCTTTGACAGAATTTTATACGAGTGCAGAGAAGTGTAACACAGCTCTCAGGTCTTTGGCAAAGTCACTACCCCTTCTTAGGTAATAAGGAGAGTGCTGAATGTTGTATTGTGGTGTTCCTGCTTCAGCATCCAAAGTAACCCTTTGTGCCATTCAATCCGGCAAAGTCAGAGTAGTGTATGCCTACCTCTGGAGCAAGCACACGTACCTTGTTTGTGTTAATGAATCCCTAGGGGCTTAACGGTGTGCTCCTCTCCATGGTACATGGCTGAACTGGAAAAACAAAAAGCGGAGCAGCTGGGGTTGCTTTGTGCATGTTGGATGCTCACTCTCTCTCAACGGTCTTAACACATCACTGTGAGATACGGAGATCACATAATGGGTAAAAATAAACAAGACTTACAGTAACATTATTTCATTGATTGACATGCTATGCTATATTCACAATGCTATTTTGTTCATGTGTATGTATAACCTGATGCATTGAGTATTTACCTGATGGTCATGAGTATTTATGTCTCCTGTAGTGTACTGTAGTTCTCTCTCTCATTCTCTCTATCTTTTTCTCACACTGATGACAGATTTTATGTTCAGTATCTTCCATAATCAGTTTAGAGCCTATTTTACAAGACAATACCCTGGTGTAAAATCCAGCGATGGCCAGCTTGAAATTACCAAATATCTGCGGTATTGATACTGTTATATTCCCAATAACAGAGCAAAAAAATACTCAGTTAGCACTTTATTAGGTACTTATTTAGACGTATTGGTCTTCTGCTGCTGTCACCTATCCACTTAAGAGGTTTGATATCTTGTGTGTTCAGAGATACTCTTCTGCATACCACTGCTGCAATGCCTGGTTATTTGTGTTATTGTCATCTTCCTGTCTACTTCAACCAGTCTGGCCCTTCTCCTCTGATCTCTCTCATTAACAACACATTTTTGCCTGGATGTTTTTTTGTTTTAGGCACCATTCTCTGCAAAGACTGTTGTGTGTGTAAATCACAGGAGACCAGCAGTTTCTGAGATACTCAAACCACCCTGTCTCGCACCAACAGTCACTCCACGTTCAAAGTCACTTAGATCACATTTCTTCCCCATTCTGACATTTGGTCTGACAGCTGAACCTCTTGACCACGTCTGCATGCCTTCATGCATTTAGTTGCTGCCACATGATTGGCTGCTTAAATATTAGCATTAACAAACTGGTGTCCAGGTCTACCTAATAACTTGCTCACTCAGTGTTTATCAGTTCAGCTTGTCATTCCGGTTGTATGCCAAAAGGATTAGTGCTTTGGCCATCCTGCATTGTTGACCCCACTCTCAGCTCGCAATTTGACCGGTTGTGTTCTCAGTCACTGGTGCAGGTTGCTGTCCCGTCAACTGGCAGTTCTACGGCTCCAGCTGCTTCTTCTTCTCTGAAGATGGAATGTCTTGGGATTCCGCCCGTGACTACTGTAGCAGCAAGAGTTCTTCACTGGTCATCTTGAAGGATGAGGAAAAATGGGTATGTGATAAAATTGGAGTAGGGAACAAGTAGGAGAGAAATGGTGCGTAGTCTGATGTGGCATCAAATACCTCTGCCTTTGTAACTATGTTACAGTCCGTAAGTATTTGGACAGAAACAAAATATTTGTTATTTTGGCTTGGCACTCCAGCACATTGCATTTGAAATTAAACAATATGTATTATGGAGTATTTACAAATGAATTGTTCAGCAACATAGCCAAAACACAAATCAACTATTTGGCACATTGTTAAGAAGTAGAACCACAGAAGACCACAAGATACAAACTACTGGTAAGCCTCAAGAACAGAATGGCTAGACTTTCCCAAAATTGTGCATTCATGAACTGTTGAGTTCTTTTAAAATGTCATAGATGAGCATTAACCTGTACCAAAGTGATAGAGAGAAAAGGTGTGCAACTGCTTGTGATCCAAAGCATACCAACTCAATGTAGAAACATCGTAGTGCAATGCCTTGACATGTATGGCTGCCACAAGAGCTGGCCCACTTATCACTATTGATGATGCGACTGCTGACAGCAGCAGCAGGATGAATTCTGAAGTGTAGCTACAGAAACATCTTATCTTCTCAGATTCAACCAAATGCTTAAAATTAATTGGATGGCACTTCACTTTGCAGCAGGACAAATGACCAAAACACACAAATGAACTTTTCAGGGCTATAAAATAGAATGTTCTTGACTGGCCATGTCAATCATTAGACCTGTTGAAACATGCGTTTCACTTGCTGAAGAAAAGACCTGAAACAATCAGGAACTGAAGATGGTCACAATACAGGCCTGGCAGAGCATAACCAGGGAAGATACCCAGTGTCTGGTGATGTCTATAGGCCATAGAATTTGCCATTGAATGCAAAGGGTTTCCAATCACATGTTAAATATGATTATTTATTTAAGATTATGCAAATTATTCCAATTAATTTTGGTCGCATTAGAAAGGGGGGACAATTAAGGGCTGTAATTCCTATATGGATCATTGGTATGGTATGTCACTGGTATTGGGTGGTCAGTAAAGTGTGTCATTGTCCAAATACTTATGGACTGTATTTGGCATGTATTCCTGTAACAGCAGTTCATTTGTTTTTATGGTGTGTATAAAACAGCTCCTCAAATGAGACAATGACTGGCTGTATCTCCAACTGCCATGTATTCTATCCCTCTGACTGTGACAGAATTGGGTAGCCCAGAGGACCATGCCAAGATACTACTGGATTGGACTTACAGATGAGAGGACGGGACAGTGGGAGTGGGTGGATGGCACACCGTACTTCATGAACAGGAGGTGATTGTTCTGGTCGTACCATTGTCCTCTGCATTCCCCCATTTTACAGATTCCTCCACTTTCCATTGCTCAGAACCATGCAACATACCTTTATTAGTTCAAGTATGAACTCATTTATCAGTGATTTGTTCTATGAAATCTAGGCTTTCTAAGTGCAGACCACATCTACCTACAAGGCAGTGTGTATAAGTTGCAAGCTGCTCCTTATTCTGTAATGATTTCTGGTTTGTAAAATACTCAGGGATTACCAATGTGGTTTATTCTGCTGCATTGTTCAACACATAAATAGCAGCTGCATCAAGATCAAATCATATTGCTTGTCATATTTTCATCGTATCTTCTTTTTTTGAGATGTTTGACCATGTAAGTAACACTTCAGTCTGTCAGTCAAAATCCCATAGTAGCTTGCTCATCGCCACAAATGGTTAATTGCAGGCAGTGGAAACCTGGCCAACCAGATGACTGGACACAGCATGGTTTAGGGGGAGGTGAAGACTGTGCCCACCTGCATAATGATGGAAAGCTCAATGATGACCACTGCACCCGTGGTTATCGCTTTGTATGTGAATCCTCTGTGATGGCACAACCTGCAGCATGAACAAGGCCCTCGCATTGAGGAAAAATAAAACCTGAAAAACTCAGATTGTTGTGAATCTGTAGCCTCTGCTAAGCTAAGCAGATGGTGTATGAGGGGAATAAAAGTAGGTTTTCTCTTCTGATCACAATCCAGGTAATGTTCCAAGTCAGTACAAAATTTAACATAGATCTGGAATGGATTTAGAGCCAGGACAGTGGCATTTGGTCCATTTTAATAACAAAATAAGCTCCCATTATTCTCATCTTCTGTGCTAGATTTGTACTTCCCCATTTTCAAATCTTCCTCTCTTTAAAACTGCCATTTCACAATAATGGGCATAATCTGACTGAAAGCTTGAGGTTTCATCATTTTTTGGTCTATAGAGAAATTAGTATCATACAAATAGAGTAACAAACACACAGTGAAGGGTGGGACTGCTCAATCAGAGTATAATATCACTTTAATCAGAGGTCAATAATTATCCAATTCAATCTAAACTTGCAACAGTAGCATTGTTGAATGATGTATGGATTTATTTGGACTGCAAAACAGAATATATTTGTACATTCTTGGTCATGTTTGCCCATTGAATTATATGTACATTTACTGTATATATCAAAGTGATTCAATTGTAGCCTACTACTTTCATGAAAAATACAAGGACCCAATTCTAAAAAAATGTAATGGACTAAGGACTCAGATTTTTAAATGTAACATATATGTATTTCATGATAATATAATATCATTCAAACAATGTGAAATTGTATGTGTAAGAAAAACTGTATGTTCTTTGCTTTAAAAAAAGGGGAAAAAAGTCAAAATGTGAAAATGAATGATAATAAACTTGTTTTGAACCTGAACAACAAAAATAAACAAAATCCACGTCTCAGTCGATATATAACATATATAACAAGTGAGTGAGCAAGACGGTGGCTAATACAGTTACAAACATGACACAGAGATAAAGCGTCTGGTGATGTTACCCTGACCCAGCGCGTATTGTTTAAAGAGAACAAAGTGCTCTTTCTGACACAGTCGAGTCACAGCTGTTGCTGGAAGCAGTCTCGGCAAGAAAATATCAGCCCTTCAGTAAATCTGTTTTTTTCCTGTCAGTAGCCTATCGAGACAGATCACTGGACGTATAAGAAGAAAATACATTTCAGAGGCGAAGAAATTTGGATGCCATTAAAATTCATCTCCAGCCGCAGCGAGACGTGGCAACGATTAACTTCAGAGCTTGGTCTACATCCCAACCGAACTAGAATTCCTGAGTTTCGTGTCCTAAATGACTGGACTGAAAGCGACTGGAAAACTTTATAAAGAAAACGAAGGTGAAATTAAAAGAAAAATCTGACATAGAAACAACAAAACCTTTCATTTAAATTTAAACAGACCTGGATCTAGTGTCTGTCTGCATCGTTGGCATCTTTGTAGGTCTCGAAGATAAAGTTACTTGATTAGATTCTGTGACTTCCTTATTTATCTCAACATTTGTCAGTTGCTGATTTATTGTTTTATGTATACGACAGCTTTTTAGTTATTGTCTATAAATCGATTCTTAGACAAGACGATGCTGAACTTGAATAGTCCAGACAGTAATTCTTTCCAGGACCCTGTGTCCCTCAACGTCGGCGGAGAGGTGTATACCACTACTTTGGACACACTTACGCGCTGCAGGGACTCCATGTTGGGTGCGATGTTTACTGGGCAGATCCCGCTCCTCCGAGACAAACGAGGCAACTTTTTCATAGACCGCGACGGTAAAGTATTCCGTTACATCCTCAATTACCTCAGATCCAACAGCCTTGACCTACCTGATGACTTCAAGGAGATGGCATTGCTTAAGCGAGAGGCGGACTTCTTTCAAATACGACCTCTTCTGCACGAGATACGGCGCTATGAGTCTGGGCCACATGGGGTAAACTGGCGAAGTGCCGTGCTCAATACAGATGTGGATTGCCAGGTACGCGTATTGCACTTCAACTTGAAACGTGGGCCGGAGAATTACGAGTTGCGTTCCTGCGCCGTGCGTGTTTACACTGCCAATGTATTCTGCACTTCATGCGCCGTCATAGAACTACTCTGTACCCGTTTCTCATACCGGACGCGGGAAGTTACAGCATCCCCGCAATCCAGCGAGGAAAGGCCGAACTATCTTCATTTGGAATGGGCGCCTCGGCCAGAAGAGTTGCCACAGGACCAGTACGAGAAGCACAGTTACCGAGAACTAACGGTTACATCTCAGGTGACTTTCCCCGCAACCTCACTAACGTCTGCAATTCCAGACACTCGTGCGTTCATGGAGGAAATGCTGAAGGTCGCCCTGTCTGAAGGGTTTCGCATGGACTACGTCTCCCCTGATCCTTCAGACATCCTTAACTGCCGGTCGCTGCGATTTGTTAGGTATTAAGGCGCTTGATATTGACGCAGGAAGGATAATAATGATTACATCTTACTACCACTATTTTTCTCAGATAAGTTAGGCATTTAAACAAGATGTTTTACGGTGTTTACATCTAATCCCGAAACACTATTACAAAACATTACTTGAGTAACAAGTAGCCTGATTTAGCTTTTCTAGAATAATACAGTAGGCAACTGATCTCAGAGAGTAACCAAGCTAAGTAAATGTTTGTATGGGAACCTGTATTACAGTTATGACCATTATGAAAGGTTTTTGAACATCATTCAAAATTAGCGTTTTGCCAGTCAAGACTCCTTCTTGAAACGTTTTCTTTGAAACTTCTTTAACTGTCCTTTCCTTTAGTAATGTCTAATTTGTTGGTTGCAAGTATTCCTACTGCTTCCTCCTTCCTGTTCCTGTACCTGGACCCTACAGATAGAAAATGAGGTCCACCTCATTAAAATTGGGGACAAATGAGAATGTCTAAGCTTGGACGCAACTGAAACAGGTGCTGCACAGTACAATTTTAACAAACTGGTGTCTGGACATACCAGCCTTTCTTTTGTATTGTATCCTTGGCAGGTTTGGAGACATCAAAAGAATGCTGGTTGAATGTTGGCCAAATCCATGCTGTCGCAATACTTCCCAAGTGTTAAATCATGTTCAGTTTCTGCCTTGGAAACTTACATTATTTCTAGGCGGTGACAAATAGATTCTCCTGTGGAATATAAGGGAAAGAGAAAGGGAAAACATTCCTCAAATGAAGGTACATTTTAATGATGGGATTCCCATAACCAAACCAAAATGATCACACTGCAGGTGAAAACTATTTTCCCCATTGCCCTTTAGAATAGCAGACAGGGCACATAAGCATACATCACAACAAATACCGTCTGTGGACTTTTAAATGCCAAACAGACGAGACCTTAAATATCTGCTATTCATACAAACCGTTGTTATTATCATCTTTGGTCATCAAAAACACAATTGGTGACAGATCTTTTAAATCAGAATACTGGTCAGTGCAGTTGTTTGAGGTGTATATACCATGTCCCTGTTGCTCAATTCAGCAGTGTCTCACCTTACAGGTCGATGTAATGTATTCAGATGAGACTATTTAAATATGACCATGTTTACAAAGTAAAAAGGTTGTTGCTTTAAATAATGACTGAAGCACATGTTTAAATTATGTTAACAAAATTGTTTTTCCAACCCCCTTGATAATATCCTTTGGAATCACCCTGTTGAATCTGCTATTCATGCTGCTGTTTGAAGACATCTCATTTATCAACCCAGCAACAAGAGCAAATTCAGCCTTTAAAACCAAACAGTGCATATATGCATTGGTCCTAACACCAATAAATACAGGTGTACAAAATTGTTTAATCTCTTCTCCTTTCTTTAACTCTACTTTGCCTGATGAAGCCTATGTATATTATAACCTGAAAAAGAACATGAAAGCCTTCAATTTCAATTCAGATATAGGAACTCCTTTACAAGTGAGACCTGACCAAGACAACAGCAGCAATACATCTACAATACATCACACATAAAAACACATATTTTCAATGTGGACCAAGTCTAAAGAAAACAATCACACTTAACTATACTGGCACCACAATTATAAATTAAGAAATGAACAAAAACTATGTTAATTTACACCAGTATTATTAAAGTCACTTTACTATGAAATAAGACACGTAAAAATGTTTTAAACAAATGAATAAATACTTGTTTGGAAAATCGTTAGAAACAAGAAACGTTCTGGAGTCTTAATAACTTTCACAGCCAAGCTTGCTCCAAATGGTTTACTTCACAGAAATAAAGATTGAAAGTTGACATCTGCAGTTCACAGGTCAGAAGGGAAACATTTTGAAAATGGGGGGAAAAAAACAGAACAAAGGAGAATGGAAAATAGAAAAAAATATTTAGTTATGTTATCCTCAACATAACATAATACTAGTGATATTTAGCGTCATTCATGCCAAAACCCAACGGTGGGCAGCTGTAACAAGATTTGTTTTCACTTTCGTCACAGAATTCCCTTACAATTTGTCTACCTCCCCCAGAAGAATATCACCCTTACTGCTGTTTTTAGGAATCCTTGTTTTGAGTAACTGAACTGTAACCACTGGCCTTCTAGCCCAATAGACCCCCCCCCCCCCCCCTTTCTTTTAATACCAGGCAGCCTCCTGCCTCTGTGGACCCACATAATTGAACATGTAAATAACAACATATACGTATATAGTATAAAACCCTTTATCAAGTGCAGTGCATTACAAAAAATAAAACATGAAAAAGTGGCAAATAAATAAGGCTTCAATAAAAATTAGCGTTTCAACTGCAGGCAAAAATGAATATAATACTATTATCTAAAAATTAAATAAGAAAAAAAGTGTACTTGTAAGTGCTTTTCTCAATAATGAGACTCTAGAAATTAAACCTTTCTAATTCCCAACAGCGTCTGGATATCACACCACAGGTCTGAAAAAGCATTCATTGAAAACTGATCATGGCAGAAAGAAACTTCCTTGACTTAAGGATTGGTCTCTTTTGAGATATGAGCTTGCAGTTTTAAACTGGATGGCACAAGTAAGTCAAAACTTAAACATCAACTTGGGTTTACAGAAAAATACTAAGAAATGTTTGTAAAGGTACATCAATATCCTATGACCAGAACAAAATAGCATTTATACGGGTTACAACAGTGTTAAATGTATGCTACAATACTGTCTTTGTCTGGGTTCCCGGGGCACATGAGCTCAGTCTTTCAGAGGAAAAGCCCGGCTCAGCACAACCTCCACTCTGCCGCTGCCCAACTGACACACCTCCAGAACACACACCAGCCTCTGACTGGTCAGCTGCGTCGCCATGGCAATCAGATCAGCTGAAAAAGCGTTTGTGTTGGGGGGAGAAGAGGGCAGCATGTGAGTTGGTACACCTATACTTCAAGCCACTGCTCCTAAACTAGCAAGAACAGATTATTGGTGACTAATTTTCTACAGTACTAGACCAGGGCACACAGTACTATTGGGCCTATCCTTTAGTGTTTGCTCAGAGACAATGAGGCAACGTTCCAGTAGCCAACCTCACAATATATAAAAAGCTTAGGTAAAACATCTACTATATTTCACAGTTTAATGGTAGTAGTTGGGAATGCAATGTGGTGCTGGTGCATTTTCTATTTTTCTGTGATCAGGCTAATACAGCTTAATTGTAAAATAATGCAGTAGAATAATTAAACATAAATAACTTTAACCATCTGCCCTTGTTCTATTTGAGTGGCCATGTTCAAGCCCTGCACATTTGCAAGCATAACTTAAGGCAGAGTGGCATTCGGTGCTAAATGTCAGGCACTGTGTACGATTTTAAACCAGTGATTAGCATAAAAAAAGGGAAATAATATCAATCAGGACTTTCTGTAAGTAACCATTCCTTCCTTTTCAATAGATTGATGGCAGGATTTCAAATGTATTTCACATACTGTACATTATTGTAATTCAGACAATAATACCAACTGCCCAGAACACATGAATAACAGGAACCGATCAACTTAATATTTACTTACAGAAAAAGAGGTTCCCCAGGCCATGCCTTTTCATCATACCACTTTAAACACCCCTTCACCTTTCAGTTTCAGACCCCACAGTGATTACAGTTCAGACTGCTTCCTCCAAGGTGAGTAGGTTTCTATCCCACAGGACCATTTTATTCATACCTCTATGCCGAGTTGCTGTGCTGAAGGGGTACTCACAGGGCGAGGGAGGGGGTGCGGAGGGAGAGAAGCTCCCATGGGTCAGGGTGTTCTCCCAGCTGTTGTTGTGCGGGTGGGGGTAGGGGCGCCAGTGGAGGTTCCCAGGGGAGCCGGGGAGAAAGAGAGCGTCTACCATGCCACCGTCGGTGAGGGCTGGAGCGAGAGAGGAGGAGGAAGAGAAAGAAAGGTAATTTGAGGGAGAACATGGCATTCAGAGGACAGACAGGGAGAATGAGAACCCAAGAGAAATATTGAGACGCTGTAAAGGAAATGGCAGAATAGGAGGAAAAAGAAAGTATGTATTTAAGGAAGGTTAAAGATTAAAAGAAGGAGAAAGATTAAAAGAAGGGACACTGAGGACAGGAAGAGAATAACTAATGCAGAGTGCCCACTCTAACACTGCCCTTGGCACAAGAGAAGGCCAGAAACACAAAACACACTGACAGAGACAGCCAGACAGCACAGTGATGCATTCTGTCCCCTGCCAGCTGGGTAATGGTGAAGCCCTTACATTGCAAAGAATTCCCCTGTGGGAGAACCAGGATAGAGTCAAATGTAGCAAGACAGGCTGACTGCAATTTCAGAGATTAAAATACTGAGTCTGTAGTTTTATAATCCAGTTTGCAGTTTCATATCCAGGCCTAAAATATCACAACATCCTTTTTTCCGCATTTTTGGTTTTTGTTAACCCTTTCACAGTCCCAAGCACAATATGAAGTGGCTCCAGCAAAATCCCAAGGTGGTTTGGCTTTAGTTGAGAAAATGTAGTACGGTTTTAATAGGGGCTCAGAACAATAGCAATAGCAGTCATGATTGGTTGAAAGGGTAGGAGGTCGAGAGTGCCATATTGCACTCTTGGGACTGAAAGGGTTACAAAGCAGAAAAAAGTATTTAGTACCTTGTTAATGCACACTAGCCTTGAGGTCAGTGTATGTGAGCCAAACTCCTTCCGGCTGAGCTGCTGACAAAAGGCTGAATGGAAATGCATTGCAGGGGGAGATGTGGCCTACCCCTGAGAGTGAGGGTGTAGTGTCCGTGGTAGCAGTCCGCAGGGGCGAAGGTGTCCAGCTTCCTCTGGGGCAGGGCCTCCTGGAGGCATGCTGGCTGGAGGCCCACAGCTGCGGTCTGCACCAGGCGGCGAGTCGGGCAGAACCGCCGCGGCACGGTCTCGCTGGCCGCCCGCGCCTGGCCCAGAGCGCACTGCCGGGGTGATCCGGGGCTGCTGGCCGCAGTGACGAACGACGAGGCCGAGCCGCTGTCCTCTTCCTCATCCTCACCCTCATCGCTGTCAGCCTCTTCAGTCTTATTCAGGAACTCCATCGAGGCATCCCACAGACTGAAATCTTCCTCACGTCAGAGGAGAGGGATAGATGTCAACGATATTGCTGAATAGCAATACTGCATAATGAATATTACTTAAAATGTCAGCTGTTCACTGGAAAGGACATTTGTATTATTTGACCAAATTAAATAAGGAAATAAAGTAATTACAATAACCTTTCATAACATTTCAACCTGTGCATTTAGAACCGTTTCCCTTTTTCAGTACGAGTAGAAAACATAGATTTTATGTCTTTAGTATGAAGTAGGATAGTATCTGAGCTGTAATGGTAATGATACCAGCGAACAGAGGATAATTGCCGCTTGTTAAATCAGTCTGGACCTCACCTCTGTCTGCATCCTCCTCCAGGTCAGTCTGCTGGTTGGAGTGGAGAGGCAAGGCTAGTCTAGACACATTGAAAAATTAAGAGTTAGAGAACACAAAATCACACACACTACTGTATGTACATATGCCAGACCTAGGTCAAATACATACTTGTTTATACATACTTGTACTTGTGTTGTGTTATATGTGTTTAAATCTGAAGTTACGTTTGTGATATCTGGATTTTCACATACAATGCTGACACTTATTTTGTGCACTTAATCTGAAAAGCAAATGTTTTAAAATATAGACCCATACTTTTCATATACCTTCAATATACACGTATTTTTCAAATATATTTCAACTGGATTTCAAGAGGCAGACAGACACCTTTTTCTGGGGGGTTCTGCAGTGTGAAACAGTCTTCTCTTTGCAGATTGGCCACAGCCGAACGGCCCCTGCCTGAAACATCAAGGAGGTGATCAGCCAGCCAACGCGCATGTCACAGCTTCATACATTTCTTCAACAAATAAGGAATTACTTCCATGTCGGTTTGTCTTACCGTGCTCTGAGCCTGGGAGACCTGGGGCTGAGAGTGACAGAGGAGGGTGACGATGGATGGGTGAGCGGCACTCGGGAGCAAGTAGAAGAGGTGGAAGACAGCTGGCCTGTCCAGTTAGAGAGAGCCGAGCAGCCCTCCTCCTCACACTGAGGGGACAGGGATAAGGGTGAAACTCCCAGAGCACACACAGCCTGGCTGAATAAGCATATTCATAGACTTGAAAGCTATGTTCATTTCCAGTCATGCTCAAAAACCGTCTTTTATTGATCCAGGCACAGAGAGAGCATGTGCTGGGTAAGTGCAACTACAGTATGTGATGGGAAACTTTTTTGCTTGTTTTTACTCTGTGCTCCCACAAACAAACAGTTGAAATCACTGCGTGGTTAAAGTGCAGACTTTCAGGTTTAATTGAAGGGTTTTTACATCCACACACACACCCCCCTGCCCCAATTTTAGGCGAATAAAATTATTGGAAAATTGGCTGCTCAAATTTTTCTAGGACATGTGTGTGAAGTTTCAACAGGATTGGAGTAAACGTGCTGACACGTGTGCATGAATGGGCAGGTCCCAGTAGATGGAACATGCATGTGCACGTCACAGTGAGAACATACATGTACATCGCCTGCGTGGTTGGATGCATGCATGGGACGGGTGTGTCCGTAGGCCCAAGGGAGGGGGAGTGGGCTTCCTCACCTCTCCAGACCCGACATGCGACACGGCACTGACGGTGGCCTGGATGGCGAAAGTGCGGCTCTCTCTGTACTGCAGCTTCTCGACCTCTCTCCTCAGCTCCGCCCCAGTCACCAAGCCTGGCTCTCCTGGGGAACACGACAGTCTCACACCAACCACGATGACTCAAACCTCTCAGACAACAGTGAGCCCACGTTCACCATTTCAGGGCCATGCAGCTGCCTGATGGAGCCCCTGAGCCCAACGCTGGTGCACAGGGTGTGCAGCGTATAACCTTCCATGCAATTCATCTATACTGAATAGAAATGGGGGCAGCCAGTAGCCTAGTGGCTAAGGTGCATGACCCGGGACCCGGAAAGGTTTGCTGGTTCAAACCTGTTGAGCCCTTGAGAAAGACCCCACTTTGCTCCAGGGGGGATTGTCCCCAATTTAGTCTAATAAATTGTAAGTCATTTTGAATAAAAGTGTCAGCCAAACAACACATTAAATTACTTAAATTAAATACATGAAATGGTAGCGGTCTACAGAGAAGTGATTACCATTTCTGTCCCTCATGTATTTCTCCAGAGAGACAGGGAGAGGTGGATAGGTGAAAAATCCTCCAATTACAGCCCTGCTAAGCAGTTGGTTCTCATCTACCGTCTGCACCCACTGGACGAACTGCCTCACGGGGCGGAGCCGTCTGTAGGGCATAGTTGAATGATGGCCTGAACCTGAGGATGGAACAGCAGAATCAAAGCCAGTCGTGCTATTCGGTTTAACCGCCCGGCATACGATGCTGGGGCGTACACTGGTGGTCATCACCACATCGTCAATACAAGTTGCTATTACAATTCTAAAGTCGTGAAGAAAAGGTGCATTTGCAGAGCTTCATCATTGGCATTATTACATGAATACAAGCAAATTATATCATTGAATATATACAAGTAGCCTAAGCCTAGTAAAAGCCCAACCCGAATTGACCACTCTTGATGCTAGCATATCAAATCTCTAGGTCAGGATGGAAGATCTGACATTCCCCAAACATGCAACTTCTCAACTGCAGGGTTGAAAATGTACACCTTCACCTTAAACTGATTATTAGTCTAGTAAATAATAAACTATTATTTCCTTGAATAATAGTATAGCGATCAAATGACAAAATACTCAATACTATCAGATGTAGCAAGTTCTCTTCAATTAGACAATTAATACAATTATTTAAATTTGCATTGCACCGTTATGCACATTTTATCAACATTATTTAAATAATTTAATTATCTGTATTCACACTAAAAGAATATTAGTAGAAAGTTTCTGCACTGTGCAGTGTATCTTTCTGAAGTACACCGACCGATTAAAGCGGATTTTTCTCTATTTAATTTATCATTTAATCTCCATGATGTGATGTGAAAAGAAATGTGTTTATTGACCAAAGGATAATTCAGATCATTGGCACGCTTGTTAATCAAGGAAAATGATTTTTTTTTTTTTTTTAAAGGTTGAGACCAATGACCAGTTTAAAGTTTGGTTTGGTTACGATATAAACAGTGTATTAGAGGGATGCAACACCAGTGCCAAAATGGTAACACTGTGAGAAGCTTCAGTGTCAGTACCAGCCCCTGCTGAGGTTTTCAGTGCAGGCAGCAGCCCATTGGCAAACATGTTTCCTGGGTCCAACTGAGTCCGTTTGATCTGGAGCTTTTCCAGCAGCTTTGGCTTTGAGATCAAAGTTTCAGTGGACATTGGCAGAAGAACACATAACTGTAATCCCCAGTTAACACTGTGACATTAACACTAAAACTGTCAAACCCTATTTCAGAGGCTAAAGACTGCCTGAGACAAAAAACATCAAGGACAGGGCTGTAATTTCAGTAAACAAAGGATTGATTTGATCTTGGCCTCAGCTTTGGAAATCCCAGCGATCCTTTTTTTCCCCCAAAAACCACCTACTGTGCATAACTTGGCAAGAAAAAAGCCTTGCGAGATGAGAGAACTCATTGAAAAAGCTAAGACCATTTTAAACAAAGACTCCATACTCAGGAATTAGAAGCCAAGACTCCACGAATGAGGACAGGCAAGAAAAAAAAAGGATATGGAATGTTTTCACATAACCTTGAGCTCAAACATATGTCTATGATATGCTAATATGGACAGCAACGACTACAGATTTAAATGTGTGACTTAACCCATTTGAAAATAATCAATTGATAAACAAGTATGGTGTTGTGCACTATTAATGCCTGGTATATAAATTCAATAAATAAAAAACATAAGCCTAATACTGTATAACTAATTGCAATGCAATACTAATTTGAAGCACAATTATTGGTACGCTTCATAAATATGTGCATAAAATACTGTAAACTAAAAAAAGAAAAATAGTTATTGACATAAGCATTATTTTCCAACATGCATAAACTAAAGTACTTCATATTGTATATTCAAAAATGCTGAATTAAAAAAAACATTGAAACGCGAGTAAATGTATTGAAATAAAAGTATAGTTTTTGCACATGTTTGAACGTAACATATAGATTCTTATCTGTGCTGTTTACTATATGGAACTAATATATACGGTGCCAATAACACTTGAGCTGACCGTCTTTGAAGGCAAGGGATCCAGATTTGTGGAACCAACACCATGGGTTTTACCTGTGCTGTAAACCTGTGTGAGGCTTGTATTGGTCAGGTACTGGAAGGATGTGGCCCTGTCAGGACTGACCCTCATCAACTGGACATTTGTGCATACCAGTATTGTCACTGCAGGGAAAATGGAAGAAAGAAGGCGAGTTAAAGCAGCTGCAAGCTAAGCCAAGGAAGAAAATCTAAATATTGCATGAAATTAACTTACATGCCTAGACGTTTCATCTACTGAAAATCACTTTCATCAATGCCCTGGGATTAAGAAAATGCTCAGTGTTATTTAAATGGTCTTACTTGGATGTATGTTAGAGTGCATCTCTGGCTGGGAAGTGGAGAAAAGTTTCACCATGACTGGCTGTTCGGTGGTCCCATCCTCCAATTGCAGCCACCGGTATTCCCATAATTCCACCCCTTGGCTGTCTGTACAAAGACAAAATAACAGATTATTTTGTTAACTGCTCATTTCTCTAGTTGTTGTAGTTCCTTTCAGGCAGTGAACCCAAGAATGCATTAATTTTCCTATTCCCATATCTCACCCTTGTTCCTGGTGCGTTCTGGTCGACCAACAAATACCACTAGACCAATGACATCACAGGTACTCCCCACAGGACAGGTCAAAATCTCCTTCCTAATGAAACAAACCAGAGTTTTGTTTAATCATTTCTGCAGTATTGCTTTGTAATAAAGTAATAAACAGAGGAAACAGTGATAACTCATTTGATTATAAAGGCGATAGGAGCATAAAGTAGAGATGTACCACACCAATAGTAGAAGGTGCAAGGGATGAATAGAATAGATCCTTGAATCTGCAGTAGATGTTGTCAGGAGATATTTACTGTACCTACCTGCAGCAGAATGTGTAAGGGGTGTGAATAGTGCAGATTCTTGAATCTGCATTTGAGGATGCAGCTACGCGATTTACTTACGCACAGGAGAAGGTGTACGGGGTGTGAGGCAGATGCCACTGTGGGAGGACATCTGACTTTGGGATTAAGGAGATGTCAGCCGAAGGATTCCTGGAGTTCAGGCTGATCTCTGTTGTTTTGGGAGTCAAGGAGAGAGTTCAGAATTCTGAGAAGTAATGAACTACACCATTAAGTCTTTTTACCCTTCGTAAAAATAAAAAAAAGAAGAAACATCACACAAGTTTTCAGTAAATACGGCCAGACTATTAACCTCCCAGGCCCCTAACATAAGCTTTAATTCTGGCAAAAAATAAATAAATAAAAATTCATGAAAGGATAATGGCAAGAAATAAGGATAATTTCTTATCTCTGATTCGTTTATGGCTGAATTGCAATTGTTGGGTGCCAGGGCACCACTCTACCAGAACTATTGGGACAAATAAATCAGAAAAAGACTTTCATTATTAGGCTAATGACTTTATTTTAAATATGAAAACGGTTGGCTACTGTTTATGCTGATTCTGTTGTTGAACTGTCTATGCTACCATCACCTAGACGTCTCGCTTGCACTGCAATGAGTGGCGAGGACAGGGGCAGCTGTACCAATATCATCCTTCGGCCTCTCTCCTGTCCTGCTGTTGTAGCTCTCCTTCACTCTGTAGCGGGCCAGTCTCAGGGTGGACCCCGGGTGCACACAGCGATACCAGTCCATACAAAGGGTGTTCCACAGAACCACGGTGGCTTGACCCGATCTGTCTGCCACCTCAAACATTGCCTGAGAGGTGAGAGAGCAGCAAAAGGAAGTAGGCAAGAGGAGTTGGCGACAGAGAGGGACACACAAATCATATGAAGAACATTTCAATCTAAAATTGAAAGTAAATGCAACCATTCATACAATCAAACCAATAATTCAGAAAAATTCATTCAGACCAAAGAGCCACTGTAAATATAGACATACGCTACCTTGTAGGGACACTCGCAGTTGCGCTCTGCCTTTCCGTAATAGAACAGCCGAGACTTGTGAATAATTCTGACGATGAGAATCCCCTTGACGACCCGAGATCTACACAGGAACGCCTGCCTGACCTCTCGTAGGGTGACAGTAGGTTGCAGGTCTGAATATCACAAAGACGAGATGGTAAACTGGTATTATTCCAGGCAGGGTATGCTCAGATGGGACTTCAATAACTGTTAAGGATAAATAATGAATGGGATGTTGCACAAACGAACAAATAGGCAGCGATGAAGCGCAACCATTTCATTTTCACCACAACTCACACCAGCAAAAGCTATAAATATTACGTTATCCTCTAGTACGCGAGCTAGTTTACAGTTATAAGGTTAGGTAGCAAGCCATGTCACATAGCTAGACAAATGGCAAACCTTCTGTGTCTTCGCCAGAGTCTGATGCTGGATTGGCTACGGGCTGTATTGGGGCAGTGTATTTCCACATGTCACCGTAATAATCATGGTTATTCCACATAGGAAGGTACGAGCTTCTCCTGGCCCGCAACGGAAGGAGACTGGGTCGGCTGTCTCCCTCCAAACCAAACCACGGAAGAGCATCTATGTCAATTCCACAGAATGCCTCGAGACCTGCATCAAAACCGGCATCCAAATCCACCTCCAAATTCATCACCCGATAGGTAGGACATCCGTCTCCCTCGTTTCTTCCGTCCAGACCAATGACGCGAGAGAAAGTGACATTTCTGAGCTGGCAACCGCACCGAAGTTCGTTCTTATCGACTAACGGGTTCAAGCCCGGGTGAATGGTAACCCGCAGTTTACAGTCGCCATCGCTCACTGTGGCATCGTAAAGGCTGTCTGATGTGTGAATAGCTTCTGGAAAAAATATTCCAAACCCCAAGTCTTTCCCATAGCGGTCTATAGATAACAAGAAGAGCGGCTCCCTGCATGTTTTGGCACTTTCAGAATGAGATCGACTTGTGTTCGTCCAAGATAAAGTGCGTTGGAGCACACATCCTGGACGACCAGAAACTGCAACGGCCATCTTGGCCTAAACAATAACATTGCGAGGCACTGTGGGAGTGTACGTACCGCCACCGTCAACTTGCGTAATGCGTAAGGCTTTGTGAATCTGCCGTTATAAACAGACGTCTTACAAACAGTATGGAAATATTACAGCGTTTGAGATATAAACAGCTCGTTATTTTAAATTATTTGAATGGAAATATCTAAGAACTTTTCTCCCAAAGCCTGTTCATGAATGTATTGCGCTTCTTTACGAGGACCACAATACTTAATAATACTTAATTTCAAAATATTTATAATGAGGTGTCTTCAGAAAAAAAAAAAAAGAAAAAAAAAAAAAACAGTTACAGGAAACTTTCTACAGAAATAGCTCCTTTTGCTGTTGTTTTCATCTGGGTTTGACCAAGAAACCATGGCTAGCACTGGACGGAAGTTGGGTTCATTTGGTTTATTTGATCGCCGTCTCTGCCCATCAACACCTCTTCCAGAAGCAACGTAAAGCTCATTCTAATCGCTTATTTTTCTCCACTTTTTTCCTTTCCTTGTCCCTGACCCGGAAATTGACCGCGGTTCCCCATCTTTAAGGACATTTCAACCCCTTATATATTCTTTCTAGAATCTAGAAGTACAGGTTAGGAACTCCCAATCTTTCCTTTATTTCTCATTTAATCTTTTTCTATCCTTTCCCAATGGGTGGAGCTAGGGGCAAGAAAATTATAAAAGGAAAAAGATGTTATAAGAGAAGAATAAGGGATTGGAATGAGCCCAGAGTATTCCCAGGAGGTCTCCAATGAAAGTACTAATCAAGCCCACACATGCTTAGTTTCAGCTGTTTAGCTGGCGCAGGGTGCACCCCCCTGACTCAGGACTCCCTCAGCCCCCAGCCAATCTGAGACGCCATACATGCCATGGCCCAGCCCTGTTAACATGTAATCAACCCAAGGTGAAGCAATCCTGTATTTGCTCTTTTCCAACTTTCTATGCATCACTTTCCCTAGACTCTTTTTGCTTTCGGCTCACTCCTTGTTTCTTCCAGAATAACTGACCAAAACCTCTTGTCTTGTTTCTGGTTTTCCTGCTCTTTCTTTGGAGCCATTACTTCATTCACTACTGCTCTCCTTCTACTGTGATAGTGTTTTCCTTTTTCTCCATCAGAGCACTGATTGCTGTCCTCCATCAAGCTCTCTTTTTCCAAGGTATCCATTTTGGCATTATACTTTGCCCATTTTGACACAACAGTATGTGCTTTGTTAATACATTTACCTGTTTTGCTTTTATACATCCACTTTATCTGAAATACTGCCATCTAATTAGCAGTCTTGTTTTTTCCCCCGCACCCACCACAAATAAAATATTTCCAATAAGATGTAGCATCAAACCATTTATTTGGAGAAATATCAAACACTCATACGCTCAATAAGTTTCAGTCCAGGTGCTTCCTGTTGGAGTAGGCAAGGCAATATACCACACATCCCTCTCTGCATTGTTTGGTTGTCCATGTATCCATTTGTCAAACAAACAATCTGACAGAACTGCGTATAGTTTGATTGTCTGAAAACACCTTATATCATATGACATAAAAAAGCCTGTTCTCACAATACTTGAACCAGAAACCTGCATGTAAAACAGATAGCTGATCGACATGGTGTTTGTAGGCAGCATAGGGAAAATACAATGTCACATTTAAATGATTGAAATACTGCCTCACGTGTCTTTCAGAAATCTTACACTGAAGTTGTGTAAATAGTTCAGATCACCACCTACAAAGAGCATACATAATAACTGTGGCCACCAGTTCGTCTCCACTATTTGACCTGCAGGGATTTAAACTTGTATTTCAATGCTTATCCTTAAGGGGTTCCCATAGGCACTCTAATTGCGCAGTAATATTTCATACAATTGAGATTCTAATTCTTTACAGTACAAGTTAGCTTGTACTGTAGCTATTTTAACTAAAATAACCAAAAATAATAAGAACATACTGAAATACTAATGTTAAATGGCAACAAAGAAATGTACAAACATAAATGTGTAACATAAAATGGTTATATAATTCTTACTCTTAAATTTCCATGGCTCAATCGCTTACACCATTTTGCTTTGAGGACACGCCACCAACTCGGGAACTTCGGTATAATAAAAAAATCAGACTTTTTTTCTGTCACATCATAGCTGTTCTTCCCGGCTCAGAATGGCATTGTTGTCCTGGACCAGGCCTTCGTCCTTGACAAGGGCAGACAAGTCACGGGGGTTGGACTTAGCCCTCAAGGTGAGCAGGCTGCCCTGGTTAAAGGAGTTGTAAGAGTTGCTGCAGTTCGCAGAGGCAACACATATAGCCTTGCGAAAGGTTTCTCCAGAAAAGTAGTACAGCAGAGGGTTGAAGCAACTGTTTGAGGTAGCCAGACAAAGACACACAACGAGGATCTTCTGCAGGAGCTCGGTCAGCCAGCAGTCCTGAGGCTTGCTGCTGTCCTGCAAGACCACTGCGTGGAGGTGGACTGTACGAGCAATGTGATAGGGCAAGAAACAAAGGAGGAAGGTGGTCAGGACCATGGCAATCAGATGCACTGACCTCTGTCGCTTGACCTGCGTTTTTCTTAGATTCCTATCTTGGGTGGTCAGTCTGTGGATGATACGGCTATAGCAGGCCAGGATTGTCAGGAAGGGGAGGAGGAAGCCAACGACCAGCCCAATGTAGTTCAGGACCAGAATCAGCTTCCAGGCTTTGTGCCCTCTGGGCTCAAAGCAGCGGGTCTTCCCCAGACGCTCGAGAGTCCCAGAGAAGACGAACGGCATGGAGCATGCTGCCACCAACACCCAGATCCCCAAGCAAACCCAGCATGCTCGCCGGACAGTGACCAGGGTCTTGCTCTGCATAGGGTGCAGCACAGCCAAATACCTGAGCACGCTGAACCCAGTCAGGAAGAGCACACTGGTGTACAGGTTGAGATAGAACGAGAAGACACACCAGCGACACAGCCAGTCTGGGAAGTTCCACTGGCCACCCTGCAGGTAGTACACTAGGCGGAAAGGGAGGGTCAAGGAGAAACTCACATCCGAAAATGACAGGTTAATCATGAAGACCGTGCTGGCAGACTTGGGTATGAAGCATAAGAATACCAACAGGGCCAATGAGTTGCACAGGAAACCAACAGGGCAGACGAAGCAATATGTAATTTTGTAGGCCAGGTACTTGAAGTGGTCATTGTTTCCACATGTTTGATTAATGGAGGAGGTGGTCATCCCAGGTAGGTAGGTGATATTGGGAGGAACGGAGGGGTCTGAGGTCAACCAAAGAGCTAAAAAGATTGAGAACACATACCTTGTCAGTGTACATACCATAAAGCACAGTGGAAAAAGGTTTCAACAAATTTGTGATGGAAAGTGGTTGAATGTCACATTGCTCACACCAATAATATTCACTGCAATGGTGCAATGCATTATATTAAATGATGCAATCAATGTTTAGATATAACTTTTTCCAGCATTACTCCAAACATACACATAGAAATGATTAAAGGTACAATAAGTAAGATTCTTGTGTTAAAACAATAATTGAAAAAGGCTCACTGTCATGTTGACTCACTCTCTGCCTGTGTATCTGACAGACCAACACACTCTGTACCAAAACATTGTATAGCTGTACAATAAATCAAGCTCACTAGTTAAAAATGGGGGGGGTCAACGTCAAGGGGGAAGGATAAACAGTGTTGTGGTTTGAAGGTGCCTGTTGCTGCAATTCCTCTCTTGACTGTTAGAAGTCCAAAATTACCTATTGTACCTTCATGTATAAAACACATCCATGTTCTGCAAGGGCCATCACAGTATCCAGACTGAAATCCCATCAAAAACCTGTGGTCTGAACTGAAGAGGGGGTCCGTAAGCCCCAACCCAATGATATCAATGATTCTGAAAAGTTCTGTAAGAAGGATTGGTCATAACTCCTTCCAACTGTGGCCTCTACAAATTATAGGGTAAAAAATCTTGGCTGTCATTTTTGCCAGGGGTGTTTAAAGTATTAAATCAGGGGTGTCAAGAATTGTGAAACATGAATTTTTTTTTATTGTTATGCAAGACCTACATTGAAACACTACTACCCAAGTTGGAAAATAAAGTTAATATCAATCATGGTATTATTTGTTAGCTTACAGTATTTTTGTGCATATACATCAAGGGTGGCAATAATTCTGGAGCCCAGTGTATATTTACAACTACATCAAATAACTGAATTAGCATACAAATATTGACAATTATCTTTTCATCCATCCATTATCTGAACCCGCTTATCCTGAACAGGGTCGCAGGGGGCTGGAGCCTATCCCAGCATACATTGGGCGAAAGGCAGGAATACACCCTGGACAGGTCGCCAGTCCATCACAGGGCACACACACCATTCACTCACACACTCATACCTATGGGCAATTTAGACTCTCCAATCAGCCTAACCTGCATGTCTTTGGACTGTGGGAGGAAACCGGAGTACCCGGAGGAAACCCACGCAAACACAGGGAGAACATACAAACTCCGCACAGAGAGGAGTCAACGGGGGACGGGGATTCGAACCCTTTGCTGTGAGTGCTACCCACTGCACCATCCGTGCCGCTTCACAATGATCTTTTGCATGATCTTAATTTTAAGGTTGTATTTTAATACACAGCCTCAATGTAATCATATCAAACTCTACAATCGGCTTAAAAGAATGACACTTGGTGCTATTCCCCCTATTTCGACGCAGACTCAAAAAACACACCTTTTCAAACCCTACCTTAGTCCTCCCTCCTGATTTCCCCCGCCCCCCCTTTCTGATATCCCTATCCTCCTTGTCTAACCCAAAAAATTGGCACTTATGATGACGACTATATGTTTAGAACAGCATTCCATGTGTATTTTCTTAGTTATGGGTGTGATGCTTTGACTTGTGGTAGAACCTATGCACTTGTATGTCGCTTTGGATTAAAAGCGTCTGCCAAATGACAAAAATGTAAATGTAAAAAATCGTCTCAATTACAATTAGTAAGTAAACGTTCTGTAAAAAAAGAAAAACACTGCGACGCGGATCACATTCTACTCACCCGTCATGTCGTCGAAGAATGCAGCTCCATGATCGACAGACGCTGTTTAATGCTAAACGGGAATCAAACTTGGGGCAACCAGCCTGCAGAAAGACATTTCCTAACAACTGTATTAAGAAATGTCCTGCATAGCCGTGTGTTTATTGACAGCAACTGCAGTAAACAAAACATGAATTTCAATACCTTATTTTACAGGAATACGATCCATTTGAGCAATGGCAAGTTTCATGTTACATTATATGCTGTCATGTGGCCTTCACATTCCATTTAGAAGTTACCGAACAGGTACACTACTGCGCATAAGCATTCATATGAAAAAGAAAGAGAATCCAGCCTTTCGTGATGACAACACGCCTACAAAGGAGAATGGGCATGACCAGGCGTGCACACATCAGCGCTTCCAGCGCCCAAGCACCCGCATTCAGAGGAGAACGTGCCCTTATGCTGACATAATTTAACATTTATTTATCTTTGGCTGAACTGCAGCACAGTCGGTCACTGCCCAAGGGCTGTATCATATATCACAAAGGAGGCAAAGTGAGTTAGACAGCTAACTTTGGGCTCAGTCACGAGTTTCTGGCATCATGAGTCCCTTTTTTTATTGGGCACGTATAAACTATCAGGCTATCGGAGGATGCCGTTTATGAAACCATAATCCCGTCATAATTAAAATTAACAAGCAAACCTGTAAATGCATTTTGTGTTCATTTTGTGACAAATAGTGACAATTGAAATGCAAGAGCCCAATTTGCTTCCTAGGCTTTCTTGTGAGAAAACCACAACCTCTGGGTAAAGGATATGACAGTTACATTTTCAATTTAAATCCCCCCTCCCACCCCTCAACATGCTCTATTGAGCTTAAGAATTCTTCATGAACCTACCGAACTCATCCTGTTGAAGAATGCTGCTGCAGTCTATTTACTCCCTTCTATTGCAGTTTTCTGCTGTATTGGACCTGCTTTGACAAAAGCATGGTGAAATTCATAAACACATCATCGATTTTATTACTTTATAAGCAGTTCATTATAATTAGAGCTGGTTTTGGCAGTGGTGGTTTAAAGGAGTGGGTTCACGGGCCTGTGCATGACCATAGACTGAATGTAGGCTATGGCAGTCTCCTTACCTTGCATTTCAGTCATCGCCATAAAATATTCCTTATGAAATTAGTGCTCACCCATTCCTCCCTCACGGAGTTCTTTAATTTTGAAAAGTCTGCCCTTTCTCCGATCATGTCTAGCCACTCAGAATATTTATCCCCCCTTCTGCCTCACTGGCAAGAGAGCATGCCCCAACTTGCTAGGGTACTCATGTGCTCACCTTGAATTCCTTTCCAATGCTTCAGTTCTTCTCTGTGAACTGGATTTCACATATAATTATAAGCGCACACACAGTTAATGGGTGCAAGCTCATGCAATGGGAGTATTGCACATGCAATTTAGTAAGGAATTGGAATAATTTACTAGCAGGATCATTGCATTATAATTTATCACAAATTAGTAATTTAGACAGGACAGTAGAGTTAGCCAAGTGCCAATGTTCACAGGATATTCAACAGAACAGAGGGGAGAAAGAAGCCAGCAGCGTGACAACAGCCACAGCAATAGTAAACGGTGAACTAAATCTACGCCCTACAGACAAACGGCGTAGGCTTGGTTTGAAAGTTGGTTGGTCCGGGTCGAGAGAGTGGGCTCTAGAATTATTGCCACCCTGGATACATATGCACAAAAATACTGATCATTATCGTTATTGAGATTAACTTTATTTTCCAATGTGTAGTGTGCTTTACCAATGACTCGCCCAAAGTCTAACAAATAATTCATGGCACCACTTATCACTTTGAGAAAACAGCCCTGGCAAAGATGACAGGCTGTGAGTCTTCCTATAATTTAGGTTAAGCAAACACATTTGGAGGGATTTTTGACCATTCCTCCAAGCAGAAAATGTCAATATCATTATCTGCCCTCTCCAGTTCAGACGACAGATTTTCAATCGTGTTGAAGTGTTACTGATGTTTTTTCCTTAACCATTTCTATGTATATTATGTAGGTTTGGGACCATTGTCCTACTGGACAATCTATCTACAACCAAGGCTTTGCGGAATTAATTGTGCCATTGATCTTAACTAGTACCTAGCAACTAGTATTTTTTGTACCCATTACCAGACTGACTTGTGATCGTCAATTATCTGCCTCTTTTCAATTAACTACTTCGGCTTTCCTCATGCTGATGGATGACAAATGGATTTTGCCATTTTTATGGCAGGGTGAGTGATGGAGAACAAATACAATATGAATTTTGGAAGATCATGTCACAGAACATTTGTTTAAGGTTTTACAGCTATAACAAAATGCTGTAACTACAAAATAGTCTTTGGCCCATTATAACCAGACAGTCGCCAACTCTGACATCCCCCCAATAAAACCAATACAGATGCTGGCCTAGAGGTGCAATAAAACCAAATGGACATAAACCTATAAACTTTTAGAGCACTTTTCAGAAGTAGAGTTCATCAATGGACACTGAATTCAAGCCAATAATCTTTGAATTCGATTGTCTGCAGACCGAAAACTCCCACTCTGCCTCCTGCATGTTGCCTGGATCAAGTTTCCCCGTTAGATTTCGTGAGAAACAGGAAATAGTTTGAGTGGGAATTCACTGGAATCCGTTTGCCGGTGTCAAGCCCAAGTGGGAAAAAGAAGAGAGAAATGCATAAAGGCAAATGGTGGTCTTAAGGTATAAAATAAAAATAAAACTAGACAGGGAAAGAATTATATGTAGTTTTCATTTTCATGTAATAACCACAATACCCAAAAATGAGATACTTTAGATTTATTTATACTGGTGGGGGGGTCAATCTCACAGTACAAAACTGGTTATTACACCGTGCCATCTGAACACTAAAAGCAGGCCTTCTCTACCAAGACCCTGTTATTACTCAGTTGGACAGTGAGAAAAGGGGTGCAATACACAAATTACAGTAAGAAAATGAAAAGTATAAAAGTCATTAAAAGAAGTCGACGTCCTCTGGGGCATCCAGGTCACGGTATTCAATTATGTTACGAGGATCACCACGGAACATTCTAGAGAAGAAAAAAAAGAAAAAAAAAGAAAAAAAGAAAAGAAAAAAAAAAAGACACGGGGAGAGAGGATTTTTTCCATTATTTCTATTGCCTTGATTGCTCACGGTCAAGAAATTCATCAAAGGATCCACATACGCTCTCATGCACACAGCAGCCTGGCACTAGTCTAAGCATTTTGTTGCACACACTGCACCCTATTAAGGCTTCCATGCAGTCAGGAGAGACAGGCGAGCAGAGGGCCGTCGCTGAGTTCACCTGTTTCGGGGTTTTCCAGGGTAGCCTCCATGACCTCGGAAATTGTCATAATTACCCCTGCCCCCTCCAAACTGGTTGGGAGGGTAGGGAGGGCCTCCTGGTGGTTAGAAGGGGAATGGGAATAGAACATCAGCCTAGGGGCTAAATTTTTGCTTAGCAACACAACAGAACCTGCATGCGTGTCCTGTCACGCCACCAGTTAAAAAATGGAGAATCAGTAATATAGTGGTGATGAAACAATGGTGGATGAGTCTTGTGGGGGTTTCATGTGTGTAAATATTGCAAATAAAATGATTACAATATTAATATTTTTAAGATAATGCATTGCAGTTCAATGAAATGACAGCCTATTCAATTCATTCTTATTTGTATGGCACTTTTCATAGCATACAGTCATAGACACTTTACAATCAGAAATATCAGCCCTAAGCCCCCAAATAGCATGAGGTAAACGACTCCCTCAGTGGCGAGAAAACTCCCAGATGGGAAGAAATGTAGAGGAACCCGGCTATAAGGCGATGCCTATCCTCCCCTGGCCTACAGGTTAAGATAACAGTTCAGGTATGACACCACCAGGCACTCTGTGGAAAGCACACAGCACACAGCACACAGCACACAGCACACAGCACACAGCACACAGCACACAGCACACAGCACACAGCACACAGCACACAGCACACACTTACCGCCAAAGCCCATGATGGGGGGACGGGGCTGCCCAAATCCCAGGAGTCCCTGCGGTGACTGATGAGGGTAGGGCAGTCCAGGGGCATGCACACCTTGAGGGAAAACTTGGGGTGTTAATGTAGGATTATCATCACAATAGATCACAACAGATGCACACTATCCCGGGAATGTTGGGAAAGTGGGCTTTCCAAGGCTTAAGCTTCTAGTAAAAACTGCTAGGTCTGCTGCTAGGACAGCCTGGAACTGATGCTTGACTATTCTTAATTGCATAAACACATTTTTTGTAAGTAATCTAGGGTTTGGCAACTCGTCAAAACTAGCCAAGCACGTTCTGGATTAGGGTTAGGCGTTTCCGAAGCTGGCCATGACTCACCCGGTCCAGGAGTGGGGGGAGGCGGGGCCTTGGGTTCTGGGAGGGAAGGCCTCTTGGCATCCACAAGGAAATTATTGAAGAAAACCACTTCCTTCTTCACCTCGTCTATCTTGTCCCCATGCTTGTTCAAGATGTGTTTACGCACAAACTCAGGACCCTGCAGGGAAGTGGGAAGACTTTGTAATGAAAACTTGATATTTAAAACAATGCAGGGTTATAGCAGACTTGGAGTAAGGCCTACCTTGAATTTCTTGCCACTCAGAGGACAAAGCCACTTGTCCTTGCCAAGCTCCTGAGTGTTGGCAGATAGAAACTTCTCCACTTCCTGGTCGGGGTGCTTTCGGCCCATCTTATTGGCCTCTTCCTCAGACAGACTTTCCTTCACGCTCAACAGCGAACTCAGCTTCTCTTCAAACGTCTTCTGCCACTCTGCGACTGAATGAAGCATGGGGGTGAGGTTTACTCGGTCACGAGGAAGTAAGTGACAAATGTGTCCTTTAGCGCAGTAACAATGCGGCTTAATATGGCAAGTAATCCCTCGAAACAAGAAGAAACAATCAGCATACCATTGCTTTAAACAGTGTGTATTTGGTATGCGCGGGTGTGCTGTGGGTTGTGGCGGTTCTGCTCACCCTCTCCATGGGTGATGCGGTTGGGGGGGACGGGCCCGCGAACGTGGATGATGCCACAGCGGTTGGGCATCTCGTCCTCGTTAGGGTATTCGCAGGAGTTGTAGTAATCGATGGAATGGACCAGCCGCAAGTACAGCAGCAAGCGGTCTAGGACCTGGAGAGAGGGAGAAAAAGGGATACATCTTATCAAAAGTCAGTTTCTGTGTTGCGCTACACGTGATTGGTTCTTCACCAATCAATGTAGTGATGCAGCGGGCAACTGATAAGATGCCTGACTTTTCCCCAATTTTCACTAGTATCTACATGTTTCTCACAACCGCACAGACCTTGATCAGCTTGTCGTCCCTCTCCACGGTGATCTCGGTGGGGTTGCCCTCCTTGCTGCCCTCCTCAGGATCAGCCCCGCTCGCACTGCCCAGGAGCTCCTCCTCCTCAGCACTGACCTCCTCAATCAGGTAATCTGTGATGTTCTTCAGAATGGGGTTCTGAGCTGGGAGCTAACGGCCAAGACAGGACATCACCATTACATGCTAGACCTGTGATGGGAGACTCAGACTGCTAGTGGTAGGTCAAATTGTACTGAAGCAAGTTAGAATGGCTTCATTGCCCCCCCTTGTGGCAGACATATATTACAACAATGTGAAGGACGAACAAACAAAATAAACCATCCATATTCCTCCACCCGGATTTCAGCAGGTGGGGACAACCAGTTACGGATAATAGCTCTTAGCAACACTTAGAAACGGCAGTTCCAAAGAGAGAGAGATGGAGAGAGAGAGGCAGAGGGAGAGTTTTACAGAAAAGCGGGCTTGAAGGCACTAAACCGGAGAGCTCATAAGGGGAGGCCGGAGTGCGCACCTCTGACGCGGGGGCCTCGGCCCTGGGCCTCTGGCCCCACAGCCTCTCCCGCTCGTCCAGGGCGTGGATCAGCTTGGCCGCCAGCTTGATGTCGTTCCGCAGCACCTGCTTGTGCTGGGTGATCCCGTTCACGTTGCGCACCCTGCGCACCAGGTCGCGGTTCACCCCGGGGGCCAGCTCACAGTCCCGCAGCTGAGCAGAGCGGACGCAGCGAAAACGCAGTCAGATCAACGCACAGACACTTCAACGGCGACTGATCTTCCCTTCTTCAAATGCTGGTTTAAGGGGAGACTTGCTCTGAAATTCGGCTTTTTAAAACGGAATATTGCAGAGAAGGGGGTAGAGAGCGAACATAGCTGCATCCAAACACCTGTCCCCTCCCCTCCCTCCCTCATTACAGGGCGCTCCAGCTGACCAGGTGAACAGTGAGAGTGAGAGTACAGGAGATTCTCTCTGGCACACACTTGCTCTGGCTGTCCAATTTCTCAGAGGATAATTTATATACAAGCACAAAACATTTCAAGACAGTCCAAATATAAACAAATTCAGCCAGCTAAATATATTTTTAGCCTTACTTAATTCCTCGTAAGGAAATAAGCCGTGTAACGTTGTTAAAGTATAAAAACAGGAAAGTAGCTAGGTAGTCATTACAGTGAGTCTGATGCTCAAGTTCTCATACTCCTTGTAATCATCATATTGCAAATGTGATTTAACGGTAATTATGCATTAGCAACAACTTAAGCAGATACATCATCGCCAATAAAAGTGTCCTCCTTTTTTCAGTGCAACACTGAACATCTCAGTGTACAGAAATAAACCTAGCAAACATCGTATGGTGTCTGCCTAGTCTTTGGATAAAGGACAATTATTTTCCCAGCACTGCTTTGTTGAGGTTGAGACAGCAAACAAAAGTACATTACGCAATCCAAGTGCCAGGCATACTCTTAAATGGGCGTTTAGTTCAGCAACTGATTGTTTGAGTCAGGATCTCAGATTTCAGTTAAACACAATCCGAAAATTAGAGCGGTATAGAAAAAAAAAAAAAAAAAGGCAAGCGCTCAATGATTGCCCAACAAGAACATTCTTATGCAAATAACCATCCCTCTGCGCTCAGAAAACTGTGTGAGAAGAGCTAGACTACATGGCATCACGCGGGAGCACGTGAATGAAGCACGTACACGAATGTTCTGGAGATTCCAGCAGGTCTCCTTGATGTTGACACTCCGATCGAACGTCACCCAGCAACGGCGGAAGAACCTGACAGACGAGAGAAACGGCATCACTACTCATGCGTTTGGCAGAGTAAACATTCATTCATTTACCGATCATTGAAAAAGGCTCACTGACATGTTGACTTATCCTCTGCCTGTGTTTATAATCCTTAAATTGGAGTTTCAAAAGTGCCAAAACATTGTATAGCTATACATTCCAATGTCAGCACGTTCAGAGGGAAGGGGTGGGATAAACAGTGTTGTGGTTTGAGCATGTTTGTTGCTGCAATTCCTCTCTTGACCGTTAGAAGTCCAAACTTACCTACTGTACCTTTAAGTGTTACTATTAAAGATTAGAATGCAGCATGGTGAGCCAATCCCTCTCACCCCAGCCCCAGACCCACACATCATTTCATAGCTTTTCAGAAATATACAAACCGGGATGCAAACATCCAAATACTTGTTGGGGAACAGGGACCGTTGGGGCATGGACACCCAAAATAAGAGATTGAAAATTACATTTTTTTTTTTTTATCACAGAAAAAAAAAAAAAAAAAAAAAGGTTTAAACAGACCATAACACAAAAACAAGACCATAATGCAAAAAACAAGACCAGAAAGAAAAACAAGACAAAGCTTGACGAAGATCCCAGGAGGACTGAAACATACAATACGGTACAATCAATACAGAAAGAACTAAATCATTCAAAGCTACCTTAAAGGTGTCACCAGGGACAAAACCAAATTTAGGGCCTTACCTGCGCTCTGGCTGGGGGTCGGACAGCGCCACACGCATGAACCCCGCATACCTCCGGCATAGCTGGGGAGGAAACAGAGCCGTGTCAAGGCTGTTTCAGGGTGCTTGTTCCTGCAATTCCTCTCTTGGCCGTTAGGAGTCCGAAATTACCTATTGTACCATTCTGGACTATCAAGTTTTGGACTACCTAGCGGCTTGAAAAACTCCCTCTGGTGTCGATCCCAGGGTTTGACAAGAACTGTTCTAACAAACTCAATTACAAATGGGAGGTATGCTGTAATAATTGGCCAGGTTATCCAAACAAAGAAGGCTCTGTCGACTGTGGGGAGGGATGGCAAGTACAGGCGAGTGAACCTTTGATAAAACCAGTGACGCTAATTATTTTAAACCATCTTTAGGCCCACCACCTAATAACAAACCGAGTGAGGATGTGGGATAGTTTGTCCTCCCGATCAAATCAGATTTTCAGATGCATGTTCCCAGGCACAAGCCTGCTAGCTAGCTAGAACTAACAAAAGTCAAAATCAGATTGTACCGGACATTTCTAGACGAATTGGACGTAGTGGATGTTTTAAAGGCCAAGTGATCGTGCATGAGGTGAATAAACTATTTTCAACTGAATGGAGTAAAAATCTCCGCAATTAGACAACATTGAACTCTGCCAGTAAACCACAATATTAGCCTCAGAAAATATTTTCCAGTAAACATATTTTATTTCCTTTTCCAAATCTGACATGCCCAAATAGAAAAGCAGCTTTTAAGATTTTCATTTTGGCAGTTGAGTGACCAGAGAAACTAAACTCCCATAGCTAGCATCACTAAACGGGTTTTTATGAATAAAAAAAACAAAACAAAACAATGGAATAGACACATTGGACAAACTCACATTTTCCCATCAGTTGGCGGGGTCCGCATGAGCAAATTCAATGAATATAACTAAACCGAGTTAAGCGTGTGTGCAACTCGTGATAATAGGCACGTTTCTGACGCAAGTCCAGTAGAATTCAACAGAACGCACTGGGAAACTGGAACTTAAGCTTGAGCACTTAAGCTGCTCAAGTGTGCATCGGGAAGAAAACACTCACAGCGACGATCTCAGCCTTGGAGATGTTGGGTGCGATGCTCCTCATGAATAGGGAGCAGGTCCTGTGCAGCGGGCGGGGTCGAGGAGGGAGCTCCTTTTTCTCCTCCCTCTGCCTCCCTTTCTCCTCCTCTTTACGCTCCTTAACATCCGCTGCACCATTGCAAAAGGAGCACATGGATAATGAACAAATAACTTTAACACTTAAGTCTGTACAACCCACTAATACCACTTGCTGATCCACTATCACCGAAAACATCACCCCTCCCTTTTGTCTGAATCACACTAGACACGTCTGCAGCTTTTGACACCATAGACCACCAGCCCCTACTTTCCACCCAAACTACACATTGGGATCTTAGGTGCAGCTCTACAGGGGACCAAAACCCTCCATCCCTGGATGGTCCTTTAGGGTTTCCAGGGGCGGTGACCTACCTCGTACCCATGACCTACTACAGGTGTTCCCCAAGGTCTCACACTGGGGCCTGCCCTCTTCTTTCTTTCAATTCAACCTCGTGGGGCTGTCCTCAGTCCCCAAGTTTGCATACTGCTTCTATGCTGATGACACCGCTTTTCTTCTCCTTAGCTCCTTCCACCAGAAGTCTGATTAGCACTTCAGGTTACCTCAACACCATCTCACGCCATATTGCAGACGTCACATTAAGCTGAACCAAGCTAAAGGCCCACTAATAATCACTGAGCATAAAGTTGGCCAAACACACCAAGAATTAGCATTGTAAATAAAGGTAAATCGCACACACCAACCAATCTTCTCCATTTTTGTCATTTGGCAGATGCTTTTAATCCAAAGCGACTTACAAGTGCATAGGCTCTTCCACAAGTCAAAGCATCACATCCATAACTAGGAAAATACACATGGAATGCTGTTCTAAACATAGTTGTCATCATGAGTGCAATGTTTTTTTTTTGGGTTAGACAAGGAGGATAGGGATATCAGAAAGGGGAGGCGGGGGAAATCAGGAGGGAGGACTAAGGTAGAGTTTGAAAAGGTGTGTTTTAAGTCGAAACAGGGGGAGGGATTCTGCTGT
The DNA here is from genome assembly GCF_963514075.1 of Conger conger. Classification (NCBI taxonomy): domain Eukaryota; kingdom Metazoa; phylum Chordata; class Actinopteri; order Anguilliformes; family Congridae; genus Conger; species Conger conger. The sequence continues at coordinate 18,268,370 of NC_083762.1, read as the reverse complement.
CCTGACAGTGGTAGGCAAGTCATTCCACCACTGAGGAAGCAGAACGGAAAACAGGCGTGAACATGCAGCTCGACCGCCAGGTGCACGTAGAGAGGGAACCATAAGGCGACCAGAGCTGGCAGACTGGAGTGATCTAGCTGGGGAGTAGGGAGTGATCAAGGATTGTATGAAAGGTGGGGCAATCCCCTTAGCAGCCTGAAATGCCAACACTAGGGCCTTGAAACGGATGCGTGCGGCAATAGGAAGCCAGTGGAGGCCAATGAGAAGCGGGGTGCCTTGAGCCGACCTGGGCTGACTGGTGATCAGGCGGGCTGCAGCATTCTGGACCAGCTGGAGGGGCTTGATGGCACACGCTGGGAGACCGGCTAGGAGGGAGTTGCAGTAATCCAGGCGGGAAATGACGAGCGCCTGGACTAGGAGCTGGGTGGCGTTCTCCATCAGGAGATGACGGATACGGCGTATATTATACAGAAAGAACCTGCAGGTTCTGGCAGTGGAGGATACTTGTGGAGCCAGGGTGAGGCAGTTATCAAGAGTCACCCCAAGATTCCTTGCCGTACGGGAGGAGGAAACTACAAAGTCCTCAACAGTCAGTGAGAGGTCGATTGATGGAGGACTTAGCAGAGATGTAGAGAAGCTCAGTTTTGGCAAGGTTGAGCTTCAGGTGGTGGGAAGTCATCCACGCAGAGATATCAGCCAAGCAGGCAGAGATCTGTGTGGTGACTTGGGTGTCGGGGGGGAAGGAAATAAAGAGTTGGGCGTCATCAGCGTAAGAATGATAAGAAAAGCCATGGGAAGAGATAACAGAACCAAGAGACATGGTGTATATTCAATTTTCTTTGACCTTAATCTACCACTTACCCTCGCCCTCCTCCTCTTCCTCCTCCTCCTTATCCTCCTCTTCCTCCCGGTCAGCGGGTTTGTCGGAGGAGTGGGAGTGGGAGTCAGAGTCCGACTCGCTGTCGTCCGAGGCGCTGACTTCGTCCTCGCTGTCTCCGCTGTGCTTCCTCTTTCTCTTCTTGTTCAGCTGGGGGGGAAAGGAGAGGACTTAATACTTACTCTCCCCGCAGCAAGCGAGAAAAAACATCAGGACATTAGACAAAGCTGTGAAAGCCACGTTGGATCAGATGAAAGGGGAATGGCTTTTTGTGAACTGTGAAACTGAAAAGCGAGAAACACAAATTCTGTCAGCCTTTAATAGATATGCATCCAGACTCATCGAAACTTCCACCTGTGCACAGTTCCATGTTCTACGGTTCAAATGGCTAAATCATTGACTTGCATGTCATGAGTGCAAACTGAGCATCTGTTGTTAAATATGGGGTTTTTCCCTTGGCGCCCATGCAAATAGGATAATGCGGTCTGAGATTTTTATAAATCCTAGCCGTTGCAAAACGGGCAAGATACCTAACGGATGAAGGAAACTGATGTTTCTCTGCAGTGTTGGAAACCAATCCCAAGATGGGTAGGCAAGGATGCCAACTGACGCATGGTAGTTCAGAGGTATTGCATATTGAGCAAAAAGAGGACACACCTTCTTAGGCTCCGACTCCTCTTTCTGAGGAACCTTCTCCTCCCCTTCCTCTCCTCCACTGACAGCTGGCACTCCATTTTGCTTTTCCTCCACTTTACCAACTCCAATTTCCACCTATGAGAAGAAAAAAAAAAAAGGGAGGGGGACAAACTGAAGGAGTGGGTTGGGCTACCTCAGAGAATGTTATTAGAATAGAATATGAACTATTTTTAATCTGGAGTTATATATATATTATATACACAATATATCGACAGGCCCTCATCTTACCAGTCACTGTATTCAACAATTTTAATTGTTAATTTTAATCACTCAACTACATTACATATTACTACACGTATATGCAATGATAATCTTTGCGCATTAAAACTTTGCTACTGTGTGCATCAGGGTTCTGTACATAATATTTAAATTATGTGCAAAATTTGGGGGCAGATTTAGGGGGCCTGAAAGCTGGCAGATTTAGGGCACCTTCTTTTCGGTGTCTTCTTTGTCTGCTGGCGGTTTGCGCTCAGCCTCCCCACCCCTCGGCTCGTCCCTCTTGCCGGGGTCAGGCAACGCCCCTGCAACTGCCGCCCTCTCCTTCTCTTCCTCCTCCTCGTTCGGCTGCTCCAGGATACGCAGGTCGTGGTCTGTCCCGCCCTCCATCTTTATGACCGCTGTAGAGGATGCGTGGGTTTACAGACAGTAGTGCTGCAGTCCTAGGCCAGCATGGGGGAGTGGTGCTGGAACAGCCTGGACCTCCAGCCTCGGACCACTCTCAATAGTGCAATAATATTGCACCGATTCACTGAACTGTCCTAAATGTCCAGGTTTCCACTATTACACAATAAAATGTACAGCATGAGTAGAATTTGAACTGAAGGCAGAGGCAAAATTAGGTCACAGAACAAGCCCAACTTTCATTTAATAAAATTATAAAAATAATTTCTATTTGACAAAATCTACTAGACCCAAATCATATTCATAAAATAATAATAACAGTTTAATGTCCAGGACCAATCTTAAAAGACAAGCAGGTGAGCATACCACCTCTGACAGACTTACCAGACTGAGCTACTGAACCTACCTGCATCAAGGACCTTTATGATGGCTGGGGCACGCTCGATATCCAGCGAGATACTGTCAAACCAGTTATTTTCCATCAGATACATGTACACATTCAACCGGTTCTGCAGTGCAGCGTGGGCCTCTGCTTTCCTTTGTCCAGACTCATCCGGATGGTATTTGGATCGGAACCTGATGAATGGAGAGAGGCACATAGAACAAAAACAGCAAGTGAACGCGAATATTCCATACAACGTACTTCTGTCTAATATGAATTGTCAGTTACAACTTTTGTTTATCTATATTCTCTCTCCTAAACTGTATAGCTTTAACGATCGCTTATTTTAGAACAGAGGGCCCTCTAATACAGGCTTTTATTCTGTGTGCAGGGGGATAACTATATAATGTTTGGAAAAGACAGGCATCCATGAAAAATATGCAATTACAATCAAGGGAAGACGAAGGTTCGTCATAATGAAACAAGTAAATTAAACTGGAACAAACAATGAAAAATTCTGCATTTTTTGGACATTTTACCTTTTCTTCTCTCACTTTACCAAAATACAAACACAATGAGAAGGTTTCTTCTGTCAGAAAGTGTTCCACTTCACCCCAATTGTGTTTTTTGTGTGCAAGTACAAGGTTTCTGAGAGGGAGGTTGGGTTTGGAAATTGATTTTATACGGCGAACATAAAAATGCGAAAATAAAAAAACAGCACTCTGAAAAACGTTATTCTCCACCCGCGCAGGTAACTTGTGTCTGTCTATCTAGGACCCTGGTACTGTGTCTCTAAAGCGACTGCATTGTGCGCAGTACAAGCCCTGACTAGCTAACATCGTGACTTGCAAGACGTTCCACTCTGTCACATCTTCCAACAACCTTTTTTGGGTGTGGGGGGGGGGGGGGGGGAGGAAAGGAGGGAAGAATGGTTGGTTCTGTTAATTGGGAAAAAGAAAAATGCATTCACAATCACAAATTACGACACTCGTAGTCAGTGGGACAGAGTTTGAGAACTGAAATTTGCTCAAGCAACCTTTGGGCCTGTGTGTTTGGCTTCACCGGTACACTATCCCTAAAATGGCAAACAAAAGAGAATTTCATATAGCCTTGCCAATTCGACACCAAAGATGGAGGACTTAAGGTACTGTACCCACAGGTGTGGATTAATCCTGAGCAGTCATCCCGCCCAACTGTGAATTAAATGCAGATCCCAATTACACAAGTGGCCTATTTTTACGAGTGTCCAAGAAAGAACAGAAATGATTCCCTGTAATCGCCACGCAGAACCTCATTACAACTCCTCAGCCTTTTGCAGTCTTAGGCCTTGAAGCCAATAAACGACAAGTCAGAATTCTCCATCCTGTTGCAGAAATGAACAATCCTCTTCATTCCTGACTAGGAGCTGTTCACACAAACCGCAGAATGAGTATGCCCGATAAAAATATCAAAAATTACATTTTACCACTTGGGCACTTACTCTGTGTAAATCAAATAGAAGAGTAACAAATAAGCAAGCAAAAGGACAGTCCATCACTTCAGTGCACCTTAAACCCAATCAGTTTTGACAATTATGCTAATTCTTCCACAACTACTTCTGCCCCAACACCATCTAACCCCACACAAAACAGATCTGGGGGAGCTCGTATGCTTGAGTCGGGGGCGTTGTCGTACCACTCCTCGTCCTTGTGGGCCAGGAAGAAGTCCTGCATCTGTTGCCTGCGGAAGTCAATCTTGTAGTCATTGTAGCGCTTCACCGCCTCCGTCTCTTCCACAGAGTCATCCAGGGACAGCAGGAACTCTTTGAAGCTCTTCATCACTGGGCCAGGGGGGCCCATGTCCATCTCGTGGATATTGCCCAACCTGAGGAGCAGGATAGATGGTTTAAGGCGCAAAGGGTTACTGAAGACTACACAAGGTACCAGTAGATTAGTCGATCATTAAAAAGGTGAGGGCTAAATGAACTTGAGTTTCGGTAAGTTGATGAATTGCCACTTCCTATGACAGGTTCTCACGTCACACCCTTTGCGCCGGCCTAAATTAAACAACCCTCACTGAACACACAGCACACTCACTTTCTGAACATGAGGCTTGAACAACAGTGTGAAATAACATCAGACAATGAGAAATGTATGCAAATTATTAACACGTCCGATGGTGTGCCAGCATAGTGCCTGAATGGGTGCAAGTGGGTCCAGAGTGTCTTACAATGCAAGAGGACAAATGTGTGTTCACCAGAGCAATGGGGTAACTGTGCCAGACCTGGCCAACATCCCAGCACCAGCAAGTGAACCACATTTAATGCTTTATCGATTTTGTGTAACTACACTAACCTAAAGCCGTGGTATAAATACACTTTTAATAGAGACAGGTAAACTAGCAGTCCCTGAAAACTACCCCCACCATCACCTGGCCTGGATGGGAATCCCGTGGTGCTGCTGGATGAGATGCATGTCAGGATGTCCCCAGGGCTGAGGGGCAGGCGCAGCTGGAGGGGCATAGCTGGGGCCCCCACCGCCCCCGTACGGCATGTCGTAGCCCCCGTGGTAGGGGTCTACCCTGCGGTCATCCCTGATAGGCCATGAGAAAGGGCAGAGGTGTTCAGGAAGGCAGTGACGGCACGGTTATAGACGGTAAGGCAGAAGTAAAGAGAAGAAATGGCAGGCAGACAGGCGGGCGCACTCTCACCAGTCCCTCCTCATGCGTTTTTGCGGTGGGCTCATGTCGTGCCTAGGGGGAGAGAATCTCTCCCGACGGCCTCTGTCATAATCCCGGTACTCCCCCCGGCTGCGTCGTTCCCGACCTCGGTCCCACTCCCTAGCAGAGGACAGAGTAGAGAAGACATTAGTGTTTGTTTGTTATTTATATATATATATATATATATATATATATATAAAAAAAAAAAACACCTGAAACACATTTTTTCCTATTTTATTTAGTAACAAATCTGCCTATTGCCACTAAAAAAAATGATTTGGTCAGACCAGTGGGATATACATCATACGGCATACATACATCAACTAGATATATTATTGTAATAAAAGCAATAAACCATACATTTAAACGGAACAAACGATACATTTAAAACGGCTATGAATCACACACACCTGTCATTCCATTCATCTCTGCGTCGGTCATCTCTCTCTCTGGAACGGTCGTAGTCACTCCTCTCACGGCGGAACTTGTCTCTCCGACGGCGATCGAATTCATCGTCGCTGTCGCCCATTACGGTTACACTAAGCGGAAAGGCCGGATAAATTAACTTTAACGTAAGGCAACAAATTAAAGACATTAAAAAGTAACGTTATACAAAAAACGCTTAGCTAAATTACGTTCATCTTAAAAGAAACAATATAATGTCTTCGTTGTAGCTAGCTAAGATAACACTCGATTAGATACAGCAGCGTTTAGCAGGAAAACGGCTAAAGTTAGCCAGCTAGCTAAGCGAGCTAAGGTTAGCTAGAATATTTATCACTTACCTACGATATCTCATATGAATATCAAGCGCTCGCTACAATGGTTAACGTACTTAGAACTAACTAGCAATCCCGGTAACGTTTGAGTGTGGAACTCAAAATTTAGAAAACTAGCCGCCATATAATGGAAGTGAGCTCTGCCCATATAAAAGGCTAATAATACAGCTAGCTATCTACCTACCACGTACCGCTAATTAGCCAACGTTAAAATCAATACCGGAAACAACTTGCTAGACTAATTTACTTAAGCAACGACCTCTCCAGTCTCTTAATTCCTAGATAACTCGACATAGAAAATCTAATTTCGCTAGCTAGCTTGCTGGCCTTCTGGCTGGTTACGATAGCTAACGGTAGCTAGCTAGTCAACACGCGTTAGACACTCGGAGATTCTAGCTAGCGTCTGTGGGCCAAGGCCCAAAATCGGCTAATTCAAGAAAGATTGCTAGCTGAACAGTGAGCTTACTTTGCTATGGACTAGTAGTTAAAATCACTTACTAAATAGCTACGTTTTTATGTAGCAAACTATTTAAGAGTATGCATTGTTGCAGTACATTACCTGATATAAAATTCGCGATTAAGCGGGCGAGATTTCTGCAGCTAGCAAACACTGCGCATCTAAACTTTTTAGCAACTCCCGCCACTTCCGTTTTTGCTCGCTGATTCTGTGGTGATTCTATCATATGACGTTCAGGGTCGATTTTGGTTGGTTGTTTACGCAGAACCGTTAGGACATAACTGGGAATGTTCAGTGAGCGAAACTATTCAACTTCCTGGTGTCCTTACTTTCGTTCCCGTACTGAAGCCTGGAAGGCAGCAGTTTGTAGAACTAGAAAACTAATCACGACGGGTTTATCAAACTAGCTAGCTCAGTAACATGGATACAGATCGATTTCATAAAAATACATTAACGATGCCTGCGGAATCGCATGTACACATAATTTGTTGTTCGCTAAAATAAACTTGCTGCCTTCACTGAGGGAAGTAAAGTACCTTTGGCTACAGATAGTTGGTGATCGCTTTTGTTTGTGGATGGCAACCATTTTACAGAGCATTACCGCCATCTGCTGACGTAGAGCGGATACGATCTAAATCCGAAACTGATTCAGGTGTTTTTAATAGACTACTGTAAGCTACATTTCATGAACGATGTCTAAAACATTGAGTGAATCCTCATAAAACCTTTCTGTCGCTCAAGAATAACTTTCGATACAGGTTGTATTGCCCCCCCCACTACGATATTATTCACACTCCTGTTGGATGTTAGTTCAGATTTATGTAGCTGTAGCTTTGTGTGTCCAAACTTAATCCACTCATTATACACTGTTGTTCTCTCTTTCTACCAGGTGATCTACCTGTTCCCAATTTTTGTTGCACTTTTAACTATCCCATTTCCTTTACCATTGCTTCATTAATATAGACTACTCCAAATAAACCTTTTTATTTCTGCTTTACTGGTATGCTTATATTATTTTGTTTAATTGCTTTATTGGTGGGTCTGTCTACCTCCTCATTACCCTTGATCCCGTTTGTGGACTGGAATCCATTAAGCACTGGACTACAGGACCTAACTGTGAATAAATGTGCCAGAACTGTGGATGTGACTGCACAATCAGTAAGATATGTACAGTAGACTACAATTGCCATATGCCACAGTCTTCTGCTGTTGTTCATTTCAGATTTTGTTGATGGAGGAAGAGGAACTTGTGCTCCACTGTTGTTCATCATATCGATTATTGACAGGAAATGGGGGTGAAGGGGAATGTTCTGCAGTTGTTTGTCATGGGGATTGTTGGTAGTCGCAGAGGTTCACTTCTGACAATAACATGGGCACCAGCAATTGTAACACACCTTCCAGATCTGGCCCCACTGGTCCTTTGATTAAGTTACATATATTTGGTTTTGTATTTTTGTAACCAAAAAAAAACAAGGTGGCAACTTACCCCAAAGTATGAAAACATGCAATTATAGATATGAAGATATGAAGATGCAATTAATCCTAAATATGTGCCAGAGAATTCATGCTTTAATTTGGCCTTTATTCCATGATGAAACATTGTGGCCAAGAAATCAGTGAAGTGTGACAGTATTCGCCGCTCTCCCCGAGGACATGTGGGGATTGGTCTTGTGTTGCCGTAGCCCATCCACTTCAACGTTCAATGTGTTGTGTTTGCAACACTGTAAACTCTAGAGACTGTTGTGCATTAAAATCCCAGGAGATCAGCAGTTTGAGGTACTCAAGCCACCCCATCTGGCACCAACAATCACTCCATGGTCAAAGTCACTTAGATCACATTTTTTCCCCCATTCTGTTGTTTGGTCTGAACAACTGAACCTCTTTTTCATGTTTGCATGTTTTTATGCATTGAGTTGCTTCCATATGATTGGCTGATTAGATATGTGAATTTATCAGCTGGTGTCCTAGTGTACCTAAAAAAGTGGCCACTGAGTGTATACATTAATATTCCTGATATAAATTTTGCACAATCGATACATTTCTAACTTTTATTGAGCTTAATTCCCCAAGCAAGTTGCAGAAATTGTATTTTTAAGCCAACTAAATTAAGGCAACGCAAAGCCAACAATGTAAAATGGTAACACTGCAAACACAAATAACACTGCACACTGTTTTTGAGAAAATATTTATTTGTATAAAACCCTTGCATAGCATCTGTCCAGTGAGAGGCAGTGGTATGGTCACATTATGGCTATTGATGCGGACATGGAATTACAGACTGTTTCAATTAAAAACTGCCATTAAATTTAAGGTAAGTCCGATTGGACTCTTCATAGATCACAAACACAATGGGGGATGTTCAGCCCAGTATTTGAATGAGAACATTCAGTAGTGCATGGAACAGACCAAAACTGATAAGGAGACTAAGGTCTGTGCACCTGGAGCCCACTCTCCTCTGGCCTGTATCAAGGTTACAGGCATGTCTGTGTTTACTGATTGAATCTTTGTTTTCAGTGTATTTTGCTAAACACATCCACACATGGTAACACTTTATTGCATTTTTAGTGACTAACCTTAAAATTGCATTTTACAACAGTCATAAAACAATTGAATTCTCACAAAGGTGGTTTTTATATTTAAAATAAGACAAATACAAGCTCAATATAGGTAGCAATAATCCATAAGTGTACCTTAACTAAAACATACCATAGATCAGCATAATTATAAGCAAATAGAAAGACTGCCATTTAACCTTTTCATTTCTAAAACTTGTGTGTACCAACAAATTGTTCAAAAGACAATCAAAGAACATTTAAAAGAATTTGAGCAATAATACATAATTGGGAAACAAATTACTTGGAGAATTTTATGAAATGCTTTGTGTGTGTGTGTGTTGGGATTGTGGTGGGTCTGAATTGAATTTATAGAGCTAACATAGGTAAATGAATGCTAGGTATAAAATGACAATACACAGACAGCACTTAAAAACAGTACAGATATGATTAATTCAACTTGAAAATCTGCATTTCTGTAACCCTGGAATATGGCTCTCAACCCAATTCCTGGACTTGTACATGCCCCCGCAGGTTTCTAGCAATCATCTAGCAAACTTGTTTCTTTCCCATGTCTTAAATGTGATACTATAAATTCTATAACTAAGTGTGCAGGTCAGCGTGTCTTTCAGATGAAAAATGGAAGCAAAAGACCCAAGGTCCAGAACATTTAATAAAAACCTGAAAGGTGACATTCAGCTACCTTAAAGCAACTCAATAAAAAACCTCAGGTTTCCTGGTTGATCCATCAATCACTCAATGGAACATTTATAAAGACCTTTGAATTCATGTTTCTTCCAACAATAATCTTTAAAAGGTTATACTATAAATAAGATGTCAGATCATCCAAATTAGGAACAAATCTACCTTTTAGAGTTTGAGGGAGTCATGATCTAATTCTATCAACTACAGTAATACCATATTGGTGAGAAAAAAATCTGTCTTTCACAATTTGTAAAACCTAAGATTATTCATAGTAAACTTGAGAGTAAAGGTAAGTAGAGGATAGAATATTAACCGAGCAGGGAGGGGGAGTGTGTGTGGATAGTTCATGGGGTTATCTCCGCCAAAGGGTCAGCTGGTTCTTCATGGCTGGTGGTGACTTGTTACACATGCTCATCACAAGCCCTGCCTGATGCTCTGGATAATCTGGAATATGGCTACAGATGGAAAGAGAAACAAATATTTATGATGCAATTTCTTCAGTCTCCTTTGTCACTTGAGGCACATTTTCAGTCAGACAGGCACTACAAATTAGTGATACACAGACTCCTCCAAACGTATTGGAACAACAAGTCCGATTTCCTTTGTTTTTGCAATAATATATTTGGGGTTGAGATAAAAAGATGAACACAAGACAAGAGTTCAGAATTTTTAAACTACTTAGAACATAGCACCTTTGGTATCAGACCACCCACTTTATAGGTGAGCAAAATTATTGGAAAAGAGAGTTATTGTTTGTTTTGGGGGTTTTCACTTCAATCTTCTCTTCAGGAGGTGAAATGTATGCTCAGTTGTTAGTCTGTTGATTGACTTGGCCAGTCTAAAACCTTCCACTTTCCATTATTTTGGATGCATTTCTCTGTAGGTTGGCACAGAATATTTTTTATAGAAGCAGCCATACAAGCCCAAGCCATGACACTTCCTCCACCACGCTTCACAGATAAATTTGTTTTTGATCATGAGCAGATCCCTTCTTTCTCCACCCTTTGGCCTTTCCATCACTTTGGTAGAGGTTAATCTTGGTCCCATCAGTCCATACAACTTTGTTCCAGAACATTTGTGGCCCATCTCTGTAATTCTTAATCTCACCTTCAGATTCTTGCTACTCTATACTGCTGCTCTTGAAGACTTCTTCGAATGGTTACATTACATTACAGGCACTTAGCAGATGCTCTTATCCAGAGCGGCATACAACAAAGTGTCTGCCCTGTGGAGATTGTTTGTGATGTCACTGACTGATGTTTTGGGGTTTTTCTTCACAGCTCTCACAATGTTTCTGTCATCAACTGCTGTTGTTTTCTTTGGTCGACCTGTTCGATGTCTGTTGTTCAGTACGGCAGTGGTTTCTTTCTTTTTCAGGACATTTCAAGTTGTTGTACAATATATATATGGATTTCCCCTCTTTTCTAAGCCTCACAATGGCTTGCTTTTCTCTCAAAGACAGCTCTCTGGTCTTCAGGTTGGTTTATCTTTTCTAACCAAATGCAGTTTTCACAGGCAAAACCCAAGGCTAAAACCAAGATTCAACATTCAGAACTATTCATTGTTTAGCCAATCAATCTAACAGGACACATCTGGGCAACAAGAAACACCTGTCAGTCACGTTCCAATACTTTTTCTCAGCTAAAAATTGGGTGGTCTGATACAAAAGGTGATACGTTCTAAGTTTTTTCAACAAATCTAAATGAAAATACCAGGAAATAAAAGCTGAAATTCAAATCTGTCATGTCTCCCATGTACTCTTTTGACCTCAAACTCAATTATCTTCAGTGTATAGCAAATACCAAAAGGAATTGACCTTGCTGTTCCAATACTTTTGGAGGGGACTGTACATAAAATACCTAAAGGGAGAGAGAGTACAAAAGCTTATGGTAAGAAAAATGACTAGAATGCTGAGCTTAATGTGCAACTGAGGGCTACAAGCAAATATGTGGAAATAGCAACTCATGTCAATAACTTTATATTTTTGTGCTTGTAAAAAAAAAAAAAGATTATGTTTGAAACTTGCTTTCTTTCAATAGAGAGCCTTGCCTGAGGTCAATGAACCATTTAGAAATGTTTTGATCAGTCGAGCAGTTCAGGGGGTTTTTCTTCACCAAAGAGAGTATTTTCTGGTCATCCACAACCGTGGTCTTCCTCAGTCAACCAGGTCTTTAGAGATAATTGCGTTCACCAGGTGTTTTTTTCTTGTTAATAATAAACCAAACTGATGACATGGGCATGCCCAGGGTTGTTCCTGATTGGCAATTGCAAAGTCTAGAATCAAGACTAGACATCAACAGCTCTCTTCTGCATTCACTAAGGACACAAACGAATACACCTGCCTAACGAAACATATCTGTGAAGCCAATGCAACAAATACAACCTTAAAATGGAGACCATGTACGAAAGGTGCTGCAATGTCTAAATGGTTCATCTGATATGGAATACCCTCAAAGTAAAGCTGACAGTCTGCACTTCAACCTCATCATTATAGTATTTTCCAAAAACTCAAGTGCTAGAGTACAGAAGCAAAATGACAAAGAATGCGTTACTGTCCAACAAATTATGGTGCTCGCTGTAAACGTTTATGACATGGAACAATCTATGAGGTTTCATCACCATACAGATTGCCACCAGGTTATCAGGCTCGCAATCAAGCAGAAATAAACCCAACAATTCATAAATTATATATATTTCAGAAACAAGGTTCCAGGGCCATATACATAAATGGCAGATAAAGCTTGTATGAATTCTACCACGAAACTACCACAAACTCACCTGACCCACACACCACAAAAACAAAGAGTGCCAGAAGCCAGGGCCCCACTGGTGACTTATCCTCATTCACCACCCTCTGAAACAATAGAGTAAGAATGGGTAACACAGGGGAAAGGGGAATGGAGAGGAAATTGCATCAAATACAGCACTTCATATATTGTGAGAAAAAGCCATTTATTTTCAAGCAATTATTCATATATTAAAATTCAAGCCACCTAAACACAGCCAAATACTACGGCACCGGAATCCAAGGGCCGAGACATGGGGCACCTGATGCAAGACCAATGAATGGATTCAGCGGTTTTTGTTATAAGAATGCATACAGCATATAAAAAGGTATATGTTGAAAGACACACAAGCAAGCATCTGCGGCTTCGCATATACTGCAGAACATGACACAATGTAGTGACATGACATCAAATTTGCCGAAGAAATTTTAGAATTAATTGTACAGGAGGAATTAGCCAAAATTGGGTATTTATCAATTGCTGTCACTGATAGTCATCCTAAATTAACATTAAACAATCTTAATACTGCTAAACTGAGAGCTATATATTATGTGGTCGGACAAAACACAATGGTAAACGTTCTAACTTTAAGATGTAACTAATATCAGGGACTAAGTCATACGCTAATTAGCTATGAAAAAGCCAATTCTCTGAGATTTACCACCCATTGTTTATTGTAAAAAAAAAAAAAAAAAAACATGATGATCTATCCCCAAAGAAATCAATCTACAGAGCTATAGTCCAAGACGCGTCAAATTATTTTAAGACGGGAATGTATGAGCTGTCTTGCTAGCTAGCTGTTGTCAACCCATATAATTTGTAGCCAATTTAAAAAAGATCCAGATTACGGCACGTACTAATTTTAAACCGCCAACGTGTGTCTTCGCGCGGACACATTAACATAGAATAAATTAATTTCTAGAATCTGTACGTTACAGTTGCCAGATTAGCTACTTCGTTTAGCCGTGCAACCGTTGCCAAATAGTTCAATAGCACGCAATCCAACTATCAAGATGTAACGCAGAACTCTGGCTAATCTAGCGATCATAATTAGTACAGCTAGCCAACTAGAGCTACTTATCTTTCGCATGCGATAGTGATTTCTGTAACGGGTTACCGTCAGCGAACTAGCTATCTTAGATAATCATTTCTATAAAATACCGTTGTTTTCTGGACATGTCCGCGCTGTGTGATAGTCTTGCTGTGTTTTTCGTTGGCCACTTTCATTCGCTGGATCGCCGACATGATGCAAACTTTAAGCAAAACACAGTTGAAACAAGTATGTACTCGCTATTGCTCCTTGGGATTATATTATGTAGAATATGCATGTAATGTCGCCTTTGTGGTGAATGTTTGTGCAGTAACCTCCGACCCGAGCTATAACAGCTGCAAGTTGCGGAAGAGAGAAAGGCTGGGGGAGAACGTGACCAGAAATTGAGGCTTTTCCTTTGTCATGTGATGGGGGGCTTAGTTGGAGAGCCATGCGTCTGCACCAGACTGCACTCTTTCTATGGCTCCGGACTGCACCAAAAAGACTTGAAAGAATCTTGACTGCGATAAAATGCATTCCTTACACATTGTAGCGACTACATTATACATAATGTATGCATTCCACGTCTTAAACTTTGTTTCAGTATGTGGCATCTGGCTCGATTTGCCCATTTCTGGAGACTTTTTCATGCAGATACTTAGTTCTTAAACACGTCACATATCATGTGACCTTGACTCAACCGCCATGTTGGAGGACAACCCGACTGGTACAACTGCGTGTTTTCCCCCAAAAAATATTTTATTTACATCTCAGCCTAACAACTCGGACAGACAGAATCCATGCAGCCATGAGAAAGGCAAGAAAACAATCCTCAGAGTCCTGCCTGTGATCATGGAATCACAGCTGTTGATAGGTGACAGTAAGTAGTAAGTTTATTCCCCAATAATACACTATGTCTGCAGGTATTTTCAACTATTGTTCCAAGACAATAGTGAAATGGTTGGTATTTATATAGGGCCTTTATCCAAATTCACCCATTCATACACACACACACACACACACACCTACGGTGATTGGCTGTCATGCAAGGTGTCGAGGACCCAGCCCTAGGCCCCCCTGATGAGAGATTGACAGGGATGGGTTAAGAAGGAATGCATTGTTAACCCCTCGCACACGCCATTGAGGTGGTAGCAAGAACGCCCGTAAGAGGAAAAATAAGTGGTTCAGAGATAATGAGCAGCCCTACTTGTCAGAAGAGGAGTCTGAAGTTGGGGGACTTAGATTTAGAGTACTAAGGAGCAAGGATAAAGTTCTGACTGAGGCCATGCATAGAATGAGTTCCAGCATAACCTTGGAGGAGTTAAATGATGAATTACACTCAGCTATTAGCTGGATTTCTTTTGTAGATCCCTTGAGGCGCCACAAAAAGGGGCACCTGAAGAGTGTATTGAGATGGTGGCAGGCACTAACTTCTGGCTTGCATGAGGTCAAGGTGTGGAGGAAGTCAAGGAGAGACTATGAAATTGAAACAGATGGTGGAAACTCCCAACCGGAGGGGCACATGAGATAAAGTATTGGGGAAATTTATTTTGAGGTATGAGAAAATGACAGTAGGACAAACAGAAGTGATGAATATGGTCAGTAAAAAGTTGCATAAGTGATAAATGTCTTCCCACTCGATATATTGGGGACATTTCTTATCAAAAAAGGTACACTCTTATACGGAAAAAGGATATATAAGGAATACGCTTTTAGACCTTAGGAGAGCATCTTAGAATTTTGCTTCAGAAGATATCTATGGGCTGTTGAAGAGAGACCAACGCAGGACAGCTGTAGTCAAGCTGGAGTGGCGCGCTCCCTCTGCGCGCCACTCCAGGATATGGATATGGAGAGAGGAGTGACGTACGCGGTGCGGACTCAGCCCAAGAGTTGTGGCAGCGGGACTGATGTCGAAGAGGTGTTCATGCACATCCCTCATCATACAGAAAAGCTGGTGAAAGAGTTAAAGGGCTTTTACGACATGCTTGGAGCCGTGAACTACACCTGGAGGCCAACAGACGGGACGCGGGGTTCCTCCACGCGACAGAACACCTTCCTGCTGGACCCACGCAAGAACCTGAAGCCTCCCCCCCCTAACCTCAGTGTCAGTGAGGAGTGGCATATGCTGCGACTGCACTGCAAAACCCCCGACGTGTTCGAAGACATACCAGTGCATATCCCATACAACAGGCAGGAGAAGTACGAAGTGCAAAGTCACGTCTTTCGAAAGTCTGGGTCCTGATCCTGCCCCAGATTCCCAAACCAATGCAGCTGTTCAAAGAGCTCATCAACAGCAAGGAGGAGGGATCAAATCCCACAGAAAACGAGATGGCTATATTTAGGGCATGGGTGGTAATTATAATCTATATTACTTGTAAAAGTAGGAAAAGTAGTACATAGAAGCTCAACGTTATGTTTCCTTTCATTTTTATGTCTTTTATTTTTTTGTAAGATACTATATACGATATAAATAAGTAGTAGACTTTAGGGGTGTTCGTACCCATTGTATTAATGGAAGTTCAGTAGCTTTTATCTCCGTGAAGGGGGAGCCATATGATAAGGTAAAGGCCAAAGAGGATGATGGGTATTTGAGGGGTGTACCTTGACTTTTAAACATCATGGTGGAAAGGTAAATTAGAAAGAGCTAAAGGGGTATATGTAACTTGCATGTGATCAGCAAACTGAAAGATGATATTTACACTGTAATCTGTATAACTCTATTCTTTTGATTGATTATAATAAAGTATATCTTACTATAATCATATGTGATAAAGATTCTTTTAGAGGAATACATTGAATACAGGACATCGTATACCAGATTTGCATCACACCCTTCACTTCGAGACTGGGCTGGAAGTTCAGTAGAACTTACCAGGGCTCCAGAACGTTCGGAGTACTTGAGTTCGTCCCCGAGACACTTCATGGTGAGGTACTGCTCGTGGGAACGTGAGGTCTGAGCTCGACAAGGGGTCCGTGGCTCACGACAAAGGCACCAACCAGCTCATCAGGAGCAATTGGGGGTTAGGTGTCTTGTTCAGTGACACTTTGACACACACCCAGGGCAGGATCAAACCAGCAACCCTCTGACGACTGCTCTTACCTCCAGAGCCAATGTTACCCCAGTTGATTATAGATTTCATTATAAATGCATGTTTTTACAATGACAACGTAGCCAAGGGAATTTAGCCAGGACACCCACCACTCTTTGCGAAGGACCTCGTTTTTAATGTCTCATCTCCTAGAGCACAATGTCCCTGTCACTGCACTGGGGCATTGGGGATAATTTGACCAGAGTCAAACCAGAGTGGAATTTAAGAAAATAAATTCATGATAAATGGACAACAATTGCAATATTCGTAGCAACTGCCGCCCCTGTCTTAATTGGTCTAGGCACATTTGATGTTAAGGTATGATGGGTGCTCATATCAGACCCTGTAATATGTGACCTGGAATCAACTGAGAGTTGATTCTCTGCTTGAGTGACGAAACAATAGACCATACGTCACAGCGTCAAATAATCTTGTAAAATGCTCTCTGGTCTATTATTCTGCTAGCTGCGGATAAGAATATTCATCTTAAAACCCACATGAGCCAGCCAAACTTGGCTTTTGGCAGGACTGAGAATCGAATCCCGGTCCCCGGTGTGCAACTGCAGCAAACTGCAACCACAAGTCCGCTGCATCTTAACCTGTTGCACCACTGCAGCTCCACATTGTCAGATTTTAATAAAGGGCGTTGGTATACATTTTGGTTTCACCATGTTGAAATTACAGCAGCATTTATTGTCCCTTCATTTCAGGTAATGCACCATTATGTTTGGGACACAGCAATGTTATGTAAATGAAAGTAGTCATGTTAAGTATTTTGTTGCATATCCTTTGCATGCCATGACTTCCTGCTGTCTGTGACCTATCAACATCATCAGAGTCCAGATATATTATTTTCAAAGGTTTTCCTGCAAGTGAAAAACTCTTTGCATGAATGCATCTCCGTGGGAATTAGGGGGTGGGACTAGATTCAGCTGTAAATTATGCCAAATGGGTCCAAGGTATAAAATGAGTACCACACCACTGTGCTGCTGCCAGATATCCAGTAGATACAAAAACAATTGTTTGTTGAGTTATTTTTTAATTATAAATTTGAAATTGTGGAGTACAGAGACAAATAAATAAATGATAGATGTCCCAAACATTATGCAGGGCACTGTAGATAGCAAATTGAGGCTTTTTTAGGGTTTTCACAGATGCAACATGGTTGTACTCATTTGTTATTTTATGCATGCTTTGAACATAAGAGCATTACCATGAAGCCATATAGCATAATATCATTGTCAATAATAAGGAAGGTCTGGGAGTGTAAGGAGAACTTGAGTGCCTCTGCTAATTTGTTCTGTTTTAATAGAGTGACATAGAGGAGACATCGGCGGAAAAGGAAAAGGAGGAGGAGGTAGTGGAGAGGGCGTTCTTGGAGAGAGGGAGAGCGAGCATGGAGAGAGCAGGCAGGAGCATGGTGAGAGAGATGAGCCCAAGGCCTCGTGCGATGGGCCTGGAGCGCACGGGCGTGGACATGGAGACAGGACGAGAGAGAGGACATTCTCCTGTTGTGCAGTATGAACCCAGAGGCCTTGAGAGTGTTGAGGGAAGAATGGAAGAAGCAAAGGCAGGGCATGGAGCAGTAGAGGCAGTCTTGGCAGAGGCAGCTGTGGAAGCTGAGGCAGGAGTGCAGGAGAGAGAGGGAGGATATGGAGGTGCAGTGGGGAGAAGAGAGGGTAAAGTGGGAGGAGGAGCGACGGACAGCAGCTGAGGAACGAGAGGAGCTGCTGGAAGAGGGCCGGAGGTTAGTGGACTGCTGGACGCTGGAAGCTGAGGCTGGAAAGAAGGAGATTGGACAAGGAGCAAGAGAGCAGGGCGCAGAGCAGTGAGAGAGAGATGGAAAGAGAGACGAGCCACCTCAAAGTGGAGGCAGAGAAAAGTGAAGACAAGATTAAACCAGCAAATGAGTTGGGTAAAGTGAAACAGAAAAATAAGACAAGGGGTTTTTGGTCCCAGCGACCCTGGAAAAAGCAAACGGCCACAGGTGGAGGGAGGACAGAGGAGGACAGTGGTGAACAGAGTCATCTGACTGCAAGGGAGGTGGGCAGTGCCATGCTCATAGAGAACAGCAGCAGGGAGCAGGTGGAGAAAGACGGAGGGCACGGTGGAGAGTGAGGAGTGCGAAGCCGCAGAGGAAGGAGAGAGCAGTGGAACAGCGACAACAGAGAAAGATGAGAAGAAAGAGAAAACTGCGTCAAAGAAAAGATTCTGGCTGTGCTGGCAAGAGGAGAAAGCAAGCAGACATGGATAAAGGGAGCAGAGAAGAGGAGACCGGTCAAGTGTCTGACTTGTTAAATGAACAGAACAGAAAGGAGGAGATGGAAGTAGAGGAGAACACAGTTCGAGCCGAGGAAGAAAGCAGTCAGTGTAAAACTTTGAAAGAGGAGAAGAAAGAAGGCCAAAAGAAAAAGAGGTTTTGGTCACTTCGGAGAGGGAAAAAGCAGCCGGCTGTGGAAAAAGAGACCATGAAGGAGGGGAGTGGTAAACATGTTGCTCCGACCGACAAAGAAGCAGGCACAGTGGCGTGTGCTCTCTTGGAGGAGATCACAGAGGAGAAGAGAGAGATGGAGGAGAGAGATGGAGAATGAGAAGAATCCCTTCACATCTCAGGAAGGGAGCACAGAAGGGGAGATTAAAGCGGAGATACAGGAAATAGAAAAGGACAAGAAGGCAAAGCGGGGTTTCCGATCACTGTTCTGCTGGAAAAAGAGGTTGACTGTGGAAGAAGAGTGCTTGAAGGAGGACACTGTAAGAAACAATGAGAGACTAGAATCCAAGGAACTCAACTAGAAATAAATTATAGATCTTCGTCCCAAACGTTATGGAGTACACTGAAGCAAATAGAGGCTTTTTTAGGGTTTTCACAGATGCAACATGGTTATTTTATTTTATGCACGTATACTTTGAACATAAGGGCAATACAATATAGCCTAATATCATTGTCAATAATCAGAAAAGACTGAGAGTGTAAGGAGGACTTGAGTCCCTCTGCGAATTAGTTCCATTTGAATAGAGTGACATAGATGAGACATTGGAGGAAAAGGAGGAGGAGGTAGTGGAGAGGGCGTTCTTGGAGAGAGGGAGAGCAAGCATGGAGAGAGCAGGCAGGAGCATGGTGAGAGAGATGAGCCCAAGGACTCGTCCGATGGGCCTGGAGCGCACCTTGAGCCGCTTGGGCACGGAGAGGCCGAGAGAGAAGACATTCTGAGAGAGAGCGAGAGATTCGGCAGGAGCAGATGCTGCTGCAGAAGAGGCTCCTGTTGGGCAGTATGAACACAGAGGCCTTGAGAGTGTTGAGGGAAGAATGGAAGAAGCAAAGGCAGGGCATGGAGCAGGAGAGAGAGAGAGAGCATTGAGATGCAGAGGCACATGGGGAGAGAGGAGGAGAGGCAGTCTTGGCAGAGGCAGCTGTGGAAGCTGAGGCAGGAGAGAGAGGGAGGAACGGGGGACAGTGAGAATTCATGCAGGTGGCATTGGAGCGCGTGCACAAGAAGAGTGCTTGAAGGAGGACACTGTAACAAACAATGAGAGACTAGAATCCAAGGAACTCAACTAGAAAGACAGAGGATGAATTCAATTTAAAAAATGGTCAACCTATGCACATGTTTTTTAAATTGGCATAATAGAGTTAAATCCACTCTTAATTTAATCCCGCTTGTTTTATAACTATGCTCTTTTGTAGCTGTTAAAACTTTTTTGTTTTGTTTGTCTTATTTTGTAAAAGCTTGACAGGTTTAGTTTGACCCTGTCAAATGCTGCTTCTGAATTATTCACAGAATTAAGACTCCAATTAAGACTATTTATAATAACTGGATTGTTCTGTTCGTGGACTCAGTTCTGATGTATCCTTCTTAGTCATTGTCTTCACAAATAAAACCTTTGTACCCATTGGTACAACTTCAGTCTTTTTCCACTGCATTATTTTCTTAATGTCAACTGTATATGCATGTTGTAATATTTTAACAAGTTGTTCAGATCAGCAAAATCAAGCTGTTGAATGTCTGGACTAACTAAGTGTTAATTCCAGGTGTTCTTGTTTTTTGCCACTGTCACTCAGCAGTTGTTGACGGTAGAATGAAGTTGAAATTTAACCATACTTTTATCATAAATTGTACATGCAGTATAGTTCACACAACCAACTTTATAATGAAAGGCAATTTTAAGAAATGGTCATTAATTAAGTCAAAGGAGAATAGCCACCCTTACTCAAATTGATTTTTGAATGGATTTAAATTTATCACACATATGCATTCCCATAGTATTGATCACGTTTACATTTCCTGTGTTCCACTGTGTTTTCTTTGGAAACACAAATTTGGTTAATAGAGTAAAATGGTACATAGTCTTGCATTTGAATAGACTATCTTATTACCTGTCCTTTAATTGCATTTGGCCAACACTTGCAGTTATAAAGGTAAGATACCTTTGAAATGGCATGGAGTTTAACGCCCTGCCAATTTCGAACTGTATTATGTACTATGGAAAATCTGTTGGGAAAATCTCAGTATTATAACAGGCAGATAAAAAAATTAATAAATTTGGTACCAGAGTTTACCTTAGGATGGTTTATTTTGGTAATTGAGTGTTCTAGGACCTTTGGGCCCAAATATATTAATTTCAATAATATGAATAAAACAAATGCAGTTGCCTTTGGCTTTCATGAAAAAATGAAATATGCGTGGCATGTATTTAAACAAATTTTAGAATACATCATAAATAATATTTATACAAACACGACACACACAGCAGGTTTAAACTCATGTTGAATTCTGGTCGAGAGAACTATTAAAGTGGGAATTCCCCACGTGCTCATTTTACACACATCTGATAGCAACAACTTGTCATCTGATCAGCAAAAAAACAAAACAACAAATCAAGACACAAACAACAAAACAACAACACAATCACGCCAGCTTCTTACAAAGCTGGGAGTCATACATACAAAAACATAAAAGCCTTAGACAGTGAAATGTCTGGGGTCCAGATGTTGCAGTTCACGTTTCAAAAGCAGGTTACAGTGAACGACTCTGCTTGTGACAGCAGTACACCTAATTATTGTCTAATTAAACATATCAAAGTGCAGTAAGATTAAGCATATGATTGCAATTTTAGAATCATTGCTACATCTGCCGAGCTGATTACACACACTTTGTGCTCATATTTTAATGGAAGTTTTGTCTTCGTTCAGTTGTTGAATTGAGAACGCTGCAGAGGGTGAAAGGATCCAGTCCGTCACTGCACCCACAGGGGATGAGCTGTGTCACTCTCCTGACTGGATCCTCATTGGCCATTACTGGCTTCTTTATATAAAAAAGTTGCAAGTTTCTCCTGTAATACAAAGCATAAACTATATTTTAATTTCAGCAAAATACAAAATACAGTGCTGCGAATGATTGTCAAAATGTTTAAAATGCTTTCCCCCCCATCAATAATGACATATTCTTATGGTTTGTATATTCACTAACATCCAGTATTTCTATTGTACCTTAATCCTCAGGCACAGTGCAACTATTAGATTAATACGTTACCTTATCCTAAGCTTATCAGCAGCCCAATCCACTCAGGACTCCAATGCGATCCATCTTCATCCCAAAACAACCCCTCCGAAAGCTCTTCCTGGTTCTGCCCCTGAACTTCCTTTGGCGACGGATAAAGTCCAGAAGGAAGCGAGGCACATCCCCGGGTGCAGGCTCCGCCCCTCGAGACAGATCACGACCACCCCGTGAGGCAGTGGGCGGGCTCTCACCTGACCCCTCATTCACCTCAGGTTGGGCCAAGAGAAGAGAGCTGATTCCAGCACCAAATAGTTTATTTAGAATCTGCATCAGAAAAGCAAGAAGAAATTAGCTTTTGCAGTCTAAAAGCATGCATGAGAGACAGGGAGCAATGTCCCTGTAAAAAAAGTTTAAACCAAATGTGTGAGCATAACTTCTAGTAAAATTGAAATGAAACGAAAATTCTAAGCTACTTTAGCACAAAAGTTCCTGTTTAAACATGCAGTTTATGCCAGTAAAGTTTGTAATCAGCTCACACTTCCGACACTTCTATTTCATTGGTTAAATGGAATTAACAAAACATACAATTTAAAATTTCAAGGCTAGACAGTACACAGAATAGCATATAAAAGTCAATAAACCTTGCACAAGTCGAGATTAAATTAGGCCTACTTTCCAGAGTAAAATAAACACTTAGGACACATATCTCATGAAAATAATATAGTGTATAATAATAATAATAATTTGCTGGCTAATTTGCATAAAATTATTCCTAAAAACAGCCAAACAAAACCTCTCATGGTTTACTGTTTATTACTAGTAAATAAATACTGATGCACATAAAATATGCAATTTTGCTATCATCTTGCTAAGCAGCACAGGGTCTTTGTCAAATTATTGAGACCATGATCATTTGCAGTTACAGGTTTTTTTATTCAAAATCTCAAGTTCTAGAACTCAGAATTCAAATATTCATTTAAGAATAGTCTAACCACTCATTTGTGATCTTACACCCTAAAGGGTTAATTGATAAAATAAAAAATCTCTTTCTTGAGTACCTTCTCTGTTCAAACAGCTTTGAACAGAATTGAATTATATTTTAATTCCATTTCTTTTTTGCTTATGAACTCGGAAACAGTTCACCCATTTTTATTTGGAGCTTCAGTTCCCCTTGAAAAGAGGCACTACACACATTTTTTAAAGACTTGAACGTAATTATTATTATTTCAGTTCAAGCATTGTGCACTGGTCTGTAACTGCCTGAATGAATTTGAATTTGTTGGTGTAGATGTACCACAGTTTAAGAGTTGTATGTTGTTATCTTTACATTATGGAAATGCAATGTAAAACATCTTATAACATACTATAATGCCTTCAACATAATGCCATGGTTCCCAGTTTTAATTATATGGCAGCATTTACAGTGTAGAGTCAGAGATCTTTCCAAAGAAAATAGGAATTGTCAAAGTCAACACTTACCAGGTTGTCAGATTTCTGTGGGGAGGGTCTTGAATCCACCTGTGTAGCCACAACAAGCAACAGTAAGAGGAAGCTAAAAAAGTGGCATGAGGAAGAGGTCATAGAAGATGAAGCAGCCATCTTTGTTTCGATGAAAAATAGTAATAGAACAAGACAAAAAAAATCTTAGCAATAAATGTTCAACATTAAAAAAATGTTTGTCAAATAGAAAATGGTCATACAGAGATTTAAAAAGTTTTATCCTGGTTCGTTCTTGGAACCGTGTCTTTACATCTATGTTTATATTTCTGTTTGCAAAGTTGTGTTCTGTCCTGTATGGAATCAGGACTGGTCAAGTGTCTGGAGTGGGAAAGGTTGAGACCGGCTTTAAAGGCTACTGCCCTGACGTCACACATTCTTAATTGTAGCTCTTGGAAACCATTTACCCCAGTAGCTCACGTCTTTCATCCACCAAGCAACATCTCCCCCCCCCCCCCCCACTACTGCACCAGCCTAGCATCTCACTTCCCTTCTCTCTTCCATCCTCTTGTCTTCTTGCCTTCTATCTTTTATATCATGTGCTTTTGCTACATTACAATGTCCTCACTTGACTCGTTTTAACTTTTTAGTCCATTACCATTCTCTTCTATATCTGTGGCTTTCTCGTGTCCTAGATCCTTGTCTTCACAACTCCGATTTTGGACCTTTACCTTTTAACACACCACCGTCCCAAAATGTTTTGGTTTCAGTTTCTCCCCTTGACCTCCCATCTATTCAGGTTCTATCAACTGTTGATTCCTGCGCTGGTTCAACAAACATCTTCACTGAACCATTCATTAAACATTCCTCCTCCCATTTGGAAGTATACAGCACAATCTTCATTATAATGTTACACCTTAAATGTGATCAGCTGCATTTAGGAAGTCCTTTGATGGAGTGAAAGTCTCCATATGAGTCATTTGAATCGAATTTGTCTAAAGACACACGTGACCAGTGAAGGCTTATTTCAGAGAAGATCTCTTAAGGACCTTTCAGGAAACTTTAAAATTAAATTACATTGTATTGTAAATGTAAATTTACAAATTTAATAAATATAGACTATCTCCTAGGGTAATTTTTTAAATGTTACTTTTTAGCAATTTAGTTTATAGGTAATGGTTACTGGTGCGACTGCACATATAGTGATTCATTTGGTGGTGTTATTAATGGCAATATTGTGTTCATTTACAATAAAGGAGTGGAAATATATTTACCAACAAGAGAAAAGGCAAGGAATAGTACACAGATACTCATATCCAGTGGAATAGCACTTTTAATCCTTGGTCTATTTACAGCCATTTATTACTCAAAAAACAAAAAGAGTCCCATTCCAGACAGTTGCAACCTCTGACCTGCAATGGTCCGCCCCTCATAAAAATTCCCCTTGGAAACGGTGCCCAATTCAGAAACTATGTCCACACAGGTTGAGAGAACTGGACCCAATAGTTCCACTTCTGCTACAAGTTACCTTAGAGATGGCCAATGGCCGTGGCACCCAGGCCTTTCACATTATACTCTGTGCAGGACATTTCTGAAGTAGTAAGTTACTGATTATTCAGTCTTTATTTCCATTGTATGAAGGGCAATTAAATCCCAATAGGGGTTATTACTCCAAACAAAAGCATTCCTTATTGGGGCAGTGGTCGGGTTATAGCACTCTTCAAAGCAGACAGATTGCATCCGACTTGCCGTCCATAAAGAAATACCTTATTACAGTGTTTGCCCAAGGTGACACGTCGCTCTCAGCAATAGTGCGATGGTGGTTAATGTGAGCTCTCATACATGTGCATGAAAACACATGTATCTATCAGTGAGCAGATAGAAATGATATTTTCAGGAAAGAGCAGAAAAGTAAACACAATATGCATGGGTCAAATAGACTTCTATACTCGTCTGCACACTGTAGAGTTTTATATAGGATGCAGTGCAACATTCATCTCACTCTCGAGCTCACAGTAGCAGGGGACCATATACTGTATGACCCCAAGCTTTAATGGCAGAATTCATTGTTCACTCATGGAAGTTCTTGATCCATTTAACACCCCCCAAGTCGATCCTACAGACCTGCAAGTTTTCTGGCTGCACACCTTAAACTGGACTGATAAAATGGTAGCTATCCCTGTAACCTGATGCTATGGATTGGCAAAAAGTTTCAATGAGCCTGTTTAAATTCAATCCTGTCTTATTATAAATGCAATAAAGCCACTCCCTTGGTGTATACATTTCAGCAGATTTGTCAGAAGCAGTTTCCAGTTTGACAGGTTGAAATGACATCTTTTCATTTCAGAACCAAATCTTTAAGGGTTCATCAAGGATGAATGAAAGTGCTGTTAACTGATGGTGCTCTGATAATTAAAAATGATTATTTGAACATAATTAATATTCTGGCTTATTACTACATGTAAGGCAAACCCTTAAATAAACTGGTTAAGTACATTGTGAAATTGAATGTAAAAGCAAAAAAAGTAAAGACACACTTGCTAAATACTCAAAAAAAAATTGCACTATGTGAATAGTTTCGACAACAATAGTCTTCAGACGAACACAAAATCCACCATCTACCACAACCATCCACATGGTACAATAAATGCTTGTTTTTTGGAGCATCGAACGAGTCTGCAAGTCTTTTTTTTTTTTTTGGTTCCGATATGTTCCTGTAAACCTGCACCTTGGGCAAGTTTTTTGATGTGCGGCATATCACTGTATAAGTACATTGAATGAATCATGAAATAATTAATGGTAGAGATTAATATAAAAAACAACTATATACAGCTGTACACGTTACAGCAGATCATGGTCTGCAGAGCCAATTAGGAGCTGGAATACAGATGAGGAGAAAATAAAATTAACTTAATGAGAAGGGATTACACACTGGGAAATCACTGGGGGTCCTGTGTGGAAGGGAAATACATTTTGTGAGACATTACACACGCATTAGTAGGCAGGTCCATTTATTACAGAGATTATCACTAATTAGTTAGTTAATTTTGGAACAAATGCAAAGAGAATAGAGTGTGATGCATTCAAATAAGACCCAGGAATTGAAGCAAATCCATCTCGGCCTTTCACCCGATTAACATAGTCACAATGTATCTGACTCACAAGGCGCCTAAAAAAGACTGAAAGGCACATGTTTTTGTCTAATAAGGTTCACACTCAGACATTGTGCCATTGCAAGGCAAACATACAATTTTAGATCATTAATTTCCTCTGCCCAAGACCATCAACAGACCAAAAAACTGCAATTCATCCCAGTGTGCGAAATTCTTCTGTGACAGATTATTACTTTCCTATTGGAATTAATGTATTAATACGTGAGCTATACCCAAATTGTGAACACCGTCAGCACACTGACTTTGAAAGACATGAAAGTAAATTACATTAGTTTATCTACTCAGCAAGGAAGCATGCATTTTTATTGGCCTGCCTTTTTTAGGATTGAGGAATATTTGATAAATGTCCTTTTTTCCCCATTTTACAAATAATTTTAAGGAGTTTTACTTTGTGGGAGCCCTTGTGGGAGGTAATACAAGGTAATACGTGGTTACCTGGTTTGACATTTACTGTAAGATAAGTTGAATGTAAGTAAAATAGCTATTTTGGATAAACAATAGGATAATAATTTCTAAACTTGATGGTCATCAACCAGTGTAACAACTCTCAACTCGTCTTCTTTCTCAGAATGGGTTCGACATTGTTTTTGTCAGTGTCCATTACACCATACTTCCAGCAGTGTGCTCTGGAAACTCCAATGCACCAGGTTTGAAGAGATATTTGAATGTGCATTTGTTCCACTGAAAATCTTCAAACCAAATCATGCAAGACAATACAATAGCATCGTAATATTACTTGAAGTAAAACACATTATCGTTGAGCAAACAAAGATGTCGCATGATGGGGCTTCTGGGTGCTCATTTGGTTGAGACACCATGCTGTGATGCATGGACAAGCCCCATGGTCGTGAATCAAATCCTAACTGTGCCAGTGCTAACTGTGATCGGACACACAATTGGTATAGGAGGGTTTGACAGGATAGGTTTCATAGGTTACACTCCCCTGAATCGGTAGTGGGGTTTGCGCATGATTGTGTGCTGGCCGATTGTTGGCCATTTCATATCAGCCCCATTTGGAATAAAAAATGTATATACATTCATTTCAACCTATTAGTATATGTGTTTCAAACAACCTTTTCTGGTTTATTGTCTTACGGCATTTGTTGATATGAACTAAACCGTTTACTGTTACCCCCCTGCAACAGTTTTTGTGGGTGGATGCTTATTTGTCTTCATCTACATGCAGTGATCATCGAGGCTGTAGCTACAGTGTTTCAGGAAGGGGTCTGGTGGCTGAGGCTCAACACCCCATTCCACTGTGAAATGGGATGGACAGCGTGAAGTGAAAACAGAGATGGAGAAATTCGGGAAAAAACGATGAGGGTACACCGCTTAAATGAGGGGACAGTCCTTTTCACTTGTTCAATATGATGAACCGAAAAAAATATACATGCACGCCTGACACTAGCCGAGACAATCCCTGAGTACAACACAGCAATGTCTTACAATTATCTGTAATGCAGAGCACTGCTAGTCAGGTGGACAGATGGAAACTTGGCCATTGGCACCATTTGCTGAGGATCTCTGCTGATGCATGTAAGCCCCACAGAGGGACACTTGGCTAAAGGCGGAGAGGCCATGTGTCAGGAGGAGATTGATGGAACGGTGCAAGAGATGCTTTGGATAATGGCTAATGCATTGTGTCCACTTTTCCCAGGACTTGGTTATGACGTCAAAAAAATGCCAAAATACCAAGACAACTGGGCTCAATGGACAGGATTGATGAGCTGCAGATCAGGGGGTGTCGCTCTAAATCCAAATTTGTCTGCGTAGCACAAAGGCACAGGGAGAGGTTCAGTCAAGCTTGGCGGTTGTAAACAGTAAAACCAAATTACCCCCCCCAACCCCCACCGCCACAACCAACCACTCTGCCCCTGTTACTCATTCTGCACCCAACCAGCTGCTTTTCCCGGGCCCCACTTTGTTCCTATGCTGAGATGCAACTCCTTAAAGTAAGTGATCGGTGGCATAGCCCAAGGTTTGGGAGGAGACAGAGGGAAGGAAAGGGGATCTCCATTCAGACCACCCTCTCCACATACGCACATCCCCACCAAGCTCTGACACAGAGGGGTCAATCTTCTCTGCATTCTTCACCTTAACAGAGGGTGGGTCCCCGTGCCAGATAGGGTGCCATTAGCCACCCCTAACTGTGTGGCAATTCTATGCAGTCAAGTGCCAAAGATTTCCGCACTGGGGCAATTCACTCAAAACGGGGGTGGCACCCGAAACATCAGGCAAACGCAAGTGGAAATTTCGGTTTGTGTCGATTTGGGAGCATTATATCTTTGGCCTTAAAGCAAGGGAAAACCTGAAAACATGTACTGTGACAATTTTCTGTGTCTCACGAACGTTACCCAACTTTCCACCTTAGGAACTACTTAGTTCAATGTGCAACACTTTCGGTTATTTTCGGGCCGAACCAAACCTTTTTTTATTGTATAATGTTTTAATAGAACATGTGGTTATGTGGCTTGTGGCTATTCTTATCCAAAAAATCTTCTAGTCTTAGAAGTTTAGAAGTAGCATAATTTAGCATTTTGGAATAACCATAACCTTTTTCTCTGCAGTATAATGAAAATCGCATTTCCCTGCTTTAATGCTGAAGATATGATGCTCCAGAATCGACAAAACCCCAATTTCCACTTATAAAAGACGTTTTGGGCTTTGCATGTTCTCTATTGAATATATAGAACATTTACACAGAGTGATTTTAAATGTTTTAGCTTTGTCATTATGGGTTATTGAGTGCAGATTGATGGTAATTTTATCCATTAAATATACAACACAATAAAGTGTTCAAAAACTGAAGGAGTCTGAGTACCTTCTGAAGACACTGTAAATCGACAAATAAACAAATAAATCTGGTAATTTTAATGGCATTGCCTTAAACATTATTAAACATAATTCCTACAAAGACACTCAAACACACATGCCTCACCTACTGCATGGACTATCACGAGTTGTTAAACTTGTATTGCAACTACATGCTCAATGACCATTGCTAAGCAACGCACACACCTACCAACAAAACCCCATGCTCTTTTCAGGAGTTCTTACCATTTACGTCAGAAGGTGGGAGGAAGGGTAGTTGGTTGAAAGAGGGGTGTCTATGGCAACCAAACCTAGGCTCACATGGTCTTGTGCAGATTTTAAGATTCAGATCATAACATTACCCATTTCGGCCATTGGGAACAACACTGTCTGCCTGGAGAAGGGCACAAAGATAACCATAACCAAAACCACTCCAATCTACACCCTTATCACCCCACAACTGTCATTTATGTAATCCTTATTATGCACTAAAAAACAAACAATGAGGGAAATCCCTCTTTGCTGAGCTCCTCACCCTGTGAATACAATTCAATACTGAATGTGCCCCATGGTCAGGTGACTGCCAGTGCCAGCTGGGACTGGTAGCCTGCATGTAACGTCGTCCATGGAGGGAGGGTAGCAGTCAACTGGATTATCCACTGGTGCAGTGTAGAAAGAAGTGACTGGCAGTATGCCCTTCAGAAGACTTAAGCAGGAACTTCCCTTCCTTCCACACCTTAATTCAGCATCATACTCCAGCCCTGCTTGGTAAGGTATTTTGGATGACCACAGGATGTGTAAGATGTTAGATTCTTGGAAGGATTTTATTTTTTATTTTGGTGGCTAGTTTTCCATCTTTACTTTACTTTTGTTCCTGTGGCACTGAAAGTGGAAGAGGATAATCTGGCAAGGTCTGGCTTATCTGTCTCTCTAATGTTTTCTGTCTTGTAAATTAGAAGTAGTGAACCTACTTTCAATAAAGAATGTATTATTTATATTCATTATTCTAATAACCTGTTTCTATATTGAAATTAATCAATCTTAAAACCTGATGTAGAGTTATTTTGATTTGTTGGTTGATTCCACCAGTTTACTATAGACTTGTGACTTTCATTTTAATTTCACTAGAAATTGGAGGCACGGAAATGTATTTCTTTAGTACCAGGTTTGGGCCTGAGTATATCATACTGCATTTTCAGGGATTATATTGGGCAAACTACATAAAGACATAAAGGAAAATGTAAATACATTTGGATCTGTACAGTTGTGTTAACAAGGTTCACGTACAACCATGTTTCAGCAGATGCTCCAAGGCACCAATTTCTCATCAGAAGAACATAATCAGTTCAGACATACAAATGTCATTACAGCTATAAATGTATGCAGTAAATTAAACATCACAACATAAAATTCACATATTCACACTTCCTTCTGAAAAGCATTGCAGCATTTAACAAAATGGACACCACCTGTGACTAAGAACATTTCAGATGATATCCATCAATAGACAATATTTTCCTGGATGTCCATTTACAGATAGCAGTTTGGAGGACAGCTGTCTATAACTGGGCAATCCCAACATGCTTAGTGAAAAGAAAATAAGCCCTGTCACAGTTCATTTGTAACAGATAATATGGTTCATTGAGTAGATTACATCAGAACATTATTATTCCCAAAAAATAACCGGTCTGTCACCTGAAATCCAAGGATGAGGTTCTGCCAAGTGAATGTGTGGCTACACAGTCTGGAGAGATGCATAGACATTAAAGCAGGCCATTTTATTTTCATCAACGCTATTTCACCAACTTGTGTTTTTTGACCATTCAGTTTTCACAGACAATTTGAAAACCTAGCTTCTACAAAGGTCTATCCCCATTTCAATCAGTTCATCTGTGCAACATATAACCATTACTACTCTAAAACCAGCTCTGTTTGAAACTGCAGGTCTACAGCAATGTAAGCACGTGTAATTCTTCCATTAAATCAATGTCGGACTGACTTCAAGTGAGCATAAGCAACTGTTCATATCAAATCAGTAGTTAGTCCATTGGAGCCACTGAAACCGTTAGCATTTCTACCGGTTAGTGACAGATCAACAAGAGGGGGCAGCATATTGCACAGCTGTGGCAGCTTGGTAGTTCCAGGGTGATGTCTTACTGACTGGGGTGGGAAGGAGCCTTGTGAACTGGGCAGAGCTGGCCATGGAGGCAGAGGCAGAGAAGTCCCACCAGGGCACAGAGAGTGCAGATGACCGAAGCACAAACTGCGACCAGCTGGACCACAGTCATCCTCCACATTCCTGGGGGCAATTCACAAAGCTATGGGATCTTTTAAGGGCAAAGGTAACAGTTGCTCTATGTATCTATATGGGCATTGGCGAAGTAATTGTAACGTAATGTATTGTCATGACCTATGACTACATTTACTTGTAAGATTTAACAGAGGTGAAGATGGCCACAGTTCAGGCCTTGCAGAGCATCACCAGATGTCGATGGGTCACAGACTTCATGCGACGCGGTCATTGCATGAAAAGGATATGCAACAAAGTACTTAACGATTACTTTCATTTACATAACATTAATATGTTCCAAACATGGGGCCATGTATAAAAAGTGTTGTCATTTCTACATGGTGAAATTCCCTTTAAAAAACAGAATCTGCACTTTAACTGAATGTAAACTGGTTGATTACAAGTCAACATACACATGCAGGCCATAAATATCAGAACAGGGACAACATTTGACTTGTTTTGGCTCTGCACTCTGACACATTGGATTTGAAAAGAAACCTGACGAACGTGAATATGAGGTCAAAGTGCAGACTGTCTGCTTTAATTTAAGGGTATTTACATCCACATCCGGGGATCCACATGTAGGAATTTCTGTCCTTTGTATACATATTCCCTCCATATTCCCCATCACATAACCATGGAGAAACTGCTCACCTCCAGGACTATGGCTCAGTGTGTCCCAGGGGGCTCTGCTCATTGGTGGCCATGATTGGATGTCATCCACAGGCAAGATATAAAGTGGACCCACCACAACCTCTGTCAGAGAGGTAGTGTTGTTACCTGTGCATACACGCAAACATGAGTGCATGCAACCAGAGAACTATCCGTGAATAGTTGAAAATGAGAATTAGGCAAATTAAATGTGCTTGCTCCTTTAAACGTCAGTTCGAAGCCATGTCAGTTACAGACGTGGCAGATGGGGAGAGGTGGATCCACAAGACGATCATTTATTCATCAGGCTTTCCAAAAATACTTCCGTAAAGGATGTGCTCATGTTTCCTTGCTCAAATTTAAGAGGGAGTTCCTAACTTCTACTTCCAGCTCCTAGAAGGAATATTTAAAGGGTTGGAATGTCCTAAAAGATGGCGGACCTCAATCAATTTTCAGGTAAGGAGCAAGAAAGGGTGTAAAAAAAAAAAAAAAAAAGAAAGAAAAATAAACAATTGGAATCAGCCCCAAGTCATGAGACTTGAATCCGTCACTGAATGTGCTTTGTGCATCAAAGGGTCTTTTCACACTCAGTGACAGCAGGGGAGCACAATTGAGTATGCTGCTGCTTTTCAAATACATTAGTGATTCACTTTGCTTCAGGAATAATAAAACAAAAAGCGTGGAAATTAAACTGCACTGCGTTCTTATTGGGAATGCACTTGACAAAGGAGACATAGAAAAGGACCACATATACATGAGAGAGGTGGATGTTTGCGTGCGCGTGCGTGCGTGCGTGCGTGCGTGCGTGCGTGGAGAAAGAGAGAGGGTGGGGATGGGCAAAGGTATTAGATAAAGGTTTGTATGTGAATGCACACTTGAGAGGGGGGTAGGTTATGTAAGAGATGATACATACAGTACAGGTATAACGGACAGCCTAAGAGGTATAACTGGCACAGCAGAAGACACCATAGAAAGGGAAGTGGAAACTAACCAAGCTGTAGAGGGGAGATGTGACGAGGCTGCCTCCGGCCCTTTCCACACGAATGCATCTCACAGCAGTCACACAGACTCTGCTGACCCTCAAGGTCGTCCCATCTGATTGACCCATGGGGCAGGGTCAGAGGGAACACGATCACTCAGTACCAAGAAAGTACCAAAAAAAACTAACCTATTTTTATGCAGTTTCTACAATGACTGCTTGTAGTTTGTCAGTTTTTATATTTCAAACAAAATTGCAACAATCTACTTAAGCAACAAGTTTTGCTGTGTTTTAAATCAGTTGCATAAAATGCTTACACAGAAATAATTTTAACTAATCTTCAAGCTAGACAAGGAAAAGCAGTAAAAATAATAAATGAGCACAAGTACTAACCTCCCAGTTTCTGCATCATACTGACAGCTTTTTGACTGGTCGCTAGGGGGTGCTTGGCTGTCACTAACTTTCACTGCGCAATGAATGAATATCTAAAAGCAAGTCAACGGGGTTAGCAAGTCAATGGATTAGTCCAGCCCATTTGAGCTGGTTCTTCCTGAATAAATGCTCTGGCTAGTCTTAAAATCCCTTTTAAATTCAGTTTTCCATGGAAAGTGATACTTTATCACATTCATAATGGATGTACAGCTCTCTACATATCATCAAGATAACCATCTTCTGAATTCTGTATTTGCAGTACCCCAGAACTCCTTCCCCCACATACCAAGTAACATCACCTAATCAAAGTAACTCCTCCAACATGTTGTTCATTTTCATCCTGTGTCCCTGACCATTACCAGATCATGCTTGTATCCCTTGAACTGGAAGGCCTTGATCTGAAATCTCAGGGTGTGGTCAGAACGAGGAGAGAGGAACTTTGCCTTGGAACGGGTCGCCATGCTGTTTGTCAGACACCTAGGGGCCAGGAATGTCTCCAGGTTATGGCTGGGTGACATACTGAAACACTAGTGATGTTTTAACAGGATAGCCAGGATATTGCTTGCACTTTGTCTAGACTCTCCATTGCGGATCCATACACCGCACTCCTATACTCTATTACAAATATCAAAGAAGAGTGACTAGGCTCCCCATTTTGTCCCCACGAGGCACCATCACATTTATAACAAATATTATTTCACATTCGTTGATTCATATGCTGAGACCCTGTTGATCTTGAACATCACCGCTGTTATCTGTTGGTTGTTGATAAGACAGCCAATAAGCAGCAAGAGCCTTGCAATTTCCATGTCATTGAAAAAAAGCAATCACATGATCACATGGAAGCTGTCTGTGCGATCAGTGGTGATGGGTTTTTCCCCCAGAAGAATGTTCATGCTGTTCTGAAGTTTGGATATTTACTACTGCATCAGGTATAAGTAAATTTAAATTGTACAGCCCCTGTTTAGCTCCATACATGCAAACTCATGTTCTAATTTTCATGCATGTACTTTCCAAACCTCAGCTTTAAGTACACCTTTTGTACATGAGGTAGCGGGCGTGGGATCACCAGCTTTCAATGAAAAGAAATTCAATTGTATTTCAGGCTGCACAAGGACAAAATTAATTAAATAACTTCACTCTGCGATATGGGCACCATCCAGTAACCTCCATTTCACTGCAGACGTGATGCACTCTCACCCATAGTCCTGAATGATGGAGTAACTCTTGCCCAAGCCTGGATCCTGGCTCGTAGATGCCACACAGCTATCCACATAGACTTTAAATCCAAAATGATTGTGTAGATTGATGGACACTCGCAGGTTGATAGTTTGGCCCAGGAAGTAAATGCTTGCATTGGATTTTGACTGCCAGTCCTCTAGATTGAACAAACCAAACACTTTATAGTAAACTCACTGTGCATTTTTGGTGACATTACACTTATTCCTGAGATTATCACTCAAATGTTTTCCACTTTTGTCACCCTGGACAAATATTATCTAAAAACAAACATTATCCATGACATGACATTAATCTGTGTCTCACTGTCAGTTTTATAATATGACTAAAGAACTGCCCTAAACATGTTACCAGATTAAACATTAAATCTATGTGCAAAGTGTTGAAGTTCTGGTTATAGTAAGGTCATGTGATTCTGGATCAACAATTGGGCTTCTAATCTGACTGAGAAATCCCCTTCCTGTAAGAGTGCTCTTGTCTCCCATCTTTCCACAACAATATAATTCCTTCGGACAGCAAATT
This sequence comes from Conger conger, assembly GCF_963514075.1. Classification (NCBI taxonomy): domain Eukaryota; kingdom Metazoa; phylum Chordata; class Actinopteri; order Anguilliformes; family Congridae; genus Conger; species Conger conger. The sequence goes on along the minus strand of NC_083762.1, from coordinate 18,232,670 downwards.
TAGATATTTTTACTCCATCTTAGGAAATGTATGTGGCAAGGATTTTTGATAACCCAGAGAGACAGAAGTACTGACCTGACATGACATCAAGGGAGAAATCAAAATGTCCTGTTATTGATCTCTGCATCAATTCTTGCCTCTGAATGGCCTTGACAGCACCACTAGAAAATAAGCCCATCAGTAAAAACCACATTTACCAAGTAATTATATACAGGGGAGTTTGTCCACAAAAAAATGTGTTTTGGAGGCAATACTAAAAAAATATTCCAAAATGTAGTTTACGTTTTGCCAGGATTTTTTTTATATAGCCACTGCATGTAAACCCGAATAAGATCCCAGTGCAATGTTCTGGAGTACTGTGCAAGACTATAAATCATATTAGACCAAACCTATACCATAGTGGAAGCTCTCTAAAGCATATACATCCCATACATACCGCTCATAATGGCAATGAACCGCGGTGATGTTTCTTTCTTGTGGCAGTAAACCAGTGCTTGGGGTGTTAAGCAGAAAGTTGGAATAAACAAATTCCTTGTTTGTCACCTGTCCAACATAGACCAGGGTAAAACAGGATGTGTTTTTGCTTCAATTAACACAAAAACTATTTCAGTTCTGATTCACTTTGACATTCATAAGAGTAAATATCGAAATGAGAAGACGAATAACTTACACTCCGCTTGGTCCCGCAGGTGTTCAGTCCGTAGTTAAAGACGATGGTATCAGCGGTGTCTTCATTACTTTTGCAGGCCTCCCCGAGCGACAGATCGGCAGATGTCAAGTGCGGTGTCTCTGGACCCCAAAAATCCTTGCGCACCTCTACCCTGAGTTTGGAATCACTGCATGTGACATTAATCTGTTCGCTCGGAAGGTGCTTGTGAGCCTGATCTTTTTTGTGGAACGGGATTGGTTTATTTACAATGGAGCTGCGACTTTCTGTGCGTGTATATACATTTCTCGCGTAGAAACGAGGTACTGTTTTAGGCTCCAAGCCAACTACATTCGTTATCCCTTGTTCTCTGTGTTTCATTTCCGGTGTGGTATCCCAATTTTGAGTGTTGGTTTTCTTCACAGCGCTTAACATTAACAGACATAACGAACACAGGATAAGATCCATAATCTATAGTTGTAGCCTTTGTGTGTATGCTTAATGGTGTGCAGATGTGATGCAGTTATTCGAGAACGAAGATCAACGGGTCTTATTAGCAAGATCGTTATCAGCTTCAAGTCTCAATCGCTTCAATAATAGGATTAAGGCGTCACCTACGCAGAGATTTATGCGCCACTTACCCTATTGACAATTTGACAGCGAATGGCTTTCATCCATCATTGCACTGATTGTGTATAAAATACACTATAGATCTATACATTACAGTAGTTTTGCAACTTGTAATCACGAGTATGTTTGTCAAAATCATGTCATTTTTTTCCAAGTACAATTAACAGGGAATATCCCTGAGGGAAAATGTATGTCTTTGGAACTTACTATCATGTCTTTAATGACTATAATTAAAATGTGATACTCAAAATCTCTAAATCAGTGGTTCACATTGCTGGTCCTGGAGAGCCGTAGGGTGTGTTGCCTTTTATTGTTACTCAGCACTTAGTTGATCAATTGATGCAGTTCATTACAGTTAACTCACCTCACCTGGTTTCTGGGGGTCTGAATTGAATACCATATAAACTGCTCAAAATTAACATAATTTATTATTTGGGCTATGCCTCAATGCCGGCCCATGCCTTAATGCCAGCACAAGGGTAAAACCTGATTCAGCTGTTCTGAACGAAGACCATGATTTGTCAGGTTCTGGGCAAAAATAAAAAATTGCACTTACCCCAAATAAGACTGGATACCCTTGTCATAATTTTATGATTCACTGAGGTAATTGAGGCACTCCTTACAGTAACAAACGGTTTCAGAATATCCTGTAGGCCCGGGATGGGCAACTCCTCCATTCCTGGAGGGCCGGTGTCTATGCATGATTTTTCTGCCATCTGCTGGCTCAATTAGCGAATTAGCCGTATGCATGATGACCGATGAATTCGGAAATTAGATCACAATAAAATGCGGCAAGACAAGAACATTTATCTGCTGGTGTATGTATCATGGAATGTGCCGATAAACACATAAATAATTGGGCTAATTAAATAATTAAGAGCAAAAGTTGGTCTGAAATCCAGAAACAGATACAGCCACTGATATAAAACTAGGTCCCACTTGTCTCTGGTCATTGTGATCTGGCATCATGGATTCATCTTCATGCCAGGAAGCTGAGGTTAGAAAGACCAGCAACAAATAAGATATAAACAGGGATGTTTTTATTTTGTGTTGCATCAACAGCACCTCTGGTAATACAGCTCAAGGCAACAAGTGGAAAATGGAATTTCTTCAAATCAGAGTGATGGCTAATTTCTTGACCTTCCCAGTCCTCCTTGCCCTCTATCCCCTGTTTCATTTGAAGATGAGGGAGTCTGAGGGAAAGGGAGGAAGGAGGTGGACAGCCATTGTAGATGAGGAGAACTGGGGAGAAGGGGCCAGTTGTTTAATTGATCTTGGGATGACGGAAATCTTTTCCAGCAAACTTGGCTTTGTCTCCAAGCTCCTCCTCAATTCTGCAAAAAATGGAAGTATAAGGACAACTGTCAACACCTCAAAGGTTACAGACCTTCTGCACGTGTTGCCTCAAGTCATTGGATGTGTGGCTTGCTGCAGTTTTTATTTGGATACTACTGACTTGTCAGTCAAATCTGCACATTTAGCACTCTGGACATTACAGGGCTAAAAAAAGTTTTTTTTCTTCCTTCAAGTCATTAACTTTATTCCATTCAAACAGACACCTTCCACTGAACTCACCTCATCAACTGGTTGTATTTTGCCAGTCGCTCTGACCTGCATGGTGCACCAGTCTTGATCTGTGCCCAGGGCAGAGATGCATAAGTGTCAGATAGATGTAGAGGCAGGCCAGCAGCTGTCACTCAAATGTAATGGATGTCTGATGAGAGGAGGTGTGGTAGAGGTACCTGTCCTGTGCACAATCCAACGACCAGGTCAGCGATAAAGGTATCTTCTGTCTCTCCAGAACGGTGGCTGACCATTACTCCCCAGCCATTGGTCTGGGCCAGCTTGCACCTGCAACACAGCCATCACATTACAATACGTGTCACCCCTCCCTACCAAAACTGGACGAATCCTGTGGCATGCGCTTTCTCTGGTATCCGATCCTCATGCCTGACCCTATGCCATCTGATCATTATGCCTGAATGGCTTCTATGGTTGGTAACACTTCTGCCTAAATGATAGCTATCATATTTCATGCTCGGCTCAATGGGCAGGCTCTCGGGTCTCTGATACTCACGCCTTGATGGATTCTGTGACAGAGCCAATCTGGTTGACCTTGAGCAGCAGGCAGTTGCAGGCCTTCTTCTCCACAGCCTGCTGGATGCGCTTGGGGTTGGTCACAGTCAAGTCATCTCCCACCACCTGGATGTCCACAGCGCCTGTGAACTTGCCCCATTCTTCCCAGTCATCCTGGTCAAAGGGGTCTTCGATGGACTGCACTGTTAGCATGATGTTAAACAGAAATGAGGATAGATTAGGTGAAAGATGATGAAAGATAAAATTGAATGATGTAAACTGACTTGGAGATGTACAGTTGCTGTGTTTGTTGTGCCATAAAAGAGGGGACATATGCATATGGTCCTGTGCCCAGTACCTGGATAGTTCTTGATGAAGCTCTTGTACAAGTCTCCCAACTTTTCCCCTGAGATGTGGCGGGCAGGGTCATCGGGGGACTTGAAGTCCAAGTCATATTTGCCACTTCTGTAGAACTCAGATGCAGCGACATCCATACCAATGATGATCTTGTCGGGATATCCGGCCTTCTCGATGGCAGACTTCAACAGCTCCAGGGCTGGATATAGGGAGAGAGAGAGAGGATCGTTCTCAACGAGTACTCTTAAAACTAATGAAAATAGTTAATATAATGCTTCACTAAAAGTAGTACATTTACAAGAAGGGCATTAATCACAACAAGAAACTGCAACAATTTTTTCTCTGGACTGCAGTCTGATTGCCCCCAAAACTGAGTAGTATTGCCACTCACCCTCATTGTTCTCCAGGATGTTGGGGGCAAAGCCACCCTCATCTCCCACATTGGTGGCATCCTTGCCATATTTTCCCTTGATGACAGACTTCAGGTTGTGGTAGACCTCGGCACCAATGCGCATGGCCTCATGGAAGTTGGCAGCACCAACAGGCAGGATCATGAACTCCTGCATGGCCAGCTTGTTCCCAGCATGGGATCCACCATTAATGACATTGAAGGCCTGAGGGAGAGAGAGCCATCCATAAAGAGTCATCCATAAACATTGGTTCTGAAACCTATGTGCGACTAATCGAAGGAATCCTCTTGAGTAACAACAGGATGAAATGTGGCATAATGTGTATATATAAGAACTATTACATTAACAGCTGGTTTGACAGACAGATTACCCGTAGTCCTGGAATAAATTGAAATTGAGAATCTCCATTCAAAATGTAATTTAGTCTAGGACTAGGCTTAATATGTGTCTCTGAAACTGGGTCTATGGGCTTATCTCCTCTCTCCATTTAATTCAAAGATGTCCTGGCTCTCATGACTTACCAAACACACACACACACACACACACTAGTACTCACAGGCACGGGCAGGATCACGTCTTTGTGCCCAGCAAGGTCAGCGATGTGGCGGTACAGAGGCACACCCTTCTCTGCCGCGCCAGCCTTGCACACAGCCAGAGAAACGCCCAGGATGGCATTGGCACCAAACTTAGCTGTTGCAGGGGATATAGGGTGAATGTGTCATTGAGCATTGTGGCATCATGCATGGTATAAAAAAAACAAAAACATAATTTGCAAGTCGCTTCAGTGAGGAAGTCAAATCTACTTATGTGACTTGATAGCTGTGGTTAAATAATTCCAAGACAATGGGTACCTGTAAACCAAAGCTTGAACATTGTTTGTTGTCTGAGTCAACAAAGGGACATTGACATGTGAGCAGCTAATGCATATGTGAAGGACAAGAACTAATGCATCTGTGAAGGCAGCATGCAGTTAAGAACTTCTGGAGACGGCAGTTATGCTCACACTTGTTCTCAGTTCCGTCCAGCTCCAGCATGAACTGGTCGATCTTCTCCTGCTCAACCACACTCAGCTTCTGCTCAGGAAGAGAGAGATTACAGTACAGTAGAGTATCTGTCCATGTCTGCAATACAGATACAATATATGCTTATAGACTGACCTTCTCAATAAGCTTTGGGGCAATATCCTTGTTGACATGATCAACAGCTTTCAGTGTACCTTGAAATTAGACAGCACCACTTAGTATCGCAAACATACATATTAAAAAAAAACCATAGTCCATATATTAGCAGGCTGTATATCCCCCCCAGTGCTGGGCCTGGGTTTCTCTCACCTTTGCCCAGGTAACGAGACTTGTCACCGTCTCTCAGCTCCAGAGCCTCATGGACACCTGTGGATGCACCGCTGGGCACAGCAGCCCTAAAGCGTCCTGGCAGTGATAGAGAGACACAGAATGCAGGGTCAGACAGGTGGCCAGCAGTGAAGAAATTGAGTGGTGTGGTATAGCGTCTTAACAAGTGTGTGTGTGTGTGTGTGTGTTTGTATTTCACCTTTGGCTGTGTAGAGGTCCACCTCCACAGTGGGGTTTCCTCTGGAATCGAGGATCTCACGGGCGTGGATCTTTGTGATGGACATCTTGACTGAGGAGAAAGAGATAGAGAGGGGGACAGTGGGCAGTAGAAAGGTGGGGTATTAGTACGAATTTATATGTATGGAGACCATAGATACACTACTATGTCATAAGAACGTGAACCCAGCCATTTGTACAGCATTCACCTGTATTTGCAAGCCACTGACAAGCCATTACTGCTGTGGCTCCTTTTCTCCCTCTATCCACACCACCCCTGACTACACAATCGATTGTGGTGTTTTTCAAACCCAAACGGTGGGCAAAAAGATGCCAATCACATCACAGTGATGTCACTGGAGGTCAATGGGAGAAGGGCAATCTGAGAATTTAGGGAAAGCACAGTGCAAATGTAATCTGTTCAGGTCTCATACTCTACTACACTCTATTACAATTCCCACAGGCCAAAATAGCAACCATGTCCTCAGATAACCTCTTTAGACGAGTTTAGCCACTTGGTCTGCATTGCTCTCTAAGGAAGGTTATTAATAGTCTTAATATCAATAGGAGTTTGAGGCGGGTAGAAATACCTCACCCATGCAGGCTTTTACATTCTATCATTCTGCTGCCTTCTATCATGTGCCCTCCAACACACATACTGTACACATATACACTCAGTGAACAATCCCTATTAGGTAGACCTGTACACCAATCTGTTAATGCAAATATTGAATCAGCCAATCATATGGTAGCATCTAAATGTATAAAAGCATGCAGATATGGTCAAGAGGTTCAGCTGTTTTTCAGAGCAAATGTCAGAATGGGGAAGGAATGTGATCCAAGTGACTTTGACCGTGGAATGATTGTTAGTGCCAGACGAAGTGGTTTGAGTATCTGAGAAACTGCTGATCTCCTGGGATTTTCACACACAACAGTTTCGAGAGCATTGTGCGAAAAGCAAAAAATATCCAATGAGCAGCAGTTCTGTGGGCAGAAATACATTGTTAATGCGAGAGGCACCAACAATCATTCAACGGTCAAAGTCAATTAGATCACATTTCTTCCCCCATTCTGACATTCGGTCTGAAAAACAGCAGAACCTCTTGACCATGTCTGCATGCTTTTATGCATTAATAAAGTGCTCACTGAGTTGAAGTCCTTCTGTACTAACCTCAGAGGCCTGAAATCTCATCATTTAAAACTGGGGTGGGGGAGGGGATCATACAAATCATAATAACTCTGTCTGACCTTCTCAAGCCATCCCTTGAACTCTGATCTTTCTGTGACAGATGGATGACCTTTCTGTGGAAATCTGCCGCGATTGTGGGTGTGTCAGTACAGTATTACAGTGTTACAACTTGGCAGACGTGCAGTGGGCCAATATTTTTATATCAGGGATACTACACCACAAAGGCCTTCAACACATGGAATATCAGGAACTGATCTGCTTAATTAAGGGGCTATTTGTGAGTTTATGCTGATCTTTTCAACACAGCTAATACCATTATACATGACCATTGTATACTCCCCATTGTGATAAATAATTTTAGCTTTCAGTCTTTTGAATATTGTACTTGGCCATGCCCCTTAATGAATTCTCAGTAGCTGGTACAGTTTTAAGATGTGGTTTTCTACATTTAAAAGGACCCATCTTTTTGTGTGTCATTTGCTTCCTGCAGTTGGACACTGACTGCATTGATGGGTGTATTTGCTGATGGTGGGACAGGACTAGTTTCATAGCACGCAATGAGCAATCTTTCATTCAAAAGCCTGAACTGGGATATAATTTGCGTCACACCATAGACATGGACGTCAGCAGCAGAAATTCTAACGATTTGCTACACTGTGTCCAACCTCTTCTGCCCTTATGGTCACTGAGTTACCAGCTCCTCTTTCACAATGAAGGGGCCAGAGGGCGGGATCACAGTTACCAGCATATCTCTGCACTCTCCAACCTGCTGATACAGCACTTCCTGGTATATTAAGAGCTGACCTTTAATATCGAAAGAGAGGAAGGACAAGGTGATGGGATTTTAGTAGTGACCTAAAGCTACATGCAACTTACACTGTCTGTGACCGTTGAGGAACTCAGCCCCTACCCCCACACACACATACATGCATACACATATGGAAAAGCCACACTATTTTTCTCAATGATTACTGCAAACAACTAACATTTGCTCAGTGTTTTTGTGATATTGACGCATGTTTAATTTGCAAATCATAATCATCACTGATGTTTAACAGGGACATAAATAAACCTGAAGGTAATCTTGAAATTAAGTAGCCTTTATGATATTTGATTTACAATATCATTTGCACTTTCCACAATGATTATTCTTTAAATGGCGTGGGCAGAGAGCCATCTTATCCTTCCTGTACTTCTAAACTAAATTACTAATCTAAAATGCCATTTGTCCTCATTTTTGGAAAATAACTTACTTATCTTTAGATAAATACATTTGTAAAAAAAGAAAGAAAGAAAGACCTAGTTCAGAATATTTTAACTGACAAATAACCCTGTGCTCCCATAGATATTCTGTTCACCTGAAGAAGTTCACCTGCTCCTGCAGTAATCTCATTTCAGCTTTCTGTCAAGGGAAGCTGAGCAATATTAAAGGTTCTGAGGCAGCTGATATTGCGTTCAGTACATGTGTGTTGTAACTGAACTTTGTCCATTCATGTGCTTGTTGAGGGAACGGTTCAGACAATTGTGCAACATGACTTATTGTTTTTAAACCTAATATAGCCACTGTTGGTTGATATATAATATCTCTAAACCATGCATGTGCATTATATTCTAGATATGAAAATGAGCAGCAACACCATTTACAAGCATAGACAGATGCAAATAATTCAATTTAGCCTTTCATTCCATTGTATACACATATGCTGGAGGTCATCTAATCTGAATCTTGACCTCAAATGTACCCTCCAGAAATATCAATAGAAAAGGCCAATACAATTTTCATGTGATTAAAAGTTTCAGGTTTTCCTGAATAATCTTTAATTGATTTTTTTGAGTAAACTGAAAATACAGGTACTGCAGTAACTTCCAGTAACTTTATCACAGAGTTAGTGCATGGCTGCTCGTTCATTTTCAACATCAGGCTAGTTGTGTATATACAACTGTTTACACACAAAACTAATGCGCTTAAATAGTTAAACTAGCGTTGAATTCAAAATAAATCTTGAAAAATCTATTTACCCGAGCTGAGTGTGGTTGGCTTAGACGTCTGTCCAACTATCCAGCTGACTTCAAAGTGTTCACTGCTTGTTCTCCCCCACCATTTATAGGTGTTCTCTGAAGACCATCTCCTGATATGGTAAAGGCTTTAGGGACCATCTACAAATTCCATTTTCTTTTGCAAACCTGGGCTGGTGGTTTGAGGGCTATGTTGTAAAATGTTTTTGTATTACTTCTTTGTTTTTGTATTTTCAAAACCAATGCCCATGCCATTCTAAAAGCAAGAAAAAACATGAATCAACATGAATATTATTTGAAAATTAAACTGAATCTTTTTTTTTATTTTTTATGTGTATTTCAAATATAAATGTTTGGCAATGTGTTTTACACATGTTATTGTGATGAACTTACCCGACTCTCCCCTGCAGACCTCTGGACAGTCAATAAAGGTCAGAGTTCACCCAAGCAAGGAAATGTGACACTGGCTTTGAGTTGAACTTAAAGGGCACCCCCACTCTCCCTGTCTCATGCACCCCTACCCTTTACCATGTGGCTAAAATTAACATCTCCTCCCAATGATTATCAGCCCTCGGACCTCCAGACCTATCGTCTGAGAAAACTTTGCTGTCTCCATAGCCAGAGGTCAAGACACAGAGTTATCTAACACTGTCGTTTTGTGAGCTATCAAAACTATTCTCCTTTGCATGTACTTTCGTTCTTTCTCTCTCTCTCTCTCCCTGTTCTCTCTCCCTCTCTCTAGCAGTTTTGCAAATGTAGTGCAAACACTAGTTAAGGTTAAACTACTGCCCTTAGGACAAAATCTTATCTATAAATCCTCTACAATCTGAGGTGTATGATGTGGGTCAGAGCATTATTGTGAAAAAATACATTGGTCCAGCATACTCTGAGTGTTATTAAATTGTTACTCACTCTCAAACAAAGTGCTCAATCTTAATAGCCTTTTTACACAATTTGTTTTTTCAAAGGGAACTTTCAGTGTGCCAACTTTGCCAACTTTATGAATACAAGTCTACAATTCCACTAGAGGGCGCACAAGTGTCAATCTTATTACCATTTAGGTACTTTATGAATTATGATATTCATAACTTTTTTTTATTAAATATCCCGAACGGGGGTAAGAACTCTACAATTGCTTATAGATGTGTGAAGACATGACAGACACAAGATCACACAGACACAAGAACACAGCATACAGCCAGACCTTCTAAAAGTTAAGTACAGTGTCTCTCTTTTCATGGGTTATGTCCAACTGCGAATATACAGTCCCCTCCAAAAGTACATAATGAATAAAGATTAGTGAGCCCACCCCAGAAGCAGCCATGTAAGCCATGTAAGCCCAAGCCATGACACTTCACAGATAAGCTTGTATGTTTTGGATCATGAGCAGATCCCTTCTTTCTCCACACTGTAGCCTTTCCATAATTTTGGTAGAGGTTAATCTTGGTCTCATTTGTCCATAAAACTGTTCCAGAACCTGTGGCTCATCTCTGTACTTCTTTGTAAATTATAATCTCACCTTCTGATTCTTACTACTGATGAGTGGTTTGCATCTTGTGGTATGGCCTCTATATTTCTTCTTTGAACGGTTGATGGAGATACCTTCACCCCTGCCCTGTGGAGATTGCTTGTGATGTCACTGATGTTTTGTGGTTTTGAGGCAAAACCCAAGGCTAAAACCAAGACATTCAGAACTGTTAAACTGTTCAACCAATCAATCAACAAAAACACCTGTCAGTCACATGTTCCAATACTTCCTAAAAAGTGGGTGTTCTACATTGTTTAACAAATCTAGATGGAAAAAAAAAAAGGGCGGCCTGTAGCATCGTGGTTAAGGTACATGACTGGGACCCGCAAGGTCGGTGGTTTGAATCCCTTTGTAGCCACAATAAGATCCGCGAACAACCGTTGGGCCCTTAACCCTGCATTGCTCCAGGGGAGGATTGTCTTCTGCTTAGTATAAGCAACTGTATGTCACTTGGATTTTGAGCGTCTGCCAAATGTCATTAATGTAATGTCATGCAACAAGGAAATAAAAGCTTAAATTCAGATCTGTCATCTCATGTACATCTTTTGACCTCAAACTCAGTTGTCTTCAGTGTATAGAAAAAATAAAATAATTGACCTTGCTGTTCCAATACCTTTGGAGGGGACTTTACCAGGACCAGTATATGTAACTTAAACCCTAGGAAGAAGCATAAACTTAGATTAAGTTAGGTAGTCTATATTCTTATTTAAGTCCAGATAAATTATTTTTTAAAACCATCAGTGGTCCAAATGATCACATACCCATAGTTACATTTTTCAGAAGATTGCAAAATGTGTATGCATGCAAAAATGTTTATGGTAAACTGTTTTTCGCATCATTCTCTGCAAACTCTAGAGACAGGATATCAGCAGTTTCTGAGATACTCAAACTACCCGGTCTGGTAGTGTCAGTCACATGGGGGTTTGCCGGTTCGATCCCCCGCCTGGGCTGTGTCAAAGTGTCCCTGAGCAAGACACCTAACCCCCAAATGCTCCTGACGAGCTGGTCGGCACCTTGCATGGCAGCCAATCGCCGTTGGTGTGTGTATGAATGGGTGAATGAGAAGCATCAATTGTACAGCGCTTGGGATAAAGGCGCTATATAAATGCCAACCATTTACCAACCATTTTGGTAGTAACAATCATTCCATGGTCAAGTCACTTAAATCACATTTCTAACATTTTCTGAGATTCGGTCTGAAAAACAGCTAAACCTCTTGATGATGTCTGCATGCTTTTATGCATTTAGTTGCTGCTGCATGATTGCCTGATTAATTTGAATTAACAAGCTGGTCTACCTAATAAAGTGGTCACAGAGCATATAAATAAATAAAATCCACATACAAAGAATATAATTTTAGTAGATTCCATCTTTTTATTTTCCAGTATAGGTGATTTTTCCAAGGGACCAAAGGAAAAAAAGCTAGAAAACCTAAAAGACTAAAACATAACTCAAACCAAATAGATGGGAAAGGGGGAATACAGGAATCTTCTCCGAAAGCAGGTTTTTGTGAGTGGGGTGGGATTGGAATCAGTAGCCAGATTTCTTGAGGTGTTTAGCCATATCAAAAGCTTTTACGTTCATTTTGCCTCCATGGACATTCTTTTTTCCTTTTACAATGACCAAAGCTGTAGGATGAATAGAAACATGCTATTAGCAAATGAAAATCAACTCAAACAAAACCAAAGACATGCAAGAATAAATCTAACTCACTTTGGATAGATAACTGTACGCACATCAACCCCTGTTTGAACATTATTTCCCATGAATAGAAATTATTAAATGCATTCAAAAGTATGGCCACGACACTATGTATTGACTGGGATGACATTGGCTCAAGCAGTAAGAGCAGACATCTGCCAGTCGGAGGGTTGCTGGTTTGATCCCACCCTGGGTGTGTTAAAGTGTCCCTGAGCATGACATCAAAGCAATGCGCCTGACAAGCTGGTAGGTGCCTTGCATGGCAGCCAATTGCCGTTTGTGTGTGAGTGTGTGTGTATGAATGGGTGAATGTGGAGCATCAATTGTACAGCACATTGGATAAAGGTGCTATATAAATGCTGACCATTAAAACAAAATACTAGTTAGTGATTTATGGTTTGTTCATTTCAGGCTTACAGCTTCATGAAAGTATGATTTTGAAGTGTAACAAGTAGCAACGTAGTAACAGTTACATTGTTAAAGACAGAAAAAGGGAGATCACCAAAAAGCAAAGTGGGATAGCAGCAGAAAGGGAAATGCAGAGAGGAATGATAGTTAAGGACATAGGAGAAAGGAAAGGGGAATGAGCCAATAAGGAGAGTGATTAGATTTGTGAGACTGACAGAGGTTTACCTTTGTTTGACTTGCTGATGCAGATGTTGTAGGTGTCTTGGTCCTGGTCCGATGCCTTGCTGCGCAAATCCATGGTGTTATCGTCTTCGACATGCAGTTTGTCCCTCAGCAGTGTGCACTTCACACCGCCTAAGGTTGCTCCACTACTAAACATGGGGCTGTGATCATTGCACGATATCTTGCGAATTTCGTCTGGCTGCAGGGAACAAATACAAAATATACGATTTAGGAACAGATGCAGAAGGGTTTCAGTTGTGTTTGATCTGAGCTCAGGAAGTGCCATTGTCTTGGGAGAGGCTTCTGTTTATTACGTATAACATAAACACATGTTGGCTAATATAAACCTCAGAGGAATACTGTTCGCTAGCTAGGTCACTAACGTTTATAATATCTAGCTAAGCGTTTATATATCTAGCTAAGTATATCTGTATATCAAAGCAGTTTGCTATGTAGCATGATTTGTCTAGCTAATATAAGTTACCCAGTAACCAGCTAAGTTACAGCTATTAGCGATGTTATCAGGATCCCTGCTGTGCATACTCCCCCTGCCCGTGCACAAAACAAATGCGAACATACGCAGTTACGCACAACGGCTGCAGGAGAATGGCAAGTAGAGGTGGGCGATACTGCCAATTTCTGGTTCGATACCAAGTAATAATAGGCCAGTATCATTGGTATCGATACTAATACTTTTCAATAATAAAGGAATTTCCCGTGCTCTTGGAAAGTCACCTAAAAAATTCTAAAACTCTTATGAAAAAGATTTTAAATGCAAGTAGAAATAATAAACAGATAATAATAATAATAATAATAATAATAATAATAATAATAATAATAATAATTTGGTATCGATCCCCCCACCACAAATAGCGGGATCCATGGATACCAACCACATCTTTTTTGGCAGGGTGGAATGTAACTGCTCATTTAGGTTGACTGATTTGAAAGTAAAACTATAGCTATTAAGACAGCCAAGTGTCTTGTCTCCTGTACGAAGGGAGAAGGGAGAAGAGATAAGCTACAGACTAGCCTTGTTAGCTTTAGAAGCCTTTCCAGCACGCTCTGACACTGAAGTTTTGGCACGTTTGTGCAATGTGTTTTGATGAATTATGGATATGTGAGCAGTCCATTGGTGGCCGGAGGTAAAGGGTTAGCAAAAGCACTACACTACACTAGCAAAAGCAAGACAAATAATCTTTATTCCAGCACCTGCAAATTTGTTAACTGCAAAAAAATGCGATCTAGTAGGCTACACTGCCTACCAACCTGTATTCAAGATTTTTATCTTTAATTTGGTCAATGACTGCAATTAATCATAGGCCAGAGTATTTGTTGTAGCACAGAAAGAAATGCATTGTCTCACATTTCCATGAGGACCTTATGAGCAATTAAAGCCATTGATATTGGCCTATGAGGAAGTGAGCTGATGGTAGGCTACTGTTTTCACAACTTCCTAAATCTCGTGTTTGAAATTTTGCAAAACCATATGACCAAATAAGGAATCGTTCAAGAAGCTTAGTCCAAAACGACCATGTTGTGACAACAAATTCAGTTGAAATCACATATAGCGTTACTTTTGTAAACTCTATGAGAGTATATTAGTTTAATGGAATCGGCTCACTTCCCCGTGAAAATATGTAGTCTGATGTTACTTCCACAAATGTCCCCCTCACATAAAGGAAATGGGTTTCGGAAGATGTGAGTTGTATTATGCAGTGCTTAAAAGGAGTAACATGGTGGTTGGAAGTGACACTTGGTAGTTGTCTTTCGGCAACAATAAAACAAATGTGCATATATTTTTTGATTATTCAGTCATGTAAATGTATTTTAAAACGTATTTTTCTAAGCCTAATTTTCCCATTCTAAATTTTCACCCAAACTGTCTGGGCGTGGTAATGAGAACTGTCAATTAGCTGTGACGTGCCCCAACTGACATATTTAATACTTCCATCCATCCATCCATTATCTTAACCCGCTTATCCTGAACCGGATCACAGGGGGCCCTGCAGCCTATCCCAGCATACATTGGGTGAAAGGCAGGAATACACCCTGGACAGGTCGCCAGTCCATCGCAGGGCACACACACCATTCACTCACACACTCATACCTATGGGCAATTTAGACTCTCCAATCAGCCTAACCTGCATGTCTTTGGACTGTGGGAGGAAACCGGAGTACCCGGAGGAAACCCACGTGAACATGCAGACTCTGCACAGAGAGGCCACAGCCGAACGAGATTCGAACCCAGGACCCACTAGCTATGAGGCGGCAGTGCAACCCACAGCACCATCCGTGCCGCCTATATTTAATACTTTCATCGTGTTTATTCAATGCCCTCTTGAGCAGATTGCATATAAAAACCTAGAAAGTGTGACCAACCACCATGTTACTCCTTTAATAAACTCATATTCAAGTGCATCTGTTCCAGCAGATAAAATGTGCTGCATCCTTGAGGTTGCTGGTGCTTGCAACAAGAACTGCAGAAAGCAGTAAGTTAACATCGCCACACAAGACATCCGGCTTCTGTAGGACGCGCCCTATTGTAAACTTTTACTTTTTTTTTTTACTTGTTACTTTTTAAAATTAAATACAAAAATGTCTCTGTAACATTAAATCTTTTGTAAAATAAATATTTGGAATCTGAAATGTGTTCTTTATACTAACACACACAAAAAAAGAAACATATATATACAATAAAGTCTAGGGGTGCCTAAGACTTCTGCACAGTACTGTATATATATATATAATTTACTTATATATATATATATATAATATATAAATATAGTAAATTATATATTAATATATTATATTGATATATAATTTATATTATATTATATATATATTATATTATATATATTATATATAAGTAAATTATAATTTACTATATATATAAATATATATACTGTATATATATATATAATATAATATAAATTATATATCAATATATATCAATATATATAATCTGGCAGTGTGTTTGCCAAGCTTTCTAATTCACTTGAGTTGCAGTGCCGTATCTATTAGGGAAGTGGGGGGGCCATTTAAGTACTGAGGGTTGACCTTTTTGATATATATATATATATATATATATATATACAGTATATATATTTATATATATAGTAAATTGGGGAGATATTGTAATACAACCCTTCGCCAGTGAGTGGGGTAAACTTGACATGTTAGCGTGTGAATAAGTATTCCCGCGTGCATGTTAATGCCATAGTTGATGCGCCAGTCAAATATCTTCGATAGCTATAAATTATACAATGGTAGATAGAAGTAACTAACAAATGTCTTCTGTAGTACGATGAACACCAGTATCTATTATTGTCATTGACGGGAATAAAAGTGGAGGCTAAAATATTTTGATATAATTAGATTGTTAAAAGACCTCATGATGTTTTGTATTGAGATTAGATGTAAAGTATTTTACTTTACCGTGATGCATGACAAGGTTCCACATTTGCTTGACGCCCAAACAGATTCTTTTCCGGATTCACACCCCACGATAGCGGCGTCCATTGTTTCATCGTCCATCAAACTCGTAATATACGCGTCCCAAGACATTATTGGCGTGGTTTTTTGGCGATTTTTGATTTGGCCACTGAAAAGAAGAGAACAGACGTAAAGACACGGACAACGGAGAAACATTAAAACACCATCCACAAAGTACGCAAATAATGGAAATATTAAGAACTTTGACTACCTGAGGACAGTCCTTGTGACTTCAGTAAAGTTGAGATTGAGGAAGTCGGCCAGTATTTATATTAATCCATGTCGTGCGCCCGCCCCACAGGATGCTTCCTTAGTGTGTGTGTGTGTGTGAGTGTGAGTGTGTGTGTGTGTGTGTGTCGGGGGCGCGGGGGGATGGGGCGCCTGGAGGACAAGATGGAAATGAGCCTATCACAATTCCATATCATTCATATTTGGTATAGCTTCTGGATTTAGTGCATAAGGCAGGTACAGGCAGAAAAGTACAAATCATGCAGCCGTACGCATCTGCCAAAGGGACCATTCTTAGCTGTGTGTCTCTGAGTGAGAGGGTGATTTTTAATAGGCAGTGAAAATGCAAGTTTACTTCTGAATCAAGCACATATTGATTGCTGTTTTTAGAAACAAAGGCAAATTTCTCCAGTCTGCAAAAGATTGGCTCTAGTGGTACTAAACAGTGGTTGCATATCTATATGTTACTTCAATTTTGTTGGCTAATGCATTTCATTTTGTGAGAACTTCATGTACTTACTTGCTGCTTGTTACAGACACAAAGGGCAACCACATCCTGCTTGTCTTACTGAAATCAGCATGCCAATTTTGCAGAGTAGTAGAAGAAGGAAGCTAGCAGGTCCCTAGGGACTTGCAGTGCAGTACCTAAGTATTTGGACAGTGGTACATTTTCTATTCTTTTGGCTCTTTATGGTACATCCATATTGGGTGACCCTTATGGGAATTACATCCATTTTTATGCATAGTCCCCCCATTTTAGGGGACAAATTGGACAGTTGGCTTCGAAATTGTTTCCAATTTGTCAGGTTTATTCAATCACTTCCTTAGCATGGATATGAAAGCTTTCAGTATCTTGTCTTGATTCCAGCACATCAGCAGATTCTGAGATACTCAAACCACCCTGTCTGTCACATACAATAATTCCATGGTGAAAGTCACTTAGATCACAGTTTTTCCCTATTCTGAATAAGTAGGTGTAATAAAGTAAAAATGTTCCTAATAAAGTGCTTGGATGATTGTGTATCTACCTTTATGCTGCCACAATGGGAGTACTTTTCTAGTATATTTCATATGTTATTGCTCCTTGTCTCTGTATTATATTTACCCAGTGAAATTTCTCAATTTATTTGAATCAAATGTCCATCCATCCATCCATTATCTGAACCCGCTTATCCTGATCAGGGTCGCAGGGGGGCTGGAGCCTATCCCAGCATACATTGGGCGAAAGGCAGGAATACACCCTGGACAGGTCGCCAGTCCATCGCAGGGCACACGTACCATTCACTCACACACTCATGCCTACGGGCAATTTAGACTCTCCAATTGGCCTAACATGCATGTCTTTGGACTGTGGGAGGAAACCGGAGTACCCGGAGGAAACCCACGCAGACACAGGGAGAACATGCAAACTCCGCACAGAGAGGCCCTGGCCGACGGGGATTCGAACCTAGGACCTCCTTGCTGTGAGGCGGCAGTGCTACCCACTGCACCATCCGTGCCGCCGCTGAATCAAATGTGCAATTCACAATTCACAAACTGGTCAAAATATAGCATATAAGGATGCTGAGGTATTTGTTTCTTTCAGCAATGGATGTTGTGCACATAACTAAGGATCTACAACACAATTGTTTAGTGGTACACATAACAGCTCTAATTCGGCATAGACATAGTTCCAATATATGTAGAGGATTCTCACAAACGACTATTCTCTTATAGGTTGTACTGCCATTACACAGTTGTTACAAATGACACAGACTAACAAAAAATATACATCAATATGACTATTGTACCTAAAAATCCTGGTGCTGTCTTATTTTTTTTTAAGTTTGTTCCATGTTCCAAAAGTTTGTATAATCAAACTAAAACCATTCTCAATTGATCAATCATTTACAACAAACGGTGGCAGATATGGCAGCAAAATGCAGGCCATTGTGTGAAAAGGATATCAACTGGAAGGGAACAGAAATTTGGTTGACGTACAGGTGCACACCCACTAGTATACAATGACGTGAAATCTCGTTTTTCAGGAATTAGATGGAAAAAAACGTCCGGGTGAAAATGCGCAATGTATTACAATTTTATGCCTTTTTTTGGAATATACTTCAAGATGGGTTCGCATGGTTCTTGAGAATTGACCAAATTGAGGAAAATGTGAATTTTGGTTACAGATTGTCTTTAAAGGGGAAGGGGAGGAACTTCATGGGGAAAGTCCCACAGACCTGGTAAGTCATTTGGCTAAGATAGGAATATTATGTTTAAAATTGTGACCATGTACAAATTCATGAAATTAAAGTGACCTCAAATGTAAAATTGTGGTAACTTTTTTGGCTCCAGAATGAATACCAACTGGAATGAATGCCATTCATTCAACTCCTCCTGAGGTGGACAGACTGTAAAAATACGGAAGTTTCTTGCATGGTGATTTTATTTGGCAATGTTGAGATTTGCCCATGGACTGCACAAGTACATCCCCAAAAGTGTAGAATCAGTCATAATATCACTGCATAGGGCCTTACCTAGTTTCAGATGCCCTCCTCTTTCCCCCAGACACCAACATTAAAGCTGGTCAGTGACATTACACATAGTTTGTGAACATGAGCCTGAGCATGAACAACTACTACCTTCATTATTTCAGTGAAGGCCTTATAAGCTACAGTGGGCTTCAGGTATTGTTATTGGCACCCCTTACTGGCAATTCACAAATACAGTTGTGTTCAAGAAAACCGCAGTACAACATCAGTAACATGATGAACCACTGTTATTAGTAGTATTTCTGCATGGCAAATACTTTACTTGTAGATGTAGTAGTCTAATAGAAAAACAACAGACCCAACTGCCATGACATGCACACTGCTTGTTCTGAGTAATTGACTCATTCATTGCAAGGGGCATGTTCAAAATACTAGCAGTGTGGAGCTTAATTAGAGAATTAATTCATTCTGGGAAAAAACAGGTGTCATTAATTGTCCTTTATTAAGGAAGAAGGGAAGCAAATGTTTTACACATTGTGATAAAATATATTCCCTTCTGAATTGCGAAGTAAAATGGGTGTTCCAAACATTGTTTGGAGGAACATCATTTGATTATAAAGTTAATTGGAGAGGGGGAAAACGTATAAAGAAGTGCAGCAAATGGTCTCAAATGCTTTAAAATGGCAACAAGAACCCGAAAAAAGCATAAGAAAACGAGCAACTACTGTTTGAACAGATCAAAGAATAGTCAGAATGGCAAAGATTCAACCATTCATCAGCTCCAGAAAGATCAAAGATGATCTACAATTACCTGTAAGTGCTGTTACAGTCAGAAGATGTGTGATCAAAGCTAAGCTATCAGCAAGAAGCCCCCGTAAAGCATCATTGCTGAAAAAAGGGTATGTGTAGTATCAATTAAAATTTGCCAAGAAACACATCAATTGGCCCAAAGAGGAAATGGCGTAACATTCTGTGGACTGATGAGAGTAAAATTGTTATTTTTGGGTCTAGTCGTCGTCCACAGTATGTCAGACGACCCCCGGGCACTGAATTCAAGCCACAGTACACTGTGAAGACAGTGAAGCATGGTGGTGCAAAAAATCATGGTATGGGGATGTTTTTCATACTATGGTGTTGGGTTCGTATACCAGGGATCATGGATCAGTTTGAATACACCAAAATACTTGGAGAGTATGTTGCCATATGCTGAAGAGGAAATGCCCCTGAAATCGGTGTTTCAACAAAGACAACGACCGCAAACACACGAGTAAGCGAGCAGCATTTTGGTTCCAGACAAAAAGGATTGAGGTAATGGAGTGGCCAGCTGAATCCCCCGACCTCAACCCCTTTTTAAATTTGTGGGGTGACTTTACAAATGCAGTTTCTGAAGCGTAGTTCGTTCATACTGGGCCAAAATACCGGTTTCTAGGTGCCAGAAGTTGGTTGAGTCGACGCAACGCAGATGCGCAGGAGTTATGCAACAATGGTTATGCAACCAAATATTAGTTCAGTAATTTAAAGTGAAATTAAATCTTGAAAAATGTCTTGTTTATACAGTTTGAAGAGAAAAATGTCAACACTGCCACATGACTTAAAAAAAAAAAACATTAATATTCCTTTTCTTTGCTTCCTGTAAAAGAATAACGCAGACTTGATAACATTTGCTAACGCTTTGATTTGGAATAGAATGTGTAATGTTTTCTCTACATTTGAAATATTGAACTAAAAGCGATTAAGAAATATTTGCACTTTATTCACTTTTTTAACGCACTGCTATTTATTTTAACACAACTGTATTTTTTCACACAGCAAGTGGTCAAGTGCTTTCCAGTAACCCAGGCTGATTCTGACTTACACACAATCAACAAGAAAGCGAGGAGACACCCGCACTGGCCAGTGACCACACGTAACACACATAATTAAGCAACCAGCATGTCCAGCCCAAAGCTTGTTAGGCTCCAGCCATGGTGCGTGAAGCTTCCACGTCCTCTCACTCTCAGTGGCTTTAACCCTGTTTCTGAAAGCTCAAGTAAAATGATGTTCAGCTTAGTTGATATTTGCTGTTGAATAAATTCACTCAGGTTTCCGATAGAGCATGGGCTTTCTCACTTGGAGCATGCAGATTTTCACCATCGGTCTGGGCACGGTATAGAGTGCCCTACCCTCCGCAATGAGGTGCAGCGGGGATACAAGCTACAAACTGCTCAGACTCAACAGGTACAAGAGAGAGAACATGAGTCATCATAAATCAGTCATATTCTCTTTATGGCACAGACTAAAAGAAGATACATACAAAATATAAAAATCTATGCGGGTTGAAGCTGGAAGGGCCAGGAGGTTAGGAGTCATAAAGACACACAAAGCACATTGATACAAGTACAAAAACAAAAAAAAATTCATTAGTATCAGTACAGTTAGAATTTGGTCCCCATTTAGAAAACAAGAACCATAATTATTGTTATTTCTATTTGTTACTAATGTCACAACTAGAAATCATTTTGCATTATAAATCCAAAGATGGAAAATACGATCACGCTAAAAAAAACTGATTTGGATAGGTAATGATATAAACAATGCTGAATCACACATCTAATCACATCTAAGCTGTGTTAATTCAAAGTTGATAAATGAGAATATCAAAGCCACCACCTAAGATTCATTGAAGTCAAGCTGAAACAGCTCTGTGCTTTAATTGGAAGCCCACTGAATGCCTTTGATAGCCAATAAACTGTTTAAAGGTGTGGTGTCATTTCTGGTTTGAACATACATTACAAAAAACTAAATTATTTCACACAAATTTCAGTTCTCTGGAATGAATTTCATAGCATCGTGGAAGGTCAGCAAACTGTACAGACAAGTGAACAAGTGAAACCTGCGCTGCCCTCACGGAGTGTTTAAAAAAAGCAAATGGCAGCTTTGAAGAGCCGTTGGTTTTTGATACTTATACACGCTCACGTATCAGGTACACATTACATCGGTTTCAGGTACACAATGCTCTGATGAACTCAAAATGTTCCATTTTGCACTGCATTTTGGTGAATACTACATGAGACATTATTGAGTCATAAAGGGTAGGTACTTTACCAGTTAATTCAGTTTCATGCAAAGTCAGGAACTTTTCACACGTTTCCAGAGCACCATGCAGGCCGTGTATGGGTTCACCCTTGACTGCAAGTACTATGCCGAAGAAGACAACCAGCATGTTCAAATATGAAATGTCCGTGGCTGCTTTTGGTGGGGTGAAGTGTGCATGTGCATGGATGTATGGGTGCGTGAAACGCAACAGAAGCCAAGTCAAGCATCTCTAAACCTGAACACAGATATTTGCGGTTTTATACTTTGTTATGGGGAAGAACCCTTTACACCGATATTCAATAATATACTCTGGCAGTCTGGTGATCTGCATTCCCATCATCATCACAGTTTTTCATCGAAGTGTAATGTTCCTGAGCGTGTTTCACTACTTTATTTTGTTCATGGTAATATTTGCCCATATTAAACCTTCCATTTTTGAAAGACAGATTTACAATGTCCTACTGCAACAGAATACATCCAAAAACAAGATCCCCTACAAAGATTACTTTACATTCAATTTACATACAAAAATGCAACAAAAAATGCAACACCTTGCACTATTGTATTAAACTTAATTTGTTTTTGTTTTTTAAACAGTTCTTATTGCATTTACAGTACAGTAGAGGAAGGGGATAAGATAAGTAATCAATTACTTTTAAGTAGATCAATTCTACTTCCAAAACCAGATATACTCCTGCCCAAAAACTATAAAGAATAAATATGTTTTAGTGAGGAGACTGAAATGGTACACAGTTAGAACACAGAACAGAAATGCAACATCACTAAATAAGCAACAAAATAAAGACAAAACAGCAAAGAGAACCATTTAAGCAGGTTACACATGAAGGAAGTGATCGTGAAATGAAAAGCAGCCACAGTGGTGTGAATACTGCTAGGAAGTTGCAGCTTGTTTTAGGCAGAAAGCAGAAGAATCTTGTAACCATGACTACAAAAGTAGGCTGGCCACCAGTAGGCCACCTCATCCCCACACCCCTAGTTGGAAGGTCTACAAAGGCCACTTGAAGACAACGCTCAGAGCAACCAGAATAAACATTTCTCAGTTTTACATTAAAGTGCCTGACAGTGACCACAGGACCCATCTGTGTGCTAAGGAGGACGGCCTAAGATCCATCATAAACCAAATGCACGAAAGGGGAGAGGGAATTGTACAAAATGAACTGGAAAATCACAGCAGGAAAACAAAATATTTGGGAAAATAAAAAAAAGTGCACATTTCTTCACAATAGGGGCTGTTTTTTCTGGTGTTTTTAATGCTCTGGCCACAAAAGACTAGATCCCAGATTGGTTAACCCAGGCTACCTAACAGGTGACAATTTCTGGTAAAAAAAAGGCATCTGCTAAAGATATCATGAGATCAATGCCTGACTACGGAACCACAGCTGCAGCCCTCTTCTGAGCTCATATACAAACATAGAGCATGCCATGCCATATCACAACAGTCAGTCCACCTATCCGAGTAGATATAAAGGAGAAAGCAGTACTACTCACATTTCACCAATAACTCATTTTTGGAATATTTGCAAACCCAGACAAATGATTCTACAAACTTAAAAATCCCAACTACAACTGTTTGTCAATTCATTTTCTCATGGCATCAAAAATGAATCTTGAATTAGCTAGTAGCTTGAATTTAGTCAGTTTCTCCTGATACGATAGCTATCTTCTACCAGCTGCATTGAGGCAGATCAAGCCTATTGGGCAATGGGCAAACTTATTGTGCCCATAACTGGAGATTTCGTGTTGAGTTTGCCGTCAGATGGAGTTAGACGCAGGGACAGACACAGGTCAGGCAGAGCGAGCTCTGGCTGCTGCTGGGTTACAGGGCAGAGAGGGATGACACTTCAGAGAGGACGGCAGATGAAGAAGAGCAGAAGGGAGGGAGGTCTGGCAAAAAAAAAAAAAAAAAAGGGGAGAAATGATGGTGAGCAGAAGAAAGCGGACTCGGGGGAGATCTGAGAGCCTGGCACCTCACACCCCGATCACGCCGTTCCGTAGGAGCCGGGCGGTGTCTCCGTCTGAGAGACTGCCGTCATCGGCGTCATCATCGCCGTCCCCTTCGGAGCTGGCCGAGTCCTCCTCGGGGGAGTAGTACCCCTCGTGGCCCAGGATGGGTGAGTCGGAGCAGGCCACGGGGCCGAAGCACTGGGCCGCCGTTACCGTGGCGGCGTAGGCCCCGGGGCTGCCTGAGGAGGGCGAGCCAGGGTTGGAGGGGCGGAGCAGCGGGGTGCGCTCCGATTGGCCCTCCGCCCCGCCTTCGTCATCGCTGCCCGCCCCGCCGGCCTCCCCGTCAGACTCGGACTCGGAGTACTCCGGGCTGGGTCGGGTGACCCGCTGCTTGCACACGGGACACGTCTTCTTGGTTTGGGTCAGCCAGGGATCCACACACTTACAGTGGTAGGCTGAGCAGAGGCAGAGAAATGTAAATAATAATAATAAAAATAAAAATAAATGATTCAAAAGAAAAGTAAAGTAAACATGTATGTTTGCACCTTGACAAAAGAAATACAAATAAATCAATTCCAAATACATCTGCCAAAACCTAATCAAGGAAATAGTAACAGACACATTCAGCTATCCTCCTGCAAATACTGGTTTCCTGTAATACTGTATCCACAGGGAATATAGTCCTGAGTCCTGAACATGTACATTTATAGTAATATATGTAATATTAGTGTCAAACACTGTGGCCTAACCATGTTACCAGTTGAATGTAGGTTAATACCAACAAGTAAATATTAGCCTGTTTCTTTGTGGTTTTCTCTTTAGTTTTCTCTAATACAATATCAACGGGTTCACCACCTACTGATTTTGGTATTGCTACATTGCGCCATTTCTGTGTTATGGATACCCTTAAATTGCATAAATAATTTAAATACAACCGATCCCGATTGAATGACTGTACATTTTATTCCATTTTAATTAGACCTCCAAATTCTTAAATTTCAGGAGACACAACGCTAACATGAATAGGCTAATTTAAAATTCTATAATCAAACAAACATGAGTGAAATGTCTCTGTCTTGATTAGGCACTGGCTGGAAATGGGGAGGTTTATTTCAATGGCAAGATGGTGGCAAAAGCAGGTTGATGTGTGAAAACAGTCCTGAGATCGGTCTGCCAGAAAAGCATTGATTATATCCTAGTTGGCTTTAATTTCCCTGCATTTTACCGCTTTCTCTCCTTAATACACTGTGCTTTAAGAAAACACTTTTTAAACAACTAAAGGAATAATACGACACTGCAGGAGCTCATGTTGTCCCCATGACTGGGGAACCAACCTGGCTGTGGCAAGAGACCTGTTACTTCTCTGCTAAAATGTTCTCCCCTCAGTTTTGTCATTTTTGCTTCTTGGGAAACACAATGCCTAAATTTCACATTCAATGATAAATATGGAACGTTATTGTATTTGAAAAACAGGAGGGATTACCATGTGAACAGGGCAGAATCCTCAGTTTGTCACCATCTTCATACTCATCAAGGCAGATGGCGCATACATCATATTCATCACCTGAGAGACAGAGAGAGAGAGGCTTCTGTTCAAAAACTGGTGTACTTACTGTATGACAGTGCTTAACTAGTGGTCTGGGAAGGACTGCTTTAAGGAACCCTGCTGTCTAAAGATAAAATGGCTGTGCCAAGGGAACCTTCTGATTGATTCAGGAAGATGAGAAACTACTTTATCATGAATGCCACCTGCACCACCTCTTTGTGTCCAATATACAACTTGAATTCCTCCTGTGTGTGCTTTGCGTTTCAGTTCTTTGTGTGTGCTTTGCATTTCGGGCCTAAAATGCAAGACAAGATCGTGCAGAGAGAGTGTTTTTAGGCTTCCTTCTGATGAACAGTATACTTGTCATGAGAAAAACCATGTTCAGAATTTGTTCAAATGAATAACGTGCGGGATTATAATGGGCTGTTTTGGTAAACTTTTTATGCCAGTTATGCACACACCCAGTTCCGATAGCTAACGGCTTCACAAGGAGCTTTTTAACTTCCTGACTCATTTTGAGAGTCTGAGAGCGAGGGAGTGAGAGAGGAAGTGGTCAGAAGCTGCGCTCAACATATTTTGTTCGCTCTTTACTGACACTTTTTTGGTTCTGCACATGTTGATTTCAGGCTGACGAGGAAATGACAGTCATGGTGCATGTCCTTATTAGGCAATCGAACAGGCTAGTGAGGGAGAGGGGGGGGGGGGGAAGGGGAGCGAAATGGAGAATTAAAAAAAACATTTCAAAGCACCATTAATTTAAATAGTCTTCCTCAGTTAGAGGCTGAGCATCAAGCTGTTCTCCCAGATGAGTGAGAGAGAGAGAGAGAGAGAGAGAGAGAGAGAGAGAGAGAGAAGAGAGAGAGAGAGAGAGAGAGAGAGAGAGAGAGAGAGCGTGTGAGATATTTCTGCAAGCACATTGAAAAAAAAGTATCAGACAGATTTAGGCCAGCGTTTCTGTGCAAATGTCACAAAGGCACACCGCACACAGCAACCAACACTGGTCAGCTACCTATTACGATTACCAAATATTACTAACACAGTGGAGATTCCTGCACAAAGCACACAGAGATGACAAGAGGAAGACCATGAAACATAGCCATTGAACATAGCTGAGCTAAAAAAATTAGGATATAGCAGTTCAGGTATGATTCGGTTAATTACTAGCCAACCAGCAAGGAAAACTGTCCTCACAGGGCATAAGAAGCACAAATTTGAAATGAGAGTGGGTGAGCTTACTTAAAAATGTCTTCTTCTTTTTTGTCCCACAATCATTTTATTTTTTGGGGGAAATCTTACTTCTCCCCACAATCTGTCATGTATATTATAAAAAAACTAAACATAGGGGAAGTATACAGTGGAAAGGGAGGGGGAAGAGAACAGAGAATCTTTTTATCAGCAAGCAGTCCACGGTATTACTTCCACAATTCTCAAAATAGGGGGTGGAGAGAGCAGTGACACACAAGCGAAGGCCATTTTCAGGTCCGTTTTACAACCCTTTTTCAGGTCATAAGATGATTTGCCGTCTACTGAAAGTGCCTGGTTGAATAACCCATTAATTGCTCCCGTTCAATAGTTTGTATTGCATCCCAGAAGAGCAATACAGGAGGTTGCACTGGTTTGAAAGGCTTTGAACTTTACCTTGGTATAAGAGCCCATGGGGTACAGACATGAAAGGTGTTTTATGGGAGCTCAGGGGCTGCAGGCAGTGCATTCTGGGTACAGATACTCTCCATCATGTACTAATGACTACTGCAGACAGATCACAGCATTTCAATGGACCTGAAATTCTCTAATTTTACCACATTTGCAAATGAGCATGCAAACAAGAGAGGGGAAGTAAATAAAATAAAGAAGAACAACGTTAACTCAGCAAAGAGGGGAAAGGAACTGCCACACACAGTAACTGCAGTTCATTACTAAAAGTAACTTGAGCTAGTGACGTTGCGGAAAAATGCAACGGAACATATACTCTGCATGTGAAAGATAAGCACTAAACTAGGCTGGTAGAGCAGAACTGGGAGTAGTCGTCATCTAGCAGACAGTGTTTCGGCTGGAAGCTTTGCCAGCTGGTACCACTGGCTTCAGCCCGCTTGCCTTCTAAAAGGGGAAATTAGTCAGTCTCCTATCATGTCAAAGTTTGGCTTTAATCCCCTCAGACAGCTTGATCACCATGAACCCAAAGGAGTAAGATGAGCACAAACTAGAAGTTACCTGCATCAATAGACCATGAGAAAGCGTGTGCGGAGGATACTTAGCACCATTTACTTCGACCTGCACGCATGCACGCACACACACGCATGCACGCACACACATACGTACATACACATGCATGCATGCATGCATGCACACGCATACACACACATGCACGTACACACATATGCACACATGCACGTACACACATATGCACACATGCACGTACACACATATGCACACATGCACGTACACACATACGCACACATGCACGTACACACATACGCACACATGCACGTACACACATACGCACACATGCACGTACACACATACGCACACACGCACGCACACACATACGCACACATGCACGCACACACAGGTTTTAAGATTGAAACCCAGCCTTGTGGAGGGATGTGATGGTGAACAGCAGGCATACCGAGTGCATGATATCATATATTTTCCTGGAGCAAAAACATTAGACCCCCAAACATCCAGTATGTTCAATAATGTTTGGGACAGAGACATATTTTCTCTTGATTTGGCTCTGTATCTGTACTTCACAATATTAGACTTTGACTAGAATTTGAATGTGGTGGTCCCAAAGTGCAGATTCTCAGTTTTTATGCAGATTGGTACCACCATGTAGAAATGACAGAAATGGCTTCACAGGTGTGTCTGATTAATCAGGTATATTCAATTGGTTCCTATTGCAGGTATACAAGAGCTCAGAAACTAGTCTTAATTTTAAGCTTTGGAATGCCTTTGAGTCCAGCCTTGGCTTTCATCAATGAGGACGAGAGTGACAATGAAAGTCAAAGTAGACATTATAAGGCTAAGAGAAAAAAAAAAAAAAAAAAAGATACATAGGCCAAACCTTAGACTTTGTAAAATGAATTGTTTGGAACATGATTAAGAGCACTGCTGAGCTCAGTAAATCACAAAAAAAGCACTGGTAGGCCAAGGATCTACAGTTGAATTATCACTATAATGAAGAAAAACCACCAAACAACAAAACCACCAACTGATTAGAAACACTCTTCTGCAGGCAGGTGTGGACGTGTCAGTGACTACTATCCACATAAGACCTTGCAAACAGAAATAAGAGGCCATATTGCAAGATACAAACCTCTAGAAAGCTGCAAAAACAAGATGGCCAGATAATAACTCGCCAAGTACCTAAGTTCTGGAAAAAGGTTTTGTGGACAGATCTTGGTCTCATCTTTCCACAAGACCCATCTCACACATGGTTTGCATATTACAGTACAGCTTCAGTATTTCTGTTTGTGGAGTCTTCTGCAGACACCTGCAGAGCTATTATACACAAGCCTTATGATACTATGTATAAAAAGTGCTGTCATTTATACATGGTGAAAGCAAAACAAAAATATCTTGATCTGATAATCTGCACTTCAAGCACATGTTGCACTGTTTGATTACACCGTTTTGATTGCAGATATGCAATTGCAGAACAGAAAATGCGTGAGTGCATGTTTAACACATGTCATTTGTGGTAAGTGCATACATTTCACTGCAAAATAGTTTACTTGGGTCTCCCAGAGGCAGAAAGATAAGAACAAGGTCAAAACAGATGGAAAATATGAGTGTGAGTGACACTGCTAGCATCACACAGGAAGTGGGACCTCACCATTTGCACTTCCTGTCACTTTCACTCATCTGCTTTCTCAGGTTCATGCATGCAAACGTGTACAAGCACACACATGAACGGACCTACGCACACAAAATTCTAAACATGTGCCCTACGGCCAGCTGCCATCACTTCAAATTATCTGTATGCGTAGTGGTTAAGGTAAATGACTGGGACAGGCAAGGTTGGTGGTTCGAATCCCAGTGTAGCCACAATAAGATCCGCACAGCCATTGGGTCCTTCAGCAAGGCCCTTAACCCAGCATTGCTCCAGGAGAGGATTGTCTCCTGCTTAGTTTAATCAACTGTACGTCGCTCTGGATAAGAGCGTTTGCCAAATGCCAATAATGTAATAAATGAATGATAAATGGACTGCCATTATCTTCATCACGTTTGTAGACCTGGGGTTTGACGTGGCAAAAGCTTGGCTCCTGAATGCAGTTCACGCCCACACGGCCCACACCGAGTGACACCACACAATCTCCGCACTGCTTTCACACAACATACAACGGTTTGATTCCAGTTTCTCTTCTTGCAGAATATACTATTGGTTTGCAAGCTCCAAAATGAACAAAGCATCAGAAAAGGCGCTAAATGAAACTGTTGTGGAGGGGAAGCAAACCCTGTGGAACAAGCCATTTGAACTGTAATGTCTACGCCAAGCTCTCCAAAACCACAGTGAAAGGGCGGAAATGCACCCCTGACCCGATCGTGCAGATGGGACCTTTCGACACAAGGACCGAGACCTGCAGTTCTATTTGAATCTTATCTGCATTTGGTGCTGAGAGCAAAGAGACGTGTTTTAAAGTCAGATGTACCAGATACATGCATGCTTGCTTGGTCTATGTGCACATACATGCACAGGTATGTGTTCATGAGTTCTTGTAGGTATATATGTATAGACATGTGCAGTCATACTGATGTGTGAGGAAAAAGTACCTAGTAGTACAATAGTCCATACATGCTTTTTTACATTTTTGTCTAGGCTTGCAGGTCTACATCTGTACAGCTGTGCTGTGCTATGCACAAAGTGTATATACAGTGAGCTCCAAAATGTTTGGGACAAAGACATTTTTTCTTTTTTTCTTGATTTGGCTTTGTAATCCACAATTTTAGACTTGTAATCAAACAATGCAGATGTGGTGAAAGTGTAGCTTTTATTAAAGGGTATTGTTATCCATTTTGGTTTCACCACATAGAAATCATAATACTTTGTAAACATCCCCCCCCATTTAGGACAAGTAGCTTCAAAGGTGTTTCTCATTAATCAGTTGTGCTCAATTGCTTCCTTAGCGCATGTATAAGAGAACATTCAGTATCTACTCTTGATTCTAGGCTTTATAAGGCTAACAAATATGAGGGATTTAAAAAAAGTAGTAATTGTGCATGTATCGCTGCTACAGGTACTGGCTTGCATGTCGTCATTGATGATGTAACTGCTGGTAGCAGTAGCAGTAGCAGAAAGAGTTCTGCAGAGAAACAAAGCATTATATCTACTCAAGTGAATGCCTCCAAACTCATTGGACAGCACATCATCCTCCAGCAAGATGATGATCTCAAACATTCTGCTGAAGCAACAAATGAGTTTTTCAAAGTAGAAAATTGGAAAATTCTTGACTGCCCATATCAACCAGGGACCGAAACAAGGAGGAGCTGAAGATGGCTGCAGTTCAGGCCTGACAGAGCATCACTAAAGGTACAACTGGTAATGTCCATGGATCACAGACTTCAAGCAGTCATTACATGCGACAAAGTACAAAGCATGACTACTGTCATTTACATGAAGTTAATATGCCCTCAAAATTATGGTGCCCTGAAATGAGGGCAACTATGTACAGAAAGTGCTGCAATTTCTACAGTACATGGCAAAACTGAAGCTTATAAAAATGCCCTTTAATTAAAGCTGTGAATCTGCACTTTAACCACAGAGCCAAATCAACAAAAAAAAACATGTTTTGTCCAAAACATTTTGGAGGTCACTATGCTTACAGGCGTGGTGTGCTTATTCATATATATGTGTCAGGAGTCCTTCTATGCCGAAGTTAGTTCTCTCACTGACAGGCAGTTCGAAACTCAGCAACCCACAGTTCAGGGGCACGGGCGAGTGGAGTGCCCTCTGCTGGAGAAGACGAAACATGCAGAGAGAACAGCAGCATCAGACACAAGGCGGGGGGGTTAGTGGTCACCTTTCTTAAATTTGTGAACCGGAATCTTCTTTAGCTGTTCTTTACTCAGTCTGTTCCTCCGCATCCGCTTCCTGTACTGCACACAGCGAACAATCTAAAACAGACAAATAAGCAAGGCACAAAGGTTAAAGGACACAGTAGATAAAATCACCCTCCTGCATGTTTGGTGATCTATATCCTCATCCATCTGTGTTTTATGCAGGCATTAGCCAGGTCAGTCCTAAGCAATATGGAATTAATTTACAAATTCAAAGACAAGGAACAGCATCCCATCAACATCACTCAGAATTTATGTTTCCAGATGCCCTACCATTTTAGTGTGCACAGTAAGCTGAGGAAGTTTTGAAACAAATATCTAGAAATGTATTACATCTGAATGCTAATATAAGTGTGTCCCCTTTACTTGTATCTATTGTGCCAGTGTGATACTCATCAGGGATTCAGCACTCTGACTGAGGGTGACTATGAACCAAGGTGGGCCATTTTGTTGTTTGTTGGGCTTGTAAACCGAAGACTGAATGTAGTAACAGGAAACAGAAGTGGGACATGTAAAACAGGGAAAGCACTGAACACACAGGAAGTCAAGGCTGATCACACAAAGGCAGTTCTCAGTCTAACTGGAGGAAGCTTCGACATTTAATTTCTTCATTGCTTGTACATTATTGTTCATCTTAACTTATCTTATCTTCTTCTTTATCTCCCTCTAAACTTTATTTGAACTTCATGTGGAGGATAAAAATAAACTACTAACCTACCTGCCCATGCATGCATTCATACAGACTGTACCTTCTGAAAAGTGATTAGAACTACAGTAGCTTGGGTAGTACGGAATTACTACTTCACTGCTTGAAAAAACACATCCCACTCATCATTGTTCAAAGTACCCTCTAACTGCCAGATTTGCCGACAGAGGTGACAGCACCAGCAAACAGTGTGACGCGTACAGACAGGGGAAGCTGGTCACACAGTGTTTGTAGGCTATTTTAAGAGCCAAATGACACACCCTGCACTGAAGACTCCCTACAGTAGTAAGTAGACATCACCAATCCATAACCAAGACCCTTTAACACAACAGCTCAGTTTCATTTCAACAAAATGTGACAGTTGAAAAAAGTATTTTATCTACACTGGGCACAGTTAGCCACCTTGCCTATAAAAACGTTTTATGACTCAGTTCTTGAGAGCATCTCCAATGTCTCAACCTGAAATTGAAACTACGTAAACACTGGTGCGAGGAGAGTTTGGCTGGCGTGTGAGCAGCACTGGAGGAGAAGGACAGGAGTCATACGGACAGCACTGTGGGGCTGCTGCTCTTACCAGGACGGTGATCATG
The DNA here is from genome assembly GCF_963514075.1 of Conger conger. Lineage (NCBI taxonomy): Eukaryota > Metazoa > Chordata > Actinopteri > Anguilliformes > Congridae > Conger > Conger conger. The sequence continues at coordinate 18,199,789 of NC_083762.1, read as the reverse complement.
ACCAGGATGATGATGCCCACCACTCCAGTGAAGGGAATGAGATAGTAGGACAGAGGGAAGGAGAACTCTGGCCTGAGGATCACGTAGGCCCTGTAAAGCAAACAGCACAGTTAGTGTCTGCACCTCTGCTAGGAGAGCTACAGGGTCTCCAACTGTGGGCCTGGAGAGCTACAGGGTCTCCAACTGTGGTCCTGGAGAGCTACAGGGCCTCCAACTGCGGTCCTGGAGAGCTACAGGGTCTCCAACTGTGGTCCTGGAGAGCTACAGGGTCTCCAACTGTGGTCCTGGAGAGCTACAGGGTCTCCAACTGTGGTCCTGGAGAGCTACAGGGTCTCCAACTGTGGTTCTGGAGAGCTACAGGGTCTCCAACTGTGGTCCTGGAGAGCTACAGGGTCTCGAACTGTGGTCCTGGAGAGCTACAGGGTCTCCAACTGTGGTCCTGGAGAGCTACAGGGTCTGCTGGATTTTGTTTTCACCTTACAATCAGCACCCTGTGGAAACCCAGGTAACCAGATGAGAGGAGATAACTGTGTAATCAACTACTCTAAATGATTCATTAAGTGCAAAGTAACAATGAAAACCAGCAGTAGCTTTCCAGGACCAGGAGTTGAAGACCACTGGTCTACAGCATGGTTAATGTGTCCTAATAGAAACAAGCAGACAGCCCAACAGCAAGGGAGAGCAGGATTTCTGCGCTGGACACAAACCCCATCTGGGCAGGATGGAGAGGACTTCAAATTCCTCAAGAGCATCATTTAGTTGTGGGTCGAGTTCATGTGGTGCAAAGGTTGCTTCCGGATAAGTAACAGGAATGATGAATACTGTAGCAGGAATACAGACAGCCCTGCTTTGCTGAGTGTCAAACATCTGCCCTTCACCTCAAATGAACTTGACCGTACTTGAAACCCAAAACCCTGACATGGCCCAGGGGCTGTCCAATAAGACCTCATGCGACCTCTTAATCTTCCATGGCCGCTGCTGGCACGCGCTCCTAGTCTTCTATGGGTGCCGAGTAACTGCATCTATATATACTACATTGTGGCGGCGTGCCTATGTGCCTGCATTCGTGTGAGACTACGTGCTTGAGTGATACCTTTGCTTGAGTGATACAATGTGTCTGAGATTTCACATTTGTGTAAGAGCAGGGGCATGCGGAGCGTGTGTGGCTGAGCATGGCGTGTGTGTGAGAACGCATGCCAGGCGTCTCCCTCCCTCACCCTCTCTCAGGAATGACGTAACTCTTCAGCAGCTGGGAGGCAGTGTAGCTGGTGAAGACTGACGGGATCTCGATCTGCTGCACAATGCTCTCTGCGAGGAAACCCAAATGGCCACGGTCACCCATTACATTCACACATTTCACGGACCGAGCAGGTGTAGATAAATCCACACAGTCCAATTGAAAAGAGTCCCACTTATAGAGTTATAGAGGCAAATCTGACTGCAGCACACATTGCTTGCTGCATTTCAATCAAACTGATAAAATAATGCTGAATGTTCCCTCCCTTAACAATGCAAGTTACTAAGGTCACTGACAGCAAAACAAGGAGCTTAGAGAAATCAATTGTGGAAAAATTACCGCAGATGGATGAAATCTAGATGTTAACATTCGTCTGTGCAGTCTTCCACATGTGCATGCTGTCAATAATGTTTTGTTTGGGATACCGGAAAATATGTGCATTTCACTAAACTAAATGGAAAATATAAACTAAGAGAGGGCGAGAGAGACTGACCATCACTGAAGCCCATGCTGAGGAGGATGTCGGAGTGCATGTTGTGAACGATGGCTGCACTGTACCCTGCCTGCTGGGCGTGCAGCACCTGGAGGAGGGAATGATATGCTCACTCGGATACGCGCAGATACGGGCAGAATGACCATCACACAGACACTGCACAGCCAACATTTCAGGCTCAATGACAGTCCGGTTCCTGGTCCTGTCAGGAAGAAAAGGACTGGGGCCAAAGCCAGCTTCAGCACAATCATAACCACATAATTACAACTCTCCCTTTTTCCATTCATCAAATACAAAACAAAGCGATTTTACCTGTAAAGTTGTGTGATGAATAATTCAATTTTATTACAATATTACATTATACTACAATCACTTTGTAGATGCTCTAATCCAGAGGGATCAGCGATCATCAAATCTCGAATCCAAATCCGGCCCTGGTTTTCTTTTCTCCCAGGTAATTGGCTGAACAATTAGTTTGACTGAATGACTGTCAGTAGATTGACACAGACACCAGGCTGCCTTCACACCTGACTCCCAGGTAAAGGGAGGGTGGGAAACCAGCAGTTCTCCAAACTCGAGGACCGTGATTTGATGATTCCTGAGAGTGATGCATTGAAGTAGCAGGAAACTCAGTGTAATACAATATGCAGGAGAAACAAGGCTTTGTGCCATTCAGTTCCACCTGAATTTAATGGACAGAATCTGTTCTTTCATGTCATTCTCATCTGCCTTGCATGAAGAATGCAAGCCAAGGCATTTAAATTGACATACAGAAAATAATTTAACCTGTAAATTAACATGCAGAACATAGGTCAATTTACCAAAGAAATTGGGAGTAATAAAATTTAGTTCTACCTGAACTTACTGGAAGAAATCTGTTGCATAATAACAAGTCTAATCTGTCATACATGAAAGACACAAGCCGAAACTTTTACAAATTCTACAGTGAAACTCACACGCGTACGGGCACAAATGCGTACGGCAGACACACACAAATACCTTGATGTCAAAATTGCAGTCTAAGCGCTGGATAAGAACGATGAACTTGGTGAGGTTCGCAGCGATAGGAGTAAGTGGTGTGGGTGGAGGTTCAATGGGGAGACAGGCGTTGAGGGGTCGAGACTCCACCAACACCCCCTGATGGACACGAATATTCAGGTCATGGTCACTGCGGTCACACCACCACTAAACTCGCGTTCTTTTATTTTATTTCATTTTATTTTAGCAGCCTCCTGCACCTAGGCAGTGAAGTACCAACCAATGAAGCCCATACTTAATACTTAATTACTTATCCTTTATTCTTTAACGTTGTATCCATTGTACCTGATTTTACATACTGTTTAAGATAAACCCCGACTTCCTTACTTTCTCTCTCTTTCACTCACCAGCAAACCATCTTTTGGCAGCTGGTTTCCAAAGAGGGCAGGCAGGTCTTCAAACACCATGGAAGTCCTGTTGCTGTAATGCTGGGAGACAGATTCAAAAACTTGCAGCCATTATGGACACAAAGATCAGCACGAGAGTGTAAACACAGCGAGGAACACATTTTGATGTAGTATAGGGTGAGGCCTACTGTTAAAAGTAAACACACCAAAGAGCTGCTCATAGACACACTGCCCTTTGATTCCTACCACACCTCAGTAGAATTACACTGTGCTGGGCAGGGAGAGGGGACAAAAAGGGGGACAAAAGACACACTCACAAAGAACAAAGATCCATTGTACTGTGGGGAAAGTCACTCACTGCGTAGATGTATGCGTCTCCAGGAGAGGGCGACAGAGAGAGGCACAGAGACACCATCAGCACCACCAGGCGAAGGCGAGCACACACATCCCAGGAAACCCAACACTTCATCCCAACAGTGCGTGGGGGCACTGGGCCACAGGAAGGGAATTGCCTGGGAGGGGAAAGAGGAGGGATGGTTAAAAGTCAGGAAACGATCATGTGCCCAAACTAAAAAAGCACTGATCGGCACAGCAAAACCAATGGCGCATTGCAGAGCACTAGGAAATGACAAGAGGTCAGCAACCACTGGTATCAACACAGTGCTGATGACAAATTCTGTAACTGGGTTTGGCTGAATGACTCATCAAAATTCCTACCAACAGCTCATGACAGAAACTGTTAAAACTCCCAAATCACTAGTCAATTGCAACATAACATTGCTACATACATTGACCCACAGTTACATGGCCACAAGTTTCTCCATACAAGACCAAGTGTGACTCATTTCATCATTCGTGAATGAACATTTCCCCCCAAAGACTACAGCAACAACAAAAAAGCAATTATAAAATGTCAAACCTGACACTGTTATTTGCCTGGGAGCCACTGGCTCTTGCCCAAAGAGCATAAAGACCTAATCAAATAAACTGTAATTAGGCCAGGATGCACTTTGGGCAAGAACCAATGGCATTTTATAATCACAAGATGCATTAAGAGGTTATTTTAAAAGCAATGCAATACCCAAGGGTCAAACAACACACAGCAAGAATCCATAGTAATTTATGCAGTTTATAGCTTCTGTGAAGTTGAACATATTTAACCCAATAGCGAATTTGCAACTTATTGAGGAAATGTAGCACAAACCAAACCACAGATGGGTATGTGGACTGTGGGTCTCTAGCATGACCACCTACCGTCCTTAAGTGCACAGTTCTTCACTTCTGCTTTCTCACCATGTGCCTGCTCTCCTAATCAGAGACCAAGCATGCCAGCATGCCATATATATATATTTTATATACACAGTGCTTTTTGCATATATTTATTCAGGGTGCCAATAATTCAGAGAAAATAAAATGTAAGATTACTTTCTTCACTGGCCAAAAATGATTTATGACTGAATGCTTTTTTTGGGGGTGTTTTAATGCCCCAGAATACAGGAAATCACTTTTAAGGTGCAAATCTCCCTTGCCCTCCTCCATAACCGACAAAAACCAACCGAATACTAAGGAATAGGGAGAACCTGGTCACCAAATAAAATGATGCACTTTGTTGAGATCAAATGATTCAACGCAATACTCTAATAGTATAAAATACAATGAAATGACTTTGAAACCTAATTGTAGCACTGGCTTAAGAACCAATGCATAGTGGAAAATTAGTAGTGCTAACATTGCCACACAAAATGGTGGATTTAAAAGTGGGGCATTGGATTTAAGGCTCTTCTGGTCAGAGACCAGGAACCCAAATGGGGCAGAGATCACATGAAAGTGATCACTAGCTCACAAAGTTACCCTGCTCCTTGACTTCAGCTTTGGAAAATCCATCACCCTCCAAGATTAGCAAGCATTTACCACTAGTCAGCAGTGGAATCAATCTGGGCCACTGGCCAATGAAAACGGAACTGAACACAACAAGTATCACAGCTGGGTATGCCACTGTAAGCCTCTTCAATTTCAGAGCACCAGCAGAACAGGAAGATGACTAGGATGTATCCTTTCACAGAATGAAAATTAATGAAAATGAACTACCATTCAGACACACACTACAATATAGATCAAATATTATATAGGCTTGTAATGCTAGATTGTGAAAGAGTGGGGAAAAAAACATTGCATTATGTTTATTTATTATTGCGCCCACCGAAACATATTGTTTTTTAAGTGTAAAAAAAATGAATCTGATTTTAACAAGCAGAGCGGTCACACTCATTGGCCTTAGCTGGTGCTGAAAAGAAATCAAGCACGGTTAAAGCTGCTTTAATGTCAGTTTGTTCAAAGTGCATGAACCCCATGTGAAAACATGAGTTGTGGTTGTGAAAGACGAGAGTGGAGGCTGAACAGAAACAGGAGGCAGAGGCAGAGGCCAGACAGGAAGTGGTGGAACCACTGAACAGAGTAGGAAGACGTGTTGAAGCGGCACCTGCCGGAGAAGACCTGTGCCCACCACACCATCGCGTCATTATGTACAAAACTGACCAACCAAGCCACCAACCACATTCCATAGAAACGCAGTGATCGAAGTGCATCAGATTAGCACACATCGTTCTCATCGAGTTGCTGTCGTCCGGTGCTCGCTGTGAATAAAGTGGAACGATATAACTATTCATTACAGATTCCTGACTATGGCATCTTCATGATGTTGCTGTTAAGTCATCTTGTCAAATGCCAAATGTGAGCCAGCCTAGGTGTACAAATAATCTGTTGACCTCCTGAAATGTTGGAATATAGACCGATGGAACACTTTGATCTAATCGTTAAAGGGAACTAAATAACTAAATTAGTATGCGGTAAGAGTACTGGATGTATTGTAAATCAAGACTTGAATTAATTTTTCGTGACATATGAAATTGGTTCCTTTTGCTTTCCCGTTTTTAGCTACTTCAGCTTCAGCAAATACTTGTAAAATGCAGTTGTTGTTTTTTTGCATTTTAATAATGGGCCCAGTTCTGCCAACGCGCCAGTCGCGACACATGATTTAAAAAGACAGAAATCAAAGGTATGGTTGGGGAGAATTATTTCAATAGCAAACTGGAAAATAACGTTTTGTATATATTGGCAAACGATGTGACCGGTTCTCTGTAGTAAGTTAAACCCACAAGGCTTTTCTATAGCAGTGCACATACATTGGATTAAAATTGTGCAAAAAATAACAGTTAAAAGATATTGCTAACTTGCAGACAATCTGGCCTAGTACCAACTAGACAGCCCAATATATCCAATGAGGATATTAGCTAAGATTATGAGACTAGCAACCTAGCTATTTCAAGGGGTGTCTTCTCGATCAAAACCCTGCACCAGTATCATAGTTTAACGTTGTAATGGCGTATCCCTCGTCAACCTAGACTGTTTGCTTGACTGATAATAGTACTTTACAATAGCTAGCCGTTAACGTAATCGAACTTTAGACCGCCGTAGCTAGGTGGCTACTTGGGTAGCGTGAGCCAGGTTTGGGGCTAACTTAACTGGCTCACAGTTCACTTAGCTTGGTAGCTAACGAACTTAGCCAACGTTGCCGCGGTAAAGTGGCTTGGTTACGTTAACCAACTTGACAGACAGATCGCTAATGTACTGTTAATGTCCCTAAATAGCACTAGCTAATACAGCTAAGAATGTCTAGCAATAGCTTGGAAAATACTTTGTGTTTGAAAAACAAAACAAAAAAAACCGCTCTTTGATAAACACAATGTGCTAACGTTAGCTATGTTAATGTTAGCGAAGTTAACGTTACAGGAGCGATACAAATTAATCGACTTTCGCGAACGTCTGCGTAAACTTACAAGCTATGTTGTCGGCTAGATCAAAAGCAAACGTTGCCACTTCCCATCATTACAATGAAATATTTCTAATTCTAAACTTACCGTGTAGCACTTAGCCTGCGAGCTACCTTGTTGGCTAAGTTAACCAACTAAAACGCCTTGTTAACGTTAGCATGCAAGCTACGTATTATCCTATGGTTTTCTCACGGTTCCTCTTCAATCAAGTGATGTCAGCACCTTTTTGTGTCGATATCCCTCGGAATTCTCGACAAAAAGTCTTTATTTCCTATAGAAAGGGCGTATTTATGTTTTCGCTAGTTTTAATGTTTATTTTCAATCCTTCTGAACTGTGCTAGCCACCTAGCTAGCCACATACCAAAACACCTAATTCTCGCGTATCTCATTCTTCTGTTTACATTAGTTTACAGTCTCCTATCCCAAGGCCAAGATGGATGCGCTGAAATCCCGAGTATCGCGCGAAGACCGTGCCAAAACGAACCAATCCATCTTTCGCTGCAACCATTTAGATAGGTAACTTATATGACATGAGTATCGTTAAAAATCACATTGTGGGTATATCCATTTGGATAATGACAATGAATGTGTCATTATATTACTGCCATTTAGCAGAGTCATTAGATTAGATTGCTTTATTGTCCACTTTAGCTTCACCAGGACGGCATATTTCCAAGACAAGGTAAACAACAGAAATAGCTACTTAGTAATTCAGACAATAACAATCTGAAGTGACGAGTAAGAAGAGGCCCAGAAGGTACGCAGCCATCATGAGAAAAACAAAATAGAAAAAGGATCTGCCATTCACCTTCACAGTTGCTACAAAAGACATGTAAAAACTGCTTCCACGTTGAATATAAAGTAACGTTATATCGGTACAGGAAGATTAACATAAATGGCTATGTGTGAAGGTTTGGTATCCTATCCTACTACAACAAAGTTAAGCGCCCCCTCCTCCCATATGCCAAAAATTCAGGCTGTTCACTTACACATTTCCTCCTGTAACTATGGAGGACCGGCCAAACACATATCTACTGGGGTGAGGTTGGGGCAGTTGTTAGAACCCTTGAGCAGATTACTCCAATTTGAAATCCCACTGTACCATTATCCTTAGCTGAAGTGCTTTACCCAGTGTGAACTAGTTCAATGCTCCACTGTGTGAACAGGAAGTGATGTGCTGGCTCAAACTGATCAAAACATTCATTACATGACATTAATGGCATTTGGCAGACACTCTTATCCAGAGCGACATACAGTTGATTAGACTAAGCAGGAGACAATCCTCCCCTGAAGCAATGCAGGGTTAAGGGCCTTGCTCAAGGGCCCAATGGCTGTGCAGATTGTGGCTACACAGGGGATCGAACCACCGACCTTGCGTGTCCCAGTCATGTACCTTAATCTCAACGCTACAGGCTGCCCCATACCGCTATCAGTGCCCACCATTGCAATCTCTACTATTGATTTGGGAGTGCACAGAGCCACATGCTCTCCCCCTAAAGCACTTTATGTCAACCACTGCAGTACATAGCTTGGGCCTGCACAAACATGAGCAACTCAACAGGCAGACGAGCAGGACACCCAGCAGACAAGTGGGGTCACTGGGGTGTGATGAGATAGACATTGTCATGTGAACTGAGTCAGGGCTTCAGTTTAATGTCTCATCTGAAAGACAGCGTCTACAGCACATCTCTGCACTGGGACATTGAAGATCGCCACCTACTGGCCCATCAACACCACTTCCAGCAGCAACTTAGGTCAGACAGAGACAGAACAGAGCCGGCATTGACAAGAATGCAAGACAGATATATTTTGAAAAATGAAAAAACATTTTTTGTACTTTTATTCTTTTTTTTTCAAGGAAAAAAAAAACCACATTGAAATTACATGATGCTCCATAGTTCATGAAATCCTTCAACATTAATATTCAGATGTACAGACATTGAAGGAGACTGACAACTATACAGCAGAAGTAGCACTGGGTTTGAAAATATTATTTAAATAATTTTTAAAAGCATGGCATCTACTGGTGTGCGGTGATGTTTTGCAATTTCAACCACCAGTGAAATTGTAGTTTAAAAAATGTTTTTACACACACTGGGCTACTGGTCTTTGTATACAGCAGCTTCAGGAAAGAGGCTTGGTTATTCACTTAGATGTTTGTGGAAAGAGGGGCTCCACCGGACCCACTTTCAGTCCTCTCTTTGCTTGGAGGCTTCTAACATTCACTGGACTCATGATTCCCCTGCTGTTGGAATTGTAACAATGGTTACATTGCAGTGATTAGCTGAAACAGGGCTTCAGCGCACAGGAAGACAAGTCTACGGATTTTCACAGGCTTCCTCCATGTGACAAGATATCTGAGTAGGCTGTATCACTGAGTTTGCCAATCCCTAAAAGTGCTATGTAAAAGCATAACACATCCATATGTGCTGTCTCCTGTTGCATAAACATATTTTACTGTGGTGTAAATATAATTTCTGTAGCAAAGTTTACTTCTAAATCTCTGAATTCCTAGGAGCACAGTTGACCACAGTGACCAAGAGATGGAAACAGAGGACAGTGCTGACAAACATGGTTTTCCATAGGTGCCTGTGTTGCCTTCAATCTCTGTCAGTAGCCTTAATATGACTAAAACTGAACAGGTCTATGAGAAAGTGTCTTAGTCTGTGTGTCAAAGGCAATGAGAGGTAGAGAAGGCACCTTCCTACAGGGGGAAGCTGACCATGTCTGTTGGTCAATGTGACAGAAAGAGATTCACTATACAGCATTAGACTTCAGCATTAGACTTAAGATCAGTCTGGCATTAATTTACAGGAATAAGACTGTGTATATGTGTCGACCAGAGTGAAGCAGAATGTCAGTTTTTAAAGGTGTCCATCAGTGAGTTGCCAAGCCACACTTTAATGTCTTATGAGTCAAGGAAATAGGCTTTGTAGAACTTGTTCATCTGCTCAAGGAAGATGAATGTGAGCACTGTGTGGGGCCCCAGGCGGGCGTAGTATGGGGTGAAGCCCTTCCACAGACTGAAGAAACCCTCATTCCGCACCACCTTCAACAGTACTTCCTAACCAGGGAGAAGATGGGAGAGGAGCAAATTTAGTACATTATACATCAATACTGAATCAACAGTCATGTGCTTACTCCTTTTAGCAATACAGCAAAGTTGTGAAGCCCCTGATTTCCTGCATAATACCATAAAGACTGTACACATATAACCTTCTACACTATGACAAGCCATATCAGGTAACAATCTCGTATCATAGTCTCATGGTTTACCTCTTTATTTTCTGCAGCATATTCTTAAGCAGGAAAGCAGTTTCAAGGAACAAGTAACCCTTTCAGTTCAAAGCCCAATATTCAAAGCCCAATATTAAGAGCTTCCATCCAAATCCCAAGGCCTTGGTTGAGAAACTTTAGTAGGGTTTTAATAAGAACTCAAAACAATAGTATAGCAGTCATTTTGTTTGGATTAAAAGGTATAAGGTCGATAATGGCCTTGGTATTTTATGGTAGGTACACTTGAGTGTCACATGAGTGAAAGGGCTAAAGGAATAGCAAACATGCATTTTTACAGTATTTATGCATCTGTCCCCGTGTAGATAATATACATCCTGCCTTCAACATTGAGCTCGGTTCTCAAGATGATCCCACTCCCTCCCTGAAGGTCAGGGGCCCAGCTGTCTCTAATAAACCAGAGGGGGGTGAAGAAGTCAAACAGCCAGGCGGACTCACCAATCCGTTCTTGTACTCTGGCTTGCCGTCAATCATTCTCATATTCTGGATCCTGAAACAAGGATAAGGGCAAATGTATATAGAAGTCATGAAGTGAATGTGAAGTCAAAGTGGACTCTTAAATGGCACAGTCAAGACAGAGAAAATGTAGCAAACAATCTGGGTGTCTCCGTTACTGTTTTAGAAATGATGTGACATCAACACCATCAAACTGAAATATCATACATATTTTGGGACTATTAGTAGATATAATATTATGCCAAGAGCTTAATAGAATATGCATGACAATTCACCAAATATGTAAAGGTAAGTTTATATATTTATTTATTGTCAGAATAGGATGAGTAGACATATAGTATTGTGTATAGACTAGTGGAAAACAGCGGGGGCAGTAGTGTCAGTACTTTTCATAAATATGAGGGTACAGACTGCATTAGATCCCTTGAGCATAGCAATTCAATTTGATTTCTCAAAGAAAACAGAATGTCTAGCTTCAGTGCACAGCCCTTTAAATATGGATGTCTGCTGGTGCGTCTGAAAAACAATGAGAGGTTCATCAGCCGAGGCGCTAAACAGGATGTCAATCACACAAAGGAGAGTCATGTGACCCTAGAAATGCTGACAAACAGGAACCCAGGGTACACTGCATACTTTTTATCTGCCACATCTGGATTGCAGAACTTTGCATGCAAGGCTGCAGAGCAAAAAACACGCCTTTAATATTTTCCAGACAAGGGCCTTTACAACTCAAATAAAGTTATGCGAGCAGGAAGCCCAACAAAAGGAAGATAGAAAGGAAACAAGGATAGAGAGCAGTAATGCTGAGTACAAATTAGGACGACTAGACTCATGTCCAGAGGGTCAATGTGCACAGGAATGTTTGTGACTGCCTACAGCAAAGTGCAAACCCTGTTCCACTGGTGTGCGTTGGTATCACGTGACATGTACAAGAGTGCTATGGTGAGTGTAACACAATGAACAACCACGGCATACATGTTCACCAGTTATCAAATGCAAGTCCGAGTCAAGTCTCAAGTCTCCAGAATGGTTCAGCCTAAACAACAGTATCACTATAGAAATGAATCACGATTGCTCTACTTGTTGAAGATATAGAAACCAGAAGTGTAGATGACATAGTGTATATGACATCACGTGTGTGACAACTGAACATTATGCTATCGGAAAACCTAGGTAGAATAACTATGCATTAACCAATGCACAGTGAAATTATAATGTACATGCCAAACTCACGTTCTACAGCTTTTAATGCCAATGTCTATAACAAAGAAGCTAAAGTACATACACTTCATATTTGTAGAACACTGGAATAACAATCAATGTGCACGCAACTACCACATAGCGTCACCTAACAGGACATTCAAAATGACTTGCTGTTCTGCTTGCATATCGATTTTAAAGATCACACTGAAAGGTTTTTAAAATAGTATAACACTTTGCTCAAGGTCCAGACTAAAACCCCATTAGATGACCGTTTCATTGAAAACGCAGCTGCTTCTGTGATCTACGTTGACAATTAAAATGGAAAGGGCTTTTCAAGCCAAACTGAAGAAGTTTGTTCTAACGTTATTGATAGTCAACAAAATATTAGATTTTGTGCTTTCGTGATGCTGATTAAATGGTGACCCAAACAATATACTAAGTCTAAAAGCGTCACTTGGCCAACACAACAGTTTAGCCAGCTAATGTTAGGTAACAGTGAAAATCGGTGGCATCAGCTCCTGTGGTAGTAAACTGACTGACCTTTCCGGATGAGTTTTCAAATGTCTGATGGTTGCTCCAAACTGATGTGGTTGCTCCGGCATCTTTTATTTTAATGCTGCAACTTTTGCAACATGCAATAATTTAGTTTGGCTCTATAAGCCTGAATTGTTTAAACCCAAAGGTCACAACAAGCAGAACTGTAACATTAGCTATGCTGCAAGAGATACCGTGTAGGTTGTTGCTATGGTTGCAACTGAAAAGCGCACGCTGTGCCGTGTAAAACAACGTTGAGTGTGATTTAACCAAGGATTATTTTTCATATAAATCATTGAAAAATAATGATTGGTTGTGACATTGTTCACAATGGCATTTTATACTCTTATTGTTCACGAGTCGAGTCTCATGTCATTTTTGGACGGGTCCGAGTCGAGTCTGGAGTCCCCATCTCTGGACCATGGGGACAGAGAGAAAGAGGGTCAGGCTAGTGGACAGACAAACCGGGTCTTGACGATGTCCACGGGCATGGAGGCTGCAGTGGTGACCAGGCCGCTGATCATGCTGGCGCAGAAGTGGCACAGAATGTCGTCATGGAAATGCCCTGTGTGAGAGAAAACATGAGCTCCTCTCCATGGCTGAGAGAAGAACCCTCACACACACATTAACAGACGGTCCTTTTCATCTTATTATAAGAGGTTTTTGGAACCCTCTTGACCTTATACCTTTACAACCAATCAAAATGATTGCTATACTATTGTTTTGAGCCACCAATAAACCCTACTAAATTCTCAACTTCATCAAATGTGCTGGAACAGCTCCTAAAAGGTTTGCTTGAATCCATACGGATCCAATAAATTAAGGCCAATGATGGAGAACAGCTGTCCCCCTTTTTTGGGGATATGTTTCTTAGGGTTACCAGACATTGCATCTGACTGGGTTTCATCCATTATGACCATATAGACAGGATTTGGACATAATGTGGTGTCAGTTTTATTAAAGTGATGTATGTGACTGTAATCCCTTACCAGTGTCCAGCAGTGCCTGTTTGGACTGGGAGTAAGAGGCCAGCTGAGCAGCATTGACCACTACAGCTCGGGCCATGGTGGGTATGCAGCCCTGAAACACACACAAGGCTTGTATTATCACTGTTGTACTGTAAAAGACTACTAGGCCACTAGAGTAAGACATTGCTCTGCTATAGAGTGAGAGTGTAAGGAGGAGAGAGGTCCTACAGACGTCCTACCCTCCACAATGTTGTGAGCCCCTCCTCACGAGTTATCCTGATCAGAGCATTGAAGACGTTGGAGTATCCCCTCCTCTGGTCTGGGGGTAAGCTGGCGAGGGAAGGAGTCCATAGATTATTAATTGCGCGCTCTCACGATGTGGGCATGAGCTGAGAAAAATGTGTTCCTGCGTCAAACCTAACATACTGCTTTCATTTCATTTAATCTTCTCACCTCACCTCTAACATCATCCTATGAGACATCATTCCAGACATTTTCCAGACTTGCTAAGGTTGGTTTGCACCGTGACTGACAGTCTTCACAGAAGCTTCAGCAACATTTAGCGTGGAGCACAAAAGGGCACTGAAAGCTGTGGAGGATGAATTCTTCCGATTCGGCCTGCAGTTGGCCTACTCCCTTCCTCGTGCTGCCGTTTGTCTGTTCTCACCGGCCATCAGCGGTCATGCGAATGAGGGACACCTCAGCAGGGGTCCCCACAAAGGCCCCTGTGGCCCCAGCTGTCATGCCAATCAGAGCCTTCATGAAGAAGTTAGGGGGCGTCCCATCCGCCTTGGTCATCCGCTCAAACAGAATAGTGTAGATGCCCAACCGCGTGGTGGTATAGGTGGCCTGTCGCAACAGGCCTGCTGACAAACTGGAAAGTGTAAAAGAATAAGAGAGAGAAATGAAGACAACAAAATAGGAAAGAGAGTAGAGGGGAATTGCGGACAGAGGAATAAAAGGAGGGAACAAAGTGAGGGGACAGATATTCAGATAATGTTCTTTTACAGATATTCAAAGATGCCAAAATTTGATGACGGCCCCAGCTTTATGCCCAGAGCACTCATGCTAAAACATGCAGGCTGCCCTGCCCCTGTGCCCTGCTCTTACCCTGTGTAGATGCCCCCGATGCCCTCATTCCGCAGGATGCTGGCCACAGCGTGCAGGCTGGTCCTGTACTCGCGGGCCTTCGAACCCTGCCCACTCAGCTGCATGCGGTTCTTTACCAGGTCAAGCGGTTGCACAAACACCGTCGCCCCCATACTGCCAAGAGGAAGAGGGGCTGTTACTTGGTGTTCTTTGACAGCTGCGGTCAGCAGAACTCACCTTACATACTGTAAAGGGTCATCATAGATGAATACAGGTGACCAGCCTTTAGTGAAAGAAGTGAATGGGAATAGCAATACTGCAGAATCTAAAAAGTGCTAACACAAATAATTTTTTAAAATTTTTATCAATCAATCCTGTTATTGTTAGAGGAATCAGGAATCTAATTGTCGTATAGTGCTTTGTAACCAGAGAAGATATGTAATGTAACCCTCAAATAATATTGGACAGATGAACAATTTAGTAAACTTGTAAAGTGAACACCATTTCCAATGAAATTACAGATTATACATTACAGATCCATTGTACATGCAAGGATGAAAAAGTGATGAAATGCAATGAATAAAAAGTGAACAAATCCATGAGCTTAATCAAGGGCAAATTGAATGCTAACATTGCCAGTTGTGGATTATGGAGTGTGGACAATAATTCAGAAGTAAAATCCATTGTTTGGAACTGGTTTGGCAATATTGTCAACCACAAAAATGGGTCAAAGGATATTCTGCTTGCAAGAAATGCCAGAAGCTATTCACTTATGACAGCTGCAATATTTGGACATCCACAAGGAAAAAAAACACAGTGACTGCACCACCACTCTATGCTACATCCTCAACATTAGAAAAATAATCTAATTTTGTGATTCACCTTTTGTCATTTTATGGGTAAAATAGCTGCTTTTATATACTAAACGCAGTTGTTATGCCAATACACTAAGGCTGTGGGGGTGGGGAGGAGGGGGCATTCATGTTTATTTAATTAGCCATATTTGTGGCACATGGTAAATATCGCAACCTGGGTTTTGTAGAAGCTGGTTTTTGGTCCCCTTGTTTTTGTTTTTTACTGTGCGTCAGTAATTTGTTGATATCAGTTCAAATTAGCAGGGCGTTGGGACAAATGTTTTTAGCTGACATTTAGGCTGTACTGGCGGTTACGGGACTGTTTGAAAACCTACTACAACCTACATCTGAGGCACAAGCCCAAACGGTATGCCCAAATATGAACAAATTAGCCGATTAATACATGGGCATACATCTCATTTTCATTATTGCAAAGTCCACACTTACATTGCTGCATTTGGAAAATCTACAGCTGTTGACATTTGTGATTTATTTTAGGTAGATGGGTAACTGATTACATTGATGTTAGTAGTATTACTAATATTGTCCATGAACATAAATTACGCAAATGTCATCTAGTCAGCTTAATTTTGGTTCATGTCAAATCCTGAAATAGATAGCTACCATAATATTACTCTTCAGTCATTGTAAAATGCAGATTCCTTAGCTAACGTTAACCAGCTCGTAAGCGACAGTCACATGCATTTTACGTTTGATTGAGGAATGGGGTTAGCACTGTTGACAGTTGAAATAACAAAAGAGCTGTACAACCAATTAGTACTGAGGGACAGCATAATAGTGGTATGTATTTTAGCAAGTTTGATTGATAGCTAGCCCCTTGCTATTCTAAACCCAGACCATCAAAGGTTTGGCTTGCAAGCAGTCACACTAGCTAACAAGCGAGCTAGTTTATTTAGCGGTTGTGCATGTGAAACCGGACTGAAGCAGTACTCACCCGGCAAGCCCACCGAAGAGGAACTTTATGGCTTTAGGAGAGGTTTTGGGCTTTACGGAGTCCGAAGCAGCTGTCATTGTGCTAAATAATATAGATAGCTAGACACCAATTCAAACGGATGTCACTGTCAACTGCTCTCCCTAACCACTGTATCCACCTGAGTCGACAGATAGTACTAGCAACGTCGTTAGCCAATTTGCAGTCACCTTTGGAAGGCGACACTAGTAGTAGGCGGTGTGCACGTAGAAAGTACCCTGCTCCTGTTGCTGCTCCAATAGAAATGAAGAACGCGCAAAACCGCAGTTAACTCTCATGGCTCATGGCATGCACGCTCCATGACAAAATGAGGTAATCCGGTTTATGGAACAATATCCAACTTTATGGCTAACCATTATCCAAGAAACGCTAAAACTGAACGGTGTTCTGTGTTCGTGGGTAGAATTCAACGATGCCAAACAAACTGAGTTAGCTAGTGAGGAATATCACCATTCACTATCTCTTCGCCCCTGACAAATACCACAGATATACTATTTATCGTTACATAATACCTACCTAATAACATAATTATTTATTTATTTATTTATTAATGTGAGCATAATGCATAGAAGTACATTTAAGATACATTTGTGATTTCCCTTTTTCTTTAGGGAAATTCTACAAATGTTTACGATACAGTGGCTATTATCTTCATGAAAAACAATATAACACTTGCAAGCTGTTTTTGTTATAGTTATAATTTTGTTGAATAATTATTTTAAACTTGTATTCTGTTCTATTTGCCTGGCGTCTCTTTCGGCCAAGCCAATAAATACAAACAAGGGGGTGGTCATTCACGCTGTCACTCTGAAACGTAAACACGGAAGATAACTGTAGCTAGTCCAGCATAGCTTGCTAGACGATAGACCGAAGGGCAAACAAGTTGATGAAGGGATGATACTATAATGCCCACTTTATCTATCTTGGTTGGTTAGTTTCATGAACGGTAGAAAAAATGCGACAGTTTAGCCAAGTAACGTTACTGAACGGTAAGGAGTTTAAATATACCTAGCTAGCTATAATTGACCAACTTTTCCATTGTAAATTATCTCAGTGTTGTAACACACCTTTGGTTGTGGTTAGCGTTAGCATACCGTGGCTTTTAAAGATTATGCTCGCAACAGGCATTATATTAATTATCAGGTAACTAGCTAGCTAGCCAGCAATAGATATGTAATGTATGTTATTTTTTTATTAAAACAGGCTTGCAGATTAGACCAGTTGATACAAAATAGCCTCTGGTTCTATAGCACGCAAGTTCAACAAGCTGTTAGCTATCCTAGCTCGTAAGCGTTAGCTACGTGCCTGGTTTATTCGGGCGATCTAGCTAACGACATGAGATATCAAGATGCCTATGCTACACGTCACACGTTGCTAGCTAGCTGTGGGAATACTTTACCAGAAAAAATGTTGACTTGCTACGACCGAATAATTAGGGAGCCAGCCTTTCCATAACGTTGCAATTTGCACCTATTGCTGTGTAACTTACTGGTTACTTGCTTATTAGCGAGCCAACCTCATGAGATACATTTATAGTATAATTATTCATGAACATTAGAATAATGTCATCGTTAGGAATGGCCATGTAGATATGCTGGCTCTAGCTAACTAGCGACACAAGCTAAAGAAGGTAATTGTTTTGTTTGTTAGCTAGCTAATATTGCTATTTCTATGGCAAACGAAACCAGGTAAGTTCACTAGTTACGTTATATACCTCACTTTAAGCTCTATAAGAAGGGGCGCTGTTTCAAGATATGTTTCATTAAGAATATATAATATGGCCGGTCATTGATGGAAAAAGTACATCTGAATAAAACTGCAAGCTAGCTACAGCGCTAGGCTACGTAAGGTAAGATAACTAATTAAGGTTACTTCCGTGCCTCGATTCCTCACTGCAGTGTGCCATTTGATCTGTTGCCCACTAGATGGCGGCAGTGTAGCCATCAGTTTCGGACCTGACCAGCCAGCCCTGCCTCTGTGAAGAATGGCTGTGGACATACGACGCCGCGAACAATGATGCACCAGGGCCAAAGCAGTCCAGATGGTATCCAGGAGACGGGCAGAGTAAGGAAGAAGGACAGGCATGCCCCCAGCCCCTCGGCTGCTGTCGTTGGTCACCCTAAGTCACAGGACAGCCTCCCTGTGTTCCTGTTCCCCACAGAGCTGGTGTTCTACGCTCAGGAGCACAGCTCACACAGAAGGGTCCTAACCTTCTATAATCCTTACAGCTTTGTGCTGAGGTTCAAAGGTGAGTAACTGAGGTGGGGCTAATGGGTAGAGGAGGGATTTATGAAAGACACTGTACTGGGAGCAGAGGTGAGAGGAAATAAAATGTTCACTCAGGCAGTAATAGTTGCAGATTTAGGTGGAGAGATGTTTGCTTTGTGCGCTTGTAATAACTCATACTGTCTGTTATTTTGGGATTGCTTCACTCATTCCCTGCTTCTGCTCTTCTTCTGCGTTTTGCTTTAGTGCTCTGCACAGCTCCTGCTCTCTACACGGTAGTTGAAGCGGAGGGCAATGTGAGGGCCCGGTCCTGTGTAGATATGTGAGTCTATTACCCGTACATTTTACATTGCACATCTGATGTTCATTTCCTTGTGCTTTTAATAGGAGGGCTGTGCATAAAGGCCATATGTTCCTAATTAGAATGGTTCCTACAAACCAAATTACCAGGCAATGATCAAGAATTGTATACATCAACCCAATGGGTGTTAATGCAATTATTTCACAGGGGTTGTGAACTCTGTGTGTGTGTGTGTGTGTGTGTGTGTGTGTGTGTGTGTGTGTGTGTGTGTGTGTGTGTGTGTGTGTATAGATATATATAAATTTACATTCGTAACATATGATTATTATGATATTAAGTCTCATTCAGTGAATAAAACTTAATGTGTCAGGGTTGACAGGTGTTAGGGAACATTTTGTGTTCTGGACTAGTGAGCAGTAGCTATGATTAGGATGTGTTGTAAGGCAGAATTTGCTGACCTGGCTTTCTCCCTGTCCTTTCGCAGTGTAGTGCGGCACC
This sequence comes from Conger conger, assembly GCF_963514075.1. Taxonomy (NCBI): domain Eukaryota; kingdom Metazoa; phylum Chordata; class Actinopteri; order Anguilliformes; family Congridae; genus Conger; species Conger conger. The sequence continues at coordinate 18,180,430 of NC_083762.1, read as the reverse complement.
AGGATGTCAGCTCCAGGAACTGGGGGCGAAGGGACCGCTTCAGGCTGGAGGTGTCGGGAGGGGGGCAGAGGGGGACGCGGGAAATCTGGGCCGAGCTGAGGGGGGGTGAGGGAGCGGAGAAGCCCCTGGAGACCCCTCAGGGAAGAGCTGCACCTCCAATGAGCTCGGCAGCCATGTTCCCTCCGGGGGTACTGAACCCCGACAGAGGTAAGAGACCGACTAGGAGCGGAGGAGAGAGAGCAGCATCAGAGCAGGGGGAAGTACATCTGTGATGGCAAGGCAATGACTGAGAGAACAGAACATATGCAGATAGTGGCCATAAAGGTGGAAACATTTGGGTAAATGAGAGAGGCAAAATATGCTGAAAGCACTTGCTTCCACACTGGTGTGGGTCCTGAGTTAAATAAATAAATAAATTAATTAATTAATTAATTCACATTCCAGCATGCTCAGAGTCATGTACAAATGTGATGGGTAGGTCTGACTGTTTGTAATTATGACTAGAAGCTCAGTGCTAATCGCTAGTTTGCAGCGTGTATCCTCATTCCCGTGCTTTACTGCTGTGCGTCTGGCACAGGTCGTGACGCCTCCCTGTTCGCTCTCTACATCGTTGTCGGGCTGGTGTGCATCACCTGCCTCATGCTCCCTTTGCACAGCGAGCCGAGCCCTCTGGTTCCACTGCACATTCATGTCACTGTTATGCAGAAACTGGTCTGTGCCTACATACTGGGTAAGGACTTGTTCTGGCTTATTAATGATAATCATTAATCTACTGGTGATGGACAGGAAATTCACAGTTAACTCAACATCTGCATGTATGTCATGGAAATATAATTTATTAAGGAAGGATAAGCTATAAACTGCACTTGCAGATAATGGAGATAATCTCACACTTAATATTATTTCAGGTGCCACATATTCGAAACACAAGATGGTGCAATTTTGTCACACATTAATTTGGTTTTCTGTCTTCTCCTGGTATTTTCAGTTTTCCTGTTTTATTTTTTTCACAAGTGCACTGCATGGTACTTCAGACCTTCGTATATGAGGGGGAGTGTCAGGAAACATTTACCCAGACATATTCACAGATGCAAACACACTGACACCTCATCAGCTGCCACTTTATGCAGTCAGTAGAACGGTTGCCATGGGCAATTTTGGGAAAATAAAATAAGCTTGATAGTTTTTCAGTTGAACACAATTGGCTTAATCATGAAGCGATTCTGCAAGGTCGAAGTACATTATGTGACTGCTCGAGGCTCAATTAGCTGCCTGCTTTGTAGGACATTGAGCATTTTAATATTACTTGGGGTAAACCGATTACATTACCTGCAGTCTTGCCTCAGATTCACTTCACTTCATTACATTTTTCATTCAAATTGGAGACGAGTTCAAAAATAATTGTTCACAAGCAAGGAAACTTGTCAGAACTGTGATGCATGTATACTCCCAAGTTTAAGTAATTTCATTCAGGAGCGCTCTTACCCTATCTGTGAATATTCCTCTCTGGGAAATGTAGCAGTGACCGCAGCTTAGCTATTCATTCAGGATGAGTGGTACACTGATGTAAACCAGGTTCCTTCGAACATGAAAACTTGACCTGTTTATCTCTTTTTCCATCCCTTCACCTCATTTAACAGGCCTGCTCACCATGGTGTTTCTACGTTGAAGTGAGAAGCGAGCGAGACTGAAAATCTTCAAGATTTAAAATTGAATTGGGTAGATGTTTACAGACAGCTGCGGTAGCTGTAGGAAGAGGAAGACTGTAGCTGTCCTCGAAAGACTGAAGGACACTGCCTGAAAGAGGGATTGACCAACCAACTTTCAACAGCCAGTCTTTTGCGTCATAAAAGTCATAATATGGCCAGTTTTATCCAGCAGAAGAGTGTGTGGAGTACACTTGAGAAGCAACCAAACCCAAAAGACCGGACTGACACTGGGACTGACAAAGAACAGACCCTCTTTTTGAACATCCGCTCTAAGACGCACAGCAGCCTCTGGATCCCTGCTAGCGCACATGGCATGTTGTGTTAACTTTGCTGCAAACTACATCGCGGGAATGTGACCTGGCCAGTTTATTTGAGGCTCACTGTAGCCTAGCAGGACATTATTGTAAGGATCGCTTTGAGAGTTTCTTGAGGGCCAGCTTGCAGTAGACTGAACTTCTAGAAGAGAGGATCATTATAGAGGATGTCAAAAATACATACGTACAGTACAGTACAGTACATGAGCCTTGAACCTGCCATATTATAAACCTCCACTCCATGCAGATCTCACAGTAATTTTTACCCAAGTGCTCTTGCTGTTATTGAGCTGAATTGTTGCTGTTTCAATATTCCATATACGTGTATATATAGATAATTCCATTTGCTTCATCAGTATAAAATAATTGTTGCCTGCAGCTTGTTGAAGTTGATGGACCAAAACATCTGCATGTCAGCTGGAAATGCATGAACATGCAGTATGTATGTATGTATACATGGTACGTTGCTAGTGTTTATATTCCATATGTATATTAAAGCTCTATTTTTATTGCAAGTCATTTATACTTTTCCCTTTTTTCTAAATGAAAAAAACTTGATATGTAATGGTGACTTCATAGTTTCTATTATTGCTTAAACTTAGAAAGATTAAAAATAGATTTAAATTGAATTATAATTGCTAGCGGATTTAGCTCCACATCAATATAGTAACAAAAAGACAGATATTGGAGAAAGCTCTACACGGCTACTGTAGATAGGAGACTGAAAGTTATGAGGAGATGCCCTCACACAATGATCATTTAACTGCGTTGAACACCCAGGGTGTTTTGCACATACAGTATTAGGTATCTAGTTACTGTATATTTGCATAAGCATTTTTTTTTAGTTTTTCTTGACCTTTTAATGCTAGTATCTGCTTCAGATGGAATGGCTACTAAATCTGTGGATGTGCCAAATAGTTATTGTATTGAATTGAATTGCTGAATATGTAAATATGGTAAACTGCATTACATATAGCACAGTACGCTTTTGTGGCTAGTTGGATCATTGATTCATAGTTTTCAAATTCCCCATTGATAGAGACATTCAGGAACTTGTCTTGTGACTAAATAAAATATAAAATATAGTGACTATTGCATTTCATATGCATGACTACTGTAATTTTGGTTAAAATGATTTCCTAGAAATAATCAGGCGCATAATACAATCCATCTATAAATCTGTTAATGCTAATATCTTGCAGAAAAATTTCGCATATAAAGATTTGTAGACAAATATGACTTCCTCGTTGATTGCATTACCCAGATCTAGCAATCTGAACATCTGCTAGCAGAAATAAAGTACAGATGGCGGTACCTCATTTACATGAGTAGGAGGAAGCTGCTCTTTCCTAAAAAACTTAACGGAATCCCTGAAGGCCATTGTAAATTGAGTGCTGTGTGACCCCCAGCCGTCCTGGACAACTCGTTATTTTTCAGAGCCTGCTGTCCAAGAGACATGAGACCTAATCTGTCCCATTTGTGCCTTCTAGTGGCGTTAAGTAACCAGGGACCAGTCTGCAGTATGGTTGCAGTATGGTCTGTTATAGGTAAGGCACTAATAATGGGGAAAAAAATGCTTTACCAGCACAAACCGTGAGGGCTCTGCTGTCTGGTAATAGAAAACACTTTTAACTGTCAATCAGATGTCTACACTGTGGAGGGACTACTGGAGCAGAAGGTGCAGGTTTGACAAACCAGGATGAAATTTAAACAGACATTTCATGCGCTTGTTTTGTGGCATAAAAGACTGCGTTAGGAAAAGATTTGGAATCAATCTGATTTGGTAATACAACTGTACAGTAATTCCTAGCACTTTCTGTAATCCAGAATGACAAATGCCCGTTTTATTCTGTCTTTAGTCTTGTGGACCTTTGAAAAGACATTTGCCACATCTCGTTCCTCAGTTTCTACCCAAATCCATCAAAGATGTCTGCAAGGAAATCTTGCTCTAAATAGTTGTTCTGTAGTACTGAATGCATAACTGCCATTGCGAATATACATTCTGTTCCTGCTTTCAAGTGTAGGTGGCCCCAAGTCTCCTGTATTGCTGGGCAAACCTTGATTGGTGATGGATGGAGTCATCGTCTATGTGGACATTAAGGTTGGCCTTCCTGGAAGCAATGTCCTCACCCACACTGTTCTGACCACTATCATGGCCCCCCTCGTTGGGCCATGACAAATAAAGGGGAGATGCACAACCAAGTCACTTTTTACTTATTTATTATAACAAAAGCAAACAGAACCTAATCAACATAATAAAACAATGGGGTGTGGAGATCAGCAAATCAGTAATGTGAGTGAGTGCATGAGTGGAAAGTATAGGAGTGGAATGTTGTAAGGTGTACAACATAACAAAAGGCACAAACCTCACAGGTGTCTCTGTGGGGGAAGAGCTGAACAACTACCTGAGCTCTCCTGAACCCTTTTATCCAATACTGAAACAATTAGCTTCACTGGTCACAGGTGTCACCAGTGAAGCCAATTTCCCTCCCTGCCACGCCCCCCTCCAGCCCCTGCCAGAACACAGACACACACAACGTCATACCTACAGGCAGGGGCGAGAGACAAACAGGCAGGGAGGCAGGGGGTCGTAACAACCACCAACTGCTCTATAAGCATCCATATGAGATCCAGTGTTGTCTGCCACAAGAGCGTAGGAGAGTGTATCATTTTGTTGAGTAACATTCGAGTAACTAAAGGCTATATCTGATCAGGTCTGATGAACACTGGAGCTAAACACAGTGATACGTCTTGACAGCCCATATTCCGGTCACCGGTTGGTGAAAAAGACCAGTCCGCAGTGAGTCATCCACAGCTCCAGGACATTGCATATGTTAACATTTACTAGGCCCTGCTTCCAAGGTTCCAGCTGCTGCCTGGTGTCCTGTGTTCCTGACAGTTCTGGTCTGGGACAGTAAGCAGGGCTATGATTTATGATCTGCCCACAGCAGGTAGGGGAACAGTGCCATTCCATTCCATTCTCACTTCCCTTCCTACTTACAAAACAGGCCCTGAACCCAGAGTGCAAGTGCTTCTGTAAAAGGCGTCTTCACACCTGAGTAGGCTGGGCTTGCACAAATCAGTGAGTACTGATAAGTTTGAGTTATTCAGGTTCGATTTACTAAAAATGTAAAAATGTGATTGATTGTTTTATTCTGATTAAGTTATTTATTGTTTTACCTTCATTATTATACACATTCAGACACACTCTGCAACAGCCCTCCCACTGTTTGGGACTGATGGCCAATCATTATCTGTAAGAACATACAACAGCAGCAGATAAAAAGGGTGTCGAACCACAGCAGAACAAATAGATGTCCCTGGTATATATGGGTGCAATGTGTATTCCTTGCTGGGAATGTTGGCAATTGCTATACCTCTGAGCAGCCTGTAGCCTTGGTACCTGACAGGGACCCGGAAGGTTGGTGGTTCAAGCCCTGGTATAGCCATGATGAGATATGCACAGCTGTTGGCCTTTGAGCAAGGCCCTTAAGCCCCCGGGGGGATTGTCCCCTGCTTAGTGTGTTCAACAGTAAGTTGCTTTGGATAAAAAGTGTCAGCTAAATAACGGTAAATAACCTCTGACCAGGGTACTTAAACCCTCACTTTGTGAACTGACAATTAGCAGATCTGCATTCTGAGAGTTTTGGGATATTGAGCTTCAAAAAGTATTCTCGTACTTCTAAGTATTTTTGAATAAAACGTCACACATGACATTGCTTAGGAGGTAAGAGCTGTTGTTTGGCAGTTGGAGGGCCGTTGGTATGTGAGTGTGAATGGGTGAATGAGAAGCATCAATTGTACAGCGCTTTGGATATAGGTGCTATATAAATGCAGACCATTTACCATTTACATGCATTTAGTGCCCTATAGGCAACATATTTATAACACAAACTCTTTAAAATTCAGAACCATATCATTCTCAGTTCACGACTGTGTTTTGTCACAGCACCTTCATGTCCCTTTGTGCATCGTAATAAAACATTTTCAATTGAAAAATGGTCGTCAATGTGTTACTTCGCCAGTCCTGACTTGGTTCCACAAAGGGAGTAGATTCCCAGCAACACCATAATAAGACAAAGTCTGTTTTTAGTTTTAAAATGATTTTCACAAAAGTGCTTGTCATTTATGGAGGTGTTTCAGTGTTATTATTGCGACCATGAGGTTTGCTTTTATTTGTTGGTACTGTACATATCAGAATGATGACGCTTTTTAAGGCCAGAGATTTTGTGTTTGTACACTGAATTCTCTGGCAACACTAATTTCCCTGTCCTAAGCCAGCTTTGAAAAATGTTATGGGCAGCCACATGTTGCTGTAGGCAACACAGGGAAAACAAATATGGAGACCACACAAATCAGATATTCATCTTCATTCATATTATTCATGGTTCCCAGTATGTGGCCCACATTGAATAAGAAAATATTGATTTGAAAAAACAGTTGCAAATGAGGAAAAAGAGAAGAAATGAGGACAGACTCAGGATTGTGACTTACTTCAGGAAGACTTTATTGAGTATCTTTAGTATAATGCTGCATGTCACACATTATCCAGTCCATCCAGCCATAGTGCTCTCTCCGTCACACACACACACACACAGACACACACACACACATACGCGCACACACACACCACACACACATGCACACACACATACATCTTATGAACTAATTACCCTCAGTAACTGTCAGATCACATGCGTAAGTCTCTATGATTTCCCCAACAACTTCAGAGAACAAACAAATATTCTGTAGGCAGGCTTACCTGACCAAACATTTTTAATCTACAGAACTATATACAAATAAATATCCTACAAAAAACATTTTCTAAATTCATACAACCTGTTTCTCCAGGGTGTAAAAGAGTGATGGTGGGTGGGACAGGGAGGCAAGGCAAGTTTGCAGTGGTGGGTGGAATAAGGAAAGGGGTTTAGGGGCAGACACTGCAAGGAATGGTTGCAACCGGCCATAGTAGTACTCCACCAGACCATGTATATACTAATGTGCATGTTCGATCTCAAACTGATTGTCTTTCAAATATATTTTCTTTGTGAGTCAAAATAAATTTGTACAATCCTCTTTTTCAGTAGTTTGTAAATATCTGCTTGTAAGTATGTGTATGTGCACATATATATGCAAACAGGCAGCTCATTCACTGCTGCAAACCCTGAATGCAGCCCCTCTCCAGCAGGGAAAGAGGGAACGGGGATAAGTGAAAGAAAAAGAGGGAAAAATCATGTCAAGAGGACAAATCCACAGGGGTGGAGAACAATGGAAATGAAGACGGGGCTAAACATTTGTTTGCATTTGATTTTTCCCATTTTGACTTGAGTAAAGAATATTCTACAGATATCTACCTAAAGATATAGGGATTACATTGTTCTATAAGTAGATAATTTTTTCTGATACTGTTTTGTTTTTAAAGGCAAGCAAGGTACATTCAATACAGGGCTGTTTTCTTTTTTCTTTTGCAAGACAATAATATATAAGTTATACAGGCAAAGTTATTAGGAAGTGCAATAAGAGTTTATATACACAAACAGGTCAACTGATCGTCAATTCCGCTATTGATCTTTTTCATTGTTATGTACACTAAAAGTGTGCAAGTCATTATGTCCATCAGCTACTTTACGAATCTCATGAGCCTTTTTAAAAAACAGAACCAACCAAAATGAAAATGTAAGGCTCAGGACTAGATGTTTGTGGGTTCCACCTGTCCTTCTATCAAGAAGTATTACCCAGACTGATTTGCATTTTCTGCCAGCACATCAGTTTGCACCTTGTGATGAATCATCTTCACCTACATTGAGAATTGGGGCAAATGTAACATAACATCAAAAACTGTATCAACTTCTACAGTTGACTAACATGTCCAACATTTTTAACTGAACTAAATCTTCAGTCTTCAAATATTTCTTCAGCCTTCTAACAACAGTTGCGAGAATAACAGCCAATATAGATTTTTTTATGTTGACTTTTTCAAGAAAAGTGGCAAATCTGAAATGACACTAATGTTTCATTAATAATTCAGTAATCTCTATAGGCCCATCTCTGTATATGCAAATAGATTCCTCCATTCTCATTGACATTACACCAACAGAAATATTGGAGAAGTTGATAACAAAATATGAAATGAAAATATACATTCTGACAAACAAAATATCTGTCATACAAACTATCTACAGGAAATACTCTGTTACAAACACCACACCCCCAATGGTAATTGGGGAAATCTTAATATCTGTTCCATTTACATAATTCATATATTTATGTTAAATCATTATGACATACACATGAAAATATAATGATTGAAAAACCTGCATACATACATAATGTGTAGCATCCTGATTGGTTGCAGACTAATAGTTAAAATAAATAAAAATAAAAATCCTGCATTGGCAACACTGATCTGCTTTTCTTAACAGGACAATACTTGCATTATAAACCATTAACACATACATTTGTGTTTAGTCCAACGTGAACAAATGGCTCTCAAGGACTTGCTGTCTGAAAAACAGCAGTGTATTCTGGTTCAATACGCTGGAACCCAAGGGAGTTACAGACCAAAACCATTCTTTCAATATGTATGAACAAATGTGTATGAGACATTAGGAGACCAGGGTTGTTAGGTCGATTAGTCTATGCGGTTTTAAATATATGCACTGTAGAGATGGGAATAAATACATAAATTAGCATGTATTTAAGAACAATGTTCAATATATTTATTATTTATTCAAAATAAATAAGCAGACTTTATGGATTTACTGAAACCTCAATTGCAGCTGATACTTGAATTCAAGACTTCTTCCCAGACTAAATCTTTAGCGTATTTAAGAGTAACTGGTGAGATGGTTTTTAAATGAAACCCCTATAAACACAGGTTTCAAAATCCTGATTCCACACAAAAATATGGTATTTAGGCCCAAACTCTGACCACAAGTCCATCTTTATATTTTTCCTCCATTATATCTGAAGCAAGAGGTTTAAAAAGATATAGAATTAACTTAAAGGATCTCAATATTTATGTTAATGCCTTTGCATTGTTCAGTTGATTTTTTTAAAGAATATGTAGAGCACACTGAGTTAGTTCAAGATTTGTCTAACTTCTCTTGATAGCCTATGAAACATTGTTTTCAAAGAAAACAGGGTCAGGGTATCTGAATAGATGGCAAATAGCAGCACCTGCCATTTACCATCCATGTTGACACATTTCAGATGAGCCTCTCTGACTGCTATGCTTTTGATGATTGAACACTACACGAGGAGCATGTGACTTGGTCTGCAGTCCCCAACACCCCAGAGTCCCTCGAGGCTCAGGGTGACAGTTGGGAATCTCTAGTCTCGTGGTGTCCACTGAAGTTCTGTGGCAATCTCAATTTAATTCCAGCTCAGGTCCTAATCAATGAAGTGGAGCTTTTGACTGCATGGATAAGCGGATCACTTGTTCCAGGAGCCAGTAAGCTGCTGTTTGAGAATCACCTCCGTAGCCCTCGGAATGTGAAGCTCTGGGACACCAGGGACCAGCCAGTGAGTGCCCCACAGCCTGGAGTGTGGGAAAACGTGATGCGGATCTGCCTGGTGTGCATTCAGACTGTGCTTGCCCAGTTTCAGTGTTTGCTACAGCGAGTCTCTCAGGATGAACTGAGGAGTCTCTCAGGGCCCAGCAGTTCACCACGGAGTTATTGTAATCCTCTCTATGTTGCAGAAACAGTTTTCAGAACACGATGACAGAGATGCTGTTGAAGACTTACAGTTAGCTGTCTCCTTCATGTGCCTTTTTCTTCTTTTTCTTGAAGCCTAGCTGCTGCAGAGTGCACACTGTTCTTCTTCTGTCGTATGATTGGCCAATGACAATGTAGCACCCCCCCCAACATTTGTCATTCTTAAAGGGACATGCGAGCACACACAAAAAACAAATTAAGATATTGTGGTTGAGTTCTGGGAGAGGCTTTTGGAAACTGGGAAAAGAGGGAGCAGGGGAAATCCCTCCCCAGTCACTGCCCTGATCAGTTTTAACTTCCTCTCCCATTCTCAGTCTCTCATCTGGAAAAATAGGAATATACCATTCTCCCTGTTCTCTCTCCATGTGTCACTGGATTTCTCAGTTTTTAATTTAACCATCTATTTTGTGCACTTTCAATGCCTCAGCTAGAACATCTGTGGGTTTATTTTTTTCTTCATATACATACATGATATAAGTAGATGTGCAGGAGGTTACTGGAAGCGCGATGTTGAAGAAAACATGCGATTTGCTAATAAAGAAGGCGGAAAAGGGACGATACATCCCCCGTCTCTTCTGTTGTTCCTCCCTCTCCTTTGGCTCCTCTCTCACCCTCTTTCTCTCCCTCTCCTTCTGTCCTCCTGCCTCTGCGCCTCCCGCCCCTCATGCACGCGACTCCTTCTTGGAGTGCGGCTTGTTTCCCAGGAGAGAGTCCATCTCGTTCACTGTCTGTGCCGTCATCTGAGACAGGACCTGAGAGGGAAGACCAGGGAGAGAGTGAGCAATGGGGAGAAAGGAAAGTGACAGATACAAGAAGACGGGGAGACAAAGCCTTTTACAATTTTCTATATTATTTTTGTCATTTCCATATAGTTGGTCAAAATGAATGTTTGTCATGCCACGAAAGTGGGCTGAAATTCAAGCTTGCCAAATGCAAAGAATGCAAAATTCAGAGGGTCTGGGATGGATCCTCAGACATCAAAAACAGAGACAGATAAGTAGTTATACTGTATATCATAACATAATAATACTACAATAATACTATGCCATTATTGTACACATAAAATTATTATGTATCTTAATTCTATACATTATGGGCAACATTACTGTTGCCATTGTTTCATACAAATCACAGCTGTATCTTGCACTACCATACATCCTTAACTCATTCTAACAAAGCTCATTTTTGAACTTGTGATGTCATTTTAAGTGACAGTTTGGGGGGGGGGGTGGTCAGTTGTTCCATTGTGCCGCACTCCCGTCACATCCTGCATGCCTCTCACATTTGACTGCACCATCCAATCACATCAGCTTCTAACACGTGCAGCTCCGCAGCAGAAACAGAGTGCAGTCCTCACACACAGAGGACGCTATCCAGTCAGATTTAATCTCCATGCAGCTGGTGTCGCTATTAATGTTTAATAAAGCATTGATAGCAACAATATGCTTACTTACTCAAATGCATAGTTGATTTTAGGTCCAGCATGATGAATATGCCCTCAATGACCACTTTATTAGGTATTTATTAGACATATTAGTCTTTTGATGCTGTATCCCAAGCTTGTACAGTTGTGCAACGTGTTGTGCATTCCGAGATGCTCTTCTGCATACCACTGTTGTATCTCATTCTGAGATACACAAACCACCCCTGGCACCAACATCATTCCATGATCAAAGTCATTTCTTCCCCATTCTGATGCTTAGTCTGAACAACAACTGAACTTCTTGACTATGTTTGTATGCTTTTATGCAGTTGCTGCAGCATGATGAGCTAGATCTTTGCATAAACAAACTTGTATGCAGGTCTAGCTATTAAAGCGGTCACTGAGTGCATGTGTAAATACATTAAAAAAACAAGCCATTGATTTCTAGGATGAGAAACAGATTCATCAGAATAAACTGCGAAATAATGGTGCTGAAAATGTATTTTAAAAACCGAAAATGCATTTGCAAAGTAGCCCATTCTTAGCCCAGAAGACCTATATTTACTGACTATTTCCCATAAGCTACCTGGCGTTGTGAGCTTGTAAAAAGAGGGGAAGGTGGCTTGTTTGTCCTTTCTGTTTTGCAGAACACACACACATAACAATATAAAAATGTTGGAACACTAAAATCAATACAAGACCTTGAGGTTGCTAAAGAAGCACATAGAATCAGAGCAACAGTTCAAAGTAGCAGAATATGGCCTGTGTTGCTACCTCAAAGCCCTGAATTAAACACAAGTGACAGAATATTGGGTAACTATTGTTAAATACAATGGAGTTTTCATATGGAGAAAGGCGAGGTTATGGCTACCCGTATGGAGCCCAGGTTCTCCAGAAGCTGTTCAGTATTGGAGACTCCCATCAACACAGAGCTCACTCCCTCACTGCGTAGACACCAAGCTGAGGGAGAGAAAATGAGTGTGAAAGAGAGAAAGAGAGAGAGAGAGAGAGAGAGAGAGAGAGAGAGAGAGAGAGAGAGAGACCTGTAAATGTCTAAATGAGCTTCATTCAAAACACATTGTTCAAAATTATAAGTTTGGAAAGCAGGAGAATAGACGAGAGGGGAAAGTAAGAAAGGAAGCTAGAGAACAGGAGACAGGTCAATTACAGGCAGAGTCCTGGTGAAGCTCAGGTGTGTGAGAAGGCTAGAGGAAAGGGGGAAAGTGACAGGCTAGAGAGCACAGCACAGCATGAACAATGGCCTAACAACAGGTATAATAAAGTAATCAAGACTGAGTAATACCAATAGGAAAAGAGGTACAGAGAATAACACACATATACACACACACACACACACACACACACACATACACACACGCACACACACACACAAGCACAAGCACACACAAACACACACACACATATCCCTACAAACACACACAAAAAGACACACACACACAAACACAAACACACACATACACACAGGCTACAAACGTACACACACAGACAAACAAACATACACACACACTCGCAGACACACAAACATATGCACACACGCATACAAACACACACATACATTCACACACACACAGTACCGAGCCATGCGTACAGTTGTGCTGACATTACCAATGGCCAGTTGTGCAGCTGTACAGCCCAGTCTGTCAGCCAGCAGGTGGAGCTCTTTAATTTTGGCAAGCTGCCTGCGCCCCTCCTCACTGTTCACACGCTCCTTGAGCCACTGGTACCCCTGACACACAAACAAACACTTATAAGCACTTACAAATATTCTAAACTTTCAAACATAACCTCATATGCTGATAAAAATATATTTAGCTAATCATAAGCACAATATGTAGGACAAACCACAACCATCCTATAGATATGCGCTCATGAAGATTAAACACAAAGAGTCTAATCACAGCAAGTGGTATTTGTACAATATCAATTACACATATTGACAGCTTTTATTCATTAAATATTATCCTCGATATATAAATGCTGTCTGAGAACATGCTCTGTTATGGGTTGGCAGTTTGATGTATGTTGGGTCAGATAGTTCCAGTGAGTCAGTATGTGGGGAATGTCTGTACACCAGTGTCAGTATATTTGGATGGGTGTACCTTCATGGCGGCCCGTGAGCAGTCTGGTACCCCATCACTGTACTTCCCAGTGATCAGGCCACAGGCCAAGGGGGACCAGGTCATCGCACCAACACCTGAGAGACAGACATGAACACATGTCCAAGTTATACACCAAACTCCCAGCACATTTACACACACACACACACACACACACACACACACACACACACACACAGGCACACCAAACAATAAAATTAAGTATATCTATTATATAAGAACTCAGTGAGTGAAGAGCTACCGAACGCAGTGCCAAACTGACCAATCTTGTGGTAGAGCTCAGGCAGCTGGACCTCCACCTTGTCTCTCTGGAAGTAGTGGTACTCAGCCTGCTCACACACTGGAGGTATCAGGTTAAACTGCCGCGCAACAGAGTACGCCTCCTGGGAGGAGAAAGAAAGATTATTACTGGGACAGGTATGAAGGCAAACTGCCCACTGGGACACTTTAGTCCAATCAGCATGAAGCTGCCAGTCATTTGTCAATCTCCTGAGGAGACGATAACACACTGATACGGAAACACAGGCCAGAAACAACAGTCATTATTCTATAACAGGTATGTAGAACCTGGCACATCCTGTCTCACATTTGCAGAATATAGCCTTGTGATTCTCCCTGAATGACAGCATCTGCCAAACACAAACAAATGCATCAGTCAATGGGTTTAGTGCTGTAAAGGATACTTAGAAGGGCACCCATAATATGTAAGGTAGCAGTGTTAGAGAACAGTTGCTGGACTATAACTACAGTATACGGTTCCATGGCCTCCTTAAGGAAAATGCATGGAATGCATGGGGCTCATAAATCACTTCCACACAGCTACATTACCAGACAGGTGAGCTGTGTGACACTGTGACACCTACAGGACTAAATGCAGCCGCACTGTAATCTCGAAAGGGCCGGGAAGAAAAAGCAGGGGGTAGATGGTTATGAACATGGAGTTAGGAATATGTTGGCATTTAAAAGAATTATGTGTGAGGGGTACAGTAACCTTGGTCATAATACAGTTGAATGATAATTTATTATTTATACAGGGTAGTTTGATGTATGCATGCTCTTTTGCAGCAATGCCCTGTGTTTTGGGTACAACAGTATACTGCATCTCAAGCATTTTCAACACAGTAAATGCCAAGTTACTCCCATACACAAAGCGCACTTAAATAAACTTAAATACCTGTCTTTGATCCAAATTATTAGGGGGGTAAAGGATAGAAAGTGTATAAGGGGAAATGATAGCACAGTGTGAGACATACATCTGTTCATGTCCACTAGTAGGGATGAGGGTATGTAGTGCAGAGCAGGGGGTTACTGGCTCAGGACAGTGGGAATGACAGCACACAGGGGACTGTGAGATTGAGGTGCCAGAGGAGATATGTGGCTCACTCACCATTATCTCCATGGCGCTCCAGCGGGAGGTGCCCCAGTACATGGCCATTCCCTGATTAATCACGAAGGTCATGGCACGTACCACCTCTGAAAGACACCGCAACACGTGACACTCGCGTGTTATTCATCTCGCGACGTGACACGCGTCAAAGGTGGGGGACTAACGCCGTTATTTCAGTCACGCATGAACCCTCTGAGTTTACAAACTAGCGGATGCATACAGTAGACAGATACAACTGAATGACATGCATGAGCATTTCCACCACTCCCCCTGGCCCCCTTTTTAGAGGATTACTATTTTGAGAACAATAAACCTTTCTTTATTTAGTGTTACAACTGCAGTATTAGAATAACTTAGGAGCAGCCTATAGCCTGGTGGCTAAGGTGCTTGACTGGGACCTGGAAGGTTGAGGGTTCAAGCCCAAGTGTAGCTTCAATAAGATCAGCAAGATGCAGCTGTTGGGCCTTTGAGCAAGGCCCTTAACCCCACATTGCTCCAAGGGAGACTGGCCCCTGCTTAGTCTAATCAACTGTAAGTCGCATTGGATAAAAAGCATCAGCTAAATAACGTGGACACACTGGGTTCCGAACAAAAAACACAGGGAAGCGGCTGCTTCCAGCAGAAGTTAATGTCCATTCAATGGTAGTTTTTCTCCTGAGGAATGTGGTTTATGATTATGGTTGCTTTGGCTATCCCAGACACTAAGACAATTGGATTTATGGGAATTGGACCAACAGTTATGGAGAAAACGAAAAATAACTGCACAACTTCCCTGTGTTCAGAAGACCGTTAGCACATGAAGTTCCAAACACCTATACATGATATAGAACAACACCACAAGCAGAATACTACAGTTTTCTCTGTTATGCAGCCAAATCTCTATTAAATCTTTATCTGGTTAATCTTAACATTAATTAAAAACAGATACCATCTATAGCTATAAGACGATGTGTGTGCATGCTTGAATAATTTTACAAGGAACATTTTTGGCTGAGCCGTATAAGCCTGCCCGGTTTGTTGCCTCTCGTTAGCAACAGCTTCCCCACCACGCTGTCACAGAGGAGCACCATTACCTTGTCACTGTGAGCTGAAATGGATCGCGCATGTGACTCGTGCCACGTTTTTATGAGATCTGGAAGTCATTTCTTATTTATTTGTCATGAAAGTTGCACTGTTCGGAATATTGTGAGCTTACTTGGTGTTCGGAACTAACTAAATAATTAAATAACTGTACAAATATGTCTCATAGGTTTATCCTCCAAAATAAACTCTTCCTGCGTATTCCTCTCCAGCCTCCAGTCATGTCTGTCAGTTTTTTACTGTTAAAACCCATTGCACACATTACGATTTCAACTTCAGTTTATCTGTTTGAACAGCAACCATTATGAGTGCCCCATGAGTTCTGAGTTGATTTCTGGCATGTAATTTTAGATTTCATGAGCCTCAAGAGACTGCAAATAGCCAATGAAAAATAACAATTCAGTAACGTAACACAGTGGTTAGGCATACACAGGGGTCCCCAGGACCACTGAAAAAGCAGCTGCTGTATCCTGTCTGCACACAGCAAAGGAAAGTGTGAAAACAGAGGGATTAGAAAGATGCCAAACCACAAACCTGTGCTGGACAGAGGCAAAAATCTGTGGCAAAAACAAAAGTGACTCGTCTAACATGACAAGCAATGAAAACAAAACTGGTCCGCAGAAAAGGTTGATGATTCTAGGAGCTCAGGGAAATCCCAACATTGGGGCAGCACCACCTACCAGTCCAGAGCACGGCTCAAAATCAAATCATTTCTGAAAAATGAGATGCTGACATGCAGTGCAATCCCTGATTTCACAATTCCCATAGTGTAGGTCACTTGTGTGGCAAGTTCATTTATATATTATTATGCACATATTAGCTATCACCCTTCTTGTGCCCCTTCCCCATGTCCTCATGAATAACCAGTATCCCATCACAACCCAGCCTCACTGCTTCTCAAAGAAGGAACAAACAAAACAGAGATGCCTGCCTACTTAACTGACCCTGGCCTGACTTCTACACTGACTGACATGATGGAAAACCCAACAGCTGGGAACCCAGAGGACATTTGACCAGATCTGGCTGACCAAGTGATTAACAGTATATTAGTGACTAAAGCATGCAGATAAACACACACACACACACACACACACACACACACACAGACGTGTGGGAACGCACACACACACACACACACACACACACACGCATGCATGGGGTGTATTTGAGTGCTGACCTTCCATAGGGCTGTTGACATCGGTGCGGTTGGCGAATACGATGTCCACGTACTCCAGCTGCAGACGGGACAGGGAGCCCCTCAGGCCTGGATGACAGATGACATCATCGGCGTCAATGCCAACCTCACACATGACCATCGTGTTTACCCCAGCTGCAATCAGTCACCTCCGCATCCACCGTGTCAGCACCCATCCTTCCCATGAAAACCCACTGCGGTCTGATAATGTGCAATGTCCCTGATCTCCCCGTTCTCATTCACCAATTACCCGACACCACTGTGCAGTCTGCTAATCAGCACTGAGGTGAGTGCCCGTTAACAAATTCACCTACGTGCCAGTGACTATTTTCCACACGACAGCCCACACAGTGCTACAGGAGAGCTCGTACCCACAGGAAGAGAGGAGCGATGGCACCTGATAGCCCCGCAGGCCCCTGCCGTGACATTAAGGATTTAATGCGGTGGCAACGAGGGAACAGGGCCAACTAAAACCCGCAACTCTGGCAGACGATGACTGTGCCCTGCCATTCTGAAGTGCCAGTCATAGCGATGACTAAGAGAGCCAAAGCTCACACCTGCCATTACAGAGCCCAGCCCGCACGCTGGGTGAGCGCGGCTAACGGCCGAGCCACTGGGGGGCCACAGCCTCTCTTATTTATCCTGCTTTTTGTCCGAGTCCTTCCCGTTCATTTCCTCTGCCCGGCTTTGTAGATGATACAGTAGTCTCATAACAAACCTCCAAGGCCTGCCTCTGACCGCCAGCGTGGAGCAGCGCTTACAGATTAAGAGCTATGACTAAAGGGATAAGAGTCTGAACTTCAGACACTCCTGGAGGTCACTCTGCCACACTGCCGCAGCTGGACAAATCCGGTCATGTAAACGGTGATGTGACGTGCTCATTAAATCTGGCCCTGTTTAAAGGCCTACGAGTTACCATTTACCATTGATATCTCTTACGTGGTGTTCTTCCAGTCCTCTGCACATACCACCCTCTGGATTTCATAAAGAGGTCCTGGGAGTTTTATCCCCCACCTTCCCCATCATTATTAATGATTCCAACACCTCTACTTGTGTCCCTGATTTTTTTAAGCCAGCCGGTGTCCGGGCTCTTTTAAAGAAACTGGCCTTGATCCATCACTCCTACAAAATCCAAGTTGCCTTTTGCCTCTAACATCATTGAAAAGGTTATTGCTGAGCAGCTCCTGGATGCAGTAGTAGAAAAGAAGTACAATCAAGTTTCTGCTAGCCGTACAGCTCTGAAACTGCTGTACTTACACACCAGTGGCTTACACATGCATGCTGACACTGGTGAAATCTTCACTCGCTGGGCACTTTATTAGATAGACCTGTACACCAGCTTAATCAGCCAATCATGACACAGCAACTAAATGCCTAAAAGCATGCAGACATTGCCAAGAGGTTCTGCTGTTCTTCAGACGAAATGTCAGAGTGGGGAAGAAATGTTATCTAAGTGACTTTGACCTTGGAATGTTTGTTGGTGCCAGACAGGGTGGTTTGAATGTCTAATAAACTTGTTGCCATTAAAGCAAAAGGTGGGCCAAATACTAAGAAATTCTAAAATTGATGTAATCTTTTCAAAGATTCAACTTTTCAGCAGTTTGAAAAACCATAGAAAATGTTCAAACTGCCAAACATTTGGGATGCACATGCTTATTCCAAAATGAGGTGATTCGCTCTGTATTGACAGTATATTGAAGATGTCAGGGCAAAAGGGGCTCAGTGAGGTGTTTCGCTCTGTATTGAGAGTATATTGAAGATGACAGGGCAAAAGGGGCTCAGTGCATGTGCATGGGGCATGTACAGGCTACATATGGTACTTTACACTTTGCCCACAATGTTGTGTAGAGTAACGTTAGCTACCATGAGGGAGAAAGAACAAAGCTGTGTAATTAGAGCAGGAATGTGGTACTGAGATAATTAGGTCACGTTCCCGAGGGTAGTGGGGGGGGGGATGATGCTCTATTGTTTCTGCGTGCTAAAAGACGGGCCTTCACCCTTGCCGGCCCCAGTAAGTGATTTGGGAACTGGCCCTCATCAGAGTCACACGCACTGATAACAGGGCGGGGACACTGAAGGCACAGGGAGGCAGTGAAAGAGCAGCTGAGCAGGGCGTTGTGAAGCAGACACCGGACTGTGACCTTGTTAGGACGGTGGGTTTCAGGTCTCCGTAGGACTTAAAGCCTAAATTTCCCGAAATTTGTATAGTGATAAAACAAGAACACTAAATGTGTAAAAGTGACGCAGGTAAGAAAAGGAAGAAATATCCCATTGCAGTGAATGATGATGATGATGATGATGATGATGATCACACGGCGACGGTGTTGTACCTTCAATGATGTGCTTTCTGGACAGCCCCCTTTCTGTCTCCGCCCTGCAGGTGGACACAGGTATTGTCATAAGGCTTTCCAGCTTTATTTTTCCATACAGTAGCAATCTTTTGCTTTATTATATCTGATAAAGGCTCTGGGTAAAGAAAACTGTACCTACTACAATGTTTTTATGGCTTTAATAATAATAGAACCCTGAAGAAAGAAAAGTTTTTCCCGGATCAGTATTAGAAGAGATGCATTGATAATCTAGTGACAGGAACATCTGTTCTTATCAGTGGATGAGGAGTATTTCCTTCCAATGGAGTGTCTGCATGAGGGGTACTTTTTGCATGCAATGCATTTTTTCATAAAATGTATCATGCTCAAATTACTTGGAATAAACCAACAGATGTCCATAAAAACACACACAATTTATTGCCATACTTACTGCCCCGAACAATGAGCAATATGGCCTAAAATTTTCATCACATCTCATAACATTTTCATTTTTAGGTTGTTCATAATAATTACGACAATATAATTCTGAGAAATGAGAATTATCAACAATTTTTTAAGTAAAATATTTTTTTTGCAACCGGCTTCATAGACCCCTTATGTATGAAAAAAGAAAGACTTACTGTCCTCCCCAGTAGATCTTAGTGGTCACTACAAAGCTGGATCGTCTGAGAGAGAGAGAGAAAGAGAGAGGAGATGGGCACAGAGGAGTCGCCAATTATTTACAGCATTTTACCATTACTGCCTTCATCACAAAAACCACAGATGCGATGCAGAAAGATAAATCAAAAGGCAGCTATAAATATAGAAGAGATGCACCTCCATCCTTTCTTCTTAATGATGTTTCCCAGGGTGATTTCAGCCCTAAAGAGACAGTGGAAAAAAAGTAATATACTGCAAAAACAAATATACTGAAAATTAGACAAGTACAGCTACAAAGCCAGTTACGAATGACGATACTACACAGACACAGTCTACAGTGCAGCACTGGAAATAATTAACATTGTAGAAACATGTCAATTAAGAAAATGTTGGGACATAACTGTCTGTCATAATTTGCATGATCAAACACCGCAGGCAGGTACAACACTAACCTTCCTGAGGCATAAACCTCTGCTGTGTCAAAGAGGTTTACGCCATTTTCATAAGCGATGGTCATCACGTTCTCTGCCATCTGAGAAACACAGACACTCGAGATCAGATGCACTGAGACTCGCAGAGATGCACAGAGATGCACACTGAGACATGACACTGGACTGACTTACTTCATCTGAGATTTGGGAGCCAAAGGTCACCCAGGTGCCTGAGAACAGAAAAGATATACATTATTTGCCCAGAACTAAGCTACACACGTGTGCTCACAGACACATGCACAGCTGCCTGAAGCACTCTCACACCTCCATACATGCACACACACACACACACACACACACACACACACACACACACCCACATGCATACACACACACCCACACGCTCACAGCTCACTGCTGTCCACCACATGCACAAACACACCCATCCTCCACACCCACGCACACACCCCCACATGCACACACACACCCATAAACACACACACCCATTCACCCACCCACACACACACCCCCACACGCACACATACCCACACACACGCACACATACCCACATGCACACACACCCCCACACGCACACATACCCACATGCACACACACACTCTCAAACCTCCCTGCTGTCCACCACAAGTATACACACACCCATCCTCCTCCACACACACACACACACACACACCCATCCTCCTCCGCACGCACACACACACACACACCCATCCTTGTCCGCACACACACACACCCACACGCTCACAGCTCACTGCTGTCCACCACATGCACAAACACACCCATCCTCCACACCCACGCACACACCCCCACATGCACACACACACACCCATAAACACACACACCCATTCACCCACCCACACACACACCCCCACACGCACACATACCCACACACACGCACACATACCCACATGCACACACACCCCCACACGCACACATACCCACATGCACACACACACTCTCACACTTCCCTGCTGTCCACCACAAGTATACACACACCCATCCTCCTCCACACACACATCCAACCTCCACACACACACACACACACCCATCCTCCTCCGCACGCACACACACACACACACCCATCGTTGTCCGCATGCACACACACACACACACACACACACACCCATCCTCCTCTGCATGCACATGCACACACACACACACACACACACACACACATGCCTTAAGCACTCTCACACTCTCACACCTCCCTGCTCTCCACCACATGCTGGGATAGGGTCTGACATGTGGGGTGCAATAATCCAGTAATCCTCACACAATGTTTCTGAATATATATTTAGCAAGAAAGTCACATACAATGTCATGTTGTTACATGTCAGCCAGGCGTGTATTAACTAATCTTGGCGGGTGGGCTGTAGAAGCCAATGAGGGCATTAAACCAGTGATATGAGCTTACTCAGTTCCCACTGACGGATATTCTTCATCCCAAATACTTGAAATGAAACGCCAGCTGTATAACAGCAGTTATCCAATGAGAGGCAATGTAAGTCACCCTGAGATCAGAATAAATAAAGGCATTTAAAGCTTTACACTTGGCTTGTTTCTCCTTCACACATCCATGGGCACCATGGTGCTGCTATGGTGCTGCAGTATACCATGGAGTGCTGTCGTATACTATGCAGTGAGTGTAGTATACCATACAGTTCTTGGAGTTCTTTGCTCACCTAGTCCCAGACAGGATACTCTCAGCCCTGACTTCCCCAGGTTCCTGAAATGCAATAGGAGATGAGGGGGTTAATTCAGCTCATCCAGTCTGATCCAATCCATCACAGATTGCACGTCTGTGTTGTTGGAAACAATTTCTAGGCAGACCTGATTAGCCTACTTTACCATCAGGACACAAGCATTTGCCGTTGGCTTATCCACACAAAAACAACAGAAAACTGATACACTCTCGCCCTAAATACCAGTCAATCCCCCTTGATCTACAGCATGTCATAGCACTGCAGAACCTACCAAAAGGACACTAATCTTTTTTTCAAGGACAAGACATTACATAGTAAAAAGACCTTCAGTCCTGAATGCTAATATCAGGGAATGGGCAGAAGGAAGTAAGTTATTCTGAGGCTAGCTAGTAGTAATATTTAGCAAACTGTTGTTTTATATACAATGAAAAGGATTAGTGAATGAACTGTGCGACTATGCCATGTTGGGTCTAACAGACAGCACAGCCTCCACCCCAGTCCAGGTCCTGTTGGGTCAAGTGTGCAAACAAGAATCCTCTCTCTATCTTCACTGTTCATTAATACCACTCTTCTCCACAGATGCCTGAAAGCTCAAAGTCCCAGGAGCCCCATTAAGGCAAAGGCAGAGATATGCGCCCGTGCCTCCCACCCCCACCGCCACAATGCCCCAGTCCCTGCCACGCACTGCAACTCTAAGCAGCTACTGTAGGTCAGGGGTCTCAAACTCCAGTGCTGGAGGGCTGCAGTCTCCGCCGCTTTTCTTGATTTCCGTTCCAGCAGCAGCCAATTAGACCTTGGAAACAAGGTGTGCAGACTTTTTAGCCAATCAATGACTTAAATGAAGCACGTAGTGCAGGAACACATCAAAAACCAGACGACGGCCCTGCAGAGCTTGAGATCCCGAAGTTAGGTATTCATACACGGCCTCTGTGTAATAACAGCAGTGATAACTGATACAGAATGATATATGGAGTCTCACCACACAATTTCATCTAATTGGCGATAGACTGATAACCTTGACTAACACTAGGGGCATTCTCATTAACTGCAATATCACCAAATGGGTCTCTTTGTCACCACGGGGATAATTATACTTTTCTTAGATTCTACTTCACAGCAATATCAGACATAATATGAGGAGGGAATAGGTGTGCACTTTAGATTTAGGAAAAAAATAAAACATGTATTTTTTTGTATTGCTGAAACACGCTAAAAAAAATATATATTTTAGCACATTTTCAGTTTGTTTGTGTTAAAACACAAAGCACCCTTAAATACTTCACAGAATGTCAATATCTCAGTAATAGAAAACCTCAATTTAATTTTTATTGCTCCCAAACATTAGTGCAATAAATAATCTCCGGGCAAAATTATAAAAACTGTAGCCCATTTATTTTGTGAATTTAATTGGAATGCATGGTTTTTTTATTATTATTGCTCAGCCTCATAGTAGCTTCCTTGACTATAAATGCAACTCTAGGCCTCATGTTGACAAACTCCAATAACAGACTGCAAAGGCAATCAAAAGCCTAGAATTGATACAAGATTTTATATACTGAAAGCTTTCTTATACCTGCACCAAGGAACCAACTGAATACACGTACAATTCAGAAGCAGCTGAGAATCCATCCATCCGATTACTTATGGTCCCCTAAAATGTTAAGGGGGGCTATGCATAAAAAGAGAAGTGATTCCTTACACTCTGCACTTTAACCTCACATTCATCATTTTGTTTCAAATCCAATGTGCTGGACTACAGAGCCAAAAGAATGGAAAATTGGTAGAAATGTACTGTCCAAATACTTACAGACTGCACTATAAGTACCCACTAGCCAACAGCTAGGCACCTTCAGGTTACCAGTCAGAAATACACTCCTGGTATCATGATACCACAGCTGTGATGTTGTCCACTGCATAGGCTATGGACAGTGTTGGCTGATGTACTTAACCAATCTACCAATTCCTTGAAGAAGTAGTACATTACAGTACAGCTACCAAAAATAACTTATGTAAGCTAAAGTTACTTTTAAAAAACACAAATGAAAACTATGAAAAATGAACAATTAGTCATCTGACGTGAAGCACAACTTGGTATTTGAATTACACATGAGCCATCGCTCAAAAATGTGTGTCTGGGAGGCGATTGTATTTCGGAGGAAAAACTGTTCCCAGTGCTGAAAGGACACTTGCACACAGCACTGGTCGGTACACCTAAGCTATACTTCAAGAACTCTCTTCTGAAGTTTGACAGCCCTACAAATGCCAAAACAGGTACAGCCATGGCGCTGCATACCCTGGCCGCCCGTTCCTGAACGTGATTTTGTCTGAGGACCATTCACCACAGCCGAGGGAATCCAGGCGGGATTCATTTTGCCTGACCTCCCTTTCAGTGCCAGGATCTATTCCACTGTAATGCAAATTACAACCCATGCTATTCTGCTATTTAGTTTATAAGATAACTTCACAACTTGTACATGAAAGCTAAGTAGTTTAGCAACCACATGCTACTGGGAAATGTGGCTAATTTCTCTATTACATGTACACATTTTGTTTGATGACAACTATGTTTAGAACAGCATTTCCTGTGTATTTTGCTAGTTTCTGGATGTGATGCTCTGACTTATGGTAGAACCTATGCACTTGTAAATCGCTTTGGATTAAAAGCGTCTGCCAAATGACTAAAATGTAAATGTAAATGTACTCCCCAACATTGCCTATAGAATGGGACCAACAGCTACAACATCCAATAACTTTTTAGCAGTTGGCAGGGGTTAGATAAGAAATTATAATAGATAAGTATTTCCCAAAATACATACTCAGTGACCACTTTATTATGTATTTATTATACTTATTGGCCTTCTGTTGCTGTCGTCCATCCTGTCAGCTTGAATCGGTCTCGCCATTCACTTCTGACCTCTGTCATTAACAAGGTGCTTTCGCCCACAGAACTACTGCTCAGAGGATATTTTTTTGCACTATTCTCTGTAAACTCTAGTGACTTTTGCACATGAAATCTCCAGGAGATCAGCATTTTCTGTCATCACCAAACCAACCATCATTCCAAGGTCAAAGTCAGTTAGATTAGAACATTTTTTGCCTATTCTGTTGTTTAGCCTGAACAACAACTGAACCTCTTGACCATGCCATGCTTTTATGCATTGAGCTGCACCATATGATTGGCTGATGAGATATTTGCAATAACAAAGCAGGTGTACCAGTCCACCTAATACAGCGATCACTGAGTGTAATGTACCACCAGCAATTGTGGTTTAATTGGGATTGATCCACAAATGCAGCAGAACTCGCATATCTGAACGATGCAGGCAAAATGTTATGCTTGCAGTGCGATGATTGCATATAGCCTACTTTTTCAGACTTCACATTGGTCATAATGTTTTTGAACACCTACCTACCTGGGCCCCACTTAACCATGTGATTCTGTGGCCTATGCTACATTGTGTGGCTGGTAGTGTGCAAAACATCCACTGGCTTGTGGACAAGATTAGTGTAGGAGTGTAGAAGTAGCTGCAGCGCTGCCCGGGGGGTGTGGGTGGCTCAGCGAGAAGCACAGAGACTGGTGCCAAACGGGAATCAGACACAGTCTCAATATCTAAGCCCTGATCAGAAACACACCTTTTCAGTGAAGCTTGTAACCAGGTATAATCTAGATACAGAACTGCAGACTCGTGCAGGCATAATTTATTACGGGGCAACAAACTTCACTTACTGTCAAATGCCCAAATGTCTGTTGAAAGGACAGTAATGTTCTCCTTGGCCTGGAGTACATTTCCCATGCCAAAAGAAAAGGTAAAAATTAATTATATATTCAAATTATAAAATGTTATGCACATAAAGGGTACCGCCCCAGGCATTTGTCCAATTTCAGGTACTTTTCATACATTTATTTCTTTTATTCAGGCTCTTGGGGGGTGGGTAGGTTTCTTGCATTTCTGATGCCTGTATAGGTTCTCTGTCTCAGGCTCAGTAGTTATGCAGTCACAGCAAACACCTGGTCGGGGTTATATGTTGCCCTCACTCTACTCTTTGTATCTTTGTTTTCTACTCATAGCCTGCCACTCCAACCCTGGTCTACTAAAGGATAATGGTTAATGGTTGGCATTTATATAGCACCTTTATCCAAAGCGCTGTACAATTGATGCTTCTCATTGACCCATTCATACATCAACAGCGATTGGCTGCCAGGCAAGGCACCTACCAGGTTGTCAGGAGCATTTAGGGGTTAGGTGTCTTGCTCAGGGAAACTTTGATACACCCCGGGCAGGGGATCGAACCGGCAACTGCCAGACAACTGCTCTTACCGCCTGAGCCAATGTCGTCCCACCCTACCTTTGGATGCTTCACTGTGCTGTCTGCTGTCTGACTTGGTATTCATGAACATTTAATGCAACAATAAAATCTTTTTGTCACAAAAAAGTATGCCATAAAGGAGTAATATGGCCCTTGCCATAATTTTCAGCACTTATTTACAAAATTGATTGTGACAAATATGCCCGGAGTTGTTTGTGCAAATTTGCTGCTTGAATGAATCAACAGTGGGGCGTAAGTGTAAATGAGCTCATTTCCATACTTTATTCAAGATGGCGGAAATTACAAATTCAAACATTAATGTAGCAGTTTATAATCTGAATCAAGTAAGATATATTGTTATAATACTTTCAGATTCTAAATAAGACATATTTGAAGATTATTTTGAGCCATTTTTTTTTCTCACCTGTACCCAATAGTAATTTTTCTAGAAATTTCAGATTTTTCATGAAGAAAAATTATGAAATTTCTGGATCTAACAATGACACTTATGATGCTGTACCTGCCCCTAAAGCTTATAACAAGAAAATATTTGGCTCAAAACACTCTCCTGGATATGGAGTAAAGGTTTGCAAAGTTTCATGATGATAGAATAACTACAAACTGAGAAAGATGATTCTGTAATATCGGCCAAAATCTGATTTCGTGAAAATTGACTCCAAAGATAGACATGGCAAATAATTATACTAATTTCACCATACACATGGCATAAGCATTCAAAATGTGGAATTATCTTGAAAGTTGAATAGTTGAGGTATGATTTGCAGCAATAAACAGAAAAAGGTCAATTTGACTGAAAATGTGATTTTTTTCAGTGGAACAGAACCTAAACCGTGGTTCATTTCTTCATAACAGTAGCTTGCCGACTGTTATTCTTTTGTGTGCAGGTGTATGGTTTTGAATAGAATAATGAAAACTGAACAACTGAATACAAATAAAATTGAAAATGAATCCTGAGGATCTGGATGTCATTGAGCATTTAAAAAAGGTCCCTTTATCAAAGCGCTATTGAATGCCCCGTTTAGCGTTGGGGCTGAAAGGCGATTGCTGCATCTATCTGACAGAAAGGAAGCGGCGGAACAACGCGGGCATGTCCGGTTGATCCGAGGTTTAGCGCGCGCGGCTCTGTTCTAATTAACCGCGCCAGCTGGAGCCAAACCGCGGTGCTGCGTCAGACTTGCAGCGAAATACAGCAGCTGCATTTTCAGCTCCGTGTTTTTCCACGTCTTCTTTCATCTCCGCCGAAGCACTCGGCCGCATGCCGCCTGCTCTCGCCTTCTTACCATAAACACCCCGATGGAATAACACAGTTTATCGAATCGTTTTTTATTTTCTCCAGAAGCATGAGCGTTTCTTTAATTCCCACTCCCACTATTTATATTTGGTCAGCTGAGCTATGTTTAGAATTTCTATTATGTGTATGAGGCAGTGAATAGTGTGTGTGTGTATGTGTGTGTGGGCTACTATTATAAAGAAAGAAATATAAATATAAAGAGAGATTAAGCGGGATTTTAGGCATTACTCTCATTAATCATGAGCAATCCTCGAGAGCAACATCTAAGGGCATCTCATTTAATCAAGAATGACACACCAAAATACTGCACAATCTGCATCTAGTACTGAAATATGCATTGTAAAGAAGCAAGATACATTGCCAATTATACACTTAACATATATTGCAAATATAGAAAACACGTATGCACATGCAAAACCTCATACACATTGTCCATGTGCCCTGGGGTCTGCTTTTGGAAAGTGGTCTTTGTGTGAGTGTGTGTGTGTGTGTGTGTGTGTTGTGTGATGTGTGAGAGTATATGTGTGTGTGCACATGTATTTGCTCAGGTAGCCGGCTGTTGGGTTGCACAGCTGTTTTCATTATTTGCATGACTAGGATGTGTATTGAGCACAGGAAATTTGGAAGTGTGCCCAGGCCACTGTAAAGGTGATACTAGGCAGTGAACTGTCAGCCTGCAGGGCTACTATTCCTAAAGTGTTAACACACACACACACGCACGCACGCGCGCGCGCGCGCGCGCGCACGCACGCACGCACGCACGCACACACACACACACAGGAAATATCATCTACACTGGCATACTGTACATATTTCTGCCTTGGCATATGTCACATACTGTACATCCAGACTTGTACCCACAGTCACCACAACACGGTACGTTTGCACAAAGACATATGTTATCATGCATGCAAGCAAAGGCACAAATGCACATGAGCACGCCACAGACACATCATACTAATGTGTGCATCTCCACATCTGGAGCTTCACATTGACTTATATACTTATATACTACAGTCAAACGCAATATACTGAAATACAACATCGCATTATAATTATTAGCATGAACTATTTTGCTTTTAAGTCACGAAATATACATAACTGAAAATAATGACAAGAACAGGCCATTCGGCCGAACAACGCTAAAGTGAACCTAGAGCTAAGTGTTTCTAAAAACTAGTATCGAGCACCATATCTAGCCTGTTCTTGACCCTGAAATTCTCTGCCTCTACTACATGACATGACCTGGCCAGTGTTTTTAGTTACGTTTATTCACTTAACACTGAGAAAAGAGGACGTCTGGGGAAGTTTTGGATGTTGGGCACCCATGTCTGGGCACTCCCCGGCACAAAGTCAGTTTCCGTGTGGGAATGGTGGGCAGCGTGGTGAATGCTGAGCCCCCAGGCCGAGGCTGCTTTCAGATGCAGCTGGTGTCACAGCCTCCACAGGGCTGGCAGCAGTGCTGGGGCTTCACACACAGGTACGGAGAGTTGGAAGCGGTGATACTCTGTCACCACACATCACACTTGCGTCAGGCTGGAGGCTGAGACTGCCCTGGATAAAAAAAAAAACTGACTTCATATTACTACTGTCCCCTCCGGTTTTTGCTGGTCAGCAAGCTTGCTTTTTCCTGGCCACCTTCTGGATTTATAGTTAATTTGTCGATGGAAGGAGAGGAGTATAGTTATGCAGCCTGCTGACTCAGCCCACAGCTGGCTTAGTAAGTAGGCCAGCACCAGTAACACCAGCAGGCTGAGCTAACGCAGGTCAGCGTAAAGGAATAGATGATGGAAAATCACCCCGGTCCTGGGCAAGAGGAGCCAGCAGGGACTCAGAGACTACATGTGGAAAGGGGTGCAGACATCCCCCTGTGGAACAGAGCCAGGCTCAGTCATGCAGGGACTGACAGACCAGCTCAGACCTGGCAGCCCGCCACGCCCTCACACTCCCAGGGCCACGGATGAGGATAGAAGAGGGGTGAGACTGGGCATGGCACTCCTCTGAAGCTTGTTAAAGGATGTGCTCTGAGCAGTGCATCTGTTGGCAATACCCTACTCAATTAGTGCATTAGCCTGAGTCTGCCCAACTCCATCACTGTCTTAGTCTACCGTACCCCACAATCACTTGGTCTACCCTACACCATTACTGTCTTAGTCTACCTGGCACCATTATTTCCTGAGTCTACTCTACACTATTACTGTCTTAGTCTACCCAACTCCATTACTCTCTTAGTCTGCCCAACTCCATTACTCTCTTAGTCTACCCTACACCATGACTGGCGTAGTTTACCCTACACCAGTGCTTCCTAAACTGGGGGCCCCCTGTGTATGCTGGTTTTCCTTCCAACCACAATTGCAATCCCGGAACTTTCCGTGCTCAGAGGGATATATTGTTTATTGTGCTATATTGAAAGCAGGTACATGAAAAAGGCAACTTATTTTTAACTGAGAAAATTAAAGAGTGTGGTGAAACAATATGCTCCTAATTAGTTAAATTGTGGACACCTGGCCACTAAAACTAACCACCTGGAAGATAAAGAATTCAAAAGCAAAGCAAATGATAATGAGCCAAACCTTCATTGAGTTGATACATTTAAGGAAACATTATGAAGGATATTAAACAGATTTGTTCAGCAACCTAATTATGAGCCTATTGGTTAACCTCAGTCTCAGTAACACAAATGTTACCTCTTTCTACACAATTGTTTGCAATATAGCACAATAAACACCATACAAACATGGGAGTTTTATTCTTCATGGCATGCATAGCTATATCTGACAAAATGTGGTTTAAGAGGGTAAATACTCCCTCTAACCATGAAAAGCACACAGCTTGTTAAAGTTCTTGGATTGCAATTGTGGTTGGAAGGAAAACCAGCATACACAGGAGGCCCCCATGACCGAGTTTGGGAACTACTGGCCCACACCATTACTGCCTAAGTCTACCCAACTCCATTAGTGTCTTAGTCTAGCCTACAGCATTAGTGCCTCAGTCATTAGGTTTAAGGGGCCTTAGTCTGCCCTACACCATTACTGTCTTAGTCTACCATGCAACATTACTACCTTATTCTACCAAACCCCATTATTGTCTTAATCTACCATGCACCAATACTACCTTATTCTACCAAACCCCATTATTGTCTTAGTCTACCATGCACCATTACTACCTTGGTCTACCAAACCGAGGGTGAAACCATGTTCCAGCATGCACACACACATTTGTACAAACCATACAGACTTACAAACAAACACACGTTTAAGGAAAAGCAGAGCATAGCAAAGTTTTTATCCAAGTCACTATTAAGGCCAGGGGCTCAAACCAATTGCGAACAAAAAGAAAAATGTGGACACTTCCCACATGCACACACATTCTGTGCCAAAACACTGTCCCCCAAAGCAAATACGCACTGGCTAAACATGAACAATTTGTCTCCGACTCACTCAAGGTGAGTGAACACACACACATTCATGGCAGATTGAAAACAGCCAAAAAAAAACACCAATTACAAACACAGGCTTCAAACTACACACACACAAACACACACACATACCCACACCACATACAGTATACGCCCAAACAAACAATCAGACGGTGTGCACACTGCACTTGGGCACCGAGTGCTGCAATGCACCGAAAAAGCATTTGAGAGCAGAGAGCGGAGAAGGAGAAGGAGAAGGAGGAAACAGAGCAAGAAAGAAACAGGGAAACAGGAGGGGAGAGGCAAAGGGAGAAATAAGGATGGGGATAGAGGGAAGAAATGAAAAAGAAATAGAGGGGGAGAAAAGGCAAGACTGCATGTGAATCAGATAAAAAAGAAACAAGAATTTGTCAGAAGAGAGAGGGAGGGCGGGATATCACTGTGGAAGAGAGAGAGGGGTCTGGAACACACACACACACACACACACACACACACACACACACACACACACAGCACGACTGAGGCAGCGATGGGACACTGTGATCCACAGACCCTGTCTGTCTTGCAGCGCTCTCTCCCCCAGCCTCTGTAATGGCTCCCCGCTCTGACGACTGACTCGGTCTAATTAGTTAGCGTAAGCAATTAAGGAGAGCGCAGAGAAGCAATGGGGTGAAGTATGCACCCCTCACCCACAGACAAATGAGCAGCCCTTAACATACTGTCCAGCAGCTCCTCCTGGGGGGATGGAAAAAACACACACGCGCGACACACACACACACACACACACACACACACACACACACACACACACACGCACACACACACACACGACAATCAGACTGAGCTGTCCACCCAATAAGCACAATATTAAAACTACGCCAGTCCTTATGATTATAATCATGATCGCAATCATGCGTAAGCGCGCTATTAGCGATCATCATAACACACTCCCGCTGTGATCAGTCCAAAGTAACGATGATTATAATGATCGTGAGCTCTAAAGCAGGGGGCAGGAGAGGCTATAAGGGTGAAGTGGGGAACGTGGGTCTTTTCGGGGGGGGGGGGGGTAATGCAGTCCGTTCTTATCCGGCCTGAATCGGGCAGTTAAAACAAACGACCGTTCCTGACACGGAGCCAAGTCAGAGACAGGCTCCAGAGCATTCAGCCACTGACAGGTATCAACAATTTAGGGCTCTTAAGATGAAGACCTGGACATCTTCAAGGTCAGGATCCTCCGGGAGTTATACCAGGAGCAGCAATCGGCAGCAGCCCAAACTTGGAGAGGATCAGGAACCCACAGTTGAGTACACAAAGACAAATGCGTTCACAGCAGTCCAACTCTGTAGCGGGTTGGGGGGGGGGATCAGCTCTTTGGCTGCTATAATGCAGGACCATAATGCTATGTGAAGGTCATCCCTGACTGCAAAGCTCTGTGTGTACCCATAAAGCCAGGCCAGTGATCACAGCCTCAGCTCTGTCCCATCCAGACAGCGTGAAAATAGCGCAGACTTAGCACGGTCTTACGTAAGTTTGCCCAGTTTCAAGGACACGCAGTATTGTGGATTCCTGCACATTCGAATGCATCTCAGCTGTAGATATCCCACAGGAGACCATGAGATGCCTCCAGCCATCCATGTCAGGACGATAAGAAACTGCACGCGCATGTGAAACAGGGGTTCTCGCTTCCATATAGGCTACTGGAGCATGATTTCAATCAACAGAATCGTTCAGACAAATGGAAACTTGCTTAAGGGGCTACCTTTGCTATAAAAAAAGCTTCTGAAGAAAACCCCATTAACTCTATTAATTTCTTCAGCGATAGCAGCTTTGAAAGGACTATGTTTTAAACTTTAACTTTCAGAACATTAAGTCATGGCTACATTTTCAATTTGCCACAGCAGTTCAATGTCTACACTGCAACAAATATCTAGCGATCTTAAGTTGTGTTACTTAGCAAAAATGTAAAAGAAATAAGATGTACTTTATTTTTTGGAGTGTACCCAGTAACATTAATTTTGTAATTTCAGTGACTTTGAAGAGGTGTTAAAAGTGTATATAACATGGACAGTCTGAGGACCGGACCAATGGCAAACATTGTGAACACCCCTGTTGATGGCTGGTCCAGTGATCAGACATCAGCATTAGAGCTGGTCGGAGTTGATCGGCTTTCACGCCCTGATTAAACCAACAACCCCGAAAGCGTGAATTAAAGGCAGACAAATTAAAAGCAGCTGACCTTTCCAATCCTACACAAACGTGCTGCGTGGGGGCTGTGTAGATTTGTAGTTGCATCTCAAGCACATCGCAAGAACGCTTCAAAGTAATTATGCAACCAAACAAATCTGACACGAGCGCGACATCCAATGAGTGCTCTCACACCGACAACCTTTTGTGTTGCCCTGGCTACAGCTACAAAGGATACAAAGTACGCAGTTTAATAATACGGGCCACACAAACCAGTACAGAACACACAAGAGTTAACCTTACTCTTCTGTAGAGCCTGCTTAGAGTATAAATCCAGGATAGTATAACAGTACCCCAGAGTATTGTGCCGCAATTGTGCAGCAGATGTGATGGTTTGAGAGGAAGCTGAACATGGGAATGCATTTGACTATAGGGCTACCACCTCAACTGGTTAAACCTGCCATCGTTTCTGTTACAAACGCTGATGCTTGCGTTCACCAGTGGAACATTTATGGAACAGTCAAAATTTGTTTGGAGACAGCCTGGGGGATCACAAGTTCCCAATTTCAGTCTAAGAGGAATAACCCAATTAAGCTAATTAAGACTGAATCAAAGGAACATTAATTGAACTGAGAGGCAGAAGCAGGACCGGTTACACTGCTGGATAGCAGGTCTGACACAGACTGCGGCTGAGAGAGTGGCCAAGCAACCAGCAGAGTTTAAACACTGTCTCTGCTGAGCCTTTTCCCCTTTCAAGGGAATGCAGATAACAATGCAGCCTGTTCCAAAAATAGCATAATTATGAACAGTGGTAATAGTAATATTAATACTACTGTCGCAGAACAGTTCAATTTGCAGGAGCAGTGAAAGTGGTGGTGTGCAAATGATGGTGCAGATTAAAATCATGGCAATAATAAATGTTGCTACCGATTCCCCTATGAGCACAAAAGCAACACCGGAATTACTGTGAGATTATATTGTACACCCTTGAACATAACAACAACATCAGCCATGGAGGGAAATGAACGTAATAAACCGACACTATCGTGTTTATTTCCAGCAGTAGTAAACAACCCATTGACAGCAGTCCAGTCATCACAATGGTGTCACAAACTGGTGTCCTTTACAAATACGTCCGTCTATACGTCCCATCGTCCCAAGTGTTGCCATACCAACTCCTCTGACTATTCTCAGAGCAATCGGCTAGGATGTCCTGAAGCACCCCAAGAGGGCCTGTTATTACCCCACTGCCTCAATTTCCACCACCGTAAGAGAGACCAGCTTTAATGAAGCTCCTCACTATAGCATGGGCCAAGTGGTTTCCGGATTTCCACCAGGTCAGACTGCCATTTTCATACCAGAAAAACATTCCTAACACCAAGAGCTGAGCGCAAGGCCCAAAACTAATGACATTTCAGAAACCACATGAACAAGCTGCCAGTGAAGGGTAATCCAGCCACAATATCAGTTACAGGTGACTCAGCCAACAAGTGCTACCCTTGACTCAACCCCTGGCTCACAGTCCCGTTACGAGCCAGTTTACCCCCACCACATCCCCCAGCGCCACCCTCAGCACTCTGCCACTACACTGCTCCTGCTCTGCCCCTTCCTTGGGTCACAAATGTGTTGTCTGGTGTTGTCTTGGGGCCCTCCTCCTCCTCCTGCCCCTCACAGCGTGGCCCTGCCACTCACCTGTACTTCATGCTGCTGTGCCGTCCGATGGTCTCCTTCATGTGGGCGTGTCC
The DNA here is from genome assembly GCF_963514075.1 of Conger conger. Taxonomy (NCBI): domain Eukaryota; kingdom Metazoa; phylum Chordata; class Actinopteri; order Anguilliformes; family Congridae; genus Conger; species Conger conger. The sequence continues at coordinate 18,145,378 of NC_083762.1, read as the reverse complement.
CTGGGTGACGGTTCGCGTGGCCACCGCCGCCCTCGACTTCATCTGCACCTGGTGGCCATTTCCCCCCTGGCCTCCCCCACCTCCACCCCCGCCTCCTCCTCCACCTCCCCCGCCCCCTCCTCCGCTGGGGCAGCCCCCGCCGGGTGCGATGGTGCGAAGGCCGCACAGCCGGTCCTCGCTGCTCCGGCTCTTCAGGTTGTGCTCCGTGCAGGCGATGGACACCTGCATGCTGACCGCCTGCTCTCCCTGTCGCTCCTCTGAGAATGGGACAGTGTGGCACTAGGCCCCCCCTCCCCACAGCCTCTTCCTGGCTTGGGTTGCTCCTTTTCGGAAGGCGGTGGCGCCTGTGCGGTTCGGCCTACACTCCGCTGGCACGTGTTCTCTTCTCAGGGACGGAGTCCAAACTGGCACGCCGGGCTGCCTCTTAACTGGTAGTGCTACAAGGTGGCACGGGCCCAAGCTTCTGTAACCTGGCACACGCAGGTGGTGTCTGAGCAGACACGGTGCTGTGAGCGACGGCTTCCCGGCGTTTGTGGGCTCACAGTGTGCTGGCTTCTACACCGGTATGCCTATGCGCCTGATGAGGACTGCTGCAGAAAGCCACGGCTGGGTATGAGTTGGTGGAGCTGCAGCTCAGTAGTAGTCGTTCCAATGACAACCTCAGGGACTACTGCCCCCGGACTGCCAGACCCACAGTATCTTCACTGAGCAGGCTGGCATGGAGATTAACCCCTTGTGGTCACTGTGCTTGAACACATTGATTACGCAAGTGAAAAATATCCATGCGCATACTGCTCAAGCAAGCCCCGAGAGAAAACACCCAGGATAGCCAGGGATTTGGAACGTGACAACTGACTAACAAACGGACTGGCTACTAAAATACTACCTTGCTACACACAAATTCTGTACACAATCATCTGACTCATCTTAACACTGGCTTAGTGGACGGCCAGACTGACTTCCCCAACGCACGCTGCACCGTTGACACAGACAGATCCACAGAATCTTCCTCGCACCTAGCCGATCCCCTGTCGCGTACCAAATGCGCTAACTGACTGCTGGTAAAGACAGCGCCGAAAAGATCTTACAATTGCCAACCACACACAGGCAGCGAGCTTACATGCATGTCCTAACACACAACTAACTCCCGCTCACACACATACACAAGAAATCGCACACACAGCGGTAACACTTCCTGACACTGCGCTGCTCAATCACATGCCACTGAGAACTGGCACTGCCCCCGGCAACAGTCACCGCAAGAATGACTCTTGCCGTTCTTATTTTTATGATCAGTTATCATAGTTAACCCGCTTACAACCGGGAAATCTGCGAGTTCCTTTTGCCTATATCCATCGCATAACGCCCATCTACTCCAACCGATATATAGCTTATCAATAATTTAAAAATATTGGAACTAACTGGCAGACGCACAACCCTGGACACCTCTTTTAACAGTGACTGAAAAGCTGTTTTCCTATCAACAATCTTAGTAGTTTCCCCCAGAAGCCAGGAGAAAAAGCTCAACTCCACTGCTCTCAGCCAGGTTCAAACACGAAGGCACGTCGAAAAAAACCTGGTGATACCGAAAAGCACCTGCTTGCTTCTGATTGCCGCTTTCCCTGTTGGTGCTTTTCTGATGCAAGCTAATCTCTTTTGCGGTGAATAGGCGAAGAATTGCCACATCCAAAATATGCAGGACAGATAGATTCCAACATCCAGTGTCCAATGCTGTACTCAAATGCACGCCGCTTCCCAGTTCCCTCGCTTTCTGGTTGCGCGAAAGGAATCGCCTCCTAGACAGCGAAACCGAACCCTTCCCGCACGCTCGCGCGCACAGACGCGCGCGCTACAAACGTGTCTAGCGTTAACTGTGATGGCTTGCGCTCAGCTGCCTGCTTCCACATGCACACACGAACGGCGAAATTATTATTTTAATAAGGACCACTCCCTTTTCAATGAACACGCCAGCCTGCGGTTTATTCTCCCTCCCCCCTTTTTTTCTCTGTCACTCTCACTTTACCTCCTCTTCCTTTCCCTTTCTACATCTACAACCCCCTCCCTGCCTCTTCCCCACCTCCCCTTTGCCTGCATAGAAACACAAGTATGCAGTAGAGCGCGCCGTTGCTTAACCAGTCTTGCCTGTACTCAGCGAATGAGATTGTACATTTTGCATTCACAGTGAGCTGACGCAATGGGAATTTGACTATTTGTAATTAAAATAGGAGCAATGTACACGAAGGGAACGAATATACATAGTGTATTCACCCCCACCTCTCTGCTTCAACCAGCAAAACCTCATGCCACCCATAACATATAGATGACAGTCCTTAAGGAAGAGTATCAAATGTGCTGTTGCCTATTATAAACATTTAAGATATGGAGACATGGCAGTGGTTATTTCCCAGCTGCACATTGTGCTCTTGTTCAATTCCTTACTAGTGTCATCCACATCATCCATGGGCAAAACAGTCCAAAGGAAATTAAAGGAAATGTTATTCTTATTTTGGCAACGTCTACAAATAACATGGTCAGTACATGAAAAAGGATCAATCCAAAAATAACTGAAATCGGGCCTTCATCTCTGTCAATCCTTTGACAAAAAAAGGCAAACTGCGTAATGTTTTCAGGAAAAATAAACACTTCCACTTCCATTGCAGATAAGACCTATCTGTCAGAGAAAACTGCATAATGGGCAGGGAACATATTCAATGAATAATTATTTTTGAAGGTTAGTGACAAGTATCATGCATGGGCTTTTTTTCATCACCCAATTTTAACAATCCCCAATCAAGGGATGTTACCATTAAGAGTATACTGTATCTTACATGCCTGAATTGTGCTTTGGTGAGTTTGACAGAACTTGGAACTGTAAATACATGGCAAGGCCTATTGGAGAATATTCTTGGCATATTATTATCTCAAAACAGAAATGGGAAAATAATACATAATGTACAGTAACCCATCCTGGTTGACAGACCAAGGAAATGTTCATGATCAAAAGACTTACATTTGATTATGAACAAAGAGATGTTTTGAGACCTCCCTACTGAGTGTGCACATAAGTAACCATTACAATTCTCTGTGTTAAGGAAATGTGTCTTTTGGTAGAACATGTTGAAAGCTCTTAGTAGAGGTTGTATTCCGTGTGGTTCTTTTTTGTAGCGTCACTCTGGATAAGAGCATCTGCTAAATGACTATAATGCAACGTAATGGTTCTGGAGGTCACTGTTATACAAGTTCATAGGGTTGCATGGTCAGTTGGATTCCACAAATTGGTGGTGATTGCTATTATATTACTGATGGCTGATGTTAAAATTGGCTAAATGACCAGTAGATCAATAGAGCTCTGTTTATGTACTTTGGGTCAGCTTTTGACTGAGGACTCACCTTCATCACTGAAAATATGTGTCTGACCCTGGAATGTCTTGCTGAGTATACAGTTTCTTTACTGATGAAGGGTGCGATCTAACAAGATACTGCTTACAGTGGAGGGCTCTATGAATTGGGAGTCCAGGTAAGCAGGAAAGAGTTTTGTGGGAGTTGTGCGCTTGTACGTGTGTATGTGTTTATGTGTCTACAGGTGAGAGAAAGACTGCACTGTATAGAGAGATGTAACCAATGGAGTGTTGATGTTTTATTGATTCTGATGGTCATCCAGCGTGCCTTCTGCACAAGGTCATTCAGCAAGGGAGCAAGAAGAGAGCTGTCTCACCCACTCAGGCTCTAAGACTGCTGTCCACATCCACACATAGGCACACACACACACACACACACACACACACACACGCTGTACATCCCTAGACATACACACGCAGACACAGACACACAGGCACACACACACGTGCAAGCATGTGCACACACACACACACACACTGTATATCCCTAGATGTACACATGTATACACAGACACACAGGAACACACACACACACACACACACACATGGCTAAGGCAAGTAAGAATCCTAGAATAGGACCTCAAATTCCAACATGATCCCAATACTTACAGGGGGAACATTATAACATTATGGCTAATGTTTATACATTTATGATAGTCAATATGAAGATAGTAATATTCTGGTGCCAAAAAGTAAAAGATCAGCTACATATACAGTAATCGGAAAGACGATTTGCACTAAGACTAAGACTAGCTCTCAGTATTTAGTCACTTAGCATGACACTGAATGCGGGGGTGGGTGTTAGTGCAGTACATAAACAGATGACTTTGCTTGAGTTATCAGCGAGGGTCCGTATGTCTGCCAATGTTTAGAAGAGTTACTCACACTTTATTTATAAGTACTGTATGTCTCTCTTTCTCTCTCTCTCTCTCTCTGTATGTGTGTGTACATGAAAGAGAGATAGTCCGAGTGTGTGAAAAAGAGAGAAATACACAGATTGTGAGTATGTATAAGTGTAAGTGCACACCTTCAGTGTAATTGTAGGTTTGTGAGAGAGAGAAAATGTGCGTGCATGTCTGTGAGAGTGTGTGAGTATGTGCGAGACTTTGTGCGTTTGGGAGAGGGAAACAGAGGAGTGGGCGCAGTCTTGAGCACTGCTGACTCAGTGAGAAGGGAAAAGATGGACTGTGTAGGTCCCCAGGAGAGAAACAGAGAGAGAGAGAGAAGAGAGGGAGAGAGAGAGAGAGAGATGGAGAAAGACAGTAAATCTCACATCCCATCTCACATAAACCAGCTTTGTGTTTGCCACAGGACCACTAATCCACAATCACAGTGCAAAACGTGCACACACTCACACACACACTCACACACACATACTTCACAGAAAGAAACACATTCATACAGAGCATCTCACTGGGTTGTTGTGCATGCAAACACACACACATGCGCACACTGACATACACGCAAGCATACGCAGATCACAAACACGCATATTGATGAAGGCAAAGAGAGACAAGTACATTAACAGCTTTTGCACTCAACAGGTAAACATGGACACTATGCATTACCTTTAAAAAGCCTATGTTCATGGTTCAGTGATTCTGCCCGGCAATGTAGAAATGGAGAAGACAGGAAAGTACAGCCACACAATATGCTCAACATTACCCTCCAGTGGGGAACAAGTGTAATTGCATGGCTTACCACTGAATACAGGCAGTCAATACAGTACCAGTGACCTGTTTAATTGACATGACAGTTCCTCTACAGTTTGAACACTAGAACGTAATCTACTGTACAATCAGAAAGAAAACAGAGGCAGCTATCAAAGCCTAAATAGCATGGCTAACAGTAAATCAATTGTAGGTGTTTTCTAGTTGATTACAAAATATGCTTCCACAAAACACACAAAAACATGTTTTGCATTGCGCCAAGTGCTTGGTGTTGAAAGGCATTCAGACAAATTGCCATCATTCACATTTGACCCCGGCCGATACAATCTGTTTTATTTTACAATTATTTTCACACCTTTATCCAGAAGTAGCGTGACTCATCTCCATGGTGGAGAACTGGTGAATTATCCTTTGTGGAGAGCAATGGAGCCATAACAAGAGGGATGACAGTGAGAGCTACAGGATGAGAGGGTCAAAAGCATGGAATCCCTCTCATATCAGGATTTGGTATGTTATGCAAGCTACTTCTTTCCTAAAGAGGCATAAAGTGGTCAATATTGCACGTGATGCGCAAAATACTGGAAATACACAAGGTCCATAAGTATTTGAACATCAGTACAAGTCATTTTCTTTTGGCTCAGTACTCCAGTACATTGGATTTGAAATGAAACAATGAGTATGAGGTTAAAGTGCAGACTGTTTTGAATTTGAATTTGAGGGCATTTACAGCTATATTAGTCGATCGATCTGTGTAGGAATTACATCTCTTTTTATACATATCCCCCCCACCCCACATTTTAGGGGACCAACAGCAATTAGCCAGTTGGCTTCTCAGCTATATCTCATTGGTCAGGTGTGTTCTATTGCCATCTTAGTTCAGGTATAAGAAAGTTTGCAATATCTAGTCTTGAGTCTAGGCTTTTGATTACAGTTGGAGTTTGTTATTCCTGTTTGTTCCTGTGCTGGGTTTTCTGTTTTTAAACCAATACATCTACACCCTCAGCACAGTCTGGGCAACCAAAACAGGTTCTCCTCAAGGATTTAACTGAATTTGGCTTCATCCATCTCAGCCAATGGAATAATGCCAGCACCATCATGCTTGGTGGCAGAGATGGTGTCACCTGGGCTTTGTTTGGTTTGCACTAAATAAAGCACTCCTCAGGCCAAAGAGCTCAGCTTTAGGTCTATGGATCTGCCACACACTCCAGGCAGGCTCCCATCTAACCATCTCTCTAGGACACCGAATCTTTGAAGTGCTGAAGGGATTTCTGGGCAGTTTCGCTCATTTTAGCCAATGAGTTCTGCAGCTCCCAGGATTGTATCTGACCTCTCAGTTAACTCTCTGATTCCCCCTGTCTTGTCTGGTTGCAGTTTGGGAGGATGGCCTGATGCCTGATCTTTGTAGTGTCTTGGCACTACAAAGATCCCCCGCACTCATACACAAAGCACACACAGCCGAAAGACATATAGCCTCAGACACACACATGCAGAGTTAACAAGCAGAATGTTAGTGGATTACAAACAGATGGCACTAGTAATAAGGGCAGTCTGTTCCACCTCTCTCATCTCCCACTACCCCTTTTATCCTTTCTTCCTACTTCTCTCTGTCTTTGCTTTATCTTAAAAAAAAAAAAATTGGTATCTGCAATCCCACCCGAATTTAAAATCTTCAATTCATGATATACACGCATATAAAATCCTGCTTCTGGCTCAGGAGAGTGAAGACAAACCATGGCTCCCCTTCGAAACACACATCGGCCAGCCAACTGCCTACCACAGCCGTGAGCTGCGCATGCACAGGGTAGGGGCGGAGGAGACCCATTCATATGTGTGCGCAGAGGGCAAACCACAGACAGCCAGCAAGAGCCACTACAGCAATGAACAACTCTATCTCTACTGATTGCATCCCTCCCTCCCATAAAGACAGTTATGCTGGAGGCACAGCCGGCACTGGCATGGCTCAGATTCGTCTTGGCTTCATCTTTATCCATATTTATATCATTCAAACCCTCATCACAGGTAGTGTTGCTCAAATTCTCTATCACATTCTGTGGTCTGGTTACTCCTCCACTCCAAAGCCGCTCTACACCCCAACATATCTCAATACCTGACTGGCCGCCCAGTGGTAGAATGGAGCTTGTGGGACTGTTGGAACTTACAGAATCACCCACCATTGTCTGACGTCAACTAAAATCCATCAAACAAAAGCATAACGGGTCAGAGGAGAATCCAGGCTACTGAAAGGCGGCTCACTGAAACATTGAAAAGTCCTTGCTGCCTTATCCGTAAAACACTAAACTGTTACCACAGTGCTATAGAGGGAAATTAGCCCTGAGGAATGCAGACAGATTTGCATCTCATGCTGAATAGGGCCTTGACCAGGTTTCTGATATTTTCATTAAATGTCCATCATTCCACAAAGCAATAACACCAAACGGTTCCTCTTGAACCCAGCTTGTCAATAAAACAAAACGTGAGAAATATAGCGCTCAGGCCAAAATGGTCAGTAACCACATGGGAATGCAGCCATTACGGCTCTGCTACCCTGAGGTTGGAGGCGTGGAGGTGTGAATGTCCTTTATTGCATCCTGGTGGTTTTCCCAGTTTATGCTTAGGACATGGATTGTAGATGGCCGGGGTAGCTACAAAGTCTGTTTTGTAAAAGCCCCACACAGGTTAAAGCAATGCCATTGGTTTATGAATAATTGTTCAGAATGACGTTTCTACACAGTTTTCCCTCCTGATCCCATTCACTGACATTTGTATTGCACTGAATCTTATGTGTCAAATTGTGTGAGCTTCTGGGTGTCTGTCTGCCAAATTCATAAATAAAGAAATACAATTAGTATCCCTATGTATCTCTCTCATTCCTAAAACATACCTCTCAACCAGTCTGGGAATGTTGACATTTTGCATGTCTGTATGTGTGATTGTGAATGCATGTATGTCTGTCTACATGCATATATTCATGTATGCATATGCAAGTGACAATGCAGGCATATTGCAGCGAGAAACATAAAGTGAAGCACAGAGATGGGAGGAGGGGAAATGAATAAGTATAGCTGACATTTAAGCAGCATATGTACATATTTCTGCCCTGAAAATAATCACACTCTGGCCCCCCAGCAAAAAGTACCGCTGAACAAAAGGGATGGGAAGGGAGTGGAAGATGACTATAGAGACTGCAGCCTCTGACAATCACTCACTGGGTGATGCCTGTTTCCACTTGCTTTCAGGGTAAGCACCTGCTCCAGACACCTGTTCTGCTCCACAGCCTTAAACTCCATCCAGGGGAGTCTCTGCCTCTGCTTGTTTTTCTTTCAGTCAAATAAGGCTTGGCGTGTTGCCATTTTCTGTGTCCCTTAACTCACTGTCCACAAAGTGGCCCTTCTAAGTACTGAAGTATTGTGATTTATTTTTTTTGACTAATTGAAATTTTCTTTGCTCTTATCTTTGTCTAGTTTTTGTCCACACATTCATTCGCCCCAAAAAACAATGCAAGCAAAAATAATAATCATGTCTAGCCTCCACGATGAAACACAGATGCGCTTTTCTGCAGGATCTGATCAGAGGAGATTACGCTGCAATTAACCTCTGGAAACAGCCTTTGGAGGTGTATTAGTGTGGAAATGGATGCCACAGCTTTCAGCACAAAAGTAGACCGATTTGTGTACGTACTGTAAGAGCCTGGTATCCAATTATCCAGTACCTGCAATAATCATGAAGATAAACAGGCACTCACTCACACACACACACACACACTCACACACACACACTCACACGCGCACACACACACACACACACACACTCACACACACACACTGTACACAGCACACACTCGTACATGCACACACACATACTGTACACAGCACACACGCAAACACGCACACACATGCACACACGCTGTACACAGCACACGCACACACACGCACACACACACATACTGTACACAGCACACACACACACGCACACACATACACACACTGTACACAGCACACACACACACACACGCACACACACATACTGTACACAGCACACACCCATGCACACACACACTGTATACAGCACACACGCACACACACATACTGTACACAGCACACACACGCCCACACACTGTACACAGCACACACACGCACACACACAAACACACACACATACTGTACACAGCACACACACACATACTGCACACAGCACACACACGCACACACACAAACACACACACATACTGTACACAGCACACACGCAAACACGCACACACATGCACACACGCTGTACACAGCACACGCACACACACGCACATGCACACGCACACACACTCACACATACACACACGCACACACATACTGTGCACAGCACACACACAAACACGCAAACACACACACACTGTACACAGCACACACTCGTACATGCACACACACATACTGTACACAGCACACACGCAAACACGCACACACATGCACACACGCTGTACACAGCACACGCACACACACGCACACACATGCACACATACTGTACACAGCACACACACACGCACACACATACACACACTGTACACAGCACACACACACACACGCACATACACATACTGTACACAGCACACACACATGCACACACACACTGTATACAGCACACACGCACACACACATACTGTACACAGCACACACGCCCACACACTGTACACAGCACACACACGCACACACACAAACACACACACATACTGCACACAGCACACACACGCACACACACAAACACACACACACACTGTACACAGCACACACACACAAACGCACACACAGAGCACGCAGAAATCTGAATACAGCCTTGGGCTCTCTCTTGCCTTGCTGCAATGCTCCAGTGACACTGGACGCGCACGACAGTGAACATTGCAGTGGAGCTGTTGTAGCAGGACAAGTTCTGAGGACCCCTTTCCATTGATGTGCACTAATCCTGGTGGGAATGGAAAATTCACAATATTTTCACAAATAATTATTTTTCTAAGCTGATTTATTCATACGAAGTCCCACACAGGCAAAGGCCTCGAGCAGTGAACTAAATAATGAGTTGGATCAATGGGCCAAGTAAATTGCTCTATTGACATCGTTGACCCCAGTGAGGCAAAAGAACAGACAGTGGAGTCCTCTGGCTTCTGTGAGACAGCAGACGGTGAGCCAACAACTGAGTCTGCTGCAGCCACTGTGTTTACATAGAGCATGGGGGAGCAGTGCATTGTAGTAGTGTAGATGTGTTACTGTACCAGCATTGGAATACCTTATTAGAAGCTACATTATATTGTATCCAGTATTTACATCTGGATGAGTTAGCACTGCTGTGGCCAACCAGGAGTCTCCTGCTGTTCGCTGGACCTTCTCCAAATATTTCCACTGTGGGTGGCTTGCTTGCTACTGATACAGTGGGGACCAAAGCGACTGACACTGCCAGGTGGCAGCCTCCACCAACCACGACTGCACTGGGGCAAAAACCCAATGACATATGGGTATACATCATTAAAGAATAAATCCAGCACTGATCCATGTCAACTGACAATGAGAGAAACGGGAAATCTGTCATACCAATAACACGACAACAGCAAGACAGTGTAATTATTTTTCAGCGTGACATGCAATGATATTCAGACTGGTTATTAAACCTAACAATTTTATATTAATCCAGTGGCAATTAATCATTAATACCTAGTTATTGGCAATATGGAGTCCTGTTGACTGCCTGGTTTTACCAGATTTTTGACTGAATTTCCAAGCATATTATGGTTGATACACCTTAAAAATAAAATATTAAGTTTAAGAATTTGTTTTTCTGCACACCATGTTTTATGTACACCACAGTCAATATGGAGCTTGAAACGTTACTTTGGGAAAATACAAACAGACAAACGTGGGACTTCACTGCTCCAAAAGGTAGGTGACAATCCACCAGTACACAGCCTTCATCAATATTCCGGTATTCCTTTGCAGTAGCAATATTGTATTGATAAAATGTAGCTGCACAATGTACAATATGACAATGGCAGTGCTGCAGGGTCGCTCACCTGTACATCATGGTGGTGCGGTTCGCAACGCAGTCGGCCAGCGACAGGCTACACTCGCGCAAGAACATCTCCAGTCGCCGACTCTCCATCAGCCGGTGTGCCGCGGCGAGGATCTGCGATGCCAGGGTCCCTGCCTCGCCCCTCTGCCCCGGGCCCTGTCCCGCTCGACCCCGCGCCCCCAGCTTTGCCACCGAGGCGGCTGCTTTTTTGGGCTTCTTACTGAAGCCATACAGTTCCTCCACAGTGTACTTGCCCCCTTTACCCCCAATGCTAGCTCCGGCTGCCCGTCCCGCAAACATGGCCACAGGACCTGTCTGTCCGCTTCTTGTGAGAAATACACCTCCCTAATTCAAAATTCTAGTGTGCACAGAGAGGGGCATTAAGTAATCCTGGGGATTTGCTCAAAAAATATGTCATCGTCAACATAAACTAAAACATGGATTTACAGATCATTCCCTTCATTACAGTTTGTTGTCTCTCCCAAGCCTGAGTCCAGTCAGGAGCAAAGGATGTGTTTCCAGAGTGTTTCTTCCTCTGATATATTCATACACAAGAAAATAAATTTTGGTTATGAAAATAAAAAAATACATTGAGTTCTGTACAAAAAAAACCAGTGCTGGATATTCACTGTTCACCATGAACACTGGAGGGAGAGTGCATACAAACCAGGTTTTAAAAATATTCAATCCAAGAACGGAGAGCCTTCCGTGGGAAGTTTGAGGAAGCCATGTTCTGTGGATGCTCCTGATCCAAAGTACCTGATCCAAAGGCAGACCCCTGGTTTCACCTTCACTGCCCAACACTCAAAGCTCTAGTCCAGAAGACACTCCACAAGTTCATGCTCTCGGTCTGGCTGGACTGTGAGGTCCTAGTGGAAATGTATATTAAGTATCGGGCACTCTTCTCCCTCTCCCTCCCTCTGTCACACAAAGTTTCTCACCCTCCCTCTCGCCACAGTCCCGTCCAAATCTAGATTAGATTAGAGAAGTTATCCAATGGGACTCTCAGACATGCAGATGGACACATCTGTAATGGAGTCAGAAACACAGGAATCCTCCACAATCCAGTTGTCTCTATCTCTAATTCTCTTTCTCTTTCCTTCTCTGTCAGAAATGAATGACAGTGGGGGATTTACATTAATGTCTTTCTGTTTAAAAAAAGCTTAAAGCCACAGCTTGCACTGGCCCAGATTAGCAGCCGGACGGGGAATAAAAGGGAGCAGGTCCAGGCAGGGCACCCTCTCCTCCTGAACACGCACAGCATCATGGGATAGATGTATGACTGATTAAACCAGGCAAGGTGCAGGTCCAGTGTGGTGGATTACCTCTCTTTGAGGTCATTCAACTCAGATGACATGAATGATAATCCAGGGAATATTTAATAAACAGAAAGTTGTGTATGGTATGTCAATTCTGTTGACAGCCTCAGTCTGATGGACAGTAGTAACGGATTCCCTGTTTGTGAGTTGAAGGGCTGGTAGTGATGGAAAGCATTGCTTCAGGCCCCGGGCACCCTGCCATGCTGCTGATGGGAGATTGATGTTTCCAGTAGTTCCCTCTGCACAGAGTGACCAGGGCACATGCAAATTATGTCAATATGCGACTTGTTTCTTCTTCCTCCTTTTCTCCTGCCCCACCCTATCCCAGCGCTACAGTGGAAAGCCTCTTACTGAAACCCTCCTGGCTGTTGTTGGATGAAGGGACTTTGCCATGAGGCAACATCTGTACAGTGTGCAGGTTCAGATCACTGACTCAATGCGGACTGACCACCAGTACAGTAGGGTATTTTTCATGGACAAAGAGTAAGGGGGAGGATTAGTTTGCACAACATCTGTGTGTGTTTGTGTATGTGTTTATGTGTGTGTGTGCGTGTTTGCGTGTGTGTATATGCGGCCACATGAGTGTAGATATGAATGGACATTGATGAACATGTACACTGATGTCATGGCACTACAAACACTTAATGAAATGTAAAGGGCAACTGAAAGGCATTCATGAATCCGACATCAAACAGATCTGATCCAGCACACACAGTGCAAACTTATGCTTCCCAACCACTGACCTTCAGACTGTTTGTTAGTTATTGTTCTAAAGGTCTTCAATTAATTCCTTTTACAGAGCCATTGGTTGAATACAGATTTGGATTCATCTCCAGAGATTTAATTTAGTTGGTAGTCCGGCAAGAAATTAGTTTTCAGGGGCACATTAATGAACAATATACTATATACAATAAGTGATCATTAGTCCTGTAGAAAAAATTGGAGGACCTCTCTTATATAAATATTGCTTTCTTTATTTGGCCATAAAATAAATCTTGAGGCTAGTGATTATTGTTAGACAATGATTTATTAAAACTATTCTCCTAAAGACAGCACACCTTGGTCTTTAGCTCAGCAGGCAAATTGTATCTCTTGCTGTATAGAGTGGTCAGCTGAGGCTATGGTTTGAAACCTGCAGTAGAACTACCAATATTCACATAAATGGAATAGTTTAATTGTTTATTTTACTTTGAGTAAAATATTCAATTTAAGAGATATATTCAAGTGTGTAAACTTTGCTGCTTTAAACACTGGTCTTCAAATGTTTTTGATAAACATTTTTGTAAAAAGCAAGTTAGCGAACCCAAGACATCTTTTTCAGGTTAGTAGCATGGACAGAAACCTCTGACAAATTAGCTCATTCTAGCTATGCTGTGCACCTATGTCTTTTTAAATATTAAATTGTGTCAAAGTGCATGTGTGTGTGTGTGTGTGAATCAATGTGCATGTGTGTGATTTAGATTCCAGCTGTCTGATTGTCAGGCATGTGAATTGGTCACACTTGAGGAGAGGGCTTGCTCACCTGGCACAAGCAGTACAGCAATATTTTTCTCACGGAGAACACCAAGGTTGTGCTAATGCAGGGTCTGGGGAAGGTTCTGTCGCCTTGGGCAAGGTGTTCTACTCTAATACAGGGCAGTGGTAGCAGGGGGAGTGATGGATAGTCACTGAGTATGAGTATCCAGAACAAACTCGCTGTAGTATGTTGTGATCTGAATTCTGAGCTTACTAACATTACTTTCCTTCAAACCTGTTTCAGGATTCAATAAATGTGCATATTATATGACCTTCCTCATATACTTAGGTTTGGATGTTCTTTATCCAAAAAAATATTTTATCCAATCTTATTTTGTGTGCTGTACTTGAATCTGCCATCTTGACTCATGTGATACTACATTTTAATAATTGAGTTAACTGAAATGATGGCTTCTACTAATCCTGAATTTTAGATTTGGATTCAAAGACAAAACATGGCTTACTGATAGAATGCAAAATTGTGTTTCCTGTTAAATCATGTATTTAGTCTATCAGCAAGCCTTTAATAAGTCATTGCACTTCTTTATTAAAGTCTGCACAGCAGGGCTATGAGAAAATAAGATTGTTGTGCATCAGCCATCTTTACACTTGTCCCTACAAAAGCCTGTTAAGGTTCTGATACTGATAGAGTCTCTTATAATCTCATACAGTCTCATGATGGACTGGACATAAGAACATTACGTACTGTAAAGCAGAAGCTGATTCACCAGTTACTGAGACTCATTCAGGAGTCATTCAGCTTTCCCGGTGGATTTGCCTTGTCTCCCTGCGTGTTTTCTTATCTTTTCTATTTTTAGCGCGGCCTTTTTTTGGTTCCAGCTTGAATGCCAATCCCCTAGTGTCAAGGTCCATACAATGACGGACTGGGCAGGGGCAGCTTTGAAGAGAGCTGATCATCCGGATTTAAATTGCGTCCTGTAATCGCTCTTTTAATTGTCCACGGGCACACCAACAGCTGGGCACCGCCAAATCCTTATCCCATTTTCCATAACAGCTACACCCCCCTCAGCACAGAGGACTGTGGGGCCAGAGGTCAGGCTCTGGTTACATAAGGTCATTACGGTATTGAGTAAGTTGATTATCCAATTTTATCACATTTCGGTCAGACATACTGAATACTGACCTTGACTTTTCACGTCCTTCAGATGAAGCAAAAAAACAAGAGGAATTACAGAAAAACACTGAGAGAGTAAACTTAGCCAAGCCGTAACTTTTGTTAATGAACTGTCACATGACAACATTATCACTGACACCCATGACATCCCTGATCTGTGATATAATGCTTCAATATTGTGTCTTGTAAGTTAGCTTATCCCTTCTTCCCATCGACCAGCAGGACACTGGCTGAAATGAGAGGATTTGTGTCTGTGCCCTTGACCAAGGTGAATCACCTGCTTTACCGCAATAAAGATCATGGGAATAAATCCGTGGGCTGGTAAGTCAGTTCAGATAAGCGTCAGCTGAATTCATTAAAATACAGTGGCCCACTGCTGACTCAGGGTAGAAAAAGTCTTCTCTTTGTAGGCACAAACACAGTAGAGACCACCCCGAGAACATCACTATCCATACATCTCCTGGACAGGTTATGTGATTACTTTTGATCTTCTATGGTAACCTAAACTGCCTGAGTTGGCTGACATTCTAGACACTGTTCACTCACTGTGGTTAGCTGGGAGAAACTACTGATCATATCACAAACATCACTAATGCCTGTGTTTTGGGGGTGGTTAGCTGCATTTTCAGTGAGCAGAATCATGTAAATGTTATGTTTCTATGTCAAGCATCTGTACCTTTCATCCAAAGAGCTCAATGTGGATTACGGCAAGGGGTCGTTCAACCTCCACCAAACATTTTTGAGCACACCTCGTAGTAGGTAACCCATTCTGTGCTGTGAAGAAGCAAGGGTAAATTCATATTCATAACTGTGGTATGAGCACGTAACAAGATCAGGTTTAGGTGTAATGCTGCTGCTCTTTGCGAAGTACAGTGTGCAATGCAGAACCTTTGTATAACGGCACTCTGCTCTAACCAAAAGATGAAAGAGACAATGGACCAGCCATACTTAAGGTAGTATTTTTTTGCAGACACAGATTAAGCCTAGTCCTATCCTAATTTTTATTTTGAATGGAGATTCACCGCACAAAACTCAATAGTCCAGGACTAAGGTTAATGTGAAACCAGTGTGAAACCAGCCCAAAATGTCTTCACAAGCAGCAGAGAGTGTCAACATCTCTGAATAAGAATCTTTTGGTAGTGACAGTGAGGTTAATGCAGTACAATGCAGTATTTTTAAACTGTTTTTCATTATTTTGTTCTGATGGATTAACTAAGGACTGACTATGAGAGAACTTCACTGCTTGGGAAATGGGCTTGTGATTGAGAGAGTGATATAAGGATGTCTAAGAAACAAATTAAGGTTCTTGAAATTTGGAAGCCATTATGACATGAATAAACCCAAGGCACATAAAGACAAGACTATAGTATGCAAAATGAAATTTGGGCTGACACACCGCCCATGTTTTGAAATTGTAGGAATTGTGGTGTCACCATCTCAGGACATGAGAACAGCTTCTGAGTCATGTGTTGCCACCCATTGGTCAGTGAGGCTGCCTTGTTGGGTCAAAAAGCATAAATGAACATGACTCCAGGATATACCAAGTCTCCATCTGTTTCTATTAAACTACTCAGCTATGTATCTCCACTTATTGTTACTCCCTTATCTGTGGCTGCAGAGTGCTTTGGGTATCTCCATTAACCCTCATGCCCTTGTCAAAGCTCAGTAGATATTGGCATTTTTGGGTTGCTGCTTGCACCTTTACCTTTAGATTTTATTGTATTTTTTATTTCAAGGCTGTCTCACTGGTGTTCAGCTGTGGAAAATAGATGTTTCTTGCAGGCCCAGAGAATAGGGAATGTGCTACTAAGATTTGTGTTTTCTTCTGTATTTCTAATAGACAAAAATTAGATCATATGCATCCGACTGCAAGATTTGCTCATATTTGATTTTCTCTAGATTGTTTTTCTCTTGATAAATATACTGTAGAATGGCAATTTAACATTAGGCTCACCATAATCGTATAAGGAATTCCCTGCAGTATCTTTTTTAAACCCACTAGATCTAAAGTGAAAAACCTCAGGACATCTTAAATATACAGTATTTATCACTTTACAAAGTACGGATTCCAATTGTTTATTTCTAATTTGCTTCATAGTCATATCACTTTGTTAAATTCGTTTTTTGTGTATTGGTCCTGTGGACTATAGATTATAGATAGGATTAAACAAAAGAAACAAATACTGCCACTGGTAGCACACTACCTGATTCAACCTGTGAAACCCAAAACTGGGTGGGAATATGCTGAAATTGTATCACATAAAAGGTCAATAAGAGAAATAATACACTTGTAATACCAATTAAATGACTAAATCAGGGATAGAACCATGATATGTGTTGCACTTAGCTGATAAATGCCGGTAAACCAGGTTGAAATTTTCTATTCAAATTAGATAATACAGTACAAACCAAATCATTGAGACCCCCATTGAGAATTATATCTGGGCATTTGCTTTCATTTCTCTCTTCTTGGAAAGTTACCAGGGTTTTCCTAATTTCATTCTCACTTACAGGTTTTCAGACGTTAAGCTGCACTTTATCATAAGGGTATGTGTATAACCCAGATGTACAATGGCGGAGGGACATCTTTTACTGGGATTTGTAGCATGAAATAGCGATGCCAAACTTTTACATCATTGGATGGTTTACAATTCCAGGAGAAACTGTAAAACGCAATCAACCAATGTCCAGAAAAACATAGTCAACAATAAAATAAATTGTGTCATTTTTACAAGCAGGTTGTTGGCCTTTCGTGTTTTTGGGATATTTTTACAGACAGGTTGCCAGGCATGTGGTTAAAGAAACTTGACACACATTACACTCTCCTTCTGTGCAGTTGGTGTGTGGCGTGCGCTGTGGTGGTTTAAATATTTGAATGTCTGTGCCCACTCTGTTCCTGCCAGTCCTTCTACTTGGCCAAAAGCCTGTCTGTCAGCAGTTCTCCACAAACAGTAATGAGTTTCATCAAGTGTGGTCACAGGGCTGCTTGTCTGTGTGAATGACCCTGAAGAGGGAACTCCTCAGTGTAAAAACAATGATGACCAATGTATTTGCTGTGTCAGTCGTGCTTCCACAGTGGCAGTAGGGTCCAGCAGAATGTGTGAAAAGGTTCAGGTATGTCAGTTTCAGGAAGAAGCATTTTTGTGTCTCATCACCTGTATAGTTGTAGTATTAACTGTTATTATTTCTGTGTTCACACTGATCACACTGTTTCAGTGTTCTTACTGTTTCAGTGTTCACACTGATCACAATGTTTCAGTGTTCTTACTGTTTCAGTGTTCACACTGATCACACTGTTTCAGTGTTCACACTGATCACACTGTTTCAGTGTTCACACTGATCACACTGTTTCAGTGTTCTTACTGTTTCAGTGTTCACACTGTTTCAGTGTTCTTACTGTTTCAGTGTTCACACTGATCACACTGTTTCAGTGTTCTTACTGATCACACTGTTTCAGTATTCACACTGATCACACTGTTTCAGTGTTCTTACTGATCACACTGTTTCAGTGTTCACACTGATCACACTGTTTCAGTGTTCTTACTGATCACACAGTTTCAGTGTTCACACTGATCACACTGTTTCAGTGTTCACACTGATCACACTGTTTCAGTGTTCACATTGATCGGATTGTTTCAGTGTTCTTACTGATCACACTGTTTCAGTGTTCACATTGATCGGATTGTTTCAGTGTTCTTACTGATCACACTGTTTCAGTGTTCTTACTGATCACACTGTTTCAGTGTTCACATTGATCACACTGTTTCAGTGTTCTTACTGATCACACTGTTTCAGCGTTCTTACTGATCACACTGTTTCAGTGTTCACACTGATCACACTGTTTCAGTGTTCTTACTGATCACACTGTTTCAGTGTTCACACTGATCACCCTGTTTCAGTGTTCACATTGATCGGATTGTTTCAGTGTTCTTACTGATCACACTGTTTCAGTGTTCACATTGATCGGATTGTTTCAGTGTTCTTACTGATCAAACTGTTTCAGTGTTCACATTGATCGGATTGTTTCAGTGTTCTTACTGATCACACTGTTTCAGTGTTCTTACTGATCACACTGTTTCAGTGTTCACATTGATCACACTGTTTCAGTGTTCACATTGATCGGATTGTTTCAGTGTTCTTACTGATCACACTGTTTCAGTGTTCACATTGATCGGATTGTTTCAGTGTTCTTACTGATCACACTGTTTCAGTGTTCTTACTGATCACACTGTTTCAGTGTTCACATTGATCACACTGTTTCAGTGTTCTTACTGATCACACTGTTTCAGTGTTCTTACTGATCACACTGTTTCAGTGTTCACACTGATCACACTGTTTCAGTGTTCTTACTGATCACACTGTTTCAGTGTTCACACTGATCACCCTGTTTCAGTGTTCACATTGATCGGATTGTTTCAGTGTTCTTACTGATCACACTGTTTCAGTGTTCACATTGATCGGATTGTTTCAGTGTTCTTACTGATCAAACTGTTTCAGTGTTCACATTGATCGGATTGTTTCAGTGTTCTTACTGATCACACTGTTTCAGTGTTCTTACTGATCACACTGTTTCAGTGTTCACATTGATCACACTGTTTCAGTGTTCTTACTGATCACACTGTTTCAGTGTTCACACTGATCACACTGTTTCAGTGTTCTTACTGTTTCAGTGTTCACACTGTTTCAGTGTTCTTACTGTTTCAGTGTTCACACTGATCACACTGTTTCAGTGTTCTTACTGATCACACTGTTTCAGTATTCACACTGATCACACTGTTTCAGTGTTCTTACTGATCACACAGTTTCAGTGTTCTTACTGATCACACTGTTTCAGTGTTCTTACTGATCACACAGTTTCAGTGTTCTTACTGATCACACTGTTTCAGTGTTCACACTGATCACACTGTTTCAGTGTTCACATTGATCGGATTGTTTCAGTGTTCTTACTGATCACACTGTTTCAGTGTTCACATTGATCGGATTGTTTCAGTGTTCTTACTGATCACACTGTTTCAGTGTTCACACTGATCACACTGTTTCAGTGTTCTTACTGATCACACTGTTTCAGTGTTCTTACTGATCACACTGTTTCAGCGTTCTTACTGATCACACTGTTTCAGCGTTCTTACTGATCACACTGTTTCAGTGTTCACACTGATCACACTGTTTCAGTGTTCACATTGATCGGATTGTTTCAGTGTTCTTACTGATCACACTGTTTCAGTGTTCACACTGATCACCCTGTTTCAGTGTTCACATTGATCGGATTGTTTCAGTGTTCTTACTGATCACACTGTTTCAGTGTTCACATTGATCGGATTGTTTCAGTGTTCTTACTGATCACACTGTTTCAGTGTTCTTACTGATCACACTGTTTCAGTGTTCACATTGATCACACTGTTTCAGTGTTCTTACTGATCACACTGTTTCAGTGTTCTTACTGATCACACTGTTTCAGTGTTCACACTGATCACACTGTTTCAGTGTTCTTACTGATCACACTGTTTCAGTGTTCTTACTGTTTCAGTGTTCACACTGATCATATTGTTTTTCTGTTCATACTGATCCTTGAATCTATCAGACAGTATGATTGCCCATCAGCTCAGCAGCAGTATGTTTTCAGCAGATTAAATGCAGCAGAGATTAAATTACAGGTCTCGTCATCCTGGATTATGTCAGATATGATGCATAAAGCCTGGAGCATTGTAAGGGACAAACTTTATATAGCTCCCAAGGTCAAAAAATAAATAAAGATATTCATGTCCCCCCTCACTGTTTCTAGACACAAATAACAAACTAAAAACAAAGACAAATCAAAAAGCTTTGCAGATTTCAGCGTAACTTAAATTGCTTTAATAAAATACCAGGCAGTATAAATGCTTATACAATGTCTGGGTGAATACTCGATTCTGATTGGATGCTAGATGGTGATTATTTTTGTATAATTGTTCAAAAATTGTTTGACAGAAAGCGCCGGTCAAGCCTAATCACCGTTCTAAATTCATACACTGCCTGCAATTTGCTGCAATTTAAGGCGAGACGCATGTTTTTATTGACCACAACTCTGTCATGGCAATAAAGCGACTTACATTAAAAAATTGTGAAATGGTTTTGTGAAGTACAGTAATGTGACATCAAGATATTAATAGCCGTCAGCACCGTAATGTTTTGCTAGTTTGCTAGCTAACGTTACTAGATATGTGACGTTCTGAAATGGTTTGTAACCATTATAAATAAGTAACTCTCAATTAGCTATCTATAATCTTTTCATACAGTGGCTAGCTATCACCAGCAGAAAACAGAGATGCTGGCTATGTTAGCTAAATTATGTCATATAATTGTGTAATGTGTAACCCAAGACCATATCGGCATTTAAAAACCTTTCAATGGAAATTGCGCATAGGCTGTTAGTTACAAATTTAAGATGGACCTGGAATTATGAATACATAGTGGCGAGTACGAAACTAATTTAAGCCTTGTTTGAATTTAACCAAGATAAAAAATAATCAAAAGCCATCTGCCTAGCTTCTCTATTTTGAACAGAACTTAACCAACATATGTAACCAAAGCAACATGCTGAAACAGTAGTAGTTAGCGCCAGCAAAATATATATATATATTGAGGGTGAATTAGCCAAAAATATTGACGACCTCTGCTTACATTTTTATCTTTGGTAAAAGATCATGGTATAAGCAGAATAATACACTCCGAATTAGCCATTACATGGTTTTAGCACACTCCGCGGAGGCAACCACCCTCTGCTTTGCGTTGGGTGGTTCTTCGCCCCCATAGTGCGTTAAAACCATGTAATGACCACCTCGGAGTGGATTATGCCTTACATAATGCATAAGAAGAAGTCTTAAATCCCTCTGGTTCAGGGCCTGCCCTGAGCACATAAAAAATTAACAAAACAAGTTGTATCAACATGAAAGCAACATATAATATAATGTGTCCACTAGGCAGAAGTAGTTTATTGCAGGATTACAGGAGTGTCCTTATTGTGGCATGTCTCACAAATGAATCACAAATTTGGGATAATCCTGGACCCCTGTTTGTAAAAAACTCATCAAAGGTATTTCCACTTAAAATGAACATTGTATGCCTTTTCTCAAGAACTGCATTTTCATACAGGCAAAGGACTTCTCAAATGACCTGAAGCAGGAAAAAATCTGAATCTCTTTTCTACTTTATAACCAGTACAAGGATGTACCAGACACTGTAATCTACAGTATCTCAACATACATTTTCAAATGAAATATCCAACGCATGCATACCAGCACAATAAGTAAAAAATAATAGCCTTTTGTACCGATGAAGGTTGGTATGTCTGAAAACATCAACTCAACTGATAGATTAGAACTTCGATTTTGGAGCATTACAAGTGTGCAAGCCTCATTGTTTCACAATGTACTTAACAAGTAATCTAGAAAGGTATTCTTATTTACCCAAAGTGCTTTACAATTGATGCCTCTCATTCACCTGTACTCACACTAACGGCTGCCATGCAAGGAACCAATCAGCTCGTCAGGAGCAACATTGGGTCAGGAGTCTTGCTCAGGGACACTTCGACACACCCAGGGTGGGGGACTGAACCAGCAACCTTCCGACTGCTTAACAACTGCTCTTACCTCCTGAGCTAATGTATCTGCTGTTTAGTGTACTTTAAGAGCTACAGTAAGTAATTCCTTTGGTATTAGAAGCTACTTACTACTTAAAATCTGGTGGTCTGTCTGGTACTGGATCACGTTGGCCTCAATTCAATCCTTTCAACTGATAGATGATACTTACTTTCCAAAGTGAATTTTTATGCGAATAGGCCAGCACTATAATGTCCCACCTGGGACATCTCTTGGATTGGCTTTTGTAAAGTGAGATCATTCATTACCATAGAATTCATTTCTGTAACTACATTATACGGAGGTCACACATAAATTACATTTATATTGTTCATTCTTTGTTTAACCAGGAAGTCTCATTTAGATACAAATCCTTAAATTGTTTAATCTGTTTTTATTATTATTATTATTATTATTATTATTATTATTATTATTATTATTATTATTATAATTATTATTATTATTATTTAT